>NC_142848.1:17639000-18275166 GCF_061612785.1 Hesperophylax consimilis
CATTTTATCGAGAACATAAATAAATAAATACAGCTTTTCATTAGAGTTTGGAAACAACTCTGTCAGAATAATATATTTCCACCATTTATGTACCATGAATGGAAGATAGTTTCACCACAAAGAAACAAACCAATCCACTAAACATTATAACACTAATCGTCATAACGAGTTAATTGGTAGTCAAACAATACCAACCTAATAAATGTTTATACTATTCAAATGAATATATAATATAATATAATGAACGTTAAGCCAATAAAAACATACATTTTTGTAGCTGAAGCAATAAAAATTAAAGTTAACCACAAAATACTGTATTAACAGTAACTCGTGCAATAATACAAGGTTAAATTAAATTCAACATGTTAAATTAATACTTTTTTACAAATGTAAGGTCAAACAAAGAAGTATGGCGCAGTTGATAATGGCAGTTTGTGGTAACACCAAACCTGCATTGCCATAAGCTAACAGTATGACATAATAAGAAATGTCTACAGATTCTGAATCACAGCATGAAAACTCTAATCTAAGAAATGATTGCATCTTCTTCATGATTTCAGACATCAGCAACATCTAGGAAATTAATACATTCATTGAGTAGTTTGAGGAAATATTGGTTACTTTACAAGGCATGGCATTGTGTCCTATGAAATTACAGCAATGCTACAATTTAACTAATTTCTCTATTAAACTTCAATATTATTACACTTAAAATTGAGTCTATGTTAATTACATAGTGCTGAATAATGTAGTATGACATATGTAATAAGATTTTGTCAGATTTTTAGATAGATTTCAAAGAAACACTTTGGTAAAATCATTACTGATGTAGAAAAAACATTTCTTTTCTATGATATCCAATATCATGAGATTTAGTTTGTAATTAATGATGGAAAAATGGGGTCTAAATGGCTCTGAAATGTGGAAACATACAAAAAAAAAACAGAACTAATCCTAGAAGTATGACCCCTTCACATAACCTCAGCATCTAACTTTTACCTCCACTAACTTTCCTTCATCATGTGAAGAAGAAAATAAGATTTAGTCAGTTTTCACATTATAATATAAGGTTTAACTGGACAGGCCATTAAGTTACAATGAATAGAGTCTGCGTTCTGAGAAAAACTTATTAGGGTAGTGGTGGGAGGTAGGGTGGGCGGCTACAGAAGTCGCACGTTGTTCGAACCTCGATACTTGTGTCAGTCAAATATTAAATATGTTATATTTTTTTAATACGATATTGCCAATTTACATGAACATTTATTAAGGTAAAACCCTATTTACCAAGAAAGGGTTACACCATCGCTTTTTCTATCTTTGTGCAGTATCTTAGCTTACATGTATGCATTCTACAGTGATTGCTGGAGACCTATATCCGACGAGCGCTCATAAGTGACTTACAATGCCAAATCATGGCTATGCGCATAAGTCTTTAAGCCGTTATCGAACGATACTCATTCAAACGATGTTTGTTTACGCATTCGAAAACTGGGACGTTTCTTGCTTCCCAGTAAAATATGATAAAACTCACATGGCCGGTCTTCCAGGCGCAAAGATGATATATACCTCAATGGTACAGGCAGGATTCTAAGAACGTTTGATGAGTAAATGGTAACTATGAACAGCTATACAATCCTCGAATGAAATTAAATTAGCTTCCAATTTAGGCTGAATGTCTGTAAGATATCTAATGTACAATTGAGAAAGCTCAACAACATACATAACATAGAATGATAAATAAATTAGAAATATTGATTTATCATCATTGATACATTTAACATTATGAGTTCATTCCCATTGCAGAATAAAAAATATTGGAGTAAAAATTTAATATTATATAATTATTATAACGTTGTAAGTCTTCATGATCTGAAGACGGGTTGTGAAAAAATGGATTTACAATAATACATGTAATTTACAATCACACTAGTGTGTTCATAATAACAGAATTTAGGTATGTAATACGAGGTTTAAAGGTTTTGACTGTTTAAATCTGTAATTAAATGGAAGAGGTTTTATTGCCATCTGATGGTCAAATTTGTAATATCAATATATTTGCATAACGTAATGGTGTCACACATAAAAAAAGATATTTTAAAAATGTTCCCACATATGAAGGTAAGTGTTTAGGTACCTACCTAGGTTATTTTGACTAGGAATATTAGGAATAAAATTTAATGTTAAATACACAAAAAGATTAGTAGGTACCTCCAAATCTTTATGTCATATTATTGATCATAATCAAAGTTCGCTGGATTGTATTATTTCATAGGCTAACCCAGTTTGTTTGACAAATTACATTATTAGTCATTGTGCAAAGCCTAAGAAAAATGGTTAATTTGTGTGGGGGACATTTTATAGTATAATGAATACTTTGCGGTGTGAAAATCATAATATAAAAGGTTTATGAAAATTTCTGATAAATTTACCAATTTCAAATAGTTGTCAAATTTTTGACATTTTTCATAGGAATTGATTCAAGCTAGCTTGTAAATTCAGAATACGGATGAATAGTGAGTTTATAAATAAATCAATCACATTGGAAGTGGAAGCCAAGCCCTGTCCCTGTCCCTGTGTGGTACAAGTTACAAGGTAAGTGTTTAGTGTAGTTGGATAACTCAATGAAGTGTTTAGTGATGACTAGTTCGGTCTTCCACCCCGAAGGCCTTGAAATAAGAAAAATCGTTACGACCAAAAATCGAAACCACGCCATAACGCAGAATTAGAATTGGAAGAAGCTCGAAGATGTGTAAATAATGGCTAAAAAGAAGCAGTTTGACATATCGAGGAACGGCCCGCAAATGACAAATGACTGTCGGCTGGTGTTTATGGCAAAAGTGACACATGCCATGACAGACGACTGACATTTGACGGGCTGTCCATTAAATTATTCACTGGGATTGGAAGAATAACTAATAAAACTCTCCGTTATAATATTATATTAAATAATAATGAAGATTTCTTACCTGCCGCTTCCGAGGGAATAATATGAGCTAAAAATAGCAGAGCGAAGGCAACACAAGACACTAAATATTCCATTTTGAAAAGTTTATGTTTCATTGACGAACTACGAAAACTCATAGGTAAAGCTAAAATACGAACTAACTATGTCAATGTTCACGGAGAACCGACGCGGAGCGCGCACTGCAACCTTCTTTCCATGTATTTAGCCAGAAAAGCACAATGCAAGATGGCGACAATCAACTGAACAAAGTCACGAGCCGCGAGTTTACGTAATGTTCAGTGACGTAATTCACGCATGCGCCGTCACATTTGGTGCGCTGCGTTATAATAATCTGTCGCCTGGCAGTTTCCCACTTTGATGCCGACGTCAAATAAAACCGCGAGATAACGGTCTCGAGAATACTTCTCTGCAGCTTTGCGATCCGCACACCTTCATCAGGCTTTAAATATGCCCAGGAACGAGGTTGCCAAATAAAATAAGGGATGGATATTCGCCCCGTGACGTCGGCCGCATTCGTGCGAGTCCGTCAACCTTCGGGACGGGACCAATCGGTACTTTACTTGTACCCTGGTACCTACTGGCACTCAGCATTGGGTAAACCTTGGATTTTCCCGAGTGGGGATGAAAATGAAAATGTGGTATTATTACTATCATGTTTTCAGCCTGGTTTTACTGCGGCAATGGCATGCGAGGGCGACTGATGATTGATGGAACTCTTCGAGTGACTGGTATTTGAAATAAATTGTTTTTTATTAAATGCGAGCGAGAATACAATAACATTTTCACCCTCAACTGAAGTATTACGATGAAAGGAAACATTGACAAAATATTAATTTTATTGAACTCTTCGAGGAACGAGGACTATATGAGCATATCATTATTCTCTTTTTTTTGACTTTCCGGTATAGTGGCATACAGAGCTCCGGGTCAAAAAGGCACCTTTCTCTTTCATCATGAGTTTAAATTATGGTTGTTGGAAAATGAGAGATGATTATTCTCAGTTATTTGGTTTCGGTCCAAGTTCCTACTTAACTAGTGAACTAATTTTTAAATAAATTTTTCATCCTCGAGAGGATGATGATGATGATTGGCTAGAAAATATTTAAAATTTACAACATTGATAATTATAATTTCTCATTTCCCCACGGGCAATCTCTTGACGGCGGTACAATAAATATTTCTGTCGTTCATTGCCGATATTTTAGATCAGGTAGCCATCTAGTGGAATTTTTACAAGCTTTCTTTTTTAGAACTCGAAGAATACTTTCGGCGATATCATCCGGGTTATAAAATGTTGAATACTTCATTGTGAAAAGACAAAACATACCCCAAGGAAAGGACAGCCAGCTCATATTTAGATATTATAGGTAGGTGACAGTTTGCAAAATGCTAAATATATTATATTACGCATTTTAAATTGTTGGGTAGTATAGGTAAATTGTTGTTTCCAATTTAGAAGGGAAACGATAAAAATGTGAAAATAGTGCCGACACGAACCAACCAACGATGAACAGACGAAAAAGCTTTAGATATCACACAATAGATGGCAGTATTTCCAAATGTTATCTTTCAGGATTTTTAGCAAAAATCGGAATACTTTTATTTGTGTGAACCAAAAATATGGATTTCGGTCGGAGAATACTTACTGTCGGGACTATTATTAGCTTTTATAATCGTCATTTCTCTTGCACTTCAAATACATTTATTGAACGCTTTAAATATTTTTATATCACATCACGTGTTATAAAATTTAAAGGGAAGAATTATTGATGAATGTATGTAAAATGTTGATATTTGCCTAGTTGTTCGTGTAGGTATGTGTAGATTTGTTAAATGCAGGAGTTCACAACAATCGAATTTAGAGTTCAATAATTGTAATAAAAAGGTTAGGTCGTTAATTTTTCTTCTGTTTTCTAATATCGGAATAATTAAAAGATTCAATAATGACAGGTAATTTATGTGTTCTAAAGAGATGTTAAGTTTAAAATTGACGAAGCGTAGAAATTTTATTTGAATTCTTTCAACATTATGAATATGTACAATATACATTATAGAAGGGCGACCAAACTATGGAGTTATGTTCTATCAGGCTTCTAACAAGGGATATGTATAATAGTTTTATGATTTGTAAAGATTCAAAGTTTTTAATTGTTATTAATATAAAACCTAATGTTTTCATATCCTTATTCACAATTTGTTGAATGTGGGCCGTAAAGTCTAGTTTCTCATGCATTATTATGCCAAGATCTCGCATTTCCTTTACTCTTTCTAAATTTGTTTTATTATTGAATAGCCAAAAAATTGTGATGTTTTTTTTATGGACATTTGACATATTTATACTTCAGGTACTGCATTAATTGATTGCCTTTAGCAATATTATTTTTTTACTAACTCACAAATGTCCTGACAGGCCTCGCAGCCATCCACTTTCTCAACAGCACCCGCCGCTGCCCCCGTTAGTTGTGTAGGTAGATACCTACATACCTAAGTTCGTAGGTTCATAAGTGACTTTTTTTTAATAATGCACAAATGTCCTAACAGCCCCCGCGACACTCCCTTTTCACATCAGCCTCTCCCGCTGCCCCATTATTGATTGATTTATTGATTTATTGTGAAAAACAGTATATTCCATTTACATTTCACAAATAATTAGTTAGTTATGTAGTTAGATACCAAAGTTCGTAGGTACATAGGTGACTTTTTTAATAACGCACAAATGTCCTAACAGCCCCCGTCGCCCCCTCTTTTCTCAACAGCCCCCGCAATTTTTGACTTCAATGTGAAATTCCAACAAAAATCTACGATTTATTTATTATTTAATATTTTCATTTTGTTATAATAATTTTGTTTTACCTTTTTATAATCTTATCTTCCTGAAGCTAATTTCTATTTGAAAATTTTATAAGAAAGTATTTTGGGACCTCCACTTACCACAACTAATTTTTTTACATCATATTGATAAAAAATATCGTTCAAATAATAATGTTGTGTTTACCAGAAATGTAATCTACAAATACTCTTTTTGTTCTGCGTAATACAGAGGCCGATGGGAAGAAGGTTTTTGAACCCACTATACCCTCCCCTTATATACGCCCCCGGGTAAATGGTTTTTTATCGGTTGCGAAAAAATTTATAACACGTTTATTAGATAGGTAGTTAAGTGTTTTGACTCAACATAGCTGAAATAATTTAAGCAAAACATAGTTTTTAATTGTCATCAGTCGTCACTGACTCTAAGTGAAGTGAGGATTAAAGGTCGAATTAACCATAAGCCTAACATAAGTTTTCTTGGGTTTTCACGGCCCAGAGGTCGCCAATCAGCGGAAACCGGCAATATAAACATTATAAAAGACGGACGAAATATATCTAAGGCGCAAAGTTTGATCGTAAAACATTTCATGACACAGGGATTAAAATTTGGTTGTTTCTTTAGCTGCGAGGGAAGCGCCCGGTGTGGTGCTTAACTATTTATTATTAATCTTACGGCAGGCGGCGTGCGGCAGGTGCCACGACGGGTGAGGCTTGGGAAGCAGGACCGCCACGTCACACAGTGTTTCGTTTCATACAAGCTAGACGGAAAAAACTCTTATATAATAATTAAGTGTTTGGAACCCTCTTGTGGGGAGTATTTAATCTGAATGTATCGAAAATTTGTGTTGAAAGTGATTAATATAATTTTTTTAATTAAAAAAATCTTTTAAATAACACTGGTCAACACATTTTTTGTCCCTTTAACGAAAGTAGCCAAATCTGACAGGAAATTTTACGCTGATTTCAGATATGTAATTAGTTTTTTTCTATCACGTAAGGTTTTTATGGGTTTTAAGTTTTACTAAAATGTGTATTAATTCATATTTATTCGTGAGTTATCATTGATTTTTTTTATAATATTGCAAAACTAGGCTCGAATGTCATTTGAATCTCACAAACATGAAAGAGAACTATGACAACGTGAAGCTGCTGTTAACAAAAATTAAATATGTAAAAAACGAATGGAAAATATGTGGTGATATAAAAGTAATAGAGCTCCTACTAGGACTGCAAGCGGGATACACAAAGTATTGTTGTTTTCTGTGCGAGTGGGACAGCAGAGACAGGAAAGACCAAGGACTGGCCTACTAGAAAGCACCTTAAACCTGGAACGAAGAATGTTCAACATCCTCCCTTAGTAAAATCTAAAGATATCTTACTTCCACCCTTACACATTAAATTGGGTTTGATGAAATTTTTTTAAAGGTTTGTCTGAGGATGGAAATGGCATGATTTACTTACAGCAAAAGTTTCCTAAGATCAGCGATGCAAAAATCAAAGAAGGAATATTCGTGGGACCACAAATAAGGGAGAGCTTGACTGGTCCGAATTTTATAACAGTGTTGAGAACAGTCGAGCTAGCCGCTTGGTCAGCCTTCAAGAATGTTGTCGAGAACTTTCTTAGAAGTCATAAAAGTGAAGACTATATCAGCATTGTGTCTGAAATTCTCGTGGCCTATAAAATATGGGATGTAACATGTCACTAAAAATACACTTCCTTCACTCTCATTTGAATTTTTCCCCGAAAATATGGGAGATGTCAGTGACGAGCACGGCGAACGATTTCACAAGGACATTGCGGCTATGGACAAGCGATACCAAGGAAAGTGGAGTCCATCTATGCTAGCAGACTATTGCTGAACCCTGCAGAGAGACTCTCAAAATACTCACAAGCGCAAATCAGGAGCAAAAAAAAAATTAATTGAATTAGTTTTGAAATTTTGTTAAGTAAGTACCCGTCATACTATGGAAGAATTATGTAAAAAAACATTGTTAAATAATAAAAAAACCTGACCTATAAATTTTTTTGTTTGTTTCATTTCGTGTTTATGGATACTAAACACATATAAAAAAATTAGCTATGCTTAAGGGATTGCACTTAAAAAAATAAATGTCGACCAGTGTAATTAATACAATATTAATATCATATTTAAGGTTAATAAAGAAAACAAATTTAAACAGTAAAAAAATATTACTTAATATTACACATCTTCGGATCTACCGGATCTGCCCTGATGATGGACACTGCAACGCTGTCCGAAACGTCAGCTAAAGAAGGAGTTAGCGCAACACGGCATAACACCCCAAAAACAAACAACAAAAAAGTAAAAAATATGTATATTTTGAGAAAAATAAGTAGGTAAAAGCACAGTCAGAAAATATAATACAAATCACGAAAAATTGCAAGTATGGATGATAAAAAATAGTTAAATAATCAAAACAATTATTATTACTAAACTAGGAAAACTATTGATATCAAAAGTTATACAAGAACAGTGACGAAACAAAAAAATATTATTTAAATAATAAAGTACTATCTGAGTCATTTGCGGCGAGAGAAATTAACTACACATAAACATCTTTATTTTTTCAAGACAGAGTACAAGACCAATAGATTTGTGAGAAGATAAAATGCTTAAACAGAATGCTTATTGAAACTAGATGCTATCTGAGCTATGTTCAGCGGAGTCATCAGAATAATGTTCAGATCGCAAACATTGTGTTCTTGACTCGGAATTGGGTGGAACAAGTAAATTTAACACTTCAGAGGGAAGTGAGCCCGATTTTTTTCTTAGAACCTCTCTAAAACTATTTATTATTGGATCTGATGTAATTAATAGCATGGTTAACATATCTCTGTTTGTTGATGTTCGGTCGATTTTTCTGGTGTGCAATTGCCTAAATTCAGGAGATCGGCAACGGTACGTTTTCGTCAGAACTACCCAACGCCGCCGTCGTTTTGTTTTTATTTAAAGAAAGGGAAATATTTACAGATACCGAGTAACACGAACAGATTTGAATTTAAATCAATCAAAAATGTTTTTACCTTAAGTATCAAAAATAGTGTGAAACGTTGCTTGAAATGGCATTCGCTGTGCTTACTGACCAGGCCTGAATAACCAGGTACTTCTCAACTTTCATATTCCCTATCTTCTTCCCTTTCATACTCCCTTCAGCCTCACAGCATGCCTCAGTTGGGGATACTATAATTTAACCGGAAATCATCACAAATGTTTTTTACCTTGAGTATCAAAACTAGATCCTAGAGTTCAGATCTTCGTTTGAATATTAGATAACGTAAAATATGAAATATTTTTTTCTCTTAGGTATATCATATCATTTAGATTTTAAGTTTAAAAAATATCTGGCGCCCGTGTGCACCGCACACAACGCCCTCAACTTGCGGTGCCCCTGCGGTAAGCGCTCCAAGACCCGAGTAAGCGCCCCGCCAATAAGCGCTTAGGGAGGTCGTGAAAGACGAGGCCGCCGACAAACTGGAGATTGAAGAGCGCCGGAAAAACAAATCAACAGAATGGGACGTTCATCCGTCAATGGAACAACGCGCGACGCCAACGCGTTCTGAAGGGGCGGACAAAAATGGTAGGGTGATGTTGTGACTTTATTGTGAATAATTAATTTGTTAGGGTATTTTCAAAACGAAATTCAACAATAAATTCTAACTTAAAGAATAATTTTCAAGATTCAAGAAAGTTCTACTCTTTGCATATCTTAATGCAAGAACCCAACCACAAAGTAAATATTAAACATCTAGATTTGAAACATTCAACAGAAATGACCGGTCAGTAGCTGCGTTGGCATCGCGTTTGGGTCCCACCCAGGCGTCGCACGTTCAATTCCTCGGCTGGCTAAGTCCTCCATCACAACACAAGCAATATTTCAATTTACTGTGTTAGTAGTACGATATTTTCAAATATTGTCAGATTATTCGTAATCCGGAAATGTTTATCTTTCTTTTTTAATAAAAAAAACCAAAAACAATTGCATTTTTGAACTCTCTCTAGCAAATTACGTTTTCACACAATGAAATTGATATATTCTCTAACTTACATATAAAATTCAAGCAAAATTCAAACGTATATTTATCCAATGAAAAATTGTTGCCTGAAAATGAATTTTCTACTAAAAAATAATAACGATCAGTAATAATAATTATAATTATGTTCTTTCATGTTCAGAATTATGTAGTATATTATTATTACTACTTAGGATCTTCGCATGGCTATCGTGTACGTATTATACACTTAGTTATTATTAAGCACTTGCATAATTGTGTACTGTGTTATGAACCTATATTATTTTCACGATATCTCCAATTTATAAACTGGTTACTACTTTTTCTCATATATGGACTATGTTATTTTTGGGTTATCTATTTTTTTATGTTTTCTGTATCATGCACATAAAAGCCCACAAGGGCATTGATAATAAATAAATAATCATCAATTACGTGATAATATATTTTGTAAGCGTCGAGTTTATCCAACTCTAAACAGATAAATAAATATAATTGTAAGCTTGTTGTACTCCTTTAATCAAATTCTTCGATAATGTAAATACAAAGTAACACGAATAGAATTAATTATACCTAATGATACTTATTATATGTTTAATGTTTGTGTTTTTTACAATAAATATACAATGTTTACAAGTCATACTGTTTTAATTTATACTACACTCCCATTAAAAGCATTTGCTTGTGGATGGAAGAGGAGTGTACATTTGCGAAAAAATAATATAACTAGGTTACAAAGTAAAAAGAATTACAAAATTAAAATCCATACAAATTATTGTATTTGGAAGGAAAAAAAAAAATATTATGTAGGATAAGTAGAGTATAGTAGGATAATTATTGAGATTTTCAAGTGAAACTAGGGGAATCAGTTTTTTTGTTAACGATTTCCCTAAAATATTTTTTATCTAGTTCAATATTTGTTTTTCATCAGTAATGCTTCTAATTTCTTTTAGTAATTTATTAAAGATATGTTTTTCTTGGTGGGTATAATGGTGCTGGGCAAAAGAAGTGTGTAGTTTAGGGCATGCAAATATATATTATGGTTCGATTTTCAGTTATGAATGAGAATTTATCTTTTTCGTTAATAATTGAATTTTTCATACCTATATAAGTGTTTAAATGTAAGAACTTTGAATTCTTAGAATACGCGTTCAGTGGGGAAGTCTGAAGGTTTTTTTATACTTATATATTATTTCTGTATTATTTTAAAAGCCTTCGTATAAAAGGACACTCAATAAGTAATGATAGTAGCTCTCAGTCGAAGAACGAAACAGTTAAAAATGACTATGTTGATATTGGCATGGAAGAGGTCCCTGGTTCAATTCAGATGCGACTGAATCTTTTCTGTCTTTTCTTCCAATTAGGTTATTTGTTTTACAACAAGCAGATAATAAATGTCACCAAATAAAATCGTGGATCGCAACCATTAGTATTCACACAGTAAATCACATCACACACGATCATTATGCATACATTATTAACGACCCACAATCTTTGTAGACAATCCTAGATAAAAAAAAAACTGTCTGGTGCTGAAGTAGAAACTCTTTGTTTTAATTGTTCAAAAGATATAAAAGGTATTCCAAAGAAGGCGGAATGTGATAGGATATTCATGATTAGCGTGGTAGATAAAACAGAGGTCTGAATACAGAATTATCTCACGAAAATAACTTGGAAAGATATAAAGTTAAATTGGCTATTTTATCCATATAAAGTGGATATTTTCTTTGATAAATAAAAATTGTCACTTCAAAAGACTTCTCTACTCCTACACGCGAAAAATGACCCTGTTAAAAAGTGACAGCATGCCAACTTTATGATAAAATACTAGTCATTCAGAATATATCGAGAACATGTGTTCTTTTTATAATGAATCACGACGCAATGCGACAGTATCAATGTGACAATATCAATATCAGTGTATGAACACGTGTTCCGCCGTCCTCATAAAACATTCGCCTTTGACTGATACTTTATTAGGAACTCTTTCAATTCATTCGTTATAGGTCATGCAGTCCCATTTTTAACAAGAAAACAAATAATTTGACCAGATTTTTAATAAATTAACATTTCATATCAGTAAGTTTTCTCCGTGTACACGGAGTTAAGAATACTTTTGGAAGAAATCGTTAAAAATAACATTTTATTTTGGACTTGGAACAAAATTCTCGTTTGAAATATCTGCTGTACTTTTCTAAGAAATAAATAAATTATTAAACAATACAATAGTGCATTCACAGAGAAAACTTTCTGATTAAACATAAACATATTGCTAATTTATTTAGAATATTTTCTTAAGCTTTTAGTAAAATATCAATGTATTGTCACGATGTTCATACAATTCCTAACATTTTCGTATTTCGTCTTATATATTTTCAAGAAATATGCATGCGCTTTAGCACGTGTCCCGATATTATTACGAATTTACTAAGTTTATCAGCAAACGGCTAGCAATCCCGTTTTTAATCAGATTACCAATAATTTGAAGAGATTCTTAATAAATTAGCAATAATCAGTGTAAGAGTGACATTTTCTAAATTGTTAGTTATGTAGGTATATATTATATATTTTTAAACTCTTATATTTTATGTAACCCATATTTTGCTAAATCTGACATTTTTATATGTAATCTATATGTATTTTTTTTTAATATAAAATGTATAACTAAAAAAATAAAGATGTACATTATTATATGTAAAAGCCCTATGGGCGTTTAAATGAAATAAAAAAAAAAAAAAATAAGATCCGCAAGAAGATTATTTCAAATAGTTAAGACAATAACATTAAAATGTATTTGCGCACTAAGATATTTGAACCAGCGACCTCTGAGAAACACGCGAGAAAAATATATATATATATATATTTTTAATTTTTTTATTTTTTTATTTAAAATTAGAAAAAATATTTTTTTACATAGATAAATACAGGATATGAACAAGATATAAAACAATAGAAATTATAGCCTTTCCTCACCATAAAGAGACAATGCTCTTGTGTTTGGTGAGGGAATTCTAGTTCAATTATGTACATGTTAGTATTAATGTAAATACATTATTTAGAAACAACACAAGATTTAAACAATATTACTTCTAGATGTAAGTAGTGAACGTAATATGGACTTATAATAGTTTAAGGTAATTTTTTAATTTAAGGTGAAATTCCTGAATGTTTTCGATATTTTTTAAATTTAATGGAAGGTTATTAAAATAAATTATGCCTAGATAAAGATAGGTATTTTGAATGAGCTTAGTGTTAAATTTTGGGATTTTAATAGTTTTCTGGTATCTTGCTGATGTATTGAATTGCAAGTTATGAGTATTTGACTGTATTTCTTTGTAAATTTGAAGTATTGAATATTTTTGATACATTTTGTCTACTGTAGGTACTTAACTTTTTCTTTTATAATTTTTCTGTTGTTTATAAATAAACGATAAAATTCTTTAAAATATCATGTCTTATTATTTCATATAACGATACTTTAATTTGGGTCTGTTTACTTGGAAAAACAATTCACAAAGACTTCAAAATTAGGAATTTAATTTCAGCAGGCATTTATACTGAATATGACAAAATCATATTTATTTTCAGAGATTTGCGAATTCTGCGACGACCCTTCTGTTACCCCAAAAAGAAATTCAATGTTGAAAGGGAAATTCAGAAATCAGATGAAAGGTATATTCATTAACGTTCGGGAATATAAATTAAATTATCAAAGTAAGATTAGACAAGGCTGGGCTTGTCATAATTTCTGATTATTTGAAATTAATTCCGGTCACCTGTCAACAAAAAAATCGCATTTCCAAAGCATTTACACATCAAGAACTGTAAAAATAGCGACCGAGTATGAGTGTACCCTCTTAGTACTCGTACTACAGAGTACCTATTTAATAATAACTAGTAGTTCAAAAATAAAACATTGTTTCTAATTTTCTTTATTTAATAAATCAAAATCAAATTTCCCTATGAAATCTTAAGATTTATAAGTAGGTAATTAAATACCCACCTTCTTAATTATAAACCATAAATGTTTTATGTAAAATTAAAAAAAATCATTTATATTATTTGAATAAGGAGTTATTCGATTTGTCCAAAGAAACGTCACTATCTTAAATACACTTTTTCAAGCCGGTAGGTATACCATAATATTGATGATTCCAATTTAACAGCTCGTAGTAGGAACACGGCCACCATATTAAACCGGAACCGGAACGTAACAAAAAGTTTACACACGGATAAAATACCAAATGGTCAATGTAAAACAGAACTTCGCTACACTCAATCAATTATATTTATATGTCCATGCTTTCAGAGTAATGTATACATTGCGCGTTTGTCCATGTTTTTTTTAAATTTCCCTTTTTTTAAAGAGTTCCAACTTTCAGGAGTTAATGGGATCGTCGTATCCCATATTGTTTGTAAAACGTGCTTTAAAAACATATGGGAACCTACCAGCATTTAAGTTAGATGCTGAATAGGTACTGTATTAAAAAAAACTTTACTTAAACTTTACCAAATTAAACAAACATTAGGGATCTAACAACATAGTCTTACCTTTTAACAGTTTAAGTGAGAGCAGAAAATAATTATTACATATTACGCACCTAAAAAGGCTTTTACGTAAAAGTAATACATGGAATCATAAGTATTTGTACATGGGAGAGTGTTATATCTGTCTTACTTTTCAGATTTAAGTGTTGGGAACTCTTTGTTAAAAAGTAAAAGGTTCTACTTATAATTGTGTTTATTTACGTGACAAAGAATATGTCTGGATTTAGTTACACTGTTCATTACCCGAGGGTTGGTAATTCTCTCGTTCGAGAAGCTTGTTCCCTGTCACTATAACCTCACAAGCATCTGTTACACTTTAGCGACATCTGACGGACTCTGGAGTAAGCTTTATAACTAGCGCCATCTATCGCTTAAATACTCAAATTATTACCATACATCACAGGAGAGTACTTTATTTTTTTTATTTATTTGTTATGAACAGTCTTTATTTTTATATTTGAAAACAAATTGTATTACTACAGGGTTTTCCAATAAGAGGTGTTATTTTATAAAATTAAATTTTTATTTATTTTATATCCATAAACACAAACTTGCCACAAACTACACATCACTTCTTATCACTTCTTTTATTTTATTATGTATTTAAATTAAAAATGACAGCTTCAAAAGTAACATCTACCGAAATAGCGGGCTATTCAAAATAACACCTCTAATTGGAAAACCCTAAATTATATTAAATAAATCGTATTATATATGTATTAATAACAATGTAGGTAGATGTATTCATAAAGTTGAAATGAAATAGTAAACAGATGACGAAATAGAAAAGAAACAAGTTGGTACCTTCTGACAACAAAAAAATGTATTTGTTTTATTCTACATTACGATAAATTAGTAGACCAAAATACTTGTACATTGTTAATGATGTCAATTATTTTCCCAATAATTTAACAATCGATATAAGAGGGACTATACAACGAAAACATAAAGCTTTTCTACATTTCGGAGCAGTATTCTACCTAGCCAAATAAATTATTCAACCAATTTTTAAGTGCCCTAAAAAGAAAAATGTCGTAAAACATTTTTTTAGGGATACAAGTGTATGAAAATGGCACTGCCACTGATAAGATAAACCGAAGGAAGTGTAACATGGACGAGTCGGGTGTGCCAGAATTAAGCATTTGGAAGAAAGAAATTGATCAAACCTTTTCACTTTCTTTTTTTTTGTATTTCTTTGGCACTATGTAACAATTTCTAGACATTTTTTGTTTTTTTAATGAGTTTTATTCACAATGTACATTTGTAAATTAAATAAGATAAAAATAGGATATACACTTTAGAGTGTAATGATTGTAACTCACAGTATGTAGGTATGACTACTAGAAATTTCAAAACCAGAATTAGGGAACACGAACTACGTTTAAAAAATAATAATTTCTCCGAGTTCGCTAATTATTTGATAGAGACAGGCCATAGCTTCAACCGGGATAAAACTAAGTTTAAACATTCTAACATTAATAAATATTTTAATTGGTGCGCATTAGAAACATTAGAAATCAACAAAAAAATTAATTCAAACATTAATATAGTTAATAAAATAATCGCACCTTGCAAATCATTATTATATTATTGACTATTGACAATGACACTATTGACAATGACACTATTGACAATGTCACAATGTCACAATGACACAATTGACACTATTGACAATGTTCCCCGTTATGTTGACTCCTCCCTCCGTTTCCTTCTCAACCCCCTCCCCCTCCCTCAAATCCCCTCCCACCAAAGAATCAAACTAAATAAAACCCCATATTTCTGCACTTAAAAATTTAGTTTTATAATAGCTAGTTAATGACACGAACGTGTCGAAACCGGTCGCTAATTAATAAAATTTATAAGTAACAAATGTACATTGTGAATAATAAAACTTTTCACTTTCCTTAACAAATAATCAGTTTCATTGGTTATTCTTGTTCTTAGGAGTCGAGAGGTTTTGTGTTTTATTTCAAATCCGTATAGATATTAACATGTTGTGGTCATGTTAGTGTGAAGTCCGAAGTAAACTCAATTTTACATTATGTCTCACGAAATTGATCAAACTTTCCGAATATCCAAATCGTTTCTTTCAGATCAATTTCATTAGCATTTCTGAATGATCTTGAATCAAGATCTTGATCTTGATTTCAATCGTATCAGTTTTTTATTATTATTATCATTTCTGCATTTATTTGTTTATAGACCAGAGGCGGCCGGTGGTCAACACGAGTGTGGATTTATTAGAGCATTCCAACAATAAATTAAACATGTATTTATAGAAGCTCTATTCTCCACTCCCTTTATTAGCGAAAGCCTCTACGACCCTCTCGTTGAAATTATAATTACATTATTTGAGTATCTATGATTTTAATGTTTATAATCATTATAATCTATGTCTGGAATAAGTTTGGGTTCTCTCTTATGTCGTTTATTAGGTATTTAGCGACTATTTTCAAAATAAAACTTTTTAACTTAATTTTTAAGACAATAAAAATATATTAAAAACTCTTACAAAAATAAGCATGATTGTTTAAAAAATAACACTCTAATGCGTTTTTAAAAATTAAAATTAACATTATTTGCCAAAACCTTGAATTTATATTGAAGATCAAACTTTATAATTGAGTTTATTTCAAAACATGTTTTAGAAAGTTACGAACCTTTCACAGTAACCGCACGATATGGCCACTAAACAAAATGTATGAATACACAGAGAAAAAATATTTTTAATGATTTCTTCAGATTATTGTCAATCCAGTTAAAAACGGTATTGGAACACGTGTTCATTAGCTTTTGGCTGAAAAAGAATAGATATTAAAATGAAGACACAGTATCGACAATAATATGACACAATCTTGTTCCCGTTTAACATTCTACTGAACATACAGTTTCTTACGATGTGGTGGTAAAAGTTCGGAGCGTCGTCCGCAATATGCTAATAATGGTAAAGAATTGTATGATACCTGCGCTTTCGACTGTTCATAGAATATGCAAACAAGGTAGTAAATTTCAGGATCGCAATCTAAAACGAACTGCAAGTTACGATCATTTAGTAGGCACATATAAAAGTAGTATGAGATCTTTGTGAGATATTATAACAGAACCGAGTTTCGTGTTGTGATTAGCTAAGTCTGAAATTGTGTGCGTTATATGGGAGCACTTATTAACTATTGGCCGCTACAGCGCCCTTGAGGTGATTTTTCACAAAAACGGCGCTCTACAAATTATCCAATTATTATTATTATTATTATTATTATTACTGACTATTATACAATAATAACAAAACATGTAACACGAACGGAGAAACAATAGAAATGAAAGAAGAGAATGATATTTTTAAACTACCTTCACCTGAATATAGCAATGACAAATTGCACAAATACATACACCAAGAAGATAATATCTGAACAAGGTTTTGATGGAATCGATGACTAAGCAGATTCATAAGTTTTTTTTTAGTTACATTGCGGACCTGATGATGGTAAGGTTATATGTAATTGTTATACCGAACAAGAAATAGTTAAATAATAAATGTTTGTTAAGGACGTACAAGAGGTTGTTTTTTCCATTAATTTTAAAAATGTTTCAAACCAAAGTAACAAATTTTAAATATTCTGCACAATGAGTTTAAAAATAATGTGTGCAAGTGCTACCATGTCCCGTCAGATCGATATTAGTTTCTAGCTAGGCAGATTGATTTGGTATGGATCCCACTTCTAAAGTCGTAATGTGTTGTGGATGTGACAATGTGCCCGAATAGAGTTAAATTTTTCCTTACTTATGGTGTAATTGATCAATCGTTTTGAAATACCTATCGAAATTCTTTCTTGAACATAAATATTTATTTGTTTGAGTCGCAGGAGTCGTAAACTTTTATTCTCTCAAATTTTCTAACACGTCAGTATAAATCGGTGTTCTGAGAATTATCTGTTCAGTGTTACAGGTATTGTTGTTGTGATTCCTTTGTCCAAAAGAGCTGTCGTTTTTACTGTCCGTATTACTGGGGATTCTTCTTTGTCAAACAAATTGTTTTTATGCCTTGTTTATTGTGTAAAATATTTTCTCTATTTTCGCTTACTTCTCGCTTTCATCCTTAGGCGGCCTTATCGGTGACTTGGTTTTGTCAGCCTACTTTGGTTATGGCGTTGAGGGTTCGATTTCTGATGATTAGGGACCCGAAAGTTTCGCCTTATTTTTGGAAGAACTTCGCGTTAATTTTGGCTAAATTCGCGTTACTTTTTAAGGAATTACGGGGTTATTTAAATGATGTTTTTTATTTGCGGTACAAATACCTTTAAATACACAGAATTAATAGTTTTAATAAAAAGATTACAAACTGGGGCGGTCTGTGACTTTTCAGAGCGCTATTGTGCTAAGATTGATAATCCGATATTATTGGTGTTGTAGCTGAAAAAGATTTTGTTTTCGAAATTTTAATTTTTTAAAAAGATTTTTCAGTTTGGGGAGACACATTAAAATAAAAAATCTTCACAAGAAAATTGAAATTTAAAGAAAAAATTTTCAACTTAACAACATTAATAATGTCGTATTTTTCAATCTTAGCACTCTAGCTCACTGAAAAGTCACGGACCGCCACTGATTACAAAACAATTATAAACAGTGTAAGCATACTAATAATGCTTTCAACAGCTGTCATTTGTAATAATACATAGCAGAATTCGTTTATAAATCAACTGTATTTTTGTAAATTGGATACTAATATTTTTGAATGTATAAAAGAAAAACTAAAATAAAAATTGGATTATAATTTGCAGTTTTGCGTTAGCGCAAACGCGATTTTTTTTGGTCTCTCCTGGAGGTTTATTCATTTAAGAGTGTATTAAAATGTTGTTTAATCGATTTTTCGTCGATCTACGTACAAAGTCCGAACTTCCACGGCAATACAATTTAGGTCAATGCATTTATTTATACGTTTTCTTTACTTAAATGTAAACAATAGCAATGCACGAGTACACAATATTGTAAGCACCACTTTTACGATCCGAGCCGGCCGTAGGAGTAATTTGCCACACAAAATGACATATTGATAGGTGGGACGAATCCCAGCACTGCAAAGAATGGGAGAGGGCACCTGGAATGAGACAAACCAAAGTACTCATAAAAGGAACAGACCCTAGCCCTAGAAGAACCAAGAAACTACTCGATATGGACAGAAACTCGCTGAGTGAACTGGTAGGACTACTAAGGGGACACTGTCATCTCAGGAGACACATGCAGATTTTGGGAGTGGAAAACACCAATAGATGCAGAAAATGTGAAGAGGATGAAGATACTCACCTTCAATTCACCTATGGTGCCAATGTACTGCCCTGGTGGGAACTAGGCTCAGATACCTGGGGAGACATACAGTAGAACCAGAAGACATAGCCACATACCCAATAACAATCCTGGTGAACTTTATTAGGGACTGGGTAGTTGTTAAAGGATTGAGGTAAAATGGGAGTTAGCACAATGGGCCTATGGCCTAAGTGCTCACGGGAACTACGTGTAAATCGTCTCCGCTCTATAAAAAAAGGAGGTGACATAATACGCTATAAGTTAAAAGCGTTTTATATAACTCCATATTGTTCACCATACAATCCCATACAGACCTGTCACACCTAAAGATATGACGTGTTATAAGTGTAGGCGTGGAGACGATACGCGCTGTGATCTGCTAGCCAGGCTATATTTAAAATTTTTATGACCCCCTTTCCTACTTACGGCAGAAGAAGGGGTTAGAACAATTCATTGGGCGCCGTAATTACGCGGCTTTCATCTGTCATAGTGACAGATCCTATACAAATAAATGATATTCCGCGGTAGTCCCCCAACTGATCTGACCCCGACTTACAATACTTATGCCACGCCGTTTCGTGTCAGAACACGTGTTTCAACATCGTGATAATATATTCGCATTTTACTAAAAGTTTATCAGGAAACCTGTTGATTAATTTGCTAAACGCCTGTAATACGTTTTTAACCGATTACCAATAATTTGAAGAGATTAGCAATACTGATTTTTCTCAGTGTAGGTAAATAGTCTAAACATGGCTTTACAGCTAGCGCAAGGAATATTTTATAAATTGCTATCTTGAATTTCGTGTCCGTCTTGGAGGAGAGAGAACATCGGATAACAATTCTAGACAGAGATAAAGTATTTATCAATTAGTCATTCCAAATGGCGCCTCTAGAGCGAGGCTGTTGATGTGTCCAGTGTCCAATTTGTGTGGACCAGCCAATTTGTACGTCATCTTGTAGATATAATCCATCAAAAGGATTCTCTCTCGTGAATCCTGATCTTATTAAAAGATTTATTACATTTATCTGCACAATATACATGAATGGAGCCTATTACACTGTAAAGGCGGACACACAGTTTTATCGAGTCTATCGTCTAGCAGTTTTTCTGGAATGCTTTGATGAATGTCAAAAGATAAGACATTTTAAAATTAGTTTCAACAACTGCAGGTTGGGTGGGTAGGTATTAAGGGCAACAATAAAGCTGTTAATAATGCTTGCACCTGGACGAAAGTGCTTTTAAAAATATGTATTTTTAAATACATCTCTTTGGATTTCACTTTTGTTTTCGGTATCTTGGAAGCGGAAATTAATCCACTTTCTGACATACAATTGAGCTGAAACTCCCCATATAGACTCGTTGTCGATGACAATGCATTTTATCAACTTTTTGTGGCAATCACGTACAAACACGCGGACATTACGGCAGTTAATATATGAAGTTAGTTAGTTGTTAGCGCGATTGAATCCAGTGTATGGGGATGGAAGCTCAATCCTCGGTCAAACCAATTTTTTTTTTTAATTTTAAGAGATATTTTCTAGGGAGGAAAGTAAAATAAAAAATGTCAATAAAAATATATATTTACATTAATATATATTATAATACCTTTTATCATTCTTTCGCAGGCCGTTATTGAAATTATAGAAATAAATCATTCGGAAAAAAATATTATGTTTTTATATCTTAAACTAGATGATGCTAAAATGATTAGTGTTATAAATAACGAAAGAAAAATCATTATTCAGTTGTAACATAGTCATAGTCACACACATAAATTCTCTAGCGATTCCGTTTAACTACTTATGATAAAACAAAATGCTATTGACTTGCCTAACAATGGACAATATCAGTGGGAACATAACAATTTAATCGGTTTATTTGTTTGCAGGTGAATCATCCAAATGCGGATCTAAATCGACGATTGATTTAATTCATTCGCTTCATTCATTTAAGATTAGTTAAGTAAGTTTCTACATATGTAAATATATATGTCATTAAGATAGTAGTTATAGGTCTTAGTCGTAAGTCACTAGACAAAAGTCTTAGATGTAAGTCACTAGTTTTAATTCAGTAGTTCTAATATAAATTATTTAGTAAATATATTTGTACAGCGGCCTTGAGGTGATTTTTCACGAAAACTGCGCTATATAAACTAACCAAATATTATTATTATATAAATATGATTTTAAATATATATACAGGTTGTTAAGGGACTACATTGACTTATTTTAACCAGTGATTCCTGACGTTATTTGATTTGATTAATTTGGAATAAAATTTTTAAATGAAATATTGATGTTTTTTTTTTGGTTTGTAATTTTTTTTTCTTCTACTTGTCGTTACTGGTCACACAGCCGAGTAACCGACCAACCCCTCACTCCAATCCTAACTGTCCAATGCCTGTTGATTTTTTGTGTTTTAAGTTGAAAAAAAAAACATTAACAAAGTCACCGAATTACAAAATTTAATTTACACGTTTTACTCCAAATAATGTCAGGAATCATTGGTTAAAATAAGTCAAGTACGTCCCTTAACACCCTGTATATATATACCCACAATAAGTACACAATTTAGCGTGATTCTAATGAATCAATTATTAATTTCCCGTTCTCTTCCACTATTTACTTTCATCCAATTACACTTACCCAATCATTTCCACTACATACCAGTATAATATTCTAAAATTCTCTAACACCGTTCCCTAATCCCATCCTCTTCATATTGATTTTCCCAAACCTGGTTTTCCTCCAATAAACTATTCGTCAAAGTTGGCTGCTTAAATACTTGAATAATCAACTAACTAATATTCCTACTTTTCATCGAAAGTTGACTTAATCATAACCAATATTTGCCTTATAGCAAAGGTTCCCAACTAGTTCGATCGCCGACTAAATTTTAGTCGTACCCAGTAATTCTTGTAATTTGACTAATTATTGTAATTTAACTATGGGTGAAATATGTGTATTATCCTGTAGAACGAATTTCATCGGCTTATGATAGATTCATGCTTCCTGTTTGAAATGGCTTAATGAAAGTCAAACTTTTGAAAAACTAAATGGGAACAAAAAAATTCTCTAAATATTCTTGTTGGAATAATTCACAACATCAAAAATTTTGGGAACCCTTGCCTACAGGGTGCAGTCCATGACACTGCACCTACAGAACTACAACTGCTCTTGGATCAGTGACAGTCACGTGCATATGATAACTCTACACAGTGACTATTCAACACACCATTAAAAAGTTATATAAAGTCATTAAAAACGATGAAAAAAAAATTTAAACCTAACCTAACCTACATAACCCAGTTAATAAAGTTTTTGTTTCATCACTTTCCATGACTTTATATAAATTTTTAAAGATGTGATGAATTATCATTTTGATGATTTTTCTCAATAATGTACAGTAGCACAAAAATGCCATTGCTAAATTATTTTTTAATTTTGAACCTAACCTAACCTAATTTTAAACCTAACCTAACCTAACCTACATAACCCAGTTAATAAAGTTTTTGTTTCATCACTTTCCATATAACTTTTTAAAGATGTGATGAATTATCATTTTGATGATTTTTCTCAATAATGTACAGTAGCACAGAAATGCCATTGCTAAATTATTTTTTAATTTTGAACCTAACCTAACCTAACCTAACCATGATTTTTCTCAATAATGTACATTTTTCTCAATAGTAGCACAGAAATGCCCTACTATTGCTAAATTATTTTTTAAATTATTTTAATTAAGATTAATTTTTAATACTTTTTTTAGAATACTTATTTCCGAAATTTGAAAACAAAAAATTCACCTTAAACATTTAAAAAAGGAAATTACTACGAACATGACAGTTAACGTCGGGTAGTGACCGACATGTGAAATAATTTTTGTTGTTTGTGATGAAAGGCTTTAAATCACAGTGAAAAAAAAAACAGATAAACCATAGCTGCGAGAAAATATGCAAATTATTTATGAAAACGGACATGCTAACGACATCTGGCGGAGAAAGAATTGATCCAGCTTGCTTGCAGTAGACACCTGTAATAGTTGAAATTAAATCAAGGTTCCGGGACGAAAGCAAAGAGGTCGTAAAATCGTCTAGGACGACTGGTACTTCCCCTTTCCTAGGCCAAAAAAATAAATATTGAAGGTTGTCAACCAATAGATCTGAACAAAGAGCTATAAAATTTTGAGTAACCAATCAGTGAACGGAGAGGCGTACACCAAATACAGTCAAAGGAATGAACTGTGGATCGGGCAATAAAAAAGATAATTAATGGCTTCTTCTTTCCCACAGAAATTAGAGGTGAACGCACTTTAGGGTCAACATCGACTTTCAAGGTGACAAACTCCTGGGAATGTTTACAATGACTGGGACATTTATGGGGTATCGAACCGTTGAAATCGAGTGCTTTGAAGATTTTACAAATTGTAAAGCGCACACACAAAAATGCAATGAAAAAAATTATAAACGCGATAGTATAAAAAAAGGACGGAAAAGCGAAGGAAAGTTACTGGCGGAATTTCAACTGTAGTGCAATTATTTATGATAGAAGGAGGGTGTCATGTTCGATAAAAATCGTACTAAAGAGAGGAGTGAGTGTTGGAAACAATGGAAATTAATCGTTATCAATTTAAGATGAAACGGACATATTGGTAAATCAATCTTGAATGAAAATCTCGCAAAAAAAATACACATTTTAGAAAAGTGCGGCGATCGAATGGAAGGTTAATACAGATATTTTGGACTGCTACGAAGGTCCTAGGGACGTGAAAATCGAGTATCAGAAGAAGACAGTAAAACTAAACATATAGCGATAGATTAAATTCAGGAAACGTAGGCATTTTTCATGATTATTAGGTTAGATATATATTAGAGTTACCCAATATTACGGAGGGATCGAAACAAGATAAAAGGTTGGCGGTCTCATGTATATTTTGAAGGATAAACAATCGGAATTTGAACATGATTTTTATTTACGTTAAGGTAATAAACGATTAGAAAAGCGATTAACTTTAACGTTGGTCTTATGAAGTATTTAGATTAGTCAAAAGAGATTAAAATTAATAGGTTTGAAATTAAACTAAATTTACGAGTCTAGTACCAAAATTTTAAACATAAACAGATGTCAATGCATATGTTTTATGTGAATTCTGGTATGAGAAAGATAGAAAATTGGGCGGAGATTGGGTCAGGCAATAAAAATGACAGATATCCCAGAGTCTAATTAGGTATATCTCCCATAGAAGTGTGGAAAACTATATATTAATTAATAATAAATGAAGTATGAAATTTCCCAGCAGACCACACACATCGGGAAAAGTGGAGAAAAGATAAAAGGAAGGGTAAAGAACGGAGATAAAGAATAATCCAAGTGGAAAAAAGTGATACAATTCAAATTTATCCGTGAAATAAATAAATACGACTTGGAAAATGAGTAATTATAAGAGTTATGAGAAATGACATAAGAATCAAGAAGAATTTGTGCAAGAAAACGTCGCGGATAAAAATAAAATTCAAAGATAAAGGAAAAACTCAAATCTGCGTCATGGAGATAGAAAGTACGGGTGGAAATGGAAAAGCTCATATAAGTAACAATAAAATTAAGTAGAATTTAAACAAATCGAAATTCAAAAATGCGTAGTAAAGATTTCGACATGGATTTAAACAATTTTCGCACGAGATGCATAAAATTGAGATGTATATATATATTATTGAGGACGGACCTATCGCGAATTGAGAAAAAAAAGGAACGCAAAATCATGAGATTTTAACTACATTTTTGTATGAACAGAGGACAAAGGGAGCTTGGGCGATTAACACAGACTCACCCGATTCGGACCCTATTAAGTTAGCGACGTGAGATAAAAATTGACCGCCACCCAAAGCCGGACAACAGAAGATCGTATGTAGGAACGATCGAAATTAGGGGAAGGGATGTTCGGATTTACGAGTTGATAGGAGATAGAATTAAGCATCAAGAGAAATTCAGATACGTCTTTTGGAACCTGAGAGGGGTATAAAAGATGGAACACATCAGTCAGGAGACAGTCGCGCCGAGGATTTGAAAAGTTGTTACGTGGCAGTACTACGTCTATTGGTAAAATTCTAGTGAAATAATCTAAGTGTTAAATTCTGAACAAGTACCTGGACTTAGAAAGTTTTGTAAAAAGTCTTAAATTCAGTTTCTAAATTCTGAAAACCCCACCAGTGAAGTTTTGTTAAATCAGTTTAATTTGGTTAAACAGTGAAAATAAATATAATTTAAACTCAGTGCTTAAAAGTGTTAAGTGAAGTGCAGAAAGTGATTACGGAATTAAGAATTTAATTAAAATTTAAAAATAATTATTTCATTCAAAGTGAAAACATTCAAATTAAATTTAAGAGTTTGTTATCGTTAAATTAAAGTGGATGTGCTCGTGAATTGATATTTAAAAATAGATTATAATTTTGTTTAAAATTATTAATAGTAAATACTCCATCTTAGGTTAAAAGAAACACAAAAACAAAAAAAAAGGATTCGATAATAATAAACGTTAAACCTTTGTTCTAAAATTAATAGTAAGAGGAAAAAAATTTAATTTATTAAGAAGTTAATTAAAAGTTTGCACAATTCGGAATAAATTTTCTTATAAAAATATATAAAAAGAAATTTAGAATTAATAAATTGTTCAATTAAAATCCATCGTGCGTATAGCGACAGTGTTAAAAGTGTTTGTCGTTTTAACCGGAATTTTAATCATCAGTCTATCATTTCGAAAAAGAATTTGAAACAGCTATCATTCAAAAGCCTAAACTAGAAAGGTGTTATTAAATCAACGGGTTTTCTGGATTAGGATTTCGTTCGGAAGAAAAATTAAATATCAGCTAATTTATACGATTCAAGCGAGAATAAAATATTAAATAGGAATAAATAGTCGAAAAGATTTATTTTGAAATTAGTTGAAAAATACAATTAATTAGGTAGGATTTCTTCATCAAGGTTGTTGTGTACTACCCGACCGGAAATACCTTGACGTGGGTAAGTTTTCCTTTTATAAATAATTTTCAGGTCCCAGGAGACACAGAAGGGCTGTGAAGTGGAAGTATATCAATTGAATATTAAATTAAAACAACAAAACAAAGAATTACACACTAAAATATGTATATTGAGTATTTGTGTATATATATATAAATATAAAATAAAATATTGTATATAAAGAATATATATATGAGTAATGTAATTATATATATGTATTTTATTTATTAATCGAAACATCGAAATGGTAGCGATTTTTAATACCTGCCCGAGGACATATCTATATTATTGAAAAAGAAAATATGTATTTATTAATATTCCAGACTATGTAGAATCATATATTTTATATTTATTTATTAATATATGTACTCTTTTTTTAACATATTTTGACAATCGAGATATGTGTACTTATATATTTATATTTTTTCTTCATTTAACCTAGTAAATTTACTAAATTCGGAAAATGAAAAATAGTTTAACTTCAATAAAGGAATTAAAAATATTTAAATTAACTACGCACATTAAACGGTAACAAAACGGAATCACAAAGAGAGCGCGAGATATTTTTTTAAAATAAACAATCTCACATCTGGGTTAGTGGGTCAAATGAGATGTTTACATTGTTCAATTTGTTGATAAAACAAAGGTTCACTGGAGAATTGGGTCAACCGCATAGTTTGGAAACGACCTTGGCCATAATTAGTTAGTCACAAAGGATTTTATTAATTATCCGAAATAGCTGGAAGATGCGTGTTCTCAAATACTTATCAATCACAAACGACAATTGAAAAATCACGGGTTAGCCAGATTTATATCAAAAAAATTACATGAAACATTTAAATATCATTGATTAGATAATCGCACAGTTTTTATTAGTTACCTGAAACAGCTGGAAGCTGCGTGCTTACAAATACTTATCATTCACAATCGACAATTGAAAAATCACGGGTTAGCCAGATTTATATCGAATAATTATACGAAACATTTGAATTTTATTGGTTGGGTGCTCATACAAAACCCCATCAGTTGCCTGAGATATTTGAGGGTCGAGTACTCTCTAATGTGGCAATCAACTACTTGAAACAATTGGAAAATCACGGGATAGGGTGAACAAAATTAATGTTGAAACCTGGAGGTAAAATTTAAAACAAATACAGTTCATCAATAGGAGGCAGTGGTCGCTCCTATAACAAGACCATTAACCAAATCCAATAGAGATGGCGATTCTCTTAAATAAAAACGTCAAAACCAAACAAACAAAAGCCTGGAGTTCTATAGCTCTCCAAAACAAACTATCAAATATGACCTTATTCTACTAGTATTTATTAGTATCACCTTATTAGTACGTATATATTAGGTTACCAGACCTAGAGCTTCGCAGAGTTCTTGGCGCGAGATCCGAGCTCGGGATGCGAGGTAGATAGCCTCGTATTGTGAGTTATAAACCTTTCCCAAACTGTATGTATACATATATTTATTCGTATGTACTGTTTACTGGAGAATGCGGACCTGCATACAGCTTGCATTTTAGGTCTTATAGACCACTCTCGCATTTTCTTTTAGACGTGGAATGAGGATTCACGACCCGTAAGTCCACACCAACCGTGAGTATATGATTGTATATAGGACGAAACCGGTTCGCCCTAAGTAAATTGTAGTCCAAGGAGGAGTCGGAATTTGGGGGTATCGAGACCCGAGGGGAAACTTGAAGGCAGCACATGATGACGTGGAAGGCTTTTTGGGACGCGATAACTTAGGTATCAATCAAAGAGCCGTGTCAAAGGATTGTGCAAATTTCTTGTTGACTCACGATCATCTCGTTTACTTGCAGGAGGATTTGGAGCCAAATTATGCCAGCAAATGGGCTATTCCGAGTTCGTCAAATATGCAATTAACTAATTACATTAACCTACTAAATCAATCTTTACATGTACCTTATAGCAGCAGAATCAAAAAGGAGTGGCGCCAAACAGACCCAAGAGTTTACCAAAATCAAATTTACTAACAATTAACCATTTGAGTTATATCAAATTACCTGTCCAAATAAACATGTATAATATCTTTTATCAGCGTTTAACTACGATTTTGTTAGGGTGCAGGGAATCAGAAAATTACAATAGGAAAGTTAGCTCATCCGGAGAATTCATTTAAGTCTAGGTTTGCAATGGAAAGACCAATTAAATTGTGAAACTCAACACCTCGATCAGAACCAAGGGGGTTACCACAAAAATGAAGGTAATTAAAATCCTATATCATAAATCAAAAAAATTACACAACGTTTGATGGAATTTAATTACAATATAAATACGGAAATATTTGCGTTCAAGTTCGTAAATAACGTATTAATTAGTTGAGTACATATGTCTATGAAGATATATAGTACAAGAGAGCTTTAAGTAGCTTTCTGTAGATATCAAAGAAAAGGGTCCAATTTTCATGGAGGCTTATGTGTTGTAGGGGAGGAATTTTCCATCCCTGCGAACACATATGCAAAGCCTTAGAGAAAAAATTAAATATCGGTCATAGCCAAGAGAGAAGAAAATTTTATATTGTTTTAAACAAATAAAAATAAAAGAAAATGGTGAAAAGGCGAAAATATTACATGTTGAAATTGAAAAAACAATAACAAAATTTTACTTTTTATGTTACCTGAACACCGGATGCTAAAATTCAATTTTTTGTCCAAATAAGGTAAAGAATCGCTTAAAGTGTGTCAGGTACGACCCCCTTACACCTGTATAATAATTCCCACATTGCAAAGTCTTCCATTTCTTAATGTACAGAAGAATACAGAGAACATCGAATGCTTCTTATTCCTACAAAAAAAAAAACAATACTAAAATATAATTCCAAAAATAAAAATTAAAACAAAAACAGAAAAGACATTCAAATAGTTTACGAAGAAAAATGAGTATTGCTGATTTTTTATAATCCTGTTAAAAAGGTGATAGCAGGCCATTTCCTAATAAACTATTAGTCCAGTCAAGTTAAACATGAAAAGGGGGTTGTGCTTGCAAAAGGTCCAGTCATTCTGAATTTTTTATATGTTGTTAGGACCTAAACAGGTATTAAAAGAAAAATTTTGCAACTTCGAAAGTGCTGTGCGAGCGGCGGTGGACCTAAAAAACCAGGAAATTTTCGGATTTTTTTCAGTTTTTTCTCAATATCTCAGTAAAGGAAGGGTCTGACCGGTGTAGTCTGTAAAAATACTTTTAAAGTAGACTAAATTTGCTATAATTTGAGACTAAAGCAAGCTATATAAAGCCATTGGTTTTCAAGATAGAGTTCTTCAAAAATAGGCAATTTTTTCCAAAAAGTGAAATTATTTCGAAATGGTCACTTATTTTGTAAAATAACTTCTAAAATACGCATCTCACGTCAAATATTGTATGAAATAAATTTGTTTTAAATTTAATTAGCTTTCATTTGAAACTAGATTAATATCTGTAAATTGAACGGTTCTCTCAAAAATGGCAGATAACCAAAAACAGTCATAAGTGGATTTTGGGTGAAATGCAAATAAACTGTTCTCACGTCTTTTTATGGTTTTATTTATTAAACAGTTAACAGATTTTTGATGAAAAAAAGAAAAGATATTACATCTATCGGGAATAACGTCATCTTCAAACATTGTTTTATATACATACATACCAAAATGCTTGTACAAACATCATGGTACCTACTATAAGGACAAATTACATGTACACAAAAAAATAAAACTAATATAAATCATGTAGGTATTGTGTCTTGGTTGCCAAATCATGTCTTTCTTTTTATCTTAGCTGGAAGAGGTGCCCACAGTCTGTAGTCGGGTCATCTTCATCGTCCAAGCATTTCAGCTCCACATCCGGGACGTTAATGCAAAATTTGCCACCGCATGACTGACAGAGGACTGAGCAGTGGAGCCCAGCCTTTCTACACGAGCAGCTTCCAGAGCATCGTTTATTGCATTTACACGAAATTTTTCGCAAAAGGGCAGGAGGTGCGGGATCCATCGTGGTGGGGATGGGGGTGAGTCCTTGAGAAGACAGCTTCCACCCCCATTCAGTGGGATTCAAGTTGACTCCCCGCCACTTCTGCACTTGGAGGTAGCACCTTGCTGCATGGTGGCCTGCAGCATCTTCCGTCGGTGGCAAACGGGCGAGGTTTATGTTTGTTGAAGTGACAAACGTCTTATACCTCAGGAAATCCAAAGTATCCCTCGCGATGTCACCCCCATATAGAGCCACGAAGCACTTGATGCCTGCTTCACTCACGGCTTGTGGGGTAGAGTCTGGCCGAAGGAAGACCTCCACTTGCTCAGCAAGTGGTTCACTCTTGCTCAGAAGTGTGCTGATTTTGGTCTTTCCTTGGCCAAACGGTGCTGAGGTGGTATCGCACCCGGCAAACGCGTGGGTAAATATTACCGTTCCTGGTAATTGTCGGGAGTCCTGGTTGTTGTAGGAGGTCGTAAAGTAGTGACAGCAACCAGCTTCACCCTTCGTGCTCTTCTGAAGATAGACGTTTGTCTCTTCAGCGCCTTAACCATTGAGAAGAACGAGCAGGTCGATATCTTCTCCCACTATGACGACCCGATCGGCATCTGCTCTTTTTGATAACGCCATCATGACGATCTCTCGATCAGCATCTTCTTCGGCAACAGCCACTTCTACTCCCTCCTTCTGAAAGGCGTCACAGAGAAGAGTTATAAGGCGTCTCTTATTGTTTTCATTGCCCAAAACATGCTCTTGAGCAATTCGAATTACTGTGGATTCATCGAAATTCAATTCGTAGCTGGAATGAGCTGCGTAGCGCCGGAGTCGTTCCGCTGTTTTGGTGTTTTTTTTTGGTAGCATCTTCGGGGTAGCCGTCAAAAACGATGGAGACGTTCTTCCCAAAGTGGTTTCGGACGTAGGTGGTATAACGCGCCAAAAGTGCTCGAACCGTGCTTTTTCGCTGCCACACGACCTTGTGCAAGAGGTAGCCAACATCCAAAATGACGTGAGTGATGGCATCTATCAGCGTGTGGCTGGAAAGAGGAGTGAAGGCAGAGCACAGAGTAGATTTTGTGCCCTTGCGCATCCCTTGTTCATTGAACATAGACATCGGGAACGGGGCCAACTCATACTTGAAGTCATCCTGTAAATCCTGTTCAGATTTCTTTGCAATACACACTCGCTGAAAAATTGTGAGCGGATCCACAGCCACTCTTCTGTTTTTGTCCGGCAGTTTAACGGTTGAAGTGATCGATGCCAGCGTGGTAACTTTATTTTTCCGTTTTATTACTACCTTGTCGTACATTTTCCCCACAATTTTCATTACTCCTTCCGTTCCAACTCTCTGGGCTGTGTGGCAATTAATTTCAGAACCTGCCAGTAAACCACTACTGATAGAAATTAAACTGTCAGTTTTGGGAAATGAAGGGTGGAGAGCAAACCAGTTTTATGGTTTTTCCACATCACTATTATCTCGGATGATTCGAGAAGGTCTCATGTCTACATGCTGCTCTCCAGTATGACATGATTAGCTGCAAAAACTTTCCAGTTCTTCACAAATGTTCAACATAAACACCATTCCTGTTGTCCACCTTGCCAGAACACTTTCGGAGATTCCTCTTCCTTGGGTCAACCCACCGTAGGTTTTCATGGATTGCATCAGCTTCTGCTCAATTGTTAGGTCTGACCACAACCCAGACCAAAACTTGTCAGACTGGCAAATGGTGAAGGATCCTTTTGTGAACATGTCGTATTCACTTTTATCCATCCAATCTTATAGAGCCATCATATCCTGAAGATAGAGGTGCGCGCTCTTAGCATACAAAAAATGTCCAGCTGCGTGGAAAAAGGGAGCATCTTGTGGACAGTGTACAAATGAAGGTTCCAATCACCAGCACGCTCTGCCTGGATGAATAGTTTTATCAAAGTGGTCATACAAAAGCCCACAACTGTGATGTTGGACCATTCGCTTTAATGTTCTCCAAGGCACTTTTGAATTTTGCCTTTAGTATTTGCTAGGTATCAATTTCTTCTGCTGATATAGTGAGAGACCTTTCAGTGTCTCGCAGCAATTTTTCAGTCTCGTCTCGCTCCTCAGGAGTTATGTCAACCTCATAAAAAACAATGCTGGCCAGTGTGAGGTTTGCCAAAATGTGGGCTCGAACAGCTCGTAAATATGCGTGCCCATTCATATGGGTACCCATGGGTATAGGTACTAATGGGTACTTGAAATTTGAAATAGTCGTAATTATATTATAACCCTAGGATAAGCCCACGATGATTAATGGATTTACTTCACAGCACAATAAAACCATAAAAAGACGCGAGAACAGTTTATTTGCATTTCACCCAAAACCCACTTACGACTGTTTTTGGTTATCTGCCATTTTTGAGAGAACCGTTCAGTCTACAGATATCAATCTAGTCTCAAATAAAAGCTTATTAAATTTACAACAACTTTATTTAATACAATATTTGACGCGAGATGCGTATTTTAGAAATTATTTTACGAAATAAGTGACCATTTCAAAAAAATTTCACTTTTTGGAAAAAATTGCCTATTTTTGAAGAACTGTATCTTGAAAACCAATGGCTTTATATAGCTTATTTTGGTCTCAAATTATAGAAAATTTAGTCTACTTTAAAAGTATATGTACCAACTACACCGGTCAGACCCTTCCTTTACTGAGATATTGAGCAAAAACTGAAAAAAATCCGAAAATTTCCGGGTTTTTTAGGTCCACCGCCGCTTGCACAGCACTTTCGAAGTTGCAAAATTTTTTTTTTAATACTGGTTTATATCCTAACAACATATAAAAAATTCAGAATGACTGGACCTTTTGCAAGCACGGATGTACATCTTGACTGGACTATATAGGTACTTTAATAATATATCGGAACATGGGTTCATGCAGCTGTGCTTATTCTGCTATTATATAATGACGAAATGCGCAAGATACATTTAAGGCATATTCCTGTTTTACTGATAGTTTATTGGAAAATCTGGCCTGCAGTCCCGTTTTTAACAGCAGTACGAATTATTTGAAGAGATTTTTAATAAATTAGCAATATTCTAAATTAGGAAGCTTAATCCGTGTGTTGTGATTAATTTATGACAAGTGTTAATTTAAGCAGTGCCATTTGTTTAGAAGTAATGTTGATAATTTTTTATTGCAATGTTATGCCAAAATAAGTCTGACAAATAGATGCTCTAAGAAACTACCGAATAACACGCCATAATGGTAAAGCAAGTTAGCCATTATTATAACTATCGAACATCGAGCAGGCTCCAAAAGTGCCTGGCACGTCTCCGATGCAATTTTACAATTTTATTTGCAAAATAAGTTGCGGATTTCCTTCGCCAGCTGACCCCAATTGGATAGTTTAAAACTTATATTTGGCATTGCATCAAAGTATTTAGACAAGTTCTATGACGAGAGTGGCGCATGAGGTAGATAAGAAACGGCAATCGTATTGTATTAATATTGTTCTGCTTTATTGACGCAATAAAAATATAAAAAATACGCAAGATACAAAATCTTTGTTACATGTTATATTTACTCTATGTTATCATTTTAAGACTGCGGTAAGTTACGAAATACGAAACGACACTACATTTCCAACAAGACATATTATATATTAAAGTACACATTATTATTTTAACATTTTAATAAACTTGTTGATCTGTTACGGGTATTAGGTACCTGTATTTTTGTCTTGATAAAATAATATTAAATTAGGATTTATTACAAGAAATCTGTTTTACAAAAATTATCAAATTTTACTCTTATTTTTCTTGTTTCAATACACATAATTTATTCCCTAAATAGTAAAAAATAAAGTCGCTATCCGCATCCGTCTGTTCTAAACTAAATTCAAAACTACGCAAAGGGTTTTGATTGGGTTTTCACTATCATTTAGAGAGCTTCTTTCGGAAGGTTTATGTATATAATACATGCTGTTTAAAGTTAAGACTTGAGAACAAAAGGCAAGATTCCTCTTTTTTTTAAATGAAAAACTTTGTAGAAGTTGAAATTACACCGATTTTATTGTTGTTTTTTCCAAAGTTTATACTGCTACTGACACTCTGTGGAGATCACTCCACCAACGAAGGGCGAAATATAATTGTCTCTTTGGGTTCCTTTAGCTAGAAACTATCGAAGAGAAGTGAGTTCCCTAATCAAAATTTGGAACTTTAATAACTTAGTTTCGCTGCCTTTAAAGAAGGTGCAAACTAGCGACATCTATATTTTAAATCAGTTACTCTTTTTAATTATAATTGGTTTGAAACTCGGAGCAATTTCCAACACATGCAAATTATATTTATAGAAAGTAGCGAAATGTAGAGTAACGCCGGGTATACGTCAGCTCTTATTTAATTTAATAAACCCACGAGTTTCATTTAGAAACCGTTTATGAATTTTCTAAAAAAAAAAAATTCACAACAACAAAACAGAGGGAACAGATCCACGCCTCGGGGATTTTCAAAGAACTTTCTCAAAATAGGAGCTATTTCCGCAGAACTACTCCGCGTTTCCAGGGCGGGCATTATTTGCTCTCATACCTTCAACCAGTAGTCTCATAAGACGTTATGTACATCTGGAAGCTAAAACCTTGGCTCTTTCACAAATAAACTTTAGCGAGTAATCGACGAGTTGGGTTCGTAGTCTTATCCACCGGATCTGGAAAGCCAGCTTTCAGCTGATTTATACTATGTGGTACTTAAACACACCTGGACTAATATTTAATAATGTATTGGGAAAAGGTGGGTACAATAATAGACATATAAAGCCAGGGTCACCAATGTGGATCATGCGAAGGTGGTAAAGAGAGAGAGAGAAATAAAAGTTATTCAGTAAATCGATCGAGTATATACGGCACTAAATTCGCCAATTTATAAAATGAAATGGCAAATGGATGCCGATAATAATTGAAAATAAGTAAGTCACTGATTTCGTACTCGAAGAGAAGTAGAGTCGCGCCATGTTGGCAATCCACATACGCAGCTTTTATACGGGATGTTACGAGGACTTGACTTACCTTCACAAGTGATTCCTGTTATTATTTGGAGTAAAAATATTGCTTTGTTTGTTAAAAAAAAAAATCGAAAAAAAAAACTTAGTAAAATAGTAATAATATAGTAACTTAATAATATAGTAAAAAAACATCAAAAATGTAATCGGAGACCAAAATTTGATTTACATTTTTAATTCCAAATAATGTGAAAAACCTCTTGATAAAGTAAATGCAGTACGTCCCTTAATACAGTGTTCCGCAAAGTTTGCTCCGCGGCACACTGGTGTGCCGTGGCCATTTGTAAGTGTGCCGCGAGTCCCGCGTCACTTCTCACAAAGTGCTCTGTAAATCGGTCTTTACTTTTCTGTGCGGCGCGGCGGCCGGAGGTGGCGTGGGTGGGGCTCGATCGCTGCGAAGTGGCCGTGTGCTACGCCGCTACGCTACATTATCACGTGTGCTACACTACATAAGTGGGGTGCTATTGCTACATTATCACGTGATTGCGCATGAGCTATCGGGGTGCATGCGCGTGACAACATAACATTACGAATTACGACGGCGACGTTGCGCCCGCTTGTTTAGCAGTCATTCGTTAATGCTAGTGTTTGGTTGTGTCGTCGCGAACTTAATTGACTTTTTTAATTGCAAAAAAATATCCCATATTACGTGTATATAATGGATAAATTCGTTAAACGTACCGCAAGTTGGTCAAGTGAAACTAATGATTCCCAAGAAGAAGCAGAGTCAACAAAGAAAAAACCTAAGCTTTTTGATCGGAAATACGATGAGAGCTATGTGCGTTATAGCTTTATATATTGCGGTGACGAATCGTGCCCAATCCCAAAATGTCTTGTTTGTGGAAAAACTTTGGCTAATAATTCGATGGTGCCCAGTAAACTTTCACGACATTTAACAACTAAACACCCATCGGTGGCTCACAAAGATAAAGCCTTCTTTCAACGTATGAAAGACCAGTCTAAGAAACAGGTAACTCCCATGAGTTCGTCTTTCAATACATCAAGCAAAGCGCAAAAAACAAGCTACGTGATCGCTAATATGCTGGTTAAATCGAAGAAACCTCATTCTCTCGCTGAAACTTTAATTTTACCTGTCTGCAAAGAAATTGTCAAAATTATGATTAGCCAAGAAGCCGCTAAGGAAATCGAAAAAATACCTGCGTCAGCAGATACGATCTCACGTCGCATTAATGAAATATCCACCGACATTCAATCAACGTTAATTGAAAAATTAAGGCTAAGTGGAGTTTTCGCGCTACAAGTCGACGAGTCTACTGATAGCAGTGGTCACGCGCATCTCATCACAAATGTGAGGTACACGGATGGATATGAAATAAAAGAGTTTTTATTTTGTCTGCCAATACCTGGTTATACCACCAGAGAAGAAATATTCAGAGTAACAAACCAGTACTTCAGTGAACATAATTTGGAATGGCGCAACTGCTAAAGCATTTGCACAGACGGAGCAGCAGCTATGAGAGGAAAAATTAGGGGATTTATAACCAGGGCTTCTAAAAAAAATCCTAATATTAAAAATTTACATTGTTTTTTACACAGAGAGGCACTGATGACGAAGTCTCTGCCTGATGAATTGTTGTCTGTCTTACAAGAAGTCGTCAAAATTGTCAATTACATCAAGTCGCGACCGCTGAACTCTCGTCTGTTTAATGCATTGTGTCAGGAAATGGGAGCAGATCATCAGTCACTTCTGTTTCATACAGAGGTACGATGGCTTTCTCGCGGAAAAGGGCTTTCTCGGATTTACGAGCTGAAAAATGAGACCCAGACATTTCTAGAAGCCCAGGGTTCAGACTTTGCTTCTCTATTTAAAAAAGAAGAATGGGTAGCAAAACTTGCATATCTGGCGGACATATTCGCTCAATTAAATGAGCTGAACAAAAAAAGGCAAGGAAGAAATTGTAACATTTTAACGTCTTCGGACAAGATTGAAAACTTTCGCGCTAAGTTGGTGCTATGGATCAGCCACGCTACCAATGGTAGTAACGAAATGTTTCCAAATGTCATGGCTGCCGATTCAGAAAAAAAGTGCAGGCTTTGATAGTGAAACACTTGGAGCTGTTAGCAGAAAAAATGAACTCATATTTTCCTAAGTGTGACCTGCAACCTATGGACTGGGTAAGAAATCCATTTTCGGAAAGCATTTCCCTTGGACATTTACCAATAAACGAGCAGGAAGAATTCATGGAGCTTAAAACTGATCGGACACTAAAATTAAAATTTTCTGAAACAGAGTTAGCACATTTTTGGCTCCACGTAAAAAATGAGTATCCACTGCTGTCAAAGCGAGCTATTGCAATTCTATTACCATTTGCCACGACCTATTTATGCGAATTGGGGTTTTCAACTCTCACAACGATAAAATCAAAAAAAAGAGAACGCCTGAGGCCGATCGACGAAGAGATGCGAGGAGCGTTATCAACGATTGTTCCAAATTTTGATCGTCTGTGTTCAGTTAAACAGGCTCACATTTCGCACTAAACATCTTTTCATGTTATATTGATTTTAATAACAAATATTAATAAAATATTGTTTTTGGTAATTTTTGGTTCGGAGTGGCCACGCTTATTACGAATAATTTTTAGAAAAAAACTTTAGATTTGCCGTAATTACTATAAAAGGAAACTTTTTGGCTTGGTGGCGGCGGAAAAAGATGCATTTTAATTATCAATTGCGTAAAATTAAAATTCACTTCTCGAACCGATTCGGTGACATTTCGCGGTCATTCTGTCACTGTTATGTGATAAATATCAATCATAATTACACAAACCCGGCTAGACAAACCCTGCTTTGCCAAACAAACCATTCAAAACCTGGGATGTTTTTTTCAATTATGATGACATGCAGTTTTCGTAGTTTAACCTCAAAGTTCGCCGTTATTCGTAATAAGCCTAGCCAATCCTATCCAAAATTTACCTTGTTTTTTTTTCTTTGGTGTACCGTTAAAATTTCTTGATTAGTTAGGTGTACCGTGAACATAAAAAGTTTGCGGAACACTGCCTTAATAGACTGTATATGTATAGGTATCTCGGTATCTTTGGAAAAGTCTCCAGGCTTCCGAAGGTCAGCTTGTTATTGCCGCACGTCCAGAAGATTCAAGTCTACGTAATTTGATGATAGCGTATCTTCTAGTGGTTGGTCGATGATTCACCGTGCAGTTGCAGGGTTGCCGCAGAGATGCAAGTCTGCAGCAGGGCTGCCAAAATGTTTCTATCAATTGTCTTTAATTTCAATTAATATTCGCTGTACAACCCACTGAACAGATTATCCCGAGAAATAATGTGACCTCCATCGATTTTAAAAGAAAACGGTTGTCACCAATTTACAACGGGACTTGTCGAATCATAGGCATTAATGTATTTGTCTATCTGTTCAATAAAGAATTTCCACATTTGAAAATGTTCGATCGATTTCTCCAGGAGTAAAAAATATTTGAGCTTACTTTGGGTTTACGGACACGCTCTGTATAACGAGTTTTTCTGCCGAAAGAATTTCATTAAATTTATTTTTCGATTCGGCAAATACAGAGATTATCTTAAAAAATAACATACATTATTTTAAGAGCTTGAAAACTTAGCGTTCAAAGGAAATAATTTGTACAAATAAGTAAAAATCCAGAATGCGAAGTCTTAAATAATGCGCACAAGATAAAGACAGCCTTACTAAAAAACGTGGTGAAAACTTTAATTAATTGGAACATAAAATAGTTTACGGAAAAATGTATAAGATACACATTGCTTATCCAGCCAAAGAAGGTTGTTTATCTGTTGTATTAACTTAAAATATTAATAATTTCTCATCGAATTTCGGAATTTTTCCAAGGTATTTTAAATGTTCTATATATTTAGTTATTTTGAAGATGTCGCAAAAAAATACCATTTTAGAAAGTAGATAAAGTTGCCTAAAAAATGTTTGAAATTTTAGAATTTGGAAAAAAAAACTTCACTGCACTTTTTACCTCGTCCATACAATAAAATATACAAAACATATTTGAAATATTTGTGATTTTAATTTCCAGAAAACAAAACAAATAACTGAAATTTTGAAAGCATTGCCGGCACATTTTAAAACATTACACTGCGTTTTAAATAGGAATTGTTAATTACAAAAAACTTATCTCACATAAACAACAATTATGTATCCATTTTATGAAGAAATATTCATTCCAAATTTGCCTCGTCCATATATAGACTTCATAACGTTGGTAATAAATATTTATTAATTAAAGTGTATTTTGATTAAACATAAGCCGCTAATCTTACTAGAGAATTCCTGTGTCGAGATGTGCAGTTTTACAATTATGGTTAATTAAAAAATACTCGTAAACTTATTTTATAACATTGAAAATATAAAACCTACTAAATTATTACAAAAAAACCGTTGTACAAACTAAAATTTCAGCCGAGCAGTACGTTTAAAGTTGGCAACAATAACATTCTGCTGACTAAAAAAGTATCACAAAGTACTTGTGTTAGCTAATAAGTAATAATAATAAGTAAATAGCAGTAAGTAAATAAATATAAGCAAATTAAGCACACAATAATAAGAGAATAATCATAAGTTAATAATAATACGTCCAAACGGACGTTAATAATAATAAGATTGAGTAGATAATATAGTAAATAGTAACAATAAGTAAATAAAGTATGTAATAATAAGTGAATGAAAGTAAATAAGCAAAGTGCACAGTTATAATAAGTTGAGGTACCCAGGCGTAGTGTGTTCAATTCATGGGCTGGCTAAGTCTTCCACGACACAATAATATCCATAATGATAGAGTTTCCATGCTGATTTATAAGACATAAGCGACAACATGGGTAATTGTTCTACGGATATTTTAAAATCAGGATTACTGAAGTACAAAGTCAAATTTACTACAAACCAAGTTTTTATTTTATTACTAGCTTTTTGCCCGTTGCAGGCAACTAAATGGTAGAAATTAATTCATTTTAACTGATGTAAAAAAAAGTGTGAGCCAACAAATATACTCGAATAAATATATGTATGTGAATGAAACAACACGTGTGTGCCTACAAGTAGCTTAAACATATATTATTTACCTATTAGGTACGCGTAGTTTGATACCCATATCGACTGCTTTCCGGTTCCATCAAATAAATATTTAAAAATAAAAATTAGAGTACCTACACAACACACGCTCTTGGAATTGTTTCGATTAATGCAGATACAGTACCTATCTTCAGTATCCACCTACGGTATCTACCTACGGCATCTACCTATGATACCAATCTACAATACCTGCATACAGTAGCTTCGCAACACACGCTCTTGGGATTCTGTGTATTGATGCATATGACGATTGATTGAAACGTCGCTGAGAAACAGCAAATTTGTCGATCGGTATAGCCATGTGTATGTAGAGACGCGTATTTTAATACCCATCTCGAAAATTCTACGGTTCCATTCATTAAATTATGAATCGAAAATGGTTCATATTTATAGTACCTACCTACACAGTACAACAATCTATTCTGATGTTCAATATCCGAGCAGGTACCAATAATAATGATCAAATTGAATTTAGTAGAAATTTAAGGCATTATAAAATATATATTTTTTAATTTGAATTTTTTTGGAAATAAATTTTATTTTTAGGGATTTTTAATTTGTATGTTGATTGAATGTGCATAAAGTAGGAGTGAGTGTCTACTTTTATATTTAAGATTTGATGTTTGAATGTGGATAAAGCAAAGAGCGTGTGCCTGATGGTTATAAAAATTACCTACTATACTATATTATCACTCAGCCACTCGGTAAAGACGTGCAGTTTTGTACCCATCACGGTTCTGTAATTAAATATTTAAAGATAAATAGTTCATACTCACATTACCTACCTACCCAGTAAATCATTATATTTTGAAACAAAATCTGTACCACGTGGATAACACATAGATGTGTGAACCGACACTTTAGTTTAAATATATTTTTAATAAAGTTTTACCTTCCCAAACTTCTGTGCTCCTGGTATATTACAGCTTCCTTGAGGTGATTTTGCAGAAATGGCGCTATAAAAATATCATTATGTAGGAAAAAAGTTCTTATTTCAAACTTAATTTAACTTCATTAATTTTTTTTCGAAAAATGTACAAAAAAAGTACCAATAAATATTATTAATAAATAAAAAAAAATTTAATGTTGGAATGTGACTGAAGCATTACAGACTATTTTTCGATACGTAAATAAAAAATCTTTAGCATTTTATGGGGAGCCAATTTATTTTATTTTAGTACCTGCCTACCTAGTACCTATCTAGTACCATCCGTGTACCTAAATTTAAAGATTTGAAAATAAATAGTTCCTACGCGTTTTTAGTAGGTAGTGTAAAATTGTATTCTAACTATTTAAACTAGCAACACCGAAAGATTCTAATTTTTAGTTTCCGTAAATGGAACATGAAAAATCGCGCCAGTTTCTAGCGGGTGGATATAGTAGTGAGGCCATTTTCCATACAAATTTAAATTTTTTTATGTAAAAAAGTTTACTTTGATAAAAACTTAGCATATGAATTTTTTTTTGCTAGAATGGCTTCTTTTGTTATTTTTCGATATGTCAAAAGTTTAAAACGTTATCGCGGAATAGTTTAACCTTCATCGATATTTCACAACAATTTTATGGGCAGGGTCATTTTTTTTGGAGCACTATAGTATTCCGTCAGTCGACGGCGAAAACGTTTTTTTTCAATCCAACTAAATAAACAAAAGCTTGTTGGCGATTTATCTTGGCTGAATCGATATTAAGGGCACTCTGCACCTTGAAGACTTCTGAAATGTGGACGAGAAAAGTCGCTTTTCGCGTGAAAGCAACATTGAATTTGCCTTTGAGTAAAAATGAATTCCACGGTGTATACGTGAGAGAAAATAAGTCGTATTTCCGAGACAGGATTTCCCTAAAAAATAGCAAATAAAGTATATAACGGTTCATGTTTTTAATCACAATTTTATCACTTCAACTACATTTTTATATTAATGACATTTTTGTTCCTACATACTATATTATTTGTTGTAATGACTGCACCAAATGTGGTAGCTTCTTATTTTAGAGAATAACTGGATTACCAATGAATTATTAATTGTGGATAAATACAATAATGATTATATCGTCGTTATAAAATTTATACGGTTTATTGTTGCGCTGTGAAGCAAATTACTATCAAGAAGGTAAATGGTAAAAAGACAAGATATAAAGCAGACTCCCTTTTATACTTCTCGTTCACATATGAATGTCTCATTTATACCTTTAGACAAACGTTACATTTACTTTATACGATATAGATATTCTCCTCTACTATTTACAGTTTTTTTAACGTATAAATAATAAATAAATAAATTGATGAATATGATCAACATAAAAAATATACAATGAAGTTAATAAAGTTTCATTCTTTATCTTAAAATTAATACTTTAAAAGGAAAACCACTTCGATACAACAAGGATATTAAATTAAACCATTTCATCATAATATCTCGAAGTTATAGAATTCTCTTAATTTTCTGGGAACTTCTCCTTTTCTTTTTATTCAGCTATGACCAATGAAAAACAAAAAGGCTTATTAAAATTCAGTAATAAAATTCCTCTGCATCAGAAATACGATTAATTGCCGCAAAACAATATATTATGTCACTAGTAAAACAATGTGTTCTTTTTATTGTGCGATTGTAATTTACTTGGACATTATTTATTCGACTGTTTTTCTTGTGCTGTTGAGGTGTCCATACTATGAAATGAATAGATGAGATTGACCCTTGTTACCGAGTAGATATCCTATCTAAAAGTCTGGATCATGGATAGTATAAAAGTGTTTAAAATGAAAATGAAAATTGACGTCAATTTAATCCGGGAGCGTTGGTCTACCCGTTAAATAAGGTTTTTTAAAAGAACAAATTGTTTTCCAAAATCTAGATGTAATTCCAATAAATCTCAGGAATATATTTATAGACAGAAGAATGCACTGTCAACTCCTTTAGTCCCGTTAATAGAGCTCAGCTCTGCAGATAGAAGATCACTATTATTCAGAGTGTAACAGAACGTATCAGACCGACTATAACTAGTGAGTTTTAATCTTATTTGAAGTAAAAAGATAAACGCCGTTTTCCTTCATTTTTCCAATAAAAACTTTCACAATGTCGTCACTGATCAAAAAGTTCAGCCAGCTCACTAAACGCCCGGACTTACTGTCGTAATATTCTGAGAAAATACGGTGCTTACAATAAAGTACAAGTAATGGTAATACAAATAATTTTTCATAGATTGCCATACATTTTGACCCTTGAAGTTTCGCTATAGCAACACAAGCCCGAAACTATTGTACGGGTGTCACCAAAAACCCTGAGGGATCTCGATTTGCTTTGGAATAGGTTGTTTCGTAGAATTTGAATAATTTATCAAATTTAAAAGTTCTGTTAGGACGGGTTGTTTCGGAGAATTTGAACAATTCATCAAATTTCAACGTTCATTTTCCAGTTTTGTGAAAGATTTTTTCAAGTTCTGTTTTAATTTAAGTTTTTTCAAGCAACTAGCCTATAATTATATAATAACAGAACTTGAATAAGACGTTCACAGAACCCGGAAATGAACGTTGAAATTTGATGAATTGTTAAAATTCTCCGAAACAACCCGTCCTTAAAGTTTTATTTAAGTTTTGTTAATATATCTTTAAAGGTGAGGTGCTTCAAAGAACCGAAATAATAACAGATCTTGGATGAAACTTAACTTGGAATCTGATAGTATTAATACTCCAGCGTCTGGTCGGTGTAGGCCCTGTGATTGGTCAAATTCAAATTGTGTTTAAATAAGACTTTAAAGATTAAGACACGATTTCATACTGAAATAGAATCGCCACATGTAATACGATATTTCTTCAAAAATATCGTTTCTGCTCATACAATTTTTGGATAATATCGAAGAAAATATGTTTTAGAAAGTTCACGATCCATTGGATTAATTACATTACAGTGAAAATTATCCACAATTACGTGATTACGTTTGACGTTTGACGAAAAAAGCACGCGTTCATTCAACATGGCCGATACGCACCGCTTCAATAGATTGCCGACAGAGCGCTCCTCTGGCGGTGAAAGAACGAACCAAGGGGCTGGCGCGAATATTTAAATATGCAAAATAAAAAGATTTCCTCTGGAAGTTTATTTAAACTTTGCAATGGCATCTATAATATTATTATGCGATCGTCTGGACGGTCTGGGCCCTCTGATTGGTCGAATTCAAATAATTTGTTTTGGTTAAATTCCGCTAACTTGAAAATTAAGACCCAATTTCATACTAAAATAGGATCACCAGATTTCTTCAAAAACATCGTTTCTGCTCATATAATTTTTGGATAATATCGAAGAAAATATGTTTTAGAAAGTTCACAATCCATTGGATTAATTACGTCACAGTAAAAATTATCCACATTTACATTTTATATATTTGAAGAATCAAACATTCCAAGGTTCCTTAAAAGTGTCAATCCCTCCTTTACCGGCCGCTGGGGTAGTTTCTCTATTGGCCGACAGAGCGCATAAGAGCGATATACAAATACGTACAACTTCATTTATTCAAACAACGGTAATTTTTACTTGAAACTACCGTTTTAATACGCATTTACAAATAAAACAAACATTTGATTCAACTTAATGACAATAAACAACAACTCTTTGCATGTACGATTTTGAAAAATATTGATATTTAATATTATTTACGTAAATAATAATTTCGCATTATTTTGACAGAACACCGATATGATATACGCGAAAGTATAGGCACTGCCAACCCAATAAAATAACATGAAAGACAATCGGAAGATAGAAACGCTTCGTTGATTGTAAAATTAGCCAACAAATCTCTAATCTGACATGTACTTATATGTATAATAAAACAATCATTTTGCCAGGTATAAATATTTATATAATATATATTAAGGTATTATTCGGAAACGCTGGACAAGGATAATAAGAAATATTTTTAAGTAAAACCTTCGGATTTACCTTAATTAATATAGAAGGAATCTGAATGCATTCGGGAATTTTTGAATTTTAGCATTTTAATTTTTAATTACGTAAAATTAAAATTTGCTTTCGTTGTATTGGATGACAGCCGGAATAATTTCTATTGATGACATTTTCTTTTTTTGGTATTCCTGATATGAGTGTCTAGAATTTTTACCATAATTTACTCTATGCAAATATTATTTTGGTATTTTGGTTTCTTTTACAAGTAAGGAAATATTTAAAAAAGGTTATTATAGGTTAGGATAGGTTAGGTTGGGTTATGCTAGGTTAGGTTAGATTAGGTTGGATTAGTATAGTTCAAGTTAGTTTATAGGTAAGGTTAGATTAAGTTGGATGATAAGTCAGGTTATGTTAGGTTAGGTAACGTTAGTTTGGGTTATTATGGGTTAGGTTAGGTTGGGTTATTATAGGTTAGGTTGGATTTGTATAGGTTAGGTTAGGTTAGGATAGGTTAGGTTAGGATTGGTTCGGTTCGGTTAGGTTAGGTTAGGCTAGATTGGATTATTATAGGTTAGGTTAGGATATAGGTTAGGTTAGGTTGGATTATTATAGGTGAGGTAAGCTTAGGTCAGGTTAGATTATTATAGGTTAGGATAGGATATAGGTTAGGTTGGATTATTTTAGGTTAGGTTAGGACATAGGTTAGGTTGGATTATTATAGGTTAGGCTGGATTATTATAGGTTAGGTTGGGTTATTATAGGTGAGGTTAAATAAAATAATAGTCAAATAAATCATTTGTGCTAAGTAGGCCCTATTTTTCCGGAATATTGTATGACATTATATTTTTTTAATTTACGTTTTTCAATTGTCTCTAACCGCTCATTTCAGGAATACCGACTAAAGAAAATGTTATCAACAGAAATTATTCAGGCTGTCATCCCATACAGCGAAAGCGAATTTTCATTTTACGTAATTAAAAATTAAAAAGCTAAAATTAAAATTTTCCCAAATGCTGTTCGATTCCTTTTATAGTAATTAAGGTAAATCAGAAGGTATTATATAAAAACTAGCAGTTAAAAACCCGCTCCGCGGGTTTTTTTCTGCTAGGCCCTGCGGGCGGCACTTAGTTGGCCTTCGCCCAGTTTAAGTGATACTAACAACAGTTACATTTAATAGGTAGATATTAGGTCATTCACAGAGAGAGGGTGATTATATATTGTTAAAACACGGAACAGGAAGGCGTTTAGGCATAATAAGAATGACAGTTGTTCGGGTAAAACTTTACCTTTCCCGAATAATTGCCTAAATGGCTAAAGGTAAATTAATATAGGTAAATATTCGGAATCGCTGGACACGGAAAATAGGAAATATTTTTATAAAGTTTTACCCCAACAACTGTCATTCTTATTATGCCTAAACGCCTTCCTGTTCCGTGTTTTAACAATATATAATCACCCTCTCTCTGTGAATGACCTAATATCTACCTATTAAATGTAACTGTTGTTAGTATCACTTAAACTGGGCGAAGCCCAAGTAAGTGCCGCCCGCAGGGCCTAGCAGAAAAAACCTTTAACTGCTAGTTGTTCAATTCATCTTAAATCTCTTTCTGATTGCTGCATTGCCGAGAAGCGTAACTCACGTTCCAATAATTGCCCTGTTTCTTCCACGTTCCACTTTTCCAGTGACTATGAGATTTTGCATGTTTGAATTCTCAGTTTGGTGAGCAATGCGCTTACAGTATCTCGGGAAACGTTGTGGGCAGAAAGTTGTTAGCCAATTTTTGATGCCTAGCTTTTCTTTAGAAGAATATATTAGGGCACCAGTCCTGCATATGAGATTTGGTTATTGCCATTAACAAGCATCGTTTCGATTCCAAATGGTGGTGTTTTCATACTGAGAAAAATGAGTATTGCTAATTTTTAAGAATCTCTTGAAATTATTCGTAATCCGGTTAAAAACGAGATTGCAGGACCTTAACGAAAGAATTGATAGGTTACCTGATAAAATTTTAGTAAAATACGAATACATTATTACGATGTCCTAATTATTATCTAAGCCAAATGCAGGCGAATGAACACGTGTTCCGTGTATTAGGAATTTACTTGATTTATTACTAAGTTTATTTGGTAACGGTTTGCAATCCAGTTTTTAACCGGATTACTAATAGTTTGAGAGAAGCACTACGGCGATTCTTAGAGTATCTGCAACATCTAGGGTGATTTATATAGATACACTCGTATCATAATTCAGGCCACGTTGGGGATAGAGGCTGCGCTCCGCTGCGGACCGCATATAAACTCCAGCGGGCTGTAAACTAGCGACACGGACGCAGATGTAACAGGGTAGGTATTCTTTAACCCGTCCATCCCCTAACCCACCCATCTCCGGCCGAACTGGGACATTATTAGTGTGAGCGATGTGATTGCAACGACTGGGCCGTGCGTGCGTGCGGACACTGAACTGCCAGCCGTATTTGTTACACGATGTAATGAATAAAACAGGACGGAAATAACGGGTATCGTATTTTGTAGTCCGACCAAATAATGACAGATGGGTAGGTAAGTGAATGAATAGTTGTTAAAATATGTTTCTTAAAGCCTGATGAAAACTATATCTCCATGAACCTTAAAACTCTTGATCAACACCGAGATATTCGAGACCTAGTTATGCTTTATAAGATAATTCACAATTTTATTGATAGCCCGTACCTAAAAAATATGAATTTCAGCAGTCCATTAAGAGTTACTCGATCTGGGGACACATTTTATATTCATAACAGCAATACCAATTATGCTCAGATATTGATTTGTTTAACACGAGCCTCACTATATTCATAACATCCTTCGAATGTGTCAGAAAAATTATTATTTTATTGATACATATATTTTTTTTTCAACACAATTCCTTTTTTTTCCTTAGTACTTAGTAAAATAAGTACTGTAGACAATCTTACCAGCAATGTAAAAACAATACATAATTATTATATCATGCCATACAGTAGACACACTAGATTGATTATCGAATTATGATGTTTTTATCTCGAAAAAATGTTAAATGTGAAAATGGAAAAAAATTGCATTAAATTAAACAAAAATGTGTAACTGACACGGTAAGTTTTTTTTTACAATAGAGACCGAATTTTCTATATAAGTTGTAAATCACCAAACAATCGAAAATATACTATAATTATATTAACTATCTAGTCAACCTAACCTTTTTTTAAACCACTAAGGAAAATCTTTGCCCACCGATTTAGCTAAGTAATATGTAATAGGCACATAGTAAAATATCTAGCAAATATAATTCGAATTTTAACCCTTCGATGCCGGCCTCGCGACCTTGTACAACTTCAGTAAAAATACGATCGCCCGTCGGTCGTGCGCCGCGCTGGCATACACTATGAACTAACTTGTTTTTTAACCCTTGAATGCCGACCTCGCAACCTTGTACTCCTTAGTGTGCAAGGGGTAAAAGGTAGATCACCCGCCGGTCGTGCGCCGCGCCGGCAGACACTATGAACTTACTTGGAACCGACCCTTGGATGCAGACCTCTCGACCTTGTACTCCATAGTGTGCCAGGGGTAAAATGATGATCGCCCGCAAACCGTGCGCCGCGCCGGCAGATACTATGAACTTACTTGGAACCGACCCTTTAATGACGACCTCTCGACCTTGTACTCCATAGTGTGCCAGGGGTAAAATGATGATCGCCCGCCGGCCGTGCGCCGCGCCGGCAGATACTATGAACTTTAAAAATATAAGTTAAAAATATATTTAATAATTAGTATTTAAAATATACTCGTATAGTAAATGAATATGAAAATATGCTTGGGTTTTATTATATTTTTCATGAAACGGAATAAGTAATCTTCACAATAAAAAATCTACAAAAAAAAAGTTTGTTAAAATGTTCTTTAAATAATGAAGAAAATTGAAAATATATTTCATTTTCACAAATATTATTTTAAATAAAATTTCAATGTTAAAATGAATACATTTTTAGTTGAGAAAACGAGAATCTAGTATAATAATATTATGATACATTATTTCGTTGCCAGGCAAATAAAAAATATTTTATTATGCAATTAAGTTGCAAAATACACTAAAAGCGGGGTGAAAACTACCAGCGAATCCATGGTGGATTCGTAGGCACACTACACACTACTGGTACAAACGTCAGAAATCCACGGTGGGATTACTCGGCACGTAAACGGTTAATTATTGTTTTCGCAACACTTTTTACGTTAAATTTGATAATGTGGAGGACAGTTGTTCTGGTTATATGCGGTTAAAAATATACATATGTAAAAATAAAACAACTTGTACATTAACTCGGGTAATGTTAACTTTTGAATGAATTTGGGTTTGAGAACCATTATGGATAATGTAACGCCAACTCCCCTTTTGTCGAATGAATTGAAAGGATTACATATTATTCACAAGTTGCGGGGAAATACTGAATCATCACTTTAACATTGGTACAGACTCATACATGTATAATACGACAATAACGCACCAGCATCGAGACTCGTAAATGTATAATATCCGAATAAACATACTGCCTCATAATGTGCTATACATGTATAATATGTGAATAATACAGGCGAGCGGAGTCAGGCGTGTATAATAAAAGAATGTAACATGTGCATGTATAATACACGTAGATATAATGTATATTACTATCTCTTTCTAGATATTTGTTCACATAAAAAGTCTCTCTTTTCGGAATTAAACCGAATCTCAGCAGAGTTTTATTCGTGTAAGCCAGTGATTCCGAAAGTGGATGATATAGCCCCCCTGGGGGCGATGGAGAGTGGAGTGGTCCCGGATGGGCAAAATAAGGGTGGCATGAGTAAGAAGGTGCAGATTTTAGTCAATTGCAAATATAATCACTATCACTAGTAGTTCTGTGAATAGTCAGTAGAACTCGCGTCAAAGCGAACTTGCTTTTTTTTTAATAAATCAAAACCAAAATGTGTAAGTAGGCACTTAAATACCCACCTACTCAATTATAAATTAAACATTTTTTATGTAAAATTTTCAAATTCAGAATGGAATCTCAATTACAATTCTTTTTTCAAACCTTCGTAGGTAGGTAGGTACCATAGTACTGATCACTCCAATTTGACAACTTGTAGGATCCAAGACCATGCGAACTCTGGTGGGGTAAAAAAGTGGTATCCAACACGGCCACAACCCGAAACCAAACACACAAAAAAAATTATAGACGAATGATATTCACAAAAGGTCGAGTTAAAACAGAACCTCGCTACGCATGATATTAAGAACGATTGATTTTTAAGACGACAGAACTTGAAGTGCAAGAGAAGTGCACTTAAAAATTGGTGTCTTTCTAACAAATCTCGTTTTAAGTAGGTCTCCGTGCAATATCAGTTAGTAGTCAATTCTCTGCTGGCTAATCCTCCATCATTGTACGGCATTTTACGTTTATAATCATGAAGTAGGAGTAATTTAAGTACAGTCACGTTATAGTTTACCCAAGAATCTTTAAAAAAAAAACATAACATACGGTAGAAGAAAAATTTTACCCAGTAAGAGCAATACCTACAATTTAGATGCGTTTAAATTTATCTGGGGAATGGGGGGGTCACTGAAGAAGAATTTGAAGAGGGGGCGGTGAGCTTTATGTGAAGTTTAGGAAGCTGTGGTGTGCTCGTTCGCCATAGTTCACAACCCTCGGCACTCTGATAGCTTATCGGAATAAAAACCCTCTAGGGGTGGTATCTGTGTAGGCGAATCAGCAGATTTTCACAAAATATGCTCAAATTTTGGAAGATTTTTCGGCGGAGTAGTTTTATGTACTTAGGAACACGGCATAAGGGCCCCATAATTTATAAGCAAGTAGAACCTGAAATTTTCAGTTTTCACCCTCGGCTAACGAGACGCTTTTTGCCAACGGGGAATATACTCACTACTCTCTCCACTGAATAGATACACCGATAGAAGTGTGCCATGGACTTGTCCGTTTGCCCCGGTTTTCCTAAGTTAACTACATTTTTGCTAGCTTCTGATGAATTGAATCTAAGGACGGATTGTTTCGTAGAATCTGAATAATTCATCAAATTTCAAAGTTAATTTTCATGTTCTGTGAAGGTTCTCTTTAAGTTATGTTATTATTTCAGTTTGAAATAACTGCCTGATAATGGTATAATAATAGATCTTGAACAGAGCCTTTACAGAAGAAAATTTGAAAATTATAATATCCATACAAAATCAAATTATTTCTGAACGTATTTGAAAATTAAAAACTGTTTTTGAAAGGTGATGAAATACGCTTTCAAAGTTTATTATTAAAAATAAAGATATAATTTTTTAAATATAAAAGATTAAATACGAACATAGAAATTAAAAAAAGGCTCACCTTAGTAAAAGTAAAATTTTTGTTAACGAAAAAAACACACATATTTTGTTCAAAAAATGTATTATAAACGAAATTCATTATTGCCTGCTCACTTTTTGTCGTTTCATGTAAAAATAATTAGTAAAAAATTCACAAAAAAAGTTTCATAAACTTTTAAATTGCGAGGTGTAAATATATTTTTTCTGTGCTTAGCTTTTAGATTTGAATATAAAGCGTGGTATTATCATTTTCTAACACAGCTTAGATGATATTTATTACTATGACAGTAAGGGAGACTCGGCGATTTCTGTGAGACCTACATAAGTTGTTCACAAAAGCGAACAAATTAATCTGAGGGTTTGAGATTCCTTGAGAAAGTACATATTTTAATCGTGATTTTAAATTCTGTACCTCCAATATTTGGCGATAACAGTTTTCTTGTGGTCACACTTCTAGGGAATGTCTGTCCAGTTCTCACTTCTAATATAGAATGTGTGGATTTATGGAATGTTTTTATCGTTAGTCGTGTTGGGTAGACAGGGGAATATAATACCGGGCGGGTAACGCTGAAGTGTTTCTGTGAAACCTAACAATATTTACTTGAGCCTTTTTGTTGTATTTATTGCGAGTTATTCATTGGCTGCTCAACGAACTCAGAGATACTGGAAATTATTAAGTATATCTGAAGCTTCGCCAATTGAGATTATTTTGAAATTTGAATACCAATCAACTTAAAGTCGTATCATTCAAATAACCTTTCGTCAAATATAAAGTTTAGATGAATATTTTTACGGGAATTTTTGATAAGATAAATACGACGCACTCCTCGATTTGTCAGTCATTGGGTCGTAAAATTGCCTTAAGCGAAACTTTTAATTAATTTCAAATATTCCAACAGCTGCCAACAAATTGATTCAAAATTTTGTTTTAAAACTTATTACCTATTAATAGTTTATTAGTTTAGTATCTTAATATTTCAATTATATAAATATTTTTCTACCTACATATATTGAGAGTCAGCGGACTATCAATGACAACCCCAAATGGGGTATGTCGTTATGCTGAAGGAATGGGGAAGCGCAAAGGAAGGCAAAAGGGAATGTCGGAAAGTACCTGGGTATTTAGTTATTATTAAAAAAAAACATTCGAGAGTCAGTGGGACTATCACTGACAACCCCAGATGAGGCATGTCATGATGCTGTAGGAATGGCTAAGATAAAGCGATGGGGAGGAGGAATATCGGAAAGTACCTTGATATTTATTTATTATTAACAAAAAACAGTCGAGAGTCAGTGAGACTATCAATAACACCCCCAAATGAGGTATGTCGTGATGCTGAAGGAATGGGGAGAGCAATGCGATGGAGAAGAGAAATGTTAGACAGTACCTGATTATTTAGTTATATCCAGTAATTATCTTCAGTTTCATTTGAATATTTTTTTATCAGTCATAAGTTATAATTTTCTTTGACTGTAGTCCCTTAAGCAAACTGTATTTGCTGCTTCAGATAAATTAACAGATTTTTTTCCGCAAAGTTAAGAATAATAATATAAGTTTTTAAAAGTATTTTTTCTTTTAAAATTTGACATATTATCAAATCTCACAAGGATCGACATACATTATGTCCTTTCTGGCATCAATATTAATCTTTTGGGCTCAAAGGAGCATATTATCCTGTTTACAATACCTAATAATTGGCTAATGATTTGTCATAATATTATAATGATTATTATCAATGTCCCTCTTAATTACTATTACCTACCATATATAATAACTTAATTCAAACACTCATAGTTACTACTGAATAACGATGCTAATTAAATAAGGATATAATTACTATAGTAAAATAATTATTTATTAACCCATTAACTACCTAGAATATTGTACTCGTATAGTTTTGCAGATTGGCGAAATGATAAACACTCGAATTCAAGAGAACGTGATTATTATCAGACTCCCTTCAACGAGACTTTGAAGACGGTAATTATTATTCCGAAGAGGCTTCTAATTATAAACTAAGATAGACTCGCTTTGTTTTAAGAGTAAATACGACGCAGCCTACTGCAGCCAGTTATTATTATTATTATTCAAATCATTTTCGGATCGTGTTGCTTAGAGCAATTGTAGATGAATAATTGTATTAGTTAACTCTTAATTCTTCCTACAAAATTGTGAGATTCAGAATAAAACACACTTCTGATTTCAAAACATAAATCAGTTTTTCTATCAATTTCCATGTTTTGCTTTCAAATTTATGTTCGAAAATTCTATCCAGCAAAATATATTAATATGACTTAGATAAAGGAATTAAGTGAATAATTAAAAATAAGAAAATCGGAATTGATAGAATTTTTTTTTGTTTGTTTAGAAAAGTTTTTAGATATTTTTGGCTATTTGGAAGCATCATTGATTTAATCATAGATTTTGCAGTACTTCTTTTGTTGCTCGCATGGAGGGCCGGTAAGGAAAAAGATTTCTCAGTGATTATTTTGTGAAATATTATCTTAACAGCGCTTTATAAAGCAAACTGATATTTAATTTCCACACCACACTGACATAATGGATAATAATTATAATTTATTGGTCCCTACACCCTAAGCAGTACATCTGCAAAAAGTCTGTATTTCTTATCCTATTATTAACGACGACCTTCTTGATAGAGGGGTAAAACTTTTGAATTTGAATCCGGAGATTGCGTGTTCAAATCTCGGCATACGCACGTAAATTTATTTGTGTTGTTTCACAATTCATTCATTTAGAATAATAGGTAGTTTAGCATATTTGCGGAGCAAATCATAAACAGCAGGGATGTTTGTTGAATAGATTTTTTGTATAACTAGGTAATTCTCCACCCTTCTCTTCTAGATTCACTTCCATTCCGCATTATCTTCAGCCTCACGAACATACCCAAATTTGGGATGCTATATTTTCACTGGCTCCAGACGGTTTTGAGCGATTGGAACGGTTGTGCTGTGTTCACATAAAAGGGACTCATTTATACTGTATAAATCTATGAAAATAAAATACGAAATATTTTCAGATATTCGCTTAAAGTATATCTCAAGGTACTGCCTCACCTATCGACCTCAGGTTGGCCGTCTTCCGGCCTGTGCCTCAAATTGAAACGCATCAATCCACAGGGGTAGAAACCCCTCCGCTATATCCTTTAGTGGGGGAGGTACTCTAATTGACATGATGCGGTGGGTAACAAGGCCTCTTCTGTTCCCCGGAGAAGGAAACAGACTTTTGGGGGTGGAGTAGGGTGTTGAGTACGTCAATAAAGATCAATCATCAATTATTCTGGAATAAAGGTATTTACTTTCAGGGAAAAAACGTTTTTCAGGAGGGGTGCGTTTGAGCAAAAAGGGAACAATTTTTAATGGAGAATATATTTCAAAGAAAAAATACATAAGCTACTTTGTGTTTATTTCAAAAGAAACACAAATTGTTCTTTGTTTATATTATTCGCAATAATAATATTGACAACCAACAAAATATTAACTTTGTGCTAATAACGTATTTGCTCATGGTCTTTGTAAATATGTTGAAAAAGAATTTCTTCGAACTAATTACGCACAAAAATAATCGCATTTATTAAACACGACGAATGTTAAAAAAAAGTGGTTCATTTATCGTGCAATCTTTATTTTGTTTCATCTTCATATTAATTTGTTTTCCTTATTCATTTCCATCTTTAATGAGTGCAATTTTATTCCACTTTTTTGTTTTTTCTTGCCGGACCGGTTTCAGACAACCACGTTTTCTTGCTTAAATTTACGGAATTTATAAATTTTTTTGGGAAGGATGGATTTAAAATGATTTTATCTAAATTTTATTGATAGGTATTCTATACAGTGTGTTAAGGGCGTAGCGTCTCGGCACTTTTGGGTATAATAGAGCGCTAATTTCACCTCACTTGTAATTCAGTCGGGTAACCGTCCAACCTTTCACATCAACCCTAGCTGTTCAATGCCTACTGATTTTCTATGTTTTTAGTTTAAAAAACTTAAAACGTTACCGGAACCAAATTATCATTAAATTTTTTTACTCCACATAATGTCAGGAATCACTGCTTAAAGCAAGTCAAGTACGTCCCTTAACACCTCTATTTCTCATGATTCTATGAATATTGTAGAGTATATAGTCTAATTATTTACTAATACTGTTCTATACATAACCATGTGATGACATTATTTATTAATAGATAAATAAAATACATAACTATGTATTCACATTAATGAATAGGCAACCCTGGGCTTTGTCTGGATTACTTATTGGATTTCAAAATTAATATGAACTCAAAATTAAATTATAAAGCGTTAAATAATGAAAGTGCGTCAAATAGTGATGCATGTGTAACTAGAAACATAAAAATTTAATGAAAAAACAAACATTGTAATAAACCACTTTTAATTGAATTAATAACTGACACCCAACCAGGTTAAGCTTATCTCAACCTTCATTAGGCATATTAAATAAACTAATTAACACTGATTGATTCGGATAATAGGTATTCCAAATTTCAAAATTAATTTTCGAGTTCTGTGAAAGATTTTTCAAGTTCTGTTATTATTTCAGTTCTGTCGAGCAATTAGCCTATAGTGATGTAGTAACAGAACTTGAATAGGACTTTCACAGAACCCGAAGATGAACTTTGAAATATGATGAATTGTTCAAATTCTCCCCAAACAATCCGTCCTTAGTGGTTTGGTTAGTGTTTTTCATTGATTAAATAATATCAAATGCTAAATTATTTGTTTTTTTCGAAAAAGGAACATATTATCTTCCCTTCTAAATAAATTAACTCAAAACTTATCCAAACATTAAAATAATTATACACAATAAAAATGTAACAAAAATATCTGTAATAGCTCATGTACCATTTTAACCAAACTACTGAAATAGAGTACCTCGTTGTAATTATAAACCAACATACCAATAATTAACAGACTCAATATTATAAGTTTTCAAAGATAATACATTGAAACAATTAAAACATCATTAAGACACAAATATAATATCCATATTATCAAAGGGATAACACATTTTAATAGTCTTCACGAAGAATTAAAAAATAACAAATTTGGTATTATTCAAGAAAAAAAGGAAAATTATATTTAAAAAACTGAACACGCGTAATATCATTAACAAAATGCAATAACTTCATTTCGAATCATATTTATATTTTATAATGTTACCACATCCTATATTATCACAAACTAAATGATATTACTTTTTGCTCCTACACCAAACTCAAGAGCTAGTTCTCTTCATTGGTGTAGAAAAACTAAAAAACAAATTTTCACTATTTTGTTCTTATGCCATTCACTATGTATTTTTGGAACAATATTATAATTATTTTATATGTTACATATTTTAAAAGAATAAATTGAGAAGAAAACTTTTTCGAAATAAATAAAAAATTATGGTGACAATTGAAAAAAACAAAACTGTTTTTGACCTCTTTTACCTTTCGAACTTGTTTCTCGGCCTATCGCCTTACGCAGGAGTGCGAGGGATATATTTATATATTCATCACTCCTGGACTCACTGATCCCTAGATTCTTACCCAACCCTCACACCCTTACCCTTCACTACCTTCACCGAACTTTCTTCATCTCATCTCTTTCCATACAAAAGACTCCCCACACGGCATCCCTAAAGAGGACATAGGCCCCGACGGAAACTATTTTAGTCAGGACCTCCTTTGTGCGTTAGTGTAAAAAATAAAATGTTCGTGAAAATAAATTATGTTATCAAAAATTAATGATTTTTTAAAACTACAGGGTTTTCCAATAAGAGGTGTTATTTTTAATAGCCCGCTAGTTCGATAGGTGTTACTTTTAAAGCTGTTATTTTTTAACATTTGACAAGTAAAAACTGCGCCATTAATAAAAATGGAACGATACACGCTTCAACAACGCACTAAAATTATTAAAGTTCACTTGAGTGAATCAAATGCAAATCATCTCGAGTGATGAGACCCATTTCCGCCTCGGTGGCTTCGTCAACAAGCAAAATTGTCGCATCTGGGGCTCGGAAAACCCAAGTATTATTGTTGAAAAGCCTCTCTATTCTCTACGTGTGACTGTTTGGTGCGGTTTATGGTCCGGCGGAGTCATTGGACCTTACTTTTTAGAAAATGAGGCTGGAGCAACAATTACGGTGAATGGATTGCGCTATCGAGAAATGATTAATGATTTTTGAAGTGAAACTTCTTTACGCGCGTCATGCAATTTCGAGGACCGGAGTAAAACCGACTCATGACCGAAACGAAAATGCGGGTACCCCCACCACCGATTAAAGTTCATTTGATCTAGTCAAAGTTTTGAAGTAACATATAAATGCTTCTTAGCTCATCCCGACAACTGGCGTTGGTGGTGTAATGGTCAGCATAGTTGCCTTCCAAGCAGTTGATCCGAGTTCGATTCTCGGCCATCGCACATTATTTTTTTGTTTTTAACGCCTTTTTCATTCAATATCTTATTTTTTAGTAGGTCAGAACATTTTTTAAAAGAAAATAATATTGCAAAATAATAAAAACACTTATCTCACTGTGATAAAACATTACTCCGCTAGAGCGCGCTTTGCGTTATTGTGTTGGATTAAAATTATTATCTAATCCGTATATTATGATAATTGTATTACATTTATTTAATTAATTTATTTATTTTGATAATATGTAATAATTTACAGAAAAAAAAATTAAAACTATCTCCCTCTGATAAAATATCCGTTCGCTAGAGCGCACTACGCGATCTTGTGTGGGATTCTATTTCTGTACATTGTACATTATTTTTAAAAATATATTATATTTTGGGTGTGATGTAGGTAACATTATAAAACATAACAAGCTCTCATATTTTCAGAACCTACATAATATAATCAATTTATGCGGCTTTGCTTACAGTTGGTGCTCAGCGTGGTTGGCTTTCAATCAGTTAAGCGAGGTTCGATTCTCGGCTGTGGCATTTTTGAAGTGAAACCTTGTTGAGGTGGGGGAGCCGCTCACGAACGTTCTCTCTCTTCTCTTCTTTCCTCTCTCTCAGACACCAGCGAACTGCGCCACGCCAAGCATCAGCTGAAACTAGAAGTTTCACTTCTGTCTTGCGTAGGCTTGACACACCCACTTTTTTATGACGGAATTGGATGGTATTAATCTGGATAACCTTCAATTTCAACAAGACCGCGCTACGTACCAAAAAAGCAACGAAACCATTGACCTTTTACGATTGAATATCAAAATAACACCTCTTATTGGAAAACCCTGTATTTTGTGGTAGGTATGTAGGAAACTATGTATAGTTTTATCTGAAATTCTTTAACAGTTTTTCAAACTCTCCTTTACACGAGGAGTCTCAAAATGAAGAATTAGAATAGAAAAAATGAATGCGTTTCAATTAAGTATTAAACATAAGGGTTTCTATAGTGCAATACTTCTAGGCTGCAATTTTGATAATATTGTGTTTTGTACGGTCTCCGCCAATTCTCAGTCAGTCATGCAAGTTTAACCAAACACTGACGTTCTGAGAATGGGAAGGGAGGAATGCTAAAATGCCAACATTCTAAATTGCATTCATAGATTATGATGGAATTTACGTTCTAAGTTTAAAAAACTTATGTTGGCCTATAAATTCCACACCGAAAATATTTTTATTTCATTACATCAGAGTTCAATATTCCAGAGTTCACAAAATAAATTGTTACCTCATTGTACCTTCTGGTTTTTAAAAGTTTTTCGCAAGTGATTTATCGCTATTTCGATTGAATATCAAAATAACACCTCTTATTGGAAAACCCTGTATTTTGTGGTAGGTATGTAGGAAACTATGTATAGTTTTATCTGAAATTCTTTAACAGTTTTTCAAACTCTCCTTTACACGAGGAGTCTCAAAATGAAGAATTAGAATAGAAAAAATGATTGCGTTTCAATTAAGTATTAAACATAAGGGTTTCTATAGTGCAATACTTCTAGGCTGCAATTTTGATAATATTGTGTTTTGTACGGTCTCCGCCAATTCTCAGTCAGTCACGCAAATTTAACCAAACACTGACGTTCTGAGAATGGAAAGGGAGGAATGCTAAAATGCCAACATTCTAAATTGCATTCATAGATTATGATGGAATTTACGTTCTAAGTTTAAAAAACTTATGTTGGCCTATAAATTCCACACCGAAAATATTTTTATTTCATTACATCAGAGTTCAATATTCCAGAGTTCACAAAATAAATTGTACCTCATTGTACCTTCTGGTTTTTAAAAGTTTTTCGCAAGTGATTTATCGCTATTTCTAACGTTTGTAGCTCTAATGCAAAAAAGTCGTCGATATGTGCGGATGTTATACCCGGAAAAACTCTGCAGGTTTATTCATACATTTTTTAAATGCATGGCGGCGACACTTTCAGAAAGAATGATATTATTTCACTGGGAAAAATAGCGAAAATGCAAAAAAAAAAAAAAAGTGGGTGTGTCAAGCCTACGCAAGACAGAAGTGAAACTTCTAGTTTCAGCTGATGCTTGGCGTGGCGCAGTTCGCTGGTGTCTGAGAGAGAGGAAAGAAGAGAAGAGAGAGAACGTTCGTGAGCGGCTCCCCCACCTCAACAAGGTTTCACTTCAAAAATGCCACAGCCGAGAATCGAACCTCGCTTAACTGATTGAAAGCCAACCACGCTGAGCACCAACTGTAAGCAAAGCCGCATAAATTGATTATATTATGTAGGTTCTGAAAATATGAGAGCTTGTTATGTTTTATAATGTTACCTACATCACACCCAAAATATAATATATTTTTAAAAATAATGTACAATGTACAGAAATAGAATCCCACACAAGATCGCGTAGTGCGCTCTAGCGAACGGATATTTTATCAGAGGGAGATAGTTTTAATTTTTTTTTCTGTAAATTATTACATATTATCAAAATAAATAAATTAATTAAATAAATGTAATACAATTATCATAATATACGGATTAGATAATAATTTTAATCCAACACAATAACGCAAAGCGCGCTCTAGCGGAGTAATGTTTTATCACAGTGAGATAAGTGTTTTTATTATTTTGCAATATTATTTTCTTTTAAAAAATGTTCTGACCTACTAAAAAATAAGATATTGAATGAAAAAGGCGTTAAAAACAAAAAAATAATGTGCGATGGCCGAGAATCGAACTCGGATCAACTGCTTGGAAGGCAACTATGCTGACCATTACACCACCAACGCCAGTTGTCGGGATGAGCTAAGAAGCATTTATATGTTACTTCAAAACTTTGACTAGATCAAATGAACTTTAATCGGTGGTGGGGGTACCCGCATTTTCGTTTCGGTCATGAGTCGGTTTTACTCCGGTCCTCGAAATTGCATGACGCGCGTAAAGAAGTTTCACTTCAAAAATAACACGAATGCAATACGTTTAAAAAACTTCTCCGGACAATGGTGCCATTTCCCAGAAGTGATAAGAATACACAGAGAGAAATGACAATGACTGATTTATTTAAATTCTGTGATTGCAATCCATTTCCTGATGGATTTCCAGAGTAATTCAGAAAGGTGTAATAAGGTGTTCTTTTACTGATATGACGGAATGCGAAAGTATTAGTATTTTTATGAACATGCGTTCCGCCCTCCTCATAACACATTCGCGTTTTACTGGTAGGAAATCTGTTCGTCATTCGTTCAATTCATCAAGTTGCGTTGTTGACAGGAATACGAATATTTTGACCAAGCTTTTAATAAAAATTAGCAATATTTTATATCAAGTTTTCCTCGGATAGGAAAGAAAACAATTTCTTTGCACATATTCTGGATTCAATAACATTCACATATTCGGCACAATAATGTTATCGGAATACTTATGCTAGCCAAATCTTGATTTGATAATTCTATAGTAATAAGCTAAAAAAATAAAAATGAAAAAAGGAAAACGATCAAAAAAAGATTTTTATGCTACCAGAACTTCCATTTTTAGGGTGGATACTGTAAGCATCGAAAAGACCACCAATCATAATCGAAACGCTGCTTTAAATGACTGTAATTGTATTTAGTTACCAGATCTGAATAGTCAGGTTCCTCATAATATATCCCAATAAAATGCCATATCCCCATCAACTCCCATTTGTAAATATTGTTAATGGATATTGTGCACTTTCTCAAATTTTTTAATTAATAATTGTTAATATAACTAATTTTACATATGTAAAGTTTTGTTATTATTAAAGGTTGCCATGTTGTGAGAAATAGTTTGAATGCAGGCGAATTCTCCAATTAATATTTAACACAGATATGTACAGTAATGTTTATTACTGTCTGTATCTGTGTTTTCTCTAATAAAATAACTCCGGATAGTGGTTAAGAGTTGTGCGGTATTTACATAAAAAAATAGTTGCATTTTGGATTTCTTTTAGCGATTTGAAATTGAATCGTAGATTACGTAACACCACCTACATATTACAAGTATTTGGTCGCTAGTGGGGAGTGCCGTTAACCACAATTTTTATGTGGTTATTTTGTATTTACATTTACTAGTCATTAAAAAAAATAAACATTGCATGAGAATTTTTTTTAAATAGAATAACACAACTATTCAACTGCCGATAGAGACTTTTATCGGATTCTTGACATTTGTACACCGGCCTTGGTTCATTATTCACAAAAATGAGATGAAAAAAGCCTATACCTAAATTTTCATAATTATTCCACAAATATTGTTGTACAATTTATGATAAATTTTCTATTAATTGAGGGTTTGTAACCGATCCTTTATAGCACCGTAATATGGGGTTACTTATCATCGCGGATATCTGCGTAATTCTCGCTACAACTTCGTCATAAAAATATGTTACTTACTTATTACAAAATAAAACAAGATCTCAAATTATAACAGTATGCAAAATAAATATTTATTTTTTTCATAATTATTATACTACTCCATATATTATGGTGAGCTCCAGGAGCTCGGGTTTATAGGAGAATTAAGAATTTTTATAATATTTTATATAAAAAATTTATAATAATAATCTACTGCTTTTTAAAAAAGTTTTTTTTTCCAAGCAACAAGGATGAGTAGGTTAATATGACGCTTAGAAAAAAGTTATTTCTAGTTATATTAAAATATTACTGTCGGTTAAATTTTGAAACAGTTTTATTATATATTAAGAAAATACATACCTTAATTTCCTCAACGATTATAATAGTCTCGTGTCATTTATATTGCAAAGTATGTCAGTGTCTATCGAAACATATACATAACTACTTGAATATTCGAAATCACATTTTTTTAAACATATTTTTTAGGATTGACGTATAATCTTAAAAAGATTATAAAAAATTGTATCAAAATCGCCTCACTCCGATAGTTGAATAATCATGTTTTTATTGCTCTCTAAATACACTCTACTAATATATTTTAAATGTTTCGATTGTTTAAGCATGTAAAATAAATGTGATATGAATTTTCTGACACATGTGTTTTTTTTCTGACATATGAGTTTTCATAAATAATTTATTAGGTTACAAATTTTAAAATTGACAAAGTCACCCCATTTTACGATACCTAGACACTACACCGCTGACTGCACTCACCGTTAATGGCTCGTTAAATGTGAAATCTGTTTAACCGACAGTAACAGTCTGTTTGGTTATGCAGAGTACGTGGACAGGTAGGTTTTGATTCTCTCTAACCCACACTATCACAACCCTGGTCTGTATTAATGCGTGCTTAAAACGACCACCCCTAAATGGTCCGAAAGCTTAATATAGATTCGCATTACTTCCACGCGTCGGAGGGAGGTTTTTCCAGACTAGTGATAGATAAGACGTTTTCTATCTTCCAGCGCAGGGGTAGGTATTGGGGATACAGGGTGTATAATAGTCAGTAAAGGCGATCCACTTCGACGCGTAAAATTCAGAATAGGATAAAAACACGCACTCCTCCATAATAAAATTGAATGTGGGTAGGTTAGTGCGACCCCAAACCTACCATAAAGTATATACATACACGTAAAAAGTAAGATGTTAAGACTTATTGATATATATTATCGATTTTTTCGTCAACTTAACGGTTAAAAAAACTTTTGGAGCGGGTCTATGCTTTAACGTATTTTAAAACCACTGATATTAGTACCTAGTGACCGATATTTTTCAAATTTGATCAGATAATAATCGGACTCGATTTATTAGAATAAGAAAGCTCAAATCAAAAAAAATATGTTTCACAAAATCGAAAAGTGACAGAAATCATGTATTTGTTAGAGTAACGCTCTCCCTGTATATAGATTACCTCCATGTGATATAGTTACAGATGGCCACCACGGCACCAGCTGCCCAGGATATTGATGGTCACTTTCAGGAAACGTTTTCCGTGTGAGTGGCGGCTATCATTTAATCAGGGGTCACCCTAAAAGCCTTTGACAACACACACATCTGACACTCCTCACTAGGTCTACATTACCCACGTTAAGGGTGGATTGTTTACTTAACAATAATGAATTTCAAACTACCCAAATTAAAGCTTACAGCTTTTTTATGAATTACTCTAAAATTCAATCGAAGATCTATCCAAAAACCAGCCCTACTTCAGTAACATAAATTAACTTGACCGAGTGTTAATTTTAGTTAGGTAAATATTAAGATTAATCATCTAAGAAGAAGAAACCGAAACCAGAAAAATACATTCATTAGTATTATATTTATTATAATTATATCAGTATCATCATAGGTATAACCTACGAAAGTCATTAAAATCAGTTATTCGAATAAAATGTTCATTATTAGGTGGTGACCGGATGTCTTATCAAAATGACAATTCAACACACCTATAAAAAGTGCTATAAAGTTATGAAAAGTGATGAAACAAAAACTAGGTTGAATAGTTACATATGTAACCTATTAGTAGTAGTGATGAAACAAAAACTAGGTTGAATAGTTACATATGTAACCTATCAGTAGTAGTGATGAAACAAAAACTAGGTTATTTATTGTTTTTGTGTTTAATTCGTAGAACTCCATTTAATTTTTTTTTAAATTTAATAATATAATTATTAAGTTCTGCAAGTATTTTTTGTTTTTTTTATTGTTACAGCTGTTTCGGTTTTCAAGGCCATTTTCAAACTATCTTTTGAAAAAAAGTTAAAATAATAATAAAAAAAAGAAAATGGCCTAGAAAGCTGAAACAGCTGTAATAATAACAAAAACCAAAAAATACTTTCAGAACTTAATAATTATATTATTAAATTTGTTTTTAATTAATTAAAAAAAAAACTACTTTGAATAGTTACATATGTAACCTATTAGTAGTAGTGATGAAACAAAAACTAGGTTGAATAGTTACATATGTAACTGGTGTAGTTATCCGGTCACCCTCTTCATCATTAAAAATTAATTCAATTTGCAATATATTTTTTTTAGAAATAGCTTTATAGAACAACAGTAACCTATAAAATCGCCCACGACGTGATTGAATTATTATTCAGCACTCTTTGTTGATATTAATTCTGAAGAACTCTAATATAATTAACCAAAATGATAGTACTCTTGTTAAATCAACTTTATGTTTGTAAATAAAACGGAAGATATCGTTTCATTCTCAGAAGATAATTAGATACTTAATACAACTGAAAACAATCTAAAATGGATGTTTACGATTGCCTATTATAGTGCGATTATGACTACTTGTCAATATTGATAATGTAATTTAATAATAACAACAATAAAGGAACTAGTATGGTACTCAGTTAACGTTAATGAGAGTAAAGTAGCCCCCTAGGAACAAAAGCGGCATTGCCCACTTTATTAAGTTGCTGACAAACACAAAACATCAACCTGAAAAAACAAAGTAATAAATAAATAAAAAGTAATACATTTATTTTTATAATTTTTGTGGTGTGACTGAAGATTGAACCTTCCTCCCCGGGGTCTGGAGTCAACCGCGCTAATAACTGAACCGTATTCCGATTGAGCAGTGACTGTATAATACAGGGTGTATCGGCAAGTACCCGACAAACTTTAACCAGCTATTCCTCAGCACATTTGGAGTAAAAAATGTTATAGGTGCTTTGCTGTCCGGTAACATTTTTTTTCCATTAAAAACAAAAAATAAATAAAAAATCCACACTCCGTCACTGTCATTTGCATTGTTTCTCGTGTCCAACAGCTGTTATTAGCAAGTGTGTCAAAAAGTGTCCTCGCTCTTTCGTACACACTAAATATCGCGTATGTGACGCATGTTTGGGGGCGGTGCCTGGAACGTCACGGTGAGACCCAAACGGTCGCACTAGACATATCCAAGGCCTTTGACCGGGTCTGGCACCGAGGACTTGTCAACAAATTGCCTTCTTACGGACTTCCCGCATCCCTGTGTACGTGGATTGCTGACTTTTTAAGGGAAAGGTCGATTCAGGCGGTTGCTGACGGTTTCATCTCTTCCTCGCACTCCATAAATGCTGGCGTCCCACAGGGATCGGTTCTGTCTCCGACTTTGTTTTTGTTGCACATCAATGACCTTTTGACATGTGCACCGATTCATTGTTACGCGGATGACAGTACAGTTCATGATAGCTTTTTGTTTGAAAAGCCCCTAAAGGGCACACAAACTCCAACCGCTCGGAGGGCTCTGAAGCAGAGAATGGACGGTTATCTTGAGAGTATTTCCTCCTGGGGTAAAAATAATCACGTCGAATTTAATGTTTCAAAGACCCAATCCTGTCTGATTACGTCTAAAAGGGATCCAAATAATAATCTAGTCTCCTTCAACGGAAGCAATCTTCCGAACAGGCCTTCCATTGATATGCTTGGAATAACTATAAGTGACCAGCTCAGGTACGGGGGCTCCATCGAAGCCAGAGTGAAGTTGGCCTCTCAGAAGCTGGGCGTACTGTACAGGGCCTGCAGATACTTTAATAATACACAACTGCTGACCCCGTACAAATCGCAAGTGCGCCCTACTGTCGAATTTGGCAGCCATCTCTGGTCCGGAGCCCCTAAATACCTGAAAAAAACCCTTGATTTGTGCAAAAACGGGCGGTCCGTTTGATAGATTCCCCAATCTTAACAAACGGACTGCAATCTTTAGAGCACAGGCGTCAGGTAGGTGTGCTGTCCTTGTTCTATCGGTATTACAATGGAAGATGCTCTGAGGAACTAGCGTCATTGATCCCTTCGGCACCGGTGCGTAGTCGGGATACACTCCAAACGCGCGCCCAATATTTGTACACAGTTGACATTTATCACATGAGAACGGGTCGCTTCTACGATTCGTTCTTAAGTTCAACAGCTCGGCTGTGGAACGAACTGCCGGCCTCTGTGTTTCCTCCCTCCTACAACATGGGACTCTTCAAGACCCATGTTCACTCCTTCCTCTCCACAAAAAGACCCTCCACATAGCATCCCCAAAGATGACATAGGCCCTGAGAGAAATTATTTTCTTCAGGGCCTCCTGTGTGGAGTTAATATAAAATAATAAAAAATAATAATAATAATAATAGTTAAAAATGAGACGAATGGTGCCGTGCAATTTCGTTGTGATTGTAAAAGCGCGCCAACGTAGGTACGTACGTACATTATTCAACGAAACTCAAACAAAATATTGCCAGACGGGTTTTCAAACTTTGACAAAGGATAAAACATTGGTGACATGTGGTGAAAATATGAATAATAATTTTTTTATTAAAACTTAATGTTACCGGACAGCAAAGTGACCATAACATTTTTTACTCCAAATGTGCTAAGGAATAGCTGGTTAAAGTTTGTCGGGTACTTGCCGATACACCCTGTATAGTTTGACTCGTGGTCAAAATTGTCCACAAGTCTATCTGCCGAGTTTCAGCTCGATCGGAATTCGGGAAGTGGGGGTTTTTCCATTTCCAAGATACGCAGAAAACAGAAATGAAATTCAAAAATATGTATTTAAAAAACTTTTTAAACTTACCATCACAGTAAGCGGAAAACGTTGCTTGTGTTGTGTTGGAGGATTTAGCCAGCCGAAGAATTGAACACACTACGCCTTGGTGGGATCCAAACACGATGTCCACTCAGCCACCGACCGGTATCCCTTTAAAATCTAACATAAAAAATCAATTTAAAAAATCACATGTTACCAAAAATATAAGCATTAGTTATCTGCCTGACAACTGTAATTAGGTGAAAACTATTCAATTAACGTATTCCCTAAATAAAAATTTCTAAAACCGAGGTAGTTAGGCTTGCTGGTAATATCCAAATAATTGGAAATTTGAATGCGAAAAATATCATAAAAAAAAACAGATCTTTTAAAACATTTATTTCAACAATACTCCTAAACACATCATGTAAACCTACAAATAGCTGTAATTTTCTGTTTTTGTTTCTTGTGTTTGTATGACTTGTTGCATGGCTTTTATCGAATGTAATTTTATTCTTATTTTTTATGTTACAAAGTATCTGTCAAATTAAAATTATACTACCAACCATGTAAAAGCCCTCTGGGCGTTAAATAAGTAAATAAATAAAAAATAAAAATATCAACGAAGACGGGAAAATCCGAATAATTATAATTAAATTATTGTACACCATTCCTGTTAACCCCACTCCTTCAGCTAAATTTTATGTACATAAACCATAGTTTTAGGTATAATTGTAAAAGTCTGAGGATGGACATAATAAGGTTACGGCCAAAAAATAAGATAAGTGGAAAGAAGTTTTAAATTTGTTTGAATATATAATTATTATGGAATTCCACCACGAGTGTTCAGTATCAAAAATAGAAATATTCAAATTAACCACTAAAACTCCACTCAGACCAAGTCTGAAGACATTGACTCTGGGATTAAATTACTAGGTACTTACACAATCTCCTGAATCACTCAGTTCATGATCAGCATGAAAGCACGAACACATTAAAATTGTCAACTTGCTACGATAAAGGTTTTCATCAACATTATCGGTGATTAGTCGACACTTGCCACCACGTCCGCAAATCGCCAATAGCTTCGTCCAATCTAACAAATAAATCATTTATCATTGAAGAAGATATTACTAACAAATCCAAACGAAACATGAAAGAGAACAAACACAGGAAAAAAAAGATAACGTTCTCAACTGGGAATCGAACCATCTCTCTCTGACTCTGGATTTCTAACATATTTCTGACATTTCTGACAACATCTTTCACCACTCGATCATCAAGATTGTGATGAAAGGCTTAAATCACAGTGAAAACAGATAAACCATAGCTTCCCACTTCGCGGACTAAAAATATACAAATTATTTATGGAAAACGTCATTCTAGCGACATCTGTTGAGTTCAAATTGATCCAGTTTGTTAGCAGTAGGCACCTGTAATAGTTGGAATTATATCGAGGTTCTAGGACGAAAGCAGAGAGGTCGTAAAATCGTCTAGGACGACTAGGATTCCCCTTGTCTAGGCTTAAAAATAAACATTGAAGTTTTTCAACCAATTAGACCAAAACGAAAGCTATAAAATTTTGAGTAACCAATCAGTGAACGGAAAGGCGTGTGTCTACGAAAGACAAAGAAATGAACTTTGGACACAGCGATTAAAGAAATAAGTAATGGCTTCTTCATTCTCACAGAAATTAGAGGTAAACGCACTATAGTGTAAACATCGACGTTCAAGGGAACAAGTCCTGGGAATGTTTAGAAAAACCGATACATTTATGGGATAGCGAACCATAGAAATCGAGTGCTTTGAAGATTTTACAAGTTGAAAAACACACACGCGAAAATGCAATGGAAAAATTATAAACGTGATAGTATAAAAGAAGGGCGGGAAAACGAAGGAAAGTTGCTGGCAGAATTTTCAACTGTAGTGCAATTATTTATGATAGAAGTAGGGTGTCAAGTTCGATAAAAATCGTACTAAAGAGAGGTGAGAGTGTTGGAAACAATGGAAACTAATCGTTATAAATTTAAGATGAAGCGGACATATTGGTAAATCAATTTTGAATGAAAATCTCGCGAAAAAATAGACATTTTAGAAAAGTGCAGCGACTGAACGGAGGGATAATACAGAGATTTTGAGCTGCTACAAAGGTCCTAAGAACATGATAATTGAGTACCATAGGAAGGCAATAAAACTAAACATATAGCGATAGATTAAATTCAGGAAATGTAGGCATTTTACATGATTATCAGAATAGATAGATATTAGAGTTTCACAAAACTGCAGAAGAAGTGACATGAGATAAAAGGTTGACAGTCTCATGTGTATTTTAGAGGATAAACAATCAAAATTCGAACATGATTCTTGTTTACGTTAGAGTAATAATCCATTAGAAAAGCGATTAAGTTTAACGTAGGGCTTATGATATGTTTATATAAAGCAAAATATATTAAAATTAATAGGTTTGAAATTAAATGAAATTTACGGGCGTAATACCAAAATTTGAGACGTAAACAGATGTCAATGCGTATGTTTTATGTGAATCCTGGTATGAGAGAGATAGAAAATTGGGCGGAGATTGAGTAAAACAATAAAAATGACAGATATCCCTGGGTCAAATTAGGTATATCTCCCATAGAAGTGTGGAAAATTATATATTAATTAATAATAAATGAAGTATGAAATTTTCCTGGGGGCAACACACATCGGAAAAAGTGAGGAAAAGATAAAGGAAAGGGTAGAGAACGAGGATAAGAAATGATCCAAGTGGAGAAAAGCGATACAATTCTAAGTTATCCGTAAAATTATTGAATACGGCTTGGAATATAATTAGTTATGGAGTTATGAGAAGTGACATAAGAATAAAGAAGAAATTTGTGTAGAAAAACGTCTGAATAAAGAAAATTCAAGAAGAAAAAGGGAAAACTCAAGTCTGCGACATAAAGAGAGAAAGTACTGGTGAAAATGGAAAAGCTCACATAGGTGACAATAAAATTAAGTAGAATTTAGACAAATTGAAATTCAAAACTGCATAGTAAAGATTTCGACATGGATTTAAGCATTTTTCGCACGAGATGCATAAAATTGAGATCTATATATAAGTTACTGAGGACGGACCTATCGCGAATTGAGAAAAAAAAGGAACGCAAAATCATGATATTTTAACTACATTTTGTATGAACCATGGAACAAAGGAAGCTTGGGCAATGAACGCAGGCTTACCCGATTCGGACCCTATCGAGTTAGAGACGTGAGATAAAAACTAACTGCCACCCAGAGCCGGACAACAGAAGATCGTATGTAGGCACAATCGAAATTAGTGGCAATTATGTTCAAATTTACGAGTTGATAGGAGATAGAATTAATTATCAAAAGGAATTCAGATACGTCTTTTGGAACCTGAGAGGGGTATAAAATACGGTGCACACCAGTTTTGAGACAGTCGTGCCGTGGATTTGAAAAGTTGTTACGTGGCAGTACTACGTTCTTGGTAAAAATTAACAGTGAAAAATCTCCAAGTGTTAAATTTTAAATAAGTACCTGGACTTAGAGAATTTCGGGAAAAGTACAAGTACTAAAATCAGTGAAATTTTAATAAGTTTAATTTAATCAGACAGTGTTAGTAAAAAAAATATAGAGTTTTAACTCAGTGCTTAAAAGTGTTAAGTGGATAGTGCAAAAAGTGATGAGTGAATTATTAAAATTTAAAAATAATTATTTCATTCAAAGTGAAGACATTCAAATTTAATTGAGAGTTTTATCGTTTATCTAGAGTGAACGTGTTCGCGAATTGATATTTAAAAAAAGATTATAATTTAGTATCCATTTTGTTTAAAAATATTAATAGTAAATACTTACATCTTAGTTTAAAAGAAACAAAAAAAAAGGAAACAATAATAAACGCTCAAACCTTTGTTCTAAAAGTAACAGTTCGAAAAAAAATTAACTGTGTATACTTTAAAATATTGGTGAAAACAGTGCAATTTAGAAGAAAGTTTTAACGGACATTTAATTTATTCTGAATCGAAATAATTAAAAGTTTGCGCAATTCGGAATGAATTTTCTTATAAATTTATATAAAAAAATTAAAAAGGAGTGAAAATAACAAAAATAGTTCGACCTAAATAATTTATAATTTTCCGGCACATCTATATCACAAAATATTAAACATCAGCTAATTTATATGAATCAAGCAAGGATAAATTATTAAATAGGAATAAATAGTCGAAAAGATTTATTTTGAAATTAGTTGGAAAATACAGTTAATTAGGTAGGATTGTCTTCAGCAAGGTTGTTGTGTAGCTCCCAACCGGAAAGACCTTGATGGGGTAAGTTTTCCTTTTATAAATAATTTTCAGGTCCCAGGGGGCAGAGAAGTGCTGTGAGGTGGAGGTATATCAATTGAATATTAAAATAAAACAACAAAAAGGAATTACACATTAATATATGTATATTATGTATTTATCTATATAAAAATAAAGTAGTATATTGTATATAAAGAATATATATATGAGTAATGTATGTACCTACATGTATATGTATATATATATATATATATATATATATATATATATATAACAATATATATATATATATTTATCATTTAATCGAAACATTGGAATGGTAGCGATCTTAAATACCTGCCTATGGACATACCTATTTTATTAAAAAAGAAAATATGTATTTATTAATATTCAAGACTATGTAGAATCATATATTTTATATTTATTTATTAATATATGTACTCTTATTTAACATATTTTGACAATCGAGATATGTGAACTTATATATATATATATTTATATCTATTCTTCACTTAACCTCTAGTAAATTTACTAAATTCGGAAAATGAAATAAATAGTTTAACTTCAAAAAAGGAATTAAAAATATTTTAATTAACTATGCACAATAAAGGTAACATAACTGAATTATAAGGCGAGGTAGAGATATTGTTTTAAATAAACAATCTCACATCTGGGTTAGTGTGTCAAAGAAGGTGTTTACATTATTCGATTTGTTTATAAATAAAGCGTACACTGGAGAATTGGGTCAGTTAAATGGTTTGAAATCGACCTTGGCCGCAACTAGATAATTATTAGGATATCATTGTACAATGTGCAGCGATTTTGCGTATTCACAAATACCTATCATTCACAAACGACAATTGAAAATCACGGGTTAGCAAGATTTATATCGAAATATTACATGAAACATTTAAATATCATTGATTAGACAGTCGCATAGGTTTTGTTAATTACCTGAAATAGCTGGAAGATGCGTGCTCACAAATACCTATCATTTACAAACAACAATTGAAAATCACGGGTTAGTAAGATTTATATCGAATATATTATAAGAAACATTTGAATATTATTGATGGAGTGTTCGCATAGATCCCATCAGTTGCCTGAGACAGTTGAGAGGCGTGTACCCTCTTATGTGGCAATCAATTACATGAAACAGTTGAAAAATCACGGGATAGGATGAACTAAATTTAATGTTGAACCCTGGAGGAAAAATTTAAAATAAACACAGTTCATCCGATAGGAGGCAGTGGTCGCTCCTATAACAAAACCATTAACCAAACAAAATTGAGATGGCGATTCTCTTAAATAAAAACGTCAAAACCAAACAAAACAAAAGCCTGGAGTTCGATAGCTCTCCAAAACAAACTATCAATAAGATCTTATTATATCGTATTTATTCGTATCACCTTATTCTTACGTATCTATTCGGTTACCAAAACTAGAGCTTCGCAGAGTTCTTGGCACGAGATCCGAGCTTGGGATGCGAGGCAAGTAGCCTTGTATTGCAAGTTATAAGCCTTTCCCAAAACGTATGTATACATATATTTATTCGTATGTACTGTTTACTGGAGAATGCGAACCTGCATACAGCTTGCATTTTAGGTCTTCTGGACCATTCTCGCATTTTCTCTTAAACGTGGAATGAAGATTCACGACCCGTAAGTCCACACCAACCGTGAGTATATGATTGTATATAGGACGAAACCGGTTCGCCCTAAGTAAATTGTAGTCCAAGGAGGGGTCGGAATTTGGGGGTTTCGGGACTCGAGAAGAGACTTGAAGGCAGTGCATGATGACGATGGAAGGTTCTTTGGGACGCGGTAACTTAGGTACCAATCAATGAACCGTGTCAAAAGATTGTGCGAATTTCTCGTTGACTCTTGATCATTTCGTTTACTTGCAGGAGGATTGGAGCCAAATTATGCCAGCAAAGGGCTATTCCGAGTTCGTCAAATATGCAATTAACTAATTACATTAACCTACTAAATCAATCTTTACATGTACCTTATAGCTGCAGAATCATAAAAGAGTGGCGCCAAACAGACACAAGAGTTTACCAAAATCAAATTTACTAACAATTAACCATTTGAGTTATATTTAATAACCTGTTCAAATAAACATGTATAATATCTTTTACCAGCGTTTAACTACGACTTTGTTAGGGTGAAGGAAATTAGAATAGTTACAATGGGAAAGCTAGCTCATTCAGAGAAATCATTTAAGTCTAGGTTTGCAATGGAAAGACCAATTCAATTTTGAAACTCAACGCCTTGATCAGAACCAAGAGGGTTACCACAAAATGAAAGTAATTAAAATCCTATATCATAAATCAAAAAAATTACAGAACGTTTGATGGAATTTAATTACAATATAAATACGAAAATATTTGCGTTCAAGATTGTAAATAACGTATTAATTAGTTAAGTACATATGTCTATAAAGATATATAGTACAAGAGAGCTTTAAGTAGCTTCCTGTAGATATCAAAGAAATTAAGGGTCCAATTTTCATGGAGGCTTATGTGTTGTAGGGGAGGAATTTTCCATCCCTGCGAACACATATGCAAAGCCTTAGAGAAAAAAAATTAAATATCGGTCATAGCCAAGAGAGAAGAAAATTTTATATTGTTTTAAACAAATAAAAAAGGTTGGCCAAAAAAGAAGAGAATATCACAAGATCTAATTATTCTTAATGACCGAGTTCTTCCGAATCTTCATTCTTCCTTATACTACTTTATTGTATATTATTACATATAATTTCTTACTTTGACTTATTACTATACTACAGATTGCTACTTATATTATATTTATATCTCTTTGTTTTTTCATACTTTTAACCTTACTTATTATTTACTGATTACACCATTATACTTACATTTATATTGTTGCATTCCTTATGTTGCTGTACTATTCTCTGTAGTATGTGAATGGCACATGTTGTGCCGTAGGTATATGTGAAATAAATAAATAATAAATAAATATTTCAAATCCAGAATTAACAATATTATCTTACTATCTTTTTTTATGATTATTAATCCTGGGTTCGATTTCCAGTTGAGACCGTTATCTTTTTATTTTTTATTTGTTTTGTTCTGTATCATGTTTGGTTCATATGTGTTAGTATTAGTTAGTGTCTTCTTCTTCAATGATATATTACATTTATTAATTTCATCTCACTATGCATGTTTTTTTCTCATAAAAATCAACCTCATTAGGACTGAGCCTATATCGAGGTTAAAAAGTTACGTTTGAGTGAAAAAAACATAGAGTAATCACAGACATAAAGTAATACTACATAAAAACACAAAATATTTCTAAAAGAAAGAAAAAATATGTATTCGATCAGATAATTATCAATATACTGTCAAATTACCAGATAATTTGACAGTATATCGTAACATTATATGAACCATAACTAATTATTAATCATTATTCCCAAGTAGAAACAAGTAGATAATAAATACAGCTAGGGTAGCATTCAGTTTTAGCAAATGGGACTTACATAAAATCTTATTATGTAAGAAAGAAAATCGCCTGTCAATGCAAACATCTTTAAATTTAACTAAGGAATCGGTAGAGTTAATATAATTTGGAAGAATATTAAACATAAGTGGTGCTTGATATGAATAGTTTATTTGACCATAACAAGTTTTAGTATCATCAATATTATTATACCTACCGTTATTTTTTTCCAAATGTACACACAAAATGAAGACTACAAGCAAATGTCTAATGGAAGAGCATTATAAATAGTAAACAATAACAATGTAAAACCTGAATAATTATATTATAAAAAAAAAAATATTCATAAAAATTCAGTTAAGTTACAAATTAAATTCATTTACCCATTAAACTTTATGATTTATAAAAAAATGTACTTTACTTACGTATTCATAAAATAGTGCGAAATTTTAATTATATCTATATAAAAATTAACCAAGTCGACCAATCGTTGGTTTTAAACCTTTTCAATAATACTATCATGTTACTTGTGTAATTCTTTGATCTGAAGTGCTTCCAAGCATGAAGGTACAGAATGGCAAAAATCATGTGTATTTTCATTTGACAAGCTTGGCTGACTTTCCCGTACTTTGTTGCTACGCCGCGTATGTTCCGATATTTTCATGGAATTTTCCGATAATTTCACAATGTATCATGTGCCCCGTATTGGCCATCCCAACTTTCATCGTATCGGGACAGTTTCAAAGGATTTCTAGACGCCATGAATAATATTTCGAACGTGAATTCCCGTTTAGTCCTCGTAGAACTATCTCCAATATTTTATTTTCTTTAAAAAAAATATTTTTAAAAGAAAGAGGAGGCCCCGAGGAAAATCATTTCCTTCAGGATAACGCAATGTTTAAGGATGCATTTAAGAGGGTCTTTTTAAAGAAAGTAAGGAATTAACCCGAGTCTTGAAGAGAAAGTCTGTGTTATCGTTATTAATCCAACTTATATTTGGTCCTAGAACCGTTTTTATTATTTTTATTTTATATATATAAGTGAGTAAAGGGATGTTATATAAATTACATTTGGTTACAAAATATATTTATAATCGCAATCTCACCAAATAAAAAACTGGTTCTTGTGGTTGGTGAGCGAGTTACACTAATTATAAGGTAAATAGAAATAATATTATGCAATGGGTAAGTACATATAATAATAGGAACAATTGAAACTTCTGGGTTATCTATACATGTATTTGTACATATATACTTACATACTAATTATTGAGCACTTAAGAGAGTAATTAGGAACTTCTAAATACAGTGGAGATGAATATAGATAGTAAATATAAATTAAGTGAAAACCATGCAATTATTTAGCTAATTATTTCTGAAAGTGTAACTTCAGTTTTAGTTTAAGTTTGTTGATATCCTTTAATTTCTTTATTTCAATCGAAAGGTTGTTGAAATAATATATTCCTAAATAGGTATAGTTATTTTGCATTTGTTTGGTATTACATTTTGGTATTTTGATATTGTAGTGATATCTTTTTGACAGGTGGGTTTAAAAGTTTTAGTTCATATTATCTTTATAAATTTGGATAATTGTATTTTTCTTGAATTTCGAATTTCGAATAATTTCCTTTGTAGTTAATTGAAATCAACTACAAGTATCTTTGGGTGTGCAATATGGAGTATCTTTTGACAAAGACGAAGGAAACACAGGAGTACCTAAGTCTTTCTTTAGCAAGATGGACCAAGTCTTCTCCACATGTCCACACACCGCGCTCCTCAAGTTCCAAACTGTAATGTGTGAATGAAAGAGCATGTGTGCAAGCGAGATGAAATGCTTGCACAGTTGATAACTATCCTTTCTTACATTGTCTATTCCCCAATAAACATCGGAATAAAGAATACCCACATCGCCTCATTGGATATACCAAATACATTACAGTTGGCGCAGCCGGTTAAAAACTGAGAAAACTACGCAAAACACTAAATTTGAGTTAAATGTGATATTTGGTATCATTTTTGGAAGTAGCCGCAGAAATTGGGCTGACGAAGACGATAGCAATTTGCTACATCGACAGGATTATTCGCGCAATTAACGTCAATTATTCACGCAAGTTCACACGTGAGTGAAAAGGAAATCATTTAACATTCAATCATCATCATTACAAATCAGGCAATTGAAGTAATAGCGCTGTAGTTGGAAATATGAGGACTTAGACAAAAGCTAAGGAATAAATAGTATAATTGTTTTAGAAATCAAAGGGCAAATGACATCAATTGTAACTGTCATTTCATGGACGCCCGAGGAAGACATGGCACGATTAAGTGAATCAGATACTTATATGCCAAGAGTATGTATGAGACGATTTATGAATGCGAATGAGGCAAGGAGTGTGTGCCAAGATCGAATCGTTTGGCAGTCCATCCTCTCTGCCTACCCCTGCGGGGAAATGGCATGATGGTTAGTTAAATTGTAATTCGGGCCTTTGCATTAATGTTCAACTATTGCTTGATGCTTGCTCCCATTTGTCTAGCTTATTCGTAGCACGCCTCTCGAAGTCTGGATGAAAGTAACCGCAAACAACATGCGTCATATTCTAATATTCTCACCGAATTAATCTTTCAATATTTTTTATTTATTTATAAGTACCTACATGTTACATGATTAATACATTTATTTAGAGAAGATACACAAGATCACAATACTAGGCAGCTGCCTGTTTCATGGTGCCCAATGGAGGAATGGTTAGTTTGAATTTAAGTCTAGTGTAAACATATTTTGGTAGAACTATAAAAAAATTTTAAACCTTGGTAAAAAGATGTTTTCAATAGCTCACAAAAATTGCCAAAGATACCTATAAAATAAACACAAATATATAAAGTAGTACACATATGCACATACATACATACATACACATGCACACGTAAATATATATACATACATACATGCATATACATATACATACATACACACAACATATATATACCTACATACATGTATCTTCTTCCTCACACATGTAAACAATATATAAACTTCTATCTGGGTAGGAGAAGCAGGTAACCGACACTATCCCACTCACTCATCAAGAAATCCCCAAGCGCCTTCCTGAAACTATCGAATTTGGCAATTGACTTTATTTCTATTGGTAAATTGTTGAAGATTTTAGGAGCAAGAAAATTAAATTGTGACTGAGCCATTGAGGTTCTTGTTGCTGGAATATTGTAGTTGGATTGGTTGGAATATCTTGGGTTAAAGGTTGATTCAAAAATGTTTTTTTTCGTATGTTTGAATTTGTAGTAGGGGGATAAGTGTTTGATGTATAGGGATTTTATATTGATTACTTTGAAGTCCTTAAATAAGTCCTTCGTGGGGTGAATGTAGTTTACTTTGTAGATTGTCTGTAAAATCAATTTTTGAGCTTTAATTAATGTATCTAATATAGTTTAAGAGCATCCACCCCAGACTACTATACCGTAAGATATAATTGATTGACATAGAGAAAAGTATACCGTATTTAGTGTGTTTTTATTTAGAATATTTCGTAATGATCAGAAGATAAACTCCAGTTTCCGTATACGGTTTGTAACATTGATAACGTGATCTTCTCACCGGAGTTTATTGTCAATTATTGCCCCCAAATATTTAATGGAATTTACTCATTCTAGTGGGTTGTATTGACTAGAGATATCTCTACAAGAATTTATTTTTAGAATATCATTGGTTGAAGGTTGACCTTGAATGTTAAGACTGTAGGTTACATTTCGTTTTGGTTATGTTTAATATCAGTAGATTATTATCCAACCATTGTTTAATAATTTGCAATGTTAGATCGGCTCTATGAAATGTTTCTTACCATGTTTTACTTTTTATTACTAGGGCCGTATCATCGGCAAAAGTGATTATGTTGCCATCCATATATAATCTACATAAGTCATTAATATAAATGAGGAAAAGTGTGGGACCGAGTACACTGCCCTGTGGTACATCAAAATTGATGCTGGTCTGATGAGATGGTTTAAGTGATGGTAACTTAACACATTGCTTTATATCTATTAGGTATGATTTGAACCAATCAATTGCCGTATTCTTTATTCCAATTTTATGGAGCTTAGACAGAAGGATTTGATGAGAGACTGTGTCAAATGCCTTAGATAAATCTAGAAATATTGCCAAACATTTATCACCTTTGTCGAGTGCTTTTGTTATATGTGATGTAAGTTCTAGAATACCTGAATCTGTATTTAGCACTTCTCTGAAGCCATACTGGTTTGACGAGAGAATATTGTATTTTGTAAGATAGTCGATAAGTCTTTTTATTAACTATTTTTTCAATAATTTTTGATAGTGATGACAATATGGAAATAGGTCTGTAGTTTGTTATGTCAGTTGTGGTTCCAGTCTTAAAAATTGGTGGAACTAGTGCAAGTTTGAGTTTGTTAGGGAATATACATTTAACAAGACTGAGGTTAATGATATGTACTAATGATTCTCATTTTCCTTCCACGTTATTTTTTATGGTTCGTTTTAGGATAGGCACAAGTTTTCCACCTTTATGGATACACACCACTGTACAGAATCACAGAATATGTAAAATCTAATCAAATTGACTAGATCTCTTTATATGTATATTATAGTTTCAACCAGTTATGAATAACAATTAGTGGAATTAATCAACCACTTCAATTTAATATTTAGTTTATGAATCATCTAGTAATTTCTATACCGAGGATTGCTGGATTCAAAAAGCCATAAATCCATTTTGCCTTGTATTCAATTCGTATTTACTTGAATTACAATTTCGTTGCCACAGTATTTTGGTTTAGACTTTCTCAGATCGCGGAAAATCTTATAATACTACTCATGTTACCGTATTTCGAAAGGCAACACAATGGTTCTAACATCAAATTGGCTTCGCGAATCTCAGAAAAAGGAACCAATATGTGTATAAAAAGAATTTAAGCACGTTTATTATAATTATTTAGCTAAGTAACCCGTTTTCAAAGGGGTTTATTTAGATCTGGCAACAAATTGTTTTTTTAATAACCCCAAGGTACGAGTACATAGTTGAGTAGGGATTAAGCTTAAATTTCACTTCATTATATCATGCTATCTTTTAGAAACATGTGAGCCTCGTTAAATATTGACAAATAAAATATTTGTTAAAAAGGAGATTTATTTCGATGGTCGTCGCTTGGAGAGGATTTTGACTGTTTAAATAAATAAGGATTGCACATGGTAGAAGGAACTGGAAGACGGCTTATTGTATTTTAATAATTTTAAATGTGTATTTATTTTGTCCAAAATTTTGCGAATCATAAATTTAAATTGACAGATCTAAAGCTGTATCACTAAAATTTTTTTAAGTTTCCTAACGGTGAAGGTAAACGTAATTCTGATCGTCTCTCTAATTACTTGTCTACAAAAAACATAAAAACGAAAATTGACAAAATTTTTATTTGTTTGTTTAATAATAATTTATATATATTTAAATATATTTGTTTTTGATGGGCAGTTCTCGAAGCAAATAAACTGTACTTTGAGCTTCATAATTACCATAATTATAACATACGGTAATATTCACGGATTTATTCCGAATTATCAAAAAGGACAAGACGCCATATTGACATTTCTATTTTCGTGGTGGAATTTATATATAAGAATAAATTGAAACAATTTAAAACTTTTTTCCACAAATTTTATTTTTTGACTGTTACCGTTCAGCTTATTGTAGCCATCTATATGTTGGTACAATTATTCCTTAAACTATGGAAAAATCCATACGATTGCATTAAAATAATTTCCTACCATCCCTCTTAACCTTCCCTTTTCCCCAATCATAGTGTAAGGAATGATTGAACCAGTCTGAGGTTGGCTATAGTAAGCTGAAACCGGTAACGGTCTTAAAATGTTTTACCATATTGATTGTTTCGAGTTTTTTTGATTGCTCAATAAGAAGAAGATTTATAAAAAAATAGTGCTGAAAAGAGATCGAAGCTTAAAAGTTTTTTTTTGTGAAAAGACATAAGCCTCCCAACTGTTCCCTACTAACCGGAGCAAGTAGGACTATGGCATCCCCAATTGAGGAATGTGATTCTGAAGGGAGTGGGGGTCGCAGGTTGGAAAGTATCTGGTTACTCTGATCTGATCACCAAACACGACTGATGCCATTTTAAGGAACGTTTCGATTCTGGGTGTTGGTCTTTCATCAGGGCGATACTGAGAGTTTTTGCCATCTTATATTAATTCTATTAAGCTATTAACTTCCAGTGAAATTAAAAAAAAATGCTAAATAAGACGCTAGTATCGTGTATTTTCTACAAGTGTTCTATTTGTTGTTGGATAGATATAAGTACCTAGATGTGGTATTGTTTGGATTTAACCCAAGAAAATAAATATTGGAACTAGTACTTATGGTTACGCCTCACCATGTTTGAGGAAAAGCTCATCATTATTTTGATAAAACCGACACCCAAAAGTTCGATTGGATTCGAATCCGTTTGCATCAATTTTCTGAAATATATTTCTAACTTCAATCTTTCACCGAAAGAAAAGGGATGTATCCATAGACATGCCCATTGATAGACTTGCCTTAACATTAAATCTGGGTATCGTTTCGACGAGCTGGAGGCAAACCACGTGACCATATTTTTGGAGCCAAGAGGGTTCGAGTATGCTTTAAATAAACTACTACATTAGTCGTACATTGTCTGCTAAAGAGCGCAAATTGAAATAACCAGACCCTGCAAAGAAAAGAAAAAATCATTTAAGTAACACAAAGGTTTACAGCGCAGTACAGTGTGGAATTTTTCTACCCAAGATCTGAATATTCATTTTTAAACGAACCGCCTGGCGTAGTTACGCTAAAATTAAATGAGTTGGGTAAATTATAACACATTTGTAAAAGTGTATATCAAAATATTCAGTTTTAGAAAAAAACCCAAACTTCTGCTTACAAGATTTGGGATTTGTAGTTTTTACGCATCCAGCAGTTTGCGCGCTATTGGAAAAAGTTCTAGTAATTTGTAAGAAGATTTTATTTTCGAGAACTGAATCATTATCAATTATTATTAACATCATTATGTTACAAATTACAATGTGAGTTACCCTTATACTGTCAGATTAATTTTGTGACAAAAAACAAGAAAATGCACGGTCCTGCTGCCTCCCGCACTACTTGCAACTTGGCTTATTCCCCTTTCCCTGATTGGCTGGTCTATAAATTTGAATATCTATGGATGTGTCCTAAATTTGACGAATGTTCGAACCTTCAAAGTTGAGTTGCTTGAATTTGGTTGTTCGTAAAAGAAAAGTTTCCGGAGAATAGAAAATAACCCACCATATTTTATTTCACGTCGATAGTTCAAAAATTCTAACAACTGACATTTATAAAAAATTGACATGGAGGCACTTGGAAGCATGCACCTAGATCGATGCTTACTTTTTTCTTTATCGACAAAAAAGATTGCTAAGATAAATAAAATAATGATGTAAGCACTGTTTAAAAATATCATACATTACTATGCATTTCCATATAATTAATCCAATGTGGATTAAAAATAAATTTGCTCTATAAATTAACACCTCAAGAATTAACTAAATATATACCAGTAAATTATAGTAGGTATTTTCCGTATTATTTGACGTGATTAGTACATTTCCGAAGGTTTGTATTTTCAACGTAATACTCGCACAACTCTTGTTACAAATAATAATTACATCTTCTGTTTAGTCAGTTAATTACACAAAAGGGTGATTTAAGTCTGTTGGTGCTCTTATTGTTTTTTCACGCTTTCATGAAAATTGTCAATAATCCATGGATCAAATAAATGTTTATTTATGACTAATGACAATGACTGATTTAGTTTGTCTTTTCAAAATAGCGAATGGGAGATTAGACGCCATAGATTTAACGAACCTTTTACTTATCGTGTACCCACGCTTAAAACAAGACAGACTGCTCTCTATAATATTCCAAAGTCTGCTAATAATTATTTCGAAAATTAGAGGCTACATAGACTAGGTAATAATTATAGTTCAATGTAATAATTATGCCAATCAGTGATCAAACTAAAAAACAATATATTAGAATATTTGTAACTGATCCACAAAATGTCTTTTTTATTACATGCACACTTTATGTTTAAATTTTTCTATGTTCTATAAAATACCCAATCGGGCGTAATATTTAATATAAGTTTATCATAATAAGAAACTAACATCGAAAAACTCGAGAAGTTTCTTATATTAGCTTCTGCGGGCGGTACTTAGTTGGGCTTCGCCCAGTTTAGTGATACTAACAACAGTTAACCTACAATAACCCAACCTAACCTAACCGAACCTATCATTTTACTATACATATAAGATAGTAGTACATGTACATTTTATTATATACATAAGTACATGTTAGATTAGAGATTTGTTGGCTAATTTTACAATCAACGAAGCGTTTCTAGCTTCCAATTGTGTTTCATGTTTTTATTGGGTTGGCAGTGCCTACACTTCCTACAAACAAACGCGTATTATGCGTGAGCTTCATATCGGTGTTCTGTCAAAATGGTGCAAAATTATTATTTACGTAAATAATATAAAATATGAATATTTTTAAAAATCGTAAATGCAAAGAATTGTTGTTTATTGTCATTAAGTTCAATCAAATGTTTGTTTTCTTTTTAAATGCGGATTATTTCAAATGAAATCATTCGCTATTATGCCACTAGAGGTGCGCTCTGTCGGCCAATATGGAAACTACTCCAGCGGCCGGTAAAGGAGAGATTGACATTTTCAAGGAACGAATGCGTGATATTTTGCGCGAACGCTATGCGGAGTTTACCCAAAACATAAGATTCGAATTCGACCAATTAGATGGTCGAAAACGTCCAGACGTTGGCGTAATAATAATAATAAATCAGAATTCGTGAGTGATGTTTTTATGTAGCTTATATTATTATTTAGGAGTATCGCGTAGGAGCGATTACATTTTTTTTGGAAGCAATTACTTTGTGGTAATACATTATATTTTTAATTACATCTGTTCAGACTTTAGCCAAGAATCAAACCAACGAAAAATGCCACCTGTATCTGTATTGAGTAATTGAAATATCCGACAGATGTCTCCCCTAAGGGCAATAATTGTGATTATATATACCAATACATTCAAATGAATTAGTTTATAAATAGGTTTGCAAGCCCATTTTCTTCCTCTTCTCTCTCTAAATAACGGATCAATAACAACCATGAAATAATTAAGGAATTCGAGGGTCGTTGTTTTTTGTTACCAGTGATGTGTGTTTCTAAAGAATAAAACTTATCAATTATATTTCTTGGTATCATTAATTTAACGAGGCCATTACTGTAACATATGGTCCAATCGAGCCGCATCGTGCACCAGAAAGAGCCGAAATATGAACCAGCAAAAAACCAAGAAGATGCAGATCATCATCAGATAAGTATCCCAACGCCATCCTATCAAAACTGTGACCGAATCCCGAATCCTTCCTATTTCAAATTATCCCAAATGAAATATTTAAATATGCAACAAAGATTAAAAAAAATTATTGTTGTTTCTGATTTTTCAGTTGCATAAAATTTCAATAGCTACCTACATTGCAAATTGATACGATTATTGTTAAATGAGCATCTCAATTGTAAGAGTTTTGTCATTGGATTTATTTAATTAAAAATAATTCACGCGAATATTCAAAATTACCGGGTAAAATCTCGCTACAAAATAATTTCAGCGAATTTCTGATTTAAAAAGTTGTCAGTGGTGAGTGGTTGTTTTGATTTAAAAGGTTGTCAGCCCTGGCACTGACAAGCATTTTTACTAACACCGCCGTGTTTTCATTCGTAAACTGTCAGTTGTTTGAGGTTAAAAGTTAAAATGTTTATTATTTACCATTAAAGATGGAAAAGTTAAAGCAGTTAATCAACAAGCGTGGAGTTTTGAAAGCGAAATTGACAAGGTTTAATGATATTTTAAAGACACTCGATAAAACGGAACTAGAATTACGTTATCAAAAGGTCGAAAAATTGTTAGATGACTTTGAAAAAATTCAATCTCAAATCGAAGAACTTTCGGATGACGAGGCAGAACACGTAAGTCAACGTGAATCCTTTGAAAATCAATATTTCTCTGTACTTGCATTAGCAAAAGGTTTATTGAATTCAGTAAATCATGAAAAATGTGAAATTAAATTACCAACTTTGAAACTTATTGAATTTCATGGTGAAATTACTGACTATGCTAAATTCGCTGAGACCTTTAAAGCATTGGTTCATGAAAATAATACGTTAAACAATTCTCAAAAATTCTTTTATTTACAATCGTGCCTTAAAAAAGACGCAGCTAAATTGATTGCCTCCTTGACCATATCGCACGACAATTACGAATCTGCGTGGCAGATACTGCAGGAACGTTACGCGAATAAAAAAATAATAGTTCATAGGCATGTTGCATCTTTATTTCAGTTAAAAGATATGAAACAAGAATGTCCAGTCGCGTTAAGGCATATTATTGATCAGGCTAATATAAACTTAGAAGCGTTAAAAAATCTAGGATTACATGTTGATTCCTGGGACGCGATTATGATATATTTAATATCTAATAAATTGGATGGATCAACTCGTAGATTTTGGGAAGAGCAGCCAATAGATGGTGCACTCCCAACGTTGAAAGAATTTATTACATGTCTAACCAAACGTGTTGAGGTACTGGAGTTCACAAATTTGCAAGAAAAAAGGCCTACCTACAAGAATGTTACAACACGTGATGATCGCAAGAAAGATTTGTCTGTCTCATTGATAGCAACCAAACACGGATGCATCCTATGTAAAGAAAATCATCCAGTGTATTATTGTAAAAAATTTCTCAAATTAAATATCCAGGGAAGATTAGAATTTTTAAGAAAGGTCCGAGCCTGTTTCAAATGTTTGAGGGTAGGACATTTTACACAAGATTGCAAAAATAAATTCAAATGTAAAATCTGTGCAAGTGATCAACATAATACTTTGATACATGTTAATGAATTAAATAGTGAAAACAAAAATGAAGAGGCACACAGCTCGACATCAGTGGCAAATCATACGGTGTTAAATAAAAATGAAAAGATAATTTTATTATCTACAGCGATCGTGAATATCATAGGTAGCGACAACCTTTTACACAAAGCGAGGGTATTATTGGATTCAGGCGCCCAATCGAATTTCATAAGAGAGAGTTTTGCAAAAAAATTAAAATTAAAAACAGAAAAAATAAATACGCCGGTGTCTGGAATACAAAATCGCATCACACATATCAATCGAAGAGTTACAATTGACATGTTAGCAGTGAATAGTGATTATAATAAGAAAATTTCTTGTTTAGTATTGCAGGCTATAACAACCGACCTACCCCAAATGACCTTCAGGAAACAAGAGTTGAAGATCCCATCTGGCTTGCAACTAGCGGATAAGGATTTCAATGTCACGTCTCCAATTGACATCCTGTTGGGTGCGGAAGTTTTTTGGGAAATAATGAATAATGATCGAATACGCTTAACGGAGGGCGGGCCAACTATTCAAAGGACTGAACTCGGTTGGATTATTTCCGGAGCGATCGAAATCATCACTAAAACAAGGCCAGTATCAATTAATTGTAATCTAGCCATTAATAAAATAGGTAACCAGATGGAAAGATTCTGGAAACTAGAAGAGGTGGATGCCATGAAACCTCAGAATTTTGAAGAAAAGGCTTGCGAAGTCAACTTTACAGAGTGTCATAGTAGAGACACGGAGGGCAGATTTACGGTAGCCTTACCAACCCGCCCTTGTATAGACCAACTAGGGAGTTCTTTGTCAATGGCTGAAAAAAGGTTTCATACATTGGAAAGAAAATTTTCCACCAATAAAGAATTGAAATGTCAATATAGCATGTTTATGAGAGAATATTTACAATTGGGTCATATGGAAGAGTGCCGAAAATCCGAATGCGATGCGAGATCATATTTTTTACCACATCATGCGGTGATGAAGGAGTCAAGCACCACTACTAAAGTTCGCGTGGTGTTCGATGGATCGGCAAAAACATCTTCTGGTATTTCCCTTAATGATGCTCTGATGGTCGGACCTAACATACAAAAGGATTTAAATATGCAAATTTTACATTTCAGAAAACATCCTGTAGTCATAACTGCGGACATAGAGAAAATGTACCGTCAGATAAACGTGCAGGAAAGCGACCGCAATCTACAGAAAATTGTTTGGCGCTTTTCACAGGATGAGGATTTGAAGCATTACAAGCTAAGGACAGTGACTTATGGATTAGGACCGTCATCTTTCCTGGCAACAAGATGCCTGAAGCAAATAGGTATTGAAAATAGACTTTCATTTCCTATAGCAAGCAATGTCATTGAAAACGACTTTTACATGGACGACCTATTAACGGGAGGAAATGACGTTGAATCGTGCCACCTTCTAAAACAACAGGTAATCAGTTTACTAAAATCTGCAGGGATGAATCTAAGAAAATGGAGATCGAACGTGGCAGAATTATCTTCCGAACCAGGTCAAGATATGCAAGGATTGATATCTAAAGAACCCCAAGAAGAAAAAAATACTAGGATTAATCTGGAACAGTGAGTTTGATTACTTTTCATATGTAGTGAAAAAACCAGTATGTACCGTACAAAGCAAACGGCGGATATTGTCAAGTATCGCCTCAACGTTCGATCCTTTAGGACTGCTAGGACCAGTAACGGTTGTAGCAAAACTAATTATGCAGAGATTATGGATATCTAAGACTTCCTGGGACGAAGAAATACCCGAGGGAATATTAAAAGATTGGGAAAATTACATGAAAAATTTATCTCAAATAAACCTGTTGAAAATAAAGAGAAGAATCTTGTGGGGTCAAAACGGCCTACAAATCCATGGTTTTTGCGACGCATCGGAAAAGGCCTACGGAGCCTGTGCGTATCTAGTATCCAGGGACGCCGAGGGTAAGATGCACTCTCAGTTAATATCTTCCAGGTCCAGGATAGCGCCATTAAAAAACATATCCCTGCCAAAATTGGAACTTTGTGGTGCGGTGCTGTTAACGAAATTATTAAAAAACATCAAAGAAGCGCTCAACATGGTTGAGGTGGATACATACTACTGGTGTGACTCTACCATCACACTATGCTGGATAAGAGGACAGCCAGCTAGATGGAATACCTTTGTGGCCAACAGGGTTGCCGAGATACAAGAGGCCGGCGATCCCGCCCATTGGCGACATGTTTCATCGCAGGAAAACGCCGCTGATATTTTATCAAGAGGAGTTACAGCAAACAAACTATTACAAGCAGATATTTGGTGGAAGGGTCCAGATTGGCTAATAAGAGAGGCCGATCACTGGCCGAAGCCAGAAAATTCCTGTATAAATCCTCCAGAGATAAAAACCAAGGCGGTATGCGTGTCTACTAATGTCACGGAGTGGGACATCTTTTCAAAATTTTCCTCTTTCAACAAGCTAAAGAGAGTAACTGCATATATATTGCGTTTCTTTAATAATTGTAACACAAAAAACTGTAAATTAACCGGGAGGTTAAGCGTGCCGGAGCTGGACAATACATTGCATCGTCTAATAGCAATAATTCAACGCTACCATTTTAAGGATGAGTTCAGGGCTTTGAGTAATAAATGTTCACTGGATAAACGTAGCGTTATTTTGTCGCTTAATCCATTTATAAATAATGGATTAATTTGTGTCGGGGGCAGGCTAACAAAGGCGAAACATTTATCATACCAGCAACGACACCCAATAATTTTACCAAAAAATAATAAGTTAACAGAATTAATTATTCGACATCTTCATTATGTACATTTACATGCAGGGACACAAACTTTGTTATCTCTAGTGAGATTACAGTTCTGGCCGATTGCCGGAAAAACCACTGTTAAGCAAATATTACATAAATTTATAGTATGTTCAGAAAAAATCCAGTAACCAGTCAAGTTATCATGGGTGACTTGCCGGAAAACAGAATAACACCTAGCAGGCCGTTCGAGGTTACCGGGATTGATTACGCAGGTCCTATCATGATGAAAAGCGGTATCACCAGGAAGGCTCCATTGGTGAAATCTTATTTATGCATTTTTGTTTGTTTCTCAACGAAAGCCGTACATTTGGAACTGGTAACGGACCTCACCACTGACAACTTTTTAAATTGTTTAAAACGTTTCATTGCGCGGAGGGGCAAACCCTTTAAAATATATTCAGATAATGCGACCAATTTTAAGGGAGCATATAATCAACTGAGAGAATTGTATGATAAGTTAAAGAAATCTGATGACAAGATTCAAAAATATTTAGCTGATTTGTCAATACTGTGGGGATTTATTCCACCACGGTCACCGAATTTCGCTGGACTCTGGGAAGCAGCAGTGAAATCCGCCAAATATCATTTAAAAAGAATAACCGATAATTCAAGTTTAACCTTTGAACAATTATATACTTTATTGTGTCAGGTAGAATGCTGTTTAAATTCACGTCCGCTCACTCCTCTGTCCAACGATCCGACTGACCTGAATCCTTTGACTCCAAATCATTTCCTGATTGGCGGAGGGATAGCTTCTATCTCTGAGAAGGATGTTCGGGAGATACAATATAATCGATTGAATCAATATCAAAAATTAAATGCACTGATTCAAACATTTTGGTGCAGGTGGAAACTGGAATATCTTGCAGAATTACAAAGACGTACCAAATGGAAGGAAGACAAGGGCCTCAGGACTGTTGAAAGGGACGACATGGTCATACTAAAGGAGGACAACCTGCCGCCTAATATGTGGAAACTAGCCAGGATCCTAGCTACTCACCCTGGAGCTGACGGGAAAGTGCGGGTGGTTACCCTCAAAACCGCACAAGGAACATTGAAGAGACCTATCAGCAAAATATGTTTATTACCCATGGAAAGGGATTCAAGCATTGCTACAGGGACGCCAGATGTACCCCCCGGACTGAATAAATAAGTTCCTGCAGTCATAAACAAGAGAAAAATCAACAAACCACCTGAAGGATGACCTTGGACCATCAAATTTTTGCTAGCAGTCATAAGAAGGAGAAGAATTAGCAACCTACCTGAAGGATGACCTAGGAACATCGAATTAACTTGTTCATATTATGATTCTCTTATTTTAGAACTTTTTGTTCATATTCATCTCATGATTGTTTTTCAAATTAATTTGTCCATATTTAAATTATGTTTATTTTTCAAATTATTTTTGTTTATATTATGGTTATTTTTAAAAAAATATTTTTTTGTTTATGTGTAAAAAAATAAATTCTTCCGTGCCCTGGCAGCATGTTCAGACTTTAGCCAAGAATCAAACCAACGAAAAATGCCACCTGTATCTGTATTGAGTAATTGAAATATCCGACAGATGTCTCCCCTAAGGGCAATAATTGTGATTATATATACCAATACATTCAAATGAATTAGTTTATAAATAGGTTTGCAAGCCCATTTTCTTCCTCTTCTCTCTCTAAATAACGGATCAATAACAACCATGAAATAATTAAGGAATTCGAGGGTCGTTGTTTTTTGTTACCAGTGATGTGTGTTTTAAAGAATAAAACTTATCAATTATATTTCTTGGTATCATTAATTTAACGAGGCCATTACTGTACCAACATCAAACACTTTTTATCATTACTTCTTATTGTAAATTATTTGTATTCACGTTACGTATTACCAAATTCTTCTATTAATTTAAATTATTTTAATGCCATCTGCCCTTTAAAAACTTTTTTTTCTCTTTTCTTTCATTATTCAAATATAAATGGAAAATTATTTGTACCATGTATTATGTTAATTTTTTTATGGTTTTGGTTATTTATTTTGTTGTTTTAAAAAGTAAAACCTTCTATTGGCACTGTAGTACGCAGTAAATCATGCAAAAGCCCATCAAGGCGTTTAAATTAATAAATAAACTACTTCACCGAAATCATAAAAGTTCTCTGAGATCAGAGTTTTTTCCTCTTTATATCGACAACAACAATTATTAGAATGTGTGCAAAAAAATTATCACCTACTCATCTTAAAATAAAATAAATCTAAATCAAAAACATTCGTTAACGCTTACGTAATTTAAATAATATGTATGTCGCGTAACTTCATTCATTTGAAATAAACTTGTTAGAATATGGCAATATAAATGCAATACTGTTTAACCTTGTTCTATGGTCTATTACTGAGAAGAGACCTGTCAATGTGTACATTTGTTAGAAGAAAAATAAAGTCATTACTGAATAAACTGAACCCTTTCTATTGAAATAATCACAGGTTATGGGCCCAGAGTCGCTAATCTGTTGATGAAGTTAAAAGTACGCAAAATAAATCAACGGGAGTGAATATCAGCGAAAAGTGAGGTAAGGTTGCCGGAACGCGTGCAGAAAATTTTCGTTGAGAAGGATAAAATACCACTGATATATCTGATCAGGCAAGGCAGGATAGCAAAATGGAAGGAAACGTGATGACTACCAATGTATTGAAGTTGGAAGGGGCAAGGAATTGGAATATTTGGAAATTTCAAACGACAGTACTTCTCAGAGGACAGGGATGGCTGGACATTGTTGAAGGGCGCACTATGAAACCTGAAGATGTTACCGCGCGAACTACTTGGGAGACAAAAGATGCTAAAGCTCAGACGCTACTGGTTACGAGAATGTCGGAAAACGTTATGCTACATATCATATCGTACACAACTTCGGCTGCAATGTGGAGTAAGCTTCTAAGTGTATATGAAAAGAAGTCGGAAACCAGTATCCATATTATCCAAAAAAGATTCTTTCAATACAGATATGAGAAAGGCACCGAAATGTCAGTTTTTCTCTCTAAAATTCAAGAGATGCAAAATCAGTTAAAACAAATGGGCGAGGATATGTCTGATAAATTTATAATAACTAAAGTCTTAATGAGCTTGCCAGATGAATATAAACATTTTATATCGGCGTGGGAATCGGCGCCAGACGACAAACAAACGTTCGATAATTTAGTAGCCAGGTTATTAATTGAAGAGGAAAGGGTGAAAGTTAAAAGTGATGAAATACAAGATACTTCGTCCTCATCTGCGTTCGTAGCTAAAAGAAATGTTAAGTGTTACATGTGTGGTAAAGTCGGACATTTACAAGCTGAGTGTAGAAGTAATCGAGACAGTGAGAAAAAGTTAAACGAACGTAAATGTTTTTATTGTGGAAAATTCGGGCATTATAAGGCACAGTGTCGGTTTAAAAAGTCAAAGGAAGATAAGAAAACAAGTAATGCTTTTGTAGTGTTGAATTCCTCGCATACAAATTATGAACAATCAAAGTGGTTAGTTGACTCTGGAGCGAGCGAACACATGTGCAACGATCGCTCTTTATTTACATCATTTTCAAATGTTCCGCAAAATTCAGTTATTGTTGGAAATGGAGCTATCATTAGTGTGGTAGGCTGTGGACAGATGGCGGTACAAGTATATAATGGGACTGAATGGATAAATACAACCATAAACAACGTTTTGTTCGTTCCGGATCTGAAGTCAAATTTATTTTCTGTGAAATGCGCAGCTGACCGCGGATACACTATGGTCACAAGTGACAGTTCGTGTTTATTTTATGAAAATGGCGTTGTTTGTGCGATAGCAAGTCGATTAGATAGTTCATACTATATGGATTTTCGTTTCAAATGCGAGGTCGCAAGTGTTGCTAATATTATTAAAAATGACCTATACGAGTGGCATGAGAAATTCGCACATCAAAACTTTGATTACGTAAAGAAAGCATTGCAGAAAAATAACATTGAAGTAAAACAAACTGACGTACCCCAATGTGAAAGTTGCTTGAAAGGAAAAATACATCGGCTACCATTTAAGAGGAGTGAGCATGTGAGCACAAAAACATGTGAAATCATACATGGGGATACTTGTGGACCCATGGAAGAAAAATCAATTGGCGGGTCGAGATATTTTGTCGTTCTAAAGGATGACTATTCTAACTTTAGAAGTGTGTATTTCGTTGAAGCAAAACACGAGATTAAGCGCTGTTTGGAGGATTTTATAAATAAAGCCGAAAATACTACTGGAAACAAAGTCAAGATATTTCGGAGTGACAATGGGCTAGAATTCATAAATAGAGATGTAAAGGAAATATTTTCTAAGCGTGGGATAACCCACCAGACTACTGTTCCCTATACTCCCGAACAAAATGGGAAAGCTGAAAGGGAAAATAGAACCCTAGTTGAAGCAGCACGAACAATGCTACACGCGAAGAATTTACCTAAGAAATTGTGGGCAGAAGCGGTAAATACTGCTGCTTTTGTCTTGAATAGAACTGGGAAAGGTAAAGAAGGAAATTCTCCATATGAAATATGGACAAATAGTAGTTTTGATGTTCATCAACTGAAGGCATTTGGTTCACCAGTGTATGCACACATCCCAAAAGAGAAAAGAAGGAAATGGGATAAGAAAAGTGAGAAGGGTTTGATGGTAGGTTATGCTGAAAACGTCAAAGGCTATAGAATTTACTTCCCTAAGAAAAACAGCGTAGATGTAAAGAGAGATGTAATTTTCTTAAATCAAGAGGAAACAGAAGAAATTGAGGATGTGTCGGATCAGAATACTCAAATTTTGCTGACATCAGAAGAAACAGTGGAAGAACAAAAGGTTGCTGAATGTGAGGAAACTCAAGTTACTCAAAATGACAGTCATACAAATCTCACTGAAAACAGTTCTTTATGTGAAAGTGAAAGTGAATATGAGCCATGTGATGATGAACTATCAGACCTAGATGAAACATTGTTACCTTAAAATGAAAGAAGCAAGCGGGTGAGGAAACCGACAACATTCTATCAATGTCAAAATATTGTAAGTGAAGCAAATGAGCCAGTGACATACAGAGAAGCTATGGAAAGAAGCGATGCAAATAGGTGGAAAGAGGCAATAAGTAGAGAATTGCAAACTTTAGAAGAGAATAATACTTGGGATTTTTGTAATGCACCAGTACATGAAAAGGTAGTAAGTAGCAAGTGGGTTTTTAAGATTAAAAGAAATGGTAATGTGAAGCAGTATAAGGCTAGGCTAGTTGCAAGGGGGTTTGAACAAAATGGTTGTTTTGATTTAAGTGACATTTACGCTCCTGTGGCTAAATTATCAACATTTAGAATTTTTGTAGCGATAGCGACTAAATTAAATTTACCTATATATCAAATGGATGTAGTAGGGGCGTTTTTGTATGGCGATATAGACAAGGAAGTCTATATTAAATTGCCAGAAGGGGCTTATTCTGAGGGAAATAATATTGTAAAGCTAAATAAGTCACTGTACGGTTTAAAGAGTTCACCAAAGTGTTGGAACATAAAATTCAATTCTATAGTAAATAAGGAGGGTTTTGTTAAATCTAACTGTGACTCATGTTTATATTTAAAGTATTATGACAATGAGAAAATGTACATTTTACTTTATGTCGATGACATTTTAATTTTTGGTACAAATGAGGAAGATATTTCTAAATTTAAGAGTATATTATGTAAAGAGTTTAAAATGAAAGACTTAGGGCTAATATCAAATTTCCTAGGTATAAATGTAAAGCAAAATTTGAAAACTGGTATTACAGAGTTAGATCAGAGAGAATATTTGGAGAATATTTTAAAAAGATTTAATATGCAAAATTGTAAGCCTATGTCAACCCCTATGGACCCTAATTTTAACACTAAAATATTTGTAAAAGACAGTATTGCTGTAGACAACAGTATTCAGAATTTGTGCAGACAAATGATAGGATGTCTAATGTTTGCTGCATCAGGTACCAGGCCTGATTTGTGTTTTCCGGTTTCTATGTTAAGTAGGTATCAAACCTGCGCCAACAATGAGCTATTAAGTGCATTAAAGAGAGTGTTAAGATATATAATGTATAGTCTAAATTATAAGTTAATTTATAAATGTAATGATATCATTTTGGAAGGATATTGCGATGCTGATTGGGGTGGTGATATCAAGGATAGAAAATCCACCTCTGGTTATATACTTTTGATTTATAATTGTCTTGTCGCATGGAGTTCAAAGAAGCAGGCTTCTGTTTCTTTGTCATCCACTGAATCAGAATATATATCTATGAGCATGGCTGCTAGTGATGTGTCATGGCTTATAAATCTGCTAACTGAACTTGATTTTAAAAATATTTGCCCTGTTAATATATTTTGTGACAATCAGTCGGCATTAATAAATGCAAATACAGATGCTATAAAGCGATTAAAACATGTAGATATTCGCTATCATTTTGTTAAGGAATTGGTCAGAGAAAATAAGATTTGTGTGAGATATGTTAACACAAATTTGCAACCAGCTGACATATTAACAAAAGCTTTAAGCAGAGAGCTGATTGTAAAACATTTAAATAAGTGTGGTGTTATGGGCAAAACTGTATAACATTATCAGTGTTAATATAGGAATTATTATTAGTTTGTTTATGTTTAACAACTGTATTTACATTGAGAAGGGGTGTTAGAATATGGCAATATAAATGCAATACTGTTTAACCTTGTTCTATGGTCTATTACTGAGAAGAGACCTGTCAATGTGTACATTTGTTAGAAGAAGAATAAAGTCATTACTGAATAAACTGAACCCTTTTTATTGAAATAATCACAAAAGTAAATGAAAAAGACGAATGAAAATTAATTTCGACTATGTAATAAACACTGATTAACTAAGAAATCTAGTGCCCATGCGAAGAATACAAGAAATTCAAGAATGCCTCCGAAATTGTGTATTTTGATTTCGTTAAGTACAATCATAGTTTAGTTACAATCTAGTTTCTTCCACCTAACCTGTCAATGATTCCCTATAATTACATACCTCATATACCTCCCCTATAATTTTTAATGAAATCGGTTTGAGATCGCTTAAATCATTTACCGATTATCATTTACAATATAAATATAGGTAGGTTTATTTTTTTCTTCATAAGTAGACAGCTCAATTTTTTAAATTTTTACAAAGCCAAAAAGTACCGATTCCAAAAATAGCCAATCCTTTTAAAAATAATATCGGTCGATATGCTGGTAAATTTTTCATGTTGGAAGATTTTTCATCTTAATACACTTAGGACGGGTTATTTCAGAGAATTCAAAAAAATTTTCAATTTCCGTATTTAATTTTCAAGATCAGTGAAAGTTTTGTTATTGTTTCAGTTCTGTCAAGTAACTGGCCTATAATGGTATAATAACAGAACTTAAATAAGACATTCACAGAACTCGCAAATGAACGTTTAAATTTGATAGTTTCTATGAAATAACCTATCCTTAGTTTCAAAATAAAATTACTTCTTGGAAAATTGGTAAAAAATAACACATTTATCGTTTTGGTATTATGAAAAGTTTGAAAATGATCTTTGATGGGAATTTTTAAATTCTAAAAACAAATCTTTCAGGAAAATTGAAAATCGGACATTTTAGCTCGGAAAATTGTACGAAAAATGCATGTGATTTTTTTTTTAAATATTTAAATTTTGATTTGATGTGAAGTTCGGAAATTTTCCATGTTGGTAATTTTTTATTTTTTTTGAAAATAATTTATTTATTTAATATCAACGGTATAAATATACCATAAACAATAAATCAAATACAATGACATCAGAAAGTATACAATAATCAGAAACTCTATGATGATATTAAAGTAAGAGATGCAGGTACACGCAAAACTTCTATGTAGACTTTCTATGTTTAATTAATATTTATTGTAAATATATGATATTATAGCCTTCTTGCAGTTAAATAGATCCGCCACATAGTTATCTATTACTAACTTCATGTAATTTAGGTATATGTGAGTATTTTCAATGCTCAACCCTGGTATTGATACATTTAAACATTATTTTGGAACGAGTAGCTCGCGCATTTATTATGTATATTCTTTTTTATTATGTATATTCTTTTTTATTATGTATATTCTTTTTTATTATGTATATTCTTTTTTATTATGTATATTCTTCCGGGTAAATTGGAAATTTTAGCTCGGAAATTTTTTGGCAAATAGTTTAGACAATGGAAACTCATTGGTCGGAGAATCGTTTAAAGTTTTTTAATCTAAGAAATTCCTAGTTTTTTAATTTTCTTATCGGAATGGTGTTTGACGATTCTTTTTGAAAATCAAAACTATTCAAGAATTGAGATACTAATACTATCAGATAATATTTTATGGCATATTATTACTGCACTAGCGCAGAACCGTGAAAAAAACACAGGATATGTAATAAACTATAATTATTGTACAATTATTGAAGCTGAAAGCGTGTAATAAAAAAAAATTATTTGCCTTACGATCAAAAATTGTCCAATTTAGAAAAAATTACAAATGTATCTTGAACACCGTTAGCAATCTTGAAAAATTACGACATCTATCCCAATTTTTAACATAAGAATAAACACATTCAAATATAGAATTATTAATTAATTAACTACAATAAAATAATTTTGGGACCTACTTTATCGTTTGTCTGATTTGTTTATTTTAATTTTTTTTAAATTGAAGTACATAAAACAGGCATGAAGCCCAAAAAAAATATACATGAAATAAAAATGATAATGATGATGATAACAAAAATAATTAGTAAAATATGCAAACGTAAATGACAAAAGAATGGGTAAAAGGAAGAATACAAATATGCCCATAAACAGTTTATTATTGTCACCTTTACTTATGAGACACTGATTTGGTGGGTATAATATTGCATGTCTAAATAAAGGGCTTTGTTACGATTATTCTTCCTACAATCAGTTCCAATTTTGAGAATAACGCTTTGATTCAAAGCAAATCAAAGTTCTAGCGTTCATTGAAACGGAGTATTTTTAATGTTTGGACAAAAATATACTAAAGACCAAAAAGTAATTGACAATATTTCCAATAAACCACTCACGTACCGGTAGATAACGCGAGACAGTTTCTACGGACCGGCTTATATTATGCGCCGGTCTCAAATGGCGAAAATATCTTGTCTAAATGTAGGCGAACCGTAACTAAAGGGTTAAGAGTTAATTATCGGGCAATTTACAGGGAGTAAAAAATAGTAAGCCATCTCCTAGCTGTGGTGACGTCAGTATTCAGACCGTTTTGAACGTTTAAAGATCTCGTGTCATCTCATGTTCTTCCCTTTATTCTATTTAGGTAGGAGACCTATCGACTAGGCGCCTACAGGCGTCCCTATCGTGCGGCTTTTGTCCACTGCAAGTCTAGCATCTCCTAGTACTGCCTTTGGAGCCGTTTACCAATTATATACTACTTAAAACTTTGTATGTGGCTGAAAACTGTATCCTTCTGGAATTGCCGCTAGTTTTTTAAAAGGAAGGTACTTCTCTGGCATTTTGAGTACCTACCTATCCAAATCATCTTATTGATCAATTTTCAATGAGAAATAGCAGGAGTTCAATTCCAAACATATCTCAGATCTATTTTGACTACCACCGCTCTCATTTGGACCATTTTGAACATTTAGTTGGAACCCGGAGTTGGCAGGCAGGTTTTTTTCATAGCTCCAGCTTCACTTCACTCCTCAGCATTATTATATTTAGAAGAGTATGATGCACGGCCAACAAATGCATTCAAACGGCACGATCGCAATGCATATTCTTTATTTGCCTACTCGCACTTGTACCCGCTGCAACACAATATCCATTGGAAATAATTGCATATGCCATCAACGTTAAACACTATTCACGAAAAATTTTATTAGCAGTTTCTGATTTATTTGATTATATCGGGAGGCAGGAATATTATTCACCACAACGCAATACAAAGATTTCATATTACAACACATTACGTATAATTTTAGTATTCTTATATAATTTATATTTCTGTGAAATTGTTGGAATTTCATTTACTTAATGTTTGACTCTTCTCACTTGAAAGTCTGCAAAACCCTGGCTTATACCATATACATTTATAAAGATGTATTTTGGAATCTAATAATAAAGACACTACCAAGAATTCGAAAATTCACATTAATTGTTTTGTTCATCAACCAAAATACGTTGATTCCTTTAGAATACACTTGGAAAGTCTTGGAACATTTTAGTTTTGGAATAATCCTATTAAATTACCTGCTTAACTTACTTCTTCGTGAAAATTCAGCGTCTACCCACCGCGTACTAACATAGAAATCGTTTCATCTCAGAAATAAAATGAATTCACGTGATTCACGTGGTTCTCACGTCGTATACTTTAGACATTTGGAGCAACGGCCAGCATCTGTGGGGGTTTGGACCCAATGTGACGTGTCAAACTGTGTTCAAAGCAGTTTCCAACTATAAACTCTTTGAATATAATTAATTAGGTTTGACGTCCGATCACAGCCGGCCCGAAGAGTTAACAATAGTTGAATAATTTAACAGTTCCACCCGTAGGAGTTGTATCTGTACCTACGTTGGCAGGGAAGCACTGGGGATCAAAATAAATTGAAACTTATATATTTTATTAAAAATTAATAATAATAATATAATATTATAAAATATCTGTTTCGACTTATATATCACTTAATTGAGCATATAAATAAAAATATTCTTCCTGAACCTTTCTTAGGGTTCCATAAAATCATACAAAAATAATTGCAGTGCATAGGAACTGCACTAAGTTCTGTGCACGTAATAAGGTTATTATTATTTTTGTATATTTTTATGAATGGTGGCATTTAGTGTCAGTTTTCTCTACAGTGCGTTTGTGCGGTAAACTTCCACTAAAAAGATGAGAAAAAATATTCATTTTAAAGAAACTTGCACTATAATAATATTAGCTTGTTCTATCGGTATTACAATGGAAGATGCTCTGAGGAACTAGCGTCATTGATCCCTTCGGCACCGGTGCGTAGTCGGGATACACGCCAAACGCGCGCCCAACATTTGTACACAGTTGACACTTGTCACATGAGAACGGGTCGCTTCTACGATTCGTTCTTAAGTTCAACAGCTCGGCTGTGGAACGAACTGCCGGCCTCTGTGTTTCCTCCCTCCTACAACATGGGACTCTTCAAGACCCATGTTCACTCCTTCCTCTATACAAAAAGACCCTCCACACAGCATCCCCAAAGATGACATAGGCCCTGAGGGAAATTATTTTCTTCAGGGCCTCCTGTGTGGAGTTAATATAAAAAAAAGCACATTATAAAAAGCGCGACACGCTTTAAAATCCACGCGATCGAAAAAACTGGTCGAAGTTCAACCCGATATTCCCATGTTGTGTGGTATGTTATCAGAACAAAATAGTTCGTACAAAAGATCAAAACAAAACAATCATCCTGACGATGATATCGCAAACTCATGCCAAATTAAGACTAACCTTGTGCGCCGCAAAGCTTCATGCCACGTGACCTCCGGAGATTGACGCCGAGATTGCCCGAGATCTGTCACGGCGCAGCCAGCTGGTTTTTGCACAATAAGGATGCAATATGGTACATACAATACAATATAATATACAATATTATGGTATTTAACATTCTATAAAGTAAATTTTGGTATATTTTTATTTTCTTGTTCCTGCATTTTTTCTTCCATTTGCTTAGTGGCATCTGTAAATCTACTAGTTATATGAACAGATTTTAATGTATCTATACACAATGACCGCCATGTGATATTGTGACAATAGTGCTTTGTAAAAAAGGAAAGTTAATGTTTCCGACATATGGAAAACTTTCTTCGTAAGTTACATGTCTGTCGTGAGTTCAATTCCTCTGCTAGCTAAGTCCTCCATCATTGCACATCCAATATTATCAGCTTTTAATAATGGTAGTGAGAGTTTTTATTATCACGTTATTCGTAACCTGCCAATATTTGTTTTTATTTAACGAAAATATAAGTAAAAAGAAAAAACTAAATGTTACATATCCAAAAATTGAATCTGACAATTCAGTCTACCAACGTTTTACAGTAAAAATAATTAATAAATGAATGACAGAGTAGTTTTAACATTTAAAATAAAAAAAATGTATATATATGATATGATACTCGTATCAGAATCAAGATTGGCAATATTGTGTTGCTCCCAGATAGTTCACCCCTGGAGCATGAAACGAGGGAAAGGGGTAGAAAGTAGTGGTGGAGAAATTACCAGTTACCGCCATATCGTGGTAATAATCCACAAGACCGTCCCCTGGGGTAGGTAAACACCCCAAGAATAGATTTTCCTCACAAGTTTTAATATTCACGGTAGAGGAAATTTAAATACTATGAGGACGAGGGTTTTGGTTAAGAACACCAAACTCCGAGAGTATACATTTTAGCAGCAAAAATAATGAACTTTTATTAGGTATACTTAGGGATAATAGATAACAGACACAAAGCGAGATGCGGCATGGAAGCCTGCCCACTGTCGCCGAGCTATGACCAAACTGTACGGACTATCAAAGCGGTGCCAATGAAAGTTAAGTGTTTGCCACGTAGGCAGAAACAAAGAAGGGGCGCCGCTGTGTATGGATGTGATTTGCACTAATGTGGGTGAACGGTGTTGGCGATACTTTTTCACACATACGACAAAGGACCCCAACGTAATGCAAATTGATAGATCTATAGACTGTTGACTATTGACAAAGATTCTTTTTTCCTAAGGGTTGGTCTGATTTCCTACTCTGTATATATATATATCAATTTGACAATTCTTGATATTTTGTTCCTGTTTTAAGTTGGCCGTTTTGTAATTCCTATATCTGCAAATTTCTTTGTTTGTTCCATTTCCGTTTCAAGATGGTGGCCGTTTTATAAAGCCGGCTCAGTAAAGATTCTTTGTCCAATGCGAAATTGTCGAGTTTATTTGGACATTCTTATTCGCATCATTTCAATATTATGATACCAACTTGCACGAAGTAAGTTAAAAATTGAAAATAATTGTCATTGAGATAGTGACGTTTCTTTGAAAAAAATTGTAATTCATTGTTTGACATATGTTTTATAATATAACAGGCAAGTATCTAAGTACCTGTAGTTATGTTTGGTATTCTTTTTATTAATAAATAACTACGAAATTTGGCTGAAGCGGTTTTTAATAATACATCCGAAAACAATAAATAAACGTAGAAAATACAACAAAATAATTTACGAAAGGAAGGTTCGAGAATGTTCCGAAGCGGGTCACGTAGGCAAAATAATTCGATCTCGATGTCGCTGTTGCTGGTACTGTACTGACCGTACTGACCGTTTCGTTCACGTTGTCGCTTATCTAGGTGGAAAATAAAACATTCTAGAACATTCCAGTTGCTACAAAAACAAATATTAAAAAAAGAAAAGAAAATCCAAGAAGCTTGTTTGGAAACTTCTAGAATAACGTTCGAGTCAAGTAGTGGGGTACCACTACATACCTACATAATATTATGATCACAGGGGAACATTTATTAAAAAAGAGAAAATACTGTTTTGCGCCCAACGCTGACAGTGTTCACAAAACTACAAGTTATTTTATTAAGCAATGTAATTTTGGCTATCATGTAGATAGATAGATACGTGAAATTTCGGTTGTGATGTAGGTACGAAACAATTAAACATTAAAAAACGTCAGTTATTATATTTTTAGTTATTGTATAAAAATGAATAGTGTGACCGTTATTACGTTGGTGGTGTAGTAAAGTAAGCATAGTTGCCTTCCAAGCAGTTGATCGGGGTTCGATTGTCCACCGTGGCATTTTTTTGGTAAATATACTGAAAATTTGGATACGCTTAGTACTTTATTTTAAAAAGACTTTGTATCAGTTTTTTAAATACTCCAAACTAGGCAAGTGCCCGTTTTACGGTGGTAACATAGAAGAAAATAAGAAAATTGAACATATACAATGATATGCATAGATAAATGTAATAAAAAACTAATATTAGAAAAAGAAAAATAATGCAAAAAAACCGTTTTATCAAAACAAAATAACAAAACTAAAATAACAGATTTGAGTGCCTATCAACACCGATCGCCACATCCGTCGCTAGACGTCATGTTGTATAACAGGAAACTTTAAATCTGCTTCTCCAGTCCTCGAGTCCAGTCCTGTCCAGTCCTGTCCAGTCCTGTAGAGTCCAGTTTTCTATTCACGAAGTTTCCGATTCTATTCTGCCACTTTCTATCACCCATACTGTAATTCGCTTTTTAAGACGGTCTGTTCTATATTGCTGTTGCTGTTTTAATCCATTACATACTTCAAGCGCAGGAATATATGAAAGAGTTGTCCAAACGAAGTAATTATTTTTGGTACTGTAAATCTTTGTTCTGTTCTTAGTGTTTTTGTGTAACTGTGATCTACAAGACTTTGAAGTTAGATTATTCGTATAGTGCATGTATATACATATGCCATATTACATCCAATAATTTTGTTTCCTTGAATAAGGCTGTCGATGGATACATGGTAAGGTTATTTACCCATAACTCTTACTAGAGCTTTTTGCGCATTAGTTAATGGAGGTTCCATGCTAACTCAACACAGTGATAATTCAACACACTTTTAAAAAGTGATATAAAGTCATTAGAAACGATGAAAATTTATTTTTTTAACTTAACCTAACTTAACCTACTTAACCCAGTTAGTAAAGTTTTTGTTTCATCACTTTCCATAACTTTATATACCTTTTTAAAGATGTGATGAATTATCATTGTTATGATTTATCCGGTCACCGTTAATGGAATGGTTTTCGCTGCACCGCCCCAGCTTAGTATAGCACACCTAATAATGGCACAATGCGTAGTACACAATTTTTATTATTTGCTTGTCAACAATGTTGACTATATCTTTCAGGAAGAATATTAGTTTAGCCGTGAGATGTGATGAATTATCATGATGATGATGAATTATTATAACATGATGATGATTATAACATGATGATGAATTATTTGATGAATTATCCGTAATGCACAATCTCCAGGTTAGTGAGTCATCTATAAAAAAAACAGATATTTGACTAAGCATGGGTGTGTTATTTGTGCTGCTGGGGTACAAGTGTAATTTACATGGACTTTTATTTTCGTAACACTTTTAGGCTTACCTCTTTTAGTTAAATAATAATGAGAAATAAGTATTTCCGTTCTGGAAATAATGAATTTTTGTAGAAAATTCTTTAAAAAAATGATAATTTGGCGTCTTTTCTTCACGTCATGTTTTGATTATATGATTACATTAAAATACTTTTTTAATGTATCTCATAATTAAACCCAACCGAAAAATCTACGAACCTATTATAGGATCATATATTCATATTGTGGTCGGTGGTTTAGTTGAAACCGCGTTTGGGTCCCACCCAGGTGTAGTGTGTTCAATTCTTTGGCTGGCTAATCTCCCCCACCACAATACAAGAAATATTTTCCGTTACTGTGGTAGGAGATTTTCAAATATTATCAGGTTATTTTAACCCGGGAATGTTTGTCTTTCTTTAAAAAAAATATTTTTAATATATTCTTTACTTATATAAAAATATAAAACAAGAAAGAAACTAACATTAAAACTTTTGCATTAATTAAATTTTAACGAAATTACTACTAAAATGCATTATTTTCCAATTTCATAAACTGAATTACTTATTTCTCATTATTATCTAACTGATACAAAGTGTTTTTTTTAAATAAAAATGAATTGTATTGAACCATATTTTCTGAATACTTACCACTTTTTTCCAAAATTTTAATATATATATATAGTACCTAATTATCTTTTAAAAAATGATATTCTGTAATTTTTTACGTGTCTGCGCTAGTAATGCATATAAATATTTATAAATAAAACTAGAGCCTTTAAGCATAGTGACAGTTATCACAGTCAAACCGCTTACATTTAAATAAAACTGCTTACTTCCCAGATATAAATCAAGAGATTAATGTATCCCATGAAAATAAAAAAAAACACGAGAGCTTTCATCTTTTAGACGGACATCTTACTTAATGAAAATGTCAGATTAGATTTGTCATTCTTATTTTGTGAATAAAAATTTATGAAATTTCCGATCTCATTACACCAAAGACAACTGAATATTATTTTTTTACAGATTTTTTGTATCCGATGATGTTAATGTAAAAAAAAACTTAAAGGGCGACTTTAAATTTATTAACAAAGACAAAGAATGCAGCTTTTCACCGCCATTTTTGAATGCCTGTCAAAGTTTGAATCTGTTAGCGTTCCATTCAGTGTTGTCAGTGGTGGGAGTTTATTTTTCCAACGCTAATTAATTTATCCATGGCTAGGTACTGGTAAAAGTACTTACCCACGTTACTGGTAAACACACTGTCAGTGAAGGGAAAACCGACAGAAGGGTTAAGCAAAACTGAAATAAATACCTAGACAATACAGTAGACCAATGCCCGAAATCGTCCCAAACATGAAAATATTTAAAGATAGAATAGGGAAATGAATATACATATTTTTGGTTGTCTTAGACATATTAAATTTTTTTTAAAAATTATAATTAAGTACTTTGCCTTTTACGATCTATAACAAAATATGGCATTATAGGATGGCGTGGAACTTATAAAAAAATATATATACAATCACATTGCAATGTACATAAAATAATAATAAAAACAATTCTACCTAAACCATATACATAAAAATTTAGTAAGTAAACTAAAAACATTGTAATTCTACCATGCAACATTACAAATTTGCAAAGATAATATTGAAAATACAAGTGCACCATTTAAAAATCATAGAAATCTTATACAAAATACGATTATTCTCCAAACTTCAAAATGGGTAAATTTCACGGCTAATACGAAATATATGTTTAAATAAAACATTTTGACTCACGTAAATTACTATAAAAGGAAACTGACTCCATTTCGGAAGTTTTTAATTTTAAATTTCAATGAAAATTCGCTTTCGTTGTATGGGATGACAGCCATTTCAAATAATTTCTGTCAATTGATATTCCTGTCTCTCCATAAGTGGCTAGAAAGCGAACGGCTGATATGATTGGCAACATAAATAAGACAAAAGGCTCAGTGTCTCAGTGACTTATCACAAGAAAACCACTACTGGAAGTATGTACAAGCATATTTGCACTAATACACACAATTTTAATTGTAGGTTGTGTGGTTCAACTCTTATAGCTCGACGAATTTGCTCAATTGTTGCTTACATTTGGTGAAATTTCGAACATTTTAAATTATCGAACAATTTCATTAGGATATATAGGTATGGAGATTTTCTTCACGGAGAATTGGAGGTTTCCTAATAAACTTTTACCAAGAAACTAATGTATAATTACGATGTCGAAACACGTGTTCATAAAATACCGAATATTTCCACATTTCGTTATTGTAAATTAATAAGGAAAATGCAGGTTCATTAACACGTATTCCAAAATATAATGAATATAAAAGTTTATTAAGAAACGGCCTGCAATCCCGTTTAAAAGGATTTCGACAAATCGGCAATATTCATTGTTCTCAGCCAAGGATTCGAAATATCTTGTAAATCTGTTTTCTTTCTAATCGGTGTTATAATTTATAGTTCTAGGGATTGGCTGTTCAGTGAATACGGTGCTGCACTCTTGCGCAAGCTTTGTGGACGCTGTGAGATGGATGTTGAGGCTTCATTTGCGTGAAATATCCTTTGTTCAGGGGTATTAATTACTAGTCGAGGCTCCTCCTGCTTTAAGGGAGACAAACTCTGATTGATCATCTGCTGAAAAAACCTTTCAGAGCTTCTGGATAACAAGCTTTATATTGAATTATTTTCTGAACTATCATCTGCAAAAATTGGTATTTAATACACGAACAAGGTACACATACAGAAAACCGCTATATTTCATTAAAAATAACTGCTGTATTTTTAAAAATTTTAATAGTAAAAAATATTTTCATTTCACAGGTTATGTGGAGTTTTAAAAGAATTAAAAATTTTCTCTACTTTCATGAAGCGAGTTTAGCGCGGCTCGGAACATAATTCGTATTTAGTTCGTAAGCCTAGATATCAGCAATATTACACTATTGTACATGATTTTAATGGAGGAATGTGCTTCATTTTTAAAACCAAATCACTACACGTCTCTAATCACGTTTTCGTGAATGCTATATCTGTGTTATCTAATATTATCGGAAGATCGAAAGCTTTAAAAAGACTGAAGTGTTGAGTTGAAATGTTTGAGTTGATTTTTTTTACAAAGTATTCCATTTTAATCAGCGAGCTATATGTATTTATTTTCTTGGAATCAATGCACTATTCATTAAATTATGACGAAAAACCGCTGAATAACTATCCTGGTGCTGAAAAATACCCCCTTAAAATATCTTACCAGACTTTTTGCTTATTCTAGATTGATTATCAATAATAACATCTACATCCCTCATCGCCCGATGAATATTATAATAGTCCTTACTGATAAAATTATGCTATTTATGTAAAATTCGGTGAAATGGAATTACGTAATTACTCATGTAAATGTCATATTTGACACTGGTTACTGCTAGCGCCTCAGCGTCTAAAAAGTGTATTATGCGGCTTATAAAGCTTGAGCGGGTGATTTAGCCCGCTTAAATTTGAGCAAGGAAAGTCGCACATAGCACGGATACGGACAGACTCATTTATCAGGCCATGGAACCATTGAAGAGATTGAAGTTTGTTTTAGGTGTGCCTGAAGTAAGCTTTGCGCTTCAGGTGAATTTAATACATCTTTTCCAAATATCCTTATTCTTTCTTGAATAATTCCTAGATAGTTTGGACTGTTTAAGACCTAGGAGCGGAAAAGTCTTTAAAGTTCACACTAGGATCATGGTACCTATTAAGTGAAAATAATGCATCACATTAGGTTGAACGTGTTAAAACATTTAGCTGTGTTTTCAAAAAGATATCTTTTTATGTCACAGTTAACGCGAAATTTCAAAAGATTATGCAAAATTTATTTCTCGTTTCAAGTCATTAGGTAAGGCAGTAATTAATTTATCCTCCTCCTGAAAGAACCTGACAATAATAATGTGTAAATAAGTTAAGTTCTAGAGCGGAATACCTAATTGATAAAAAATTTTATGACTGTATCTGTTTAAGAAATATAACTTGTATTTCATTCATTTATTTACGAGTTCAAATTTCGTATATCTCCATTTTATTTTAAGGATTTCAAATAAATATTATTGGCGGCTTCAATGGTCTAGGGAAAAGGCTCTCGACTTCTTCTTCTTCTTCAATGGCGCTACAGCCCATTTCGAGCCTTGGCCTCCTTTAACATGAGCCTCCACCGCCCTCTGTCCTCGGCCGTCGTCTTCCAATCTGCAACATGGAGTAGTCCTCTGGCATCTTTCCTGACATCGTCCTCCCATCTCAGCCTAGGTCTGCCCGCCTTTCGTTTACCTCCCGGGTGTCCTGTTAGAACCTTCTTTGGTACACGTGTGCTTGGCATTCGGTGCACATGTCCGGCCCATCTTAGTCTTTGGAGCCGTAAATGAGTAGAGAGTCTGGGAGCTTGGTAGATGTCATATAGCTCCTTATTGTGGCGGATTCTCCATGCCTCTCCCTCTCGCACCGCTCCTAAGATTCTTCGAAGTACCTTTCTTTCGAAGGTGTCCAGCCGTTCCGCAGACTTTGCTGTCAGTGTTCCCGCCTCACATCCATAGGCCAAGACCGTTCTAATAATTGTTTTATACAGGGTTATTTTGGTTTTCCTATGGACGTTTCGGGATTTGAACACTGGCAGCAATGCGAAGTAAGTTTTGTTAGCGGCTGTGATGCGCTTTCTTACTTCTACTGGGTCTTCGTTGTCCTGCGTTATGATGGAGCCCAGGTAGGCAAACTCTTCGACCACTTCAAAGTTATAGGAGTTTTTAAAATTAACTTTATCTTTTATTCTGCGGTGTGGGGTTCTGGTTTGCATCATGATTTTAGTTTTGTTCTCATTGATTTGCAAGCCCACCTCTCTTGCTGCAGTCTCCAAAGGGTCAAACACCTCTCTTACAGCCTGTAAGGATCTTCCAACAATGTTAAGGTCGTCTGCATATCCAACTATTTGATTGCTTTTGTAGCAAATGTTTGAGTCGGTAGCAATCATTGTCTTCCTCACGACGTGCTCCAGAACTATATTGAAAAGAGTGGGAGCTAAGCCATCACCTTGTTTCAGCCCCTGGGAGACGTTAAAATCCTCCGTTGTTTCACCTCCTATCCTTACTCGACATCGTGATCCAACCATCGTTGCTTTTACAAGCTTGACTATTTTGGGCGGTATACCAAAATTTAGGAGTATTTCATATATCTTCTCCCTATCTATACTGTCATATGCCTGTTTGAAGTCAACAAATAGTTGATATATATCTATATCGAATTCCCAGCATTTTGTCAGGATTTGTCGAGTAGTAAAGAGTTGATCAGTGGTGGATCTCCCCCTCCTAAAACCTGCCTGATACTCTCCCAGCAAGTTCTCTGAATGACGTTCTAGTCTTTCTTTCAAAATTGTTGTGAAGATTTTATACGCTGTACAAAGTAGCGATATTCCTCTGTGATTTTCACATTTCAATTTGTCTCCCTTTTTATGTATGGGGCATATTATACTAGTTTGCCACTCTTCTGGTACTCTTTCGGCGGTCCATATTTTAACAATAAGATTGTGTAGCAGGTTTTTCAGATGTTCGTTTCCATATTTATAGAGCTCTGCCGGGATATTGTCTCCTCCCGGTGTTTTATTGTTTTTCAATTTATTTAGGGCAGCCCTTACTTCTGCCACCGATGGCGCTCTAGTAGTTTCATCATTATTTAGCTCATCCGGAATGTGAGTTGGTTCGACTGTCAGGTTGTTATTGGGATTCAAGAGCTGTTGGAAGTATTCTTTCCACCTAGTCTTAATCTTTTCCTTATCTCCTATTATGTCTCCATTACTATCTCTGCACAGGGATGTGTTGGGTTTGAAGCCCTTTTTAAATACATTGACGCCTTTATATGCCTCACGTGGATTGTTATTAACAAAATCATTTTCCATTTTCAACAATATGTTGTTAAAATATAGTCTCTTCTTTCTTTTAATCAAATGGTTAGCATCTCTTCGTGCTTGTTCGTAGGCTTGTCTTTTTGATCTTGTTCCTCTTTTTATACATAATTTTCTTAGCTCATTTTTCTTGCAGACGCTCTGTATGCACTCCTCATCGAACCAGGGATTTCTAACCTGCCTAGGTCTATTTCCAATGCCTGATTCTGCCGCTGTCAGCAGTGCATCTCTCAGACTGGTCCAATCCTCTTCTAAATCGTTTGAGGAGAGCTGATCACTCAGTTGGTTTGGTAGGTTTGTTGACAGTGAGTCGTGGTATCTATCCAATCCTTCTGGTGTTTTAAGAGCATCGATGTTTAGCTTTGGGATACTTGGCTAATTTCCTCTTCTATCTCTTGCTATTCTGCATCTATAGCTGGCTACTACCAAATAGTGATCCGAATCACAGTTAGCTCCTCTGTAACTTCTTACATTTGTGATACTGGTCGCCCCTCTTCTTTGAATTAGGATATGGTCTATTTGATTATGGTATCTGCCGCCAGGTGATGTCCATGTCCATTTATGTATATTCTTCCTTGGGAACTGTGTTGAAGCTATTATCATGTTTCGTGATTCTGCAAAGTCAATCACCCTTGATCCGTTGTTATTGCTTTCCATATGAAGACTGTTTTTTCCTGTAACCTGTTGGTGTGCCGGATCCTGACCGATTTTAGCATTAAGGTCTCCAATAACCATTTTAATATCATTGGATGGTATGGTGTCATATGTCTGCTCCAGTTTGTTATAAAATGTATCCTTAGTTGCTTCATCTTTGTCTTCTGTCTCAGCGTGAACATTTATGATGGAAATATTAAAGAATTTGGTTTTTATGCGGAGTATGCATATTCTTTCGTTTACAGCCTTAAAACCAATTACTTGATTCTTTAATCTTTGATTAACGATGAAGGCTACTCCGAACTCATGGTGTTTTTCATTGCCACTGTGCATTATTGTATGCGTTCTAGTATCAAATGTATCAGTGCCTATCCATCTAGTTTCCTGCACTGCTAGTATATCTATGTTGTACTTTTCCATTTCTCCAAGTACTTCTCCGAGGGCCCCACTTCTATACATCGTTCTTACATTCCATGTTGCCATTCTCAAGTCCATATTTCGATTGCCAAGTTGTCTGCCGGGTGTTTTCGCTGTCCGAGGCTTAGTTTCCGGTTTCGTAATAATGTTGTTTTTACAGGGAGTGGTTATTAGCCACTCGCCCAACCTCTTACTGGAGGCGAGGGTTTTTCTGTAGGGGTTTTCCTTCCCTTAGCTGGGGTGTTCTGGTTTTATGGCGCCAGAGTTTCGCCATTCGCCCCCTCTCTGTCGGCTATGACCTCGATGGTGGGATGGTCGTCCCACACCGGTGATCACATTGCCCAGGGATCGCGGGGCCATGATGACCGCTCGTGGACGCCAGAGAGTTGGACTTGTTGGTAGTGCTGCTGATGCAGCTATGTCATTTGTAGCATTTCTTGAGGCGCGCATCATCCAGCTTGATGTGTCCCGCCACGACCTACCAACCCTTCGACCCCCAAAAAAGGCTCTCGACTAGCAATCTGAAATCCCGGCGAGGGTGTGTCGATGTTGTTTTTATTAATTTGTGTTATTTCACAATATAGAATTAATTTAAAAAAACCTAATACATTTTAATGTGTATTTTCGGCGCGCTCGAGTGAAAGGCACTCTCAGTATCACTGGAGGAAGACTACCAATTAGAATTGAAAAGTTGCTTTAAATGGCTGTAACTGTGTTTCGTGACCAGATCTGAATAATCAGGTACTTAACCACATTTTTCTTCCCCATCTTCTTCCCCTTCCCAATACCTTCAGCCTTACAACATACCCCAATTGGAGATGCCACAGTCTCACTGGCTGAGAGCAGTTGTTTGTGCGGTATTCACATTCAAAAATAATAATTAGCTAGCAGAACTTACCGTAATTTTTAATAAATTAGTATCACTCCTTCGTATATTGATTTCCAATTGTAAAAGTAATTTTTAACTTAGTTTTACTTGAGAAATTGAAGTACAAAATTATTTGAACCATTAGTAATCTATAAACGAACGATCGATCCTAACATTATATTAATTAATAAAGCAAGGACAATTATTTATTTCCACTTCTCAACACACATTTAAATTAATTAAACAATTAATAAAAAAAATACCATTTAAAGAGTAAAACAGATTTGAAAGTACCCCGCAGAATAAAAAAATCTATTATCACAATTACTTTCTCAGTAAACCTGTAATAAATCATTTTAGACAACATACAAATTGAAACTGGGCAAATACAATTCATGGAAGTTAGAACCTGATGTATCATATAAATAAAACTAGGCAAATAGAATTCATGGAAGTAAGAACCTGATGTATCATATAAATGAAACTGGGCAAATAGAATCCATGGAAGTAAGAACCTGATGTATATAAATACATCCATACATACACTGTGACCTGTTTAGATGAATTAAGTCCTACATTAGTAATCGTAATCAAGTTATCTCAATAAATGGTGTCTTATCCAAAACTATCAACGCAACCTCGGGCGTCCCTTAGGGTTCCACCTTGGTCCGCTTTTCTTTAATATATACTTAAACGACATAGGCTCATGTTTCCAACACTCAAAAATTTTAATGTGTGCAGATGATATGAAAATTTATAAAACGGTCAGCTCTTTATCGGACTGTAGAGAGCTACAAAGTGACTTAGATAGGCTCTGCAACTATTGCTCATCAACTATTTGGACCTCAATGTTTCTAAATGCCACACTATGTCCTTCGTTGAAACGATTTAACGTTAAAATTCCGAATGCACAATGAGCTGGATTGCGTACAATGTCCTTGATTTCACAAAATATTATAATGTATATATTATTTATTCCTGGCTACAGAAAACCGATGACAAATAATTAACATCGGACAATGCGGCATGAATAAACAATCAAGCTCAATCTTCGATATGCATATGCATTGTGGGTGGTAGGTATGTAATGTAATGCATGTCCCAGTAAAAAACCGAGTTTTGGTTAATCTTAAGTTTTACCGATAAATCCTAGCACTTACATTATCTTTAATGGCTCAAGGATGCACGTGATACGAGACTTTTTTTTTGTTTGTTGTTAGTTACTTACTAATTAAGAAATTATTCGTCGACAACAAACTATTTATTCATTCTCCGATTCGAAGGCTACTTAGACTTGGAAATAAATTCTGTTCCGTTGATATATATTTTTTATTCAATATAAAAATTTACTAATATGATGTGATACTCGTATATACAGGATGTTAAGGAACTTGAGTTAATTTAAACATTGATTCTTGACATTTTTAGGAGTAAAAATGTAATTGAAATTTTAGTCTCCGGTGACTTTATTGTTTTTTTTCTTCAAAACCAAACAAAATAAAACATCCACATGTCATTACTGATCAGTAACCACAAAACCCCTCACCCGACCCTACCGTTCTGTACCTACTACCGATTTTTCAATTTTTTAAGTCAAAAATGTCACCGGAGACCAAAATTATATTGACATTTTTTACTTCAAGTAATTTTACTTAAACTAAGTAAAGTATGTCCCTTAACACCCTGTATAATGTGTAATTCAGGTTTTGTGTTGATTTTTCCATTTACTGCAGGTTTCAATTCTTATTTTCTCTTTCCTCCAATTTGTTTTATTAGGTTAATCAATTTTTGATTCCCTCTTAATTTTTATGTATACAAAATTTAAATATTTTTTATTTAATAAACGAATGTTATTATTACTTTAATTGTGTAAATGCCCAAAGGGCGTAAATAACTAAAAATAACTAACTCACCATGACGCCGCTTCTCCGCAGGGATGAGCTAAGAGGATGGACCGCCACACAATCGACCTTGGCACACACTCCTTGACTCATTCACATTCATACATCGTCTCATAGATAGTCTTCTATTATCTTCTATACATGACCTGACTCAAATATCTGGTAAACTCGATCGTGTCTTTCTTGCGCGTCCCCGAATTCAATAAATAAAATAATAAATTTACTGGTAAAAGTTACAAATGGAATTTTTTTCAGACTTTTACGTAATTTTTTAAAATTCTATGATTAAATCGAAAAATCAGCTCTGTAACAGTAACAATAATACTTTTTCTATCGATTTCTATGATTTTGTAATGAGAATTCACTAATAAAGTTTTTTTAAATGAATGCTTAGGATATGTTAGGTTAAGTTATGAAATCACGAGCTAGTTAGGACATGGTAGTTGATTAAGTTGATAAAAGAAAAGATTTATCATGAAACCAATATTGAATAAAAGCAATTTTCATGACATTTACTGCAACATTATGCAGCTCTTGTACCTGCGTTCCCGCACCGGGAAATTTCCACAGGCTAATACCGGTTTAAAACCAAATACCGGAATTGGACGGCAAACAATAGAATAGATCGGGCTTTAGATTACTCCGGTTCGATCCCGTCTCTTAATTCGGTCGTGCAATCTGTGCAGCATACCTGCATCTATATATACCTAACTTTATACATACATCTAACTAGAGTTCATTCATCTGCGGTGTAGGTAATAACATTGTTACAAGTTTGCGGTGACATCTATTTGAAAGGGAAATAACGGATTTAATTAAAATGTATACAATATAGAGTCAGATAAGTTATCATTTATCTCACTCCTGGACATGAGTGCAGCGTTTGACACGATTGATCATGAATTCCTCATTCACATCAGGAGATTAGAGGAAACATTTGGTTTGAATTCCGACATAGAACATTGGCTGGTATCCTATCTATCCAATCACTTAAAAGCCGTGAGAGTTGGAAATAAGTTACCTAACTTCCCAAAATTTTCTTCAGGGGTACCCCAGGGATCCGTTTTGGGTCCACTTCTCTTCATCCTTTTTACTAATGATGTCGCCAAAATAATTGAGTCATTTGGTCTCTTGTCCTACTACTACGCTGACGATCAGCAAGTTTATTTTACTGCGCTCCAAACGAAATTAATAGACTCAAGATCCGTATAACTGAATGTATAAAAGCAATAACTCGTTGGATGTCTTCAAACAAGCTGAAGCTGAATCCATCTAAGACTGAGTTTCTCAGGGCGGCCACAAAAAAACGTCAATATTTCATGGACGATCAACCTATTTCTATTTCCGGCAGCGATATCATCCGAAAAACAACAGTCAAACTTCTCGGTGTCAATTTAGATTGAGACTTTTTGTTTAAAAGTCAAATAAATAGGACTGTAAGCACCGGTTTTTTTCACCTAAGACAACTCAATTCTGTCCGAAGAAATCTTCCTACAGAAGCAACAAAACTACGTATCAACTCTTACGTAGTCTCACGTCTCGATTATTGCAACGGCATTTATGCCAACCTTCCAAGATATCAAATTGACAAACTTCAATCAGTGTTTTATGCAGCAGCACGGCTCATAACCGGGGTTTCTAAATATTCGCACATTTCAGAACACCTTCATAACCTTCACTGGCTCAAGTGTCCTGAAAGAATCCAGTACAAATTGTGCTGGATGGTGTTTAAACTCGTCAATGAAATGGCCCCACCCTACATCTCTGAACTATGCGTCCCGGAAAACATTGGTCTGAGACAGTCAACTCTTAGATCAGCAACATCAGAAGCTGTAGGCAGACTGATGGAACCTAAGCGAAAGCCAAATACTAAATTTGGTGATCACGCTTTCTGAGTATCAGGGTCGAAGGCTTGGAATAAGCTCCCTCCGGAACTAAGATCCATAACAAGTCCAACAGAATTCAGGTCTAAACTAAAAACTTACCTTTTTAAGCTGTTTGCCCTTAAATTAAATTTACCATTCCTGAGAGAATGTCCAGTTATAGCCAATTTTCCAATTATGTCCTAAATCTTGTATCTAAATTTCGCTAATAAACAATTATTTATGTATTGGACAATTTTTATAGCGCCGCTTTTGTGAGATATCACCTCAGGGGCGCTTTACAGTTGATGCAGGTATTACAAAAAAATATAAATATTATAAAAATAAATTGAAATTAAGTTAAATTAAATGAAGTACAGGAACAGGTGATGAAGTACAGAAACAGGTGACACGAAGATGGAATTAGTTAATGTTAATTAAGTGATAATTTCAAGTGACCTACCAGGTAAGTATTGAACTGTATATTATCTCTATATATAGTTAGTAATAACATAGATCGTTGTAGAAATGTATTATAAATTTGTATAGCGCCCTTGAGGTGATTTTGCACAAAAACAGCGCTATAAAAATCATCAAATTATTATTATTACTATTATAAGGGGCGTTAAGAAAGGTAATTGACTTACTTTAACCAGTAAACTAAACCAATAAACTTTTGGTCTCCTGTGACTATTTTTATCAAAATATCCATTTTAAAATAAATCTTCCACACGTTGTCAGCTTTCCAATTAATAATGATTTTTTAAGTTTCTTGATAAAAAAAAAACTCAAAAATGTGACTGAGTATGAATCAAACCAACACAATTTAGTTCACCACAACTGTTCTGTTTTTAACGTTTACTAAGAAAAACATTGTATATATTTGTATTTATTTCCCACGTAATAGTTTATGAATGTTACATTCAGCAGGTACATACCAAATTCAGGTTTTTCAAATAAAATAACCTTTCAGTTAGTACCCGGCAGCTCTGGTTAGATCCTATTTTATGAATCAATAAAGTCGAGTAAAGTCATATCGGAGCACTCCAATCAGATAACACGAAAACAAGAACATAAATGCTGGCGTTCTTTTATGAAATTTCAAATATTTTAGTGTTTTAAAGTTCGCTAAACAACTAAAAACTGAATTTCTTGTATCTATTACGCAATCAAAAATTTATGCGAGAAATTTTCTTTTAATTTGGCCGATAACATCGAATTTAAAAAAAATCATCTCTGCTTTCACCACGTGAATGCATTTTTCTATAGATTTGGGTTTTTGAATTTCTGTTTTTTTCGTTTATAGCTTTGTTAATTTCCTAGTTTTAATCAAATTTAATTGTCATCGATGATGATGAAGTTGGACACGATAAACATTAATTTATTAATCTAATTTTCAACGCCCTGGTGAGCTTTTACATAACAAGTTTTTTACATAACAAGCTTTTACATAACATAACATACAGAAACATTTTTAAATGGAAAAAGATTAAAAAGACTATAAAAATAAAAGTAAACATAATATGAAAGGTAGGTAGGTGAATAGATAAGTTAAGGTAGAGTTAATTCATTGCAATAAAAGAGAAATAAACTAGTAGGTATGTTAACAATTACAAAATTACATGTGAATGGCTAAATGTGATACATGACAAAATTTATTTATTTATTTATTTGTTTGTTCACGCCTTGACGGCTTTTACATGCAAGGTAAATCATACAGGAGCATTATAACAAGTATATAGCATCATAAGAAGTATAATATAGTAAATAAAATAATTATATATATAATTATTATATCATAATCACATCATTTCATCAAAATAGTTTGCCTTGAGACCAGCTTCAAGTCTTTGCTCCTTAGGTTCATTAATTGAATGCTACATACCATGGTGAACTTCGACTGCCTTCTTCAATAGTTGATAAGTTGCTTATAAAGTTTATAATTAACAATGTTGTATAGTAATTCATAATCCATGCTAGTTGTAAGCACTATATCGGATTAAGAAGACTTTTTTATATTATGTCGTATTTCATCCATTACATCTAATATAAATGATACACATCAGATACGACAATGATTGCTAAAAAAATAAGTTCATTAAATAATTGTATCGGTTCACATAATACATGGAAAATGTTCCAGAGTGAATACGACAATACATATTACAAATAATTTAGTCTTAAGAATCATTTTCCCACTGTTTCTTACTTTAAAATTATGATAAGAAAAAATTTTTTCCCCCACATCTGCAAACAAAGTCCAATTCCAAATGAAATAATTGAACTAACAGACAGGTATTTATGATTGAAATTATTTCTCGTTGTAAAATCTATGTTTAAGTGTTAGTTCGTTGACATCGACCCTTAAGTATCTACTCCCAAACGCCCTTGGTTATTATTTGTTTATTTTAAAAATCTCCCAAAATTTATTGCATTCAGCTCAAAACAAGAAAGTATCCATGTTTAAGGAGTATAATAATTTCGAGGGTGCTGTTTAAATAAGGGCAATGCTAATACTGACCCATAATGAAGAAACCAAATAAAATTTGAAAATTTCAAATGCAATCCATTGTAAATATATTTCTATTGTTACGTCATGTTCTATCAGGAGTACTGTTAGATGGGGTGATAGGAAGTTGAGTACCTACATATTAAGGGAAATGAGACCCTTAATCTGAGTTCTGTGATCGTCGAAGATCACAGACTAGTCTTGTAAAAACTGAAAGATATAGAAGTACCTAAAGGCTAAGGAAAATCAAACCCATTGCTGAATGTATTTTATTATAATAAATTGATGTGAACAGAAATCGAAGAAAGTGTTTTCCTGCCTGCCATAATGGGTGTTCTCGTACCACGATCGTACAAACAGAAGTATACATACACAATCTCCACTTGTACGTTACTGTAGCGTATGTTATATTATGTTATAACAGTTTTATTATGCTGTAACAAAATTTATTGAGAAAAAAAGAGCTATGGATTCCTTGGCCTAGAAATTGATAATCTGATAAGGAATTCTTCTTCTTTCGTATAGTGGGGGAAAAAGGTAAACATTTAGTCAGTGAACCAGTCTAGAGCCTGAGGAGTCGCCCTGTCGACCTCATAAATCCCGCCAGGGAATGAATATAGCGGGCACTCATCAAAAGAATAATTTTGATTTTTGAAAATGTTTAAGGACGGGTTGTTTCGGAAAATTTGAACAATTCATCAAATCTCAACGATCATTTTCGGGTTCTGTAAAAGTCCTATTCAAGTTCTGTTATTATATTATTATAGGCTAGTTGCTTGACAAAACTGAAATGAAAACAGAACTTGAAAAAATCTTTCGCAGAACTTGAAAATGAACGTTAAAATTTGATGAATTGTTCAAATTCTCCGAAACAACCCGTCCTAAATGTTTATATTTATTTATTTTTATTAATACAAGATTTAGAGGGTACATATGGTTTTTGTGACATTTCACCCTCCATGCTAGGGATGACCTTGTGTTATGGCGGGTGAATTTTACAGTTTGAACAGAATCTATACATTACTATGATATGAAAAAGAAAAATAATAAAAATGATGAAGAGCTAGTTAGGGTTGCAAGGAGAGAATGGAGAAGTTAGAGAATTATAAGAAGATTATAAGATTATAAGATAAGATAATTATTAGTAAATAGATCAGACTAATTATTTATTTACATACTATACCGCTACGTTAGGGAATAAGGATTTTGTTATGTTATGTATTATATGATTATGTATTATGTGTTATAATAAGTTATGTTTTGTCTGAAAGGTGATTAAATTGATTGTAGAATGTAGAATGAATGGGTATTGTAATTGTAATGTATTCCGTGTGTATGGATCAATTTCGTTATTTGTATTTTAAAGGAATGGGGTTGACTCACCGTTTTTAGGTTTTCAGGGATAAGGTTAAAGATTTTAGGAGCTAGGAAGAAAAATTGTCTTTGAGCTAACGTGGTATGTAGTGAAGGTACTTTGTAGTAACCGTTGGTTATTGTTCTGGTGGTGTAGTTGTGTTGTAAAAGAGTTTTGTTTTTATATTTGAACAGGAAATGTATTAGCGAAAATTTTAGGTGGAGTTGTCGTATGTTTAAGACCTTATACTCTATGAGGAGGCGAGTGGAGGGGTATCTTGTCGGTCGCTTGTTAATGACACGTATTACCATTTTTTGGGCTTTTAGAAGAGGTTCGATGGTAGATATTTAAACAATATAAAAGAAAAAAACTTAAAATTATGATGGGTTCAGCAAATAATTAAAATGGATAACACCAAATAAAAAAAAGATTATTTTAGGCATACGGACACGCCCATAACACACTTCCAACATTTTCATCTACAGTCTATAATACAGTAATGCTGTAGTATCGGAAGCTTTGATATTGCGATTAAGCACGAACCGTATAATAAATCAATCGCTTCGTCCTAACAGTTATAAGGTACCCTGGATAGGATAGTTAGGTACTAAAAAGTTGTGAAATACAGAGTATTATAGACGGTACCTACCTAAATAAACTGAATTAAACCTAATATTACTTTACCTTACATAGCCTAACCTAAACTAATAGTATCCTGGACATATATAAAATATTGTCCAAAAAAAATTAAAGTAACCGAAACATTGATATATGAACTATTCAAAAAGAAAACTAACTCCCTAAAATTGGATAGTGATATATTGTACCCCTGATAAACGTTTACTTGATCTATACTATCTAGAATTAAAAAAAAAACTTTATACTTTTATATTGGCTTTCACCCATTAAGAGTGATCTTGGCCATACATTACAACATTTTTCTTTTTAATAAATACAACAAATTACAGGATAAAATTGATTACACAACATGACATAACATAATGTAACATAAATAAACCAAACATAACATAAACATAAACATAAACATAAACATAAACATAAACATAAACATAAACATAAACATAAACATAAACATAAACACAAACACAAACACAAACATAAACATAAACATAAACATAAACATAAACATAAACATACACATAAACATAACATAAACATAACATAACATAACATAAACATAACATAACATACTTAACATTATTTTATTAACGCCGACCGGTTTCGGAACAACCGTTCCTTCTTCAGGGCAAACATATATTGACTTGACAATTACAAAACAGTGGAAGAGTTCAATGTACTACTAAGTGTTGTGGTAGGGGTGGGGGCGTGGCTAGGAATTAATTAAGAGTTGTGTGAGGAAACAGAACGGACTTTGAAAGGGAACAGATTTAAGATTGGGCTATAAGATAATATTTTTTGTTTATTAATAATGGACTGATTATTATTGAGGGATTTTTTTGTCCTGAAGAAGGAACGGTTTTTCCGAAACCGGTCGGCGTTAATAAAATATATTAGTGATTAAAACAAATATTTTTTCATTAAAAAAAAACTTTGGCTATTGTTATAAGGTTAATTATTAAAAAATGTGTATATTGAACTATGTTTTTAGTTAATTTGAATATTAAATTACGTTCAATTTTTATGTGAAAGTACGTTTTTAGTTATTTAATAAGTCTTTGAATACTGTTTAAAAATCGCCTTTTGAGCATTATTTTATTTTTGTACATACTTACTCCTTCCATAAACACGAGCTCTTGGAGCTTAACTTATGGGGTAGTAGAATAATTAGGAATAAAAATATTTTGCACACTGTTATAGTTTGAAATCTTGTAATATTTTGTAATTTCTACAAAAATATATGTGTATATTTAAATACATATATATGGATATAAATGAGGGTTTAACAGGAGGAACATACTGGAAAAACATTAACTGAATTGAACCTAATCTTAGGTTATCTAATCCTAACTAATATAACTTAACCTAACTGTAACCTGTACCAGTAGAGGGTTATGTAATACATTTGGTGTAATTACCAGAAAAAGTAGAATTAAATCTAAACTTACCGAAACTAACCGAACCTGACCTAGACTAACCAAACCTAACAGTACCCAGAGAGATGGTGTGACTTGAGTAGATGTTGCAAAATATACAGGCAATGTCAAATATTTAGAAAGCATTTTGGTTTTTGGTGATTTTTTTTCAATCAAAAACAATTTCATATTTGCCTTACCCCATAAAGTATAACCGTGTGGAAGCAGTAAAGATTAAGAGTTCTGAAGAATCTGGCCATAAAAATCTAATAGCTAAACTTAAAAAGGCTGAATATCTCTTTATTTTAATTTCAATAGTATTTTTTTATATGACTACACACAGGCAGTGCCTTTGTGGGTTCTCTTAACTTACCTTTTTTAAACATTTATGCGAACGTAATTTTTTTAATTCTGAAAATCTAACTTTCGTGTAAAAAAATATTAAGAAAAAATTGAGGAATACAAAAATCAGGATATTAACTCTGGAACGATTTTAATGCATTTTGAATTTTTTTTAAGTTTTAGAATTGAAACCGGCAGCGAAATATCCAAAAATAACAAATAAATATTACAACAAACTTCTAAACAAAATATTTTATTTCTGTTGATTGTTGGAAAATGTATATATCTTTTTGGCAATGCTTTCTCCGGGTTTTAAGCCAGCAATCTCCGGATTCATAAATAAGTGGCCTTCTGATCAGTGGTCTTTTTACCAGGGCAATATTTATTCATTATTTCATATAAATTTCACGTTATTCGAATTATTTCGACCACCATACTAACTTTAAAATCGTAATCTGGTCTGTCTAGGTTACATTACAAAGTAATAACAATAATAATACACGTGGAAAAAAAATTATAAAAGATGTTTTAAAAATATCAAAAAACGGATAAATCACAACGAAAATTAAACTGATTGATAAAAACATTTCAAAGAAAACAAAAATATAAATACTGAAATCATATTGAAAAGCCAAAATTAAAGTACCTACACACAAAAGTATACATATTATTGGACTCCTTTTTATAAAAGTCAACTGTGTGGAGTGGTGAAGGGCTCCCAAGAAATACCGACCAATCCAAAAGAAGAGTAAAATGTACTAAAATTTTAAAAGGGTGGCGAAATTATTTTCAATTTCTGTATCTTTAAAAAAAATGCCTTTAATGTTGTCAAAATATCAATTACATATTAGTGAGTGTACTTTAATACTTAATCTTTGAAAAAGAAGATAATACATACTAAAATAATAAAAATAAAACGTTAAACAGAACAAGTCACAGAAAATAAAAAGATAACGGTCACAATTGGGAATCAAACCCAGGATTTTTGTCTTACCTGCAGGGCCAGCCCAGCGCAATTGAGGCAGTCCGCTCTGGGCGCCGAATTGACAAGGCACCAAGGCGATCATAATATCTTACACCTGATGTGGTACGTATATATTTGCTAACAGAAACGCGCGCCGAGCCTCGAATTTCGGGAAAAGAACGAAGCATCTGCCAGCGGAGTCTTGCGAGATTTGCGGTTGCTTCGTTCATTTCCTATAAGTTGAGGTTCAGCTCTGCAGTTCATCTCGCGTATGTAGTATACTTAGCATAATAGTCCTAACGCATGGCCCTTGAGATTGCCCTACCCAGGCGTCTGCTGGTTTTTTCCAAGGGGTGCCAATATTTTACTCACGCCAGGCGCGGTTTGTCACAGGGCCGGCCCTGCTTAAATGAACAACGTCTTTATCCACTTGACCAACGATACGCAACATTGATGTGTATAAAAAGTTAAATGAGAAGTTGTTCCAATAAAAAAATGTGTATTTATCTACGTTCATAAGAATATGGGTTATTGAAAAAACAGTTTTATTTGGTTGTTATTTTTGGATATCTGGTTCTAGACGTCTTCAACAAGGTCAGGGATTTATACCATAAATATAAGTAGATATAATACCACTTTAATGGTTTCGAATTTCAACCACGTGCTATCCAATATCCCCAGCCTATCGCGCCTGTTTATACCGCACCGTGGCGAAATGTTCGTTTTAAGTTACAACAGCAAATCCCTTATGCTAAAAGATGGCTTTCATAAATTTCTTCATTATCTGCGTGTCGAGATTCGGCAGTTAAATTTCGACATAGTGTAAGTTTTTTCCACACAGAACAGTGAAAAATGGGTCCATTGAGAGTAAACCTCTATTATTCGACGCCATTAAAACTCGCGTTTTTTAAATGTAACCCATAAACTTGAGTTTTCTAAAACTTCTTCGTGATGATAAAATAATATTTTGCTGATACTCCGTTCACTTTGCATGAAATTCCTTGTGAATACATTACTTGGGTAACTTGATATAAACAACACTAGACGATATCCTTCTAAAAGAAAATTGCTTTTTTATAAAGTAGGAAGCTGACAATGACGATATTTCTCTCATAGGGGTAGTAGGTAGTAGGTAAATAGGTAGAGATGGTAGAATGCCCCCTGGTGCAAACCCAGATAAATACATAAAACACGATTTATTAAATCAATGGAACTGTTTTCTTTTGTCCATTAACTCTTAAATAGTTAAATATATACTATGTATTATAGAGTCCAAATTCGATCATAAAATGTACAGCTTAAGTTTCACAAGAAGATTCTCGACTAACATACAGTTTATTTAATAAAATATTATCTTCAGGACTGAATTCAAATATTCTCAAGCCTGAATTAAAATGCCTTCAGTAAACTAGTACCTACGGTTGATTTATTAAAAAGCTAAAGATCTGTTTCTGTAAAGCAGTAAATGCCGTGGAATGATGCGCTCTGTCGTCCAGAAATTTGTACAGCTTTTTAGAAAAGATGTTTAGCTTCATTTCATTTTCACTGTACGATTGTGTTTTATATTAGACGAAACCGGTCAGTAAACAATGTTACCAAATATTCATTTAAGTGGTAGGTATGTAACAGAATTCAAAGAAGCAAAGCTACACGGAGAAAAATGAGTATTTCTAATTTTAAAAATTAACTTGGCAGGTATAAGTATTAATTTTTCCATGTTTTTGGGTTGTTTCGGTCCAACCTCTGGCAGAGAAAAATATTCATGGTATGTTCAAAAAAGAAGTTGGACCTTCCCTGAATGAAGACTCGTTCATGACATAGAAGATGCATACAAAATTTTATTATAGTAAATTTTATTAAAATAGAGACTCGTGTCTAGTTAAATTAAACAGAATTGTATTCTTCTAATCAAATGGTATGGCCCCTTATGAGTACCGTATAATAGTCCCAAACTGCTCCCTTTTAACCGAAGCCAGTTGGACTACGACCCAAATTGTGTAAATATAATAAGTTATAAAATATTGGTAAAAACTCGTTTCAAATATTGGCGATAAACGTTTACAATAACGATGCTAAAATTGCTTTTTAAATAATACGGTATTATTTTTATAATAATACTAGTAGGCCCGGGCAGTTGTTGTTTTGCCACAGACCGCCTTTTACGCGGGGAAGTTAAAATTTGTGGTTATGTGTATTTTTGGATTAGAAATCTAGAATCTTTTTAAATCTTTTTAGTTCTCCACAATAGCGCCACCTATCGGGTCCATATTTAAATATATATATTTCAAGCTGAAACTAACCATACACCTTTACAAAATTTCATTGATATCGGTTTGGCGGTTTCGAAGATTAGCGGGTAAAAAGAGGGTGACACCTGATTTCATACATTAAGATGACATATGAACACCGTGGTAAAATATTAAAAGCAAAAACATTTTAATACTGGCTAATTAAAATTTATACTTAATTTAATCCGTTATTTTAATTTAATTTAGTTTATAGCCTCGTGGTTGAGTTTATGGTTTAACAAATATATAGTTTTAAACTAGATTCCCAAAACAAGTTTTTCACAATGGAACATAATATTATCAGGTGGTGTTCATTATAATAATTCAAACATTAAATTATAAATAAATACATTAAAGCTGGAAGCATACATAATCAATGTTTACTAAAAAGCATGTTTGTTAGAATATTATTATCGTGGGAGACATAATTAAGGCAGCTAAACACCAAACATTTCATAAACAAATAAAGTAAACTTATTTAAACAAGGTGCTTCTTTGCATATATTTTTAAACCACGGTGATATTTTTATAAAATCAAAAGAAACGATTCCCTTAGAACGAATTTTCCTTGAACGAATTCCCAACGTCGTCCATTGGCCGCATGCGGATAGGATATTGCTGCGGTAATGTTCACATGTCAAAAATACATGTAACAAACATTGAGCGAATTGGCGAAGAGGACCTCATTCACATTTTTTTTCAGTTGTCATGTAAACAATTCATATAAAAAATTCATCCCTTACCTGATCCCTACAAGATTGCATCCTTATTGTCCTCTGTTGACAAACGCGTAAGTCATATCTAGTTTCCTTAAAATTAACTGCATCAATTTGAAATCGTAATTGTGCAAAGGTATTAATTTTTGCTCGTGTATTTACTTCGTTTGTTTAGGTTAATGTTTTATTTGTTTGTTTTACGCGTTTTATAAGCAAAATAAATTCGAGCAATTTATTTATTAATTATTGTTTCAACTTCTACTTAAAATCACAATCGTTAAAAAATCCTAAACCAAAGTAATTTTACCTCCGAACTAAAAAGTATTTGGGGGTCAATGTGAGAGGAACGGAATAAAAGGCGTGTCGTGAAGTTCACAGTGTTTATTGAGTCAGTTGCCGTGATGAATAGATGACGTAGGACAGATGTTGAATACTCCGGTTGCTGCGGTGATGTGCTGGTCAGGCGCGGGTCAGTGAGTCAACGCCGGGCGCTGGTGACCGGGACTCGTTGACTGTCAGGCACTGGCGATCTGGGGAATGAATACTCCAGTGCTGACGGGAAGGCCGAAGGTACGGCGGACCTTTTAGGCGGTTGAGCGGGAGCTGCGTAGACCAGTGAGGATGCTGCGTGTCCTCGTGGTGGTCATGATGCGTGGATAAAGCGCTGGTCAGAGACGCTGGAACCAGGGCGCTGTAATCCGTGGTAGGGCTGGCCAGGGACGTGGCCAAGACGCTAAGATGATGTCCCGATGGAGTCCATGATGGTACGGGCGAATCCGGGTAAATTGTCCTTCGCGCAAAGGTGCGCGAATTATCACTTGTGAGATTTATCCACTGACGGCAGGTTGATGACTGACTGCCTGACTTGCTGCGTCGGGCTTATTTATACTGTTCGGCCGGTGACAACAGTAGGTAGATGAATGGCAACTAAATCGAAGCCACTCGCTCGGTCTGGGCCTTTCGCGAAGTTTCGGCGGCGCGGCAATTATGCCTAGGCGGTAGACTCGAACCTTCTGGCGAGTTCTCGTAATAGACCAGACGGACTGCGACGTATTGTCTCCGGTAGATACTTGAAGCAGGTAGGTTACTTTGTTTTGATTTCGGCTGCAAATAAGTACCTGCAAGTACGTACCTAAGTAGCGTTGATCTGCTTATTATAAATGAATTAATCTGGATTCTTCTTGATGCTACAAGTATTTACTTCTTTATTTTGTGTCTTAAGCGTATTTTAGATGTATCATGTAATGTACGTACTTGTAATTACTGCTAAATTTTAATCTACACTCACAAATATTCCACAATGTCCTCAACTTGACACTGGTGAGAACAATCACTTCACTTGACACTGGCTAGAATAATTTCCCCAACTTGACACTGGCCAGAACATTCTTCAGGGTGAAAGGTCAGTTAAAATATAAGTTTAAAAAAAACTAGTGGTAAGGTTTTTCCACCGTAGATTTATTTTGGTTATTAATTTTATCGACAAAAGGATGTCAGTCATATTTGTCGTAGTTAATTTACACATTACAAGCGAAATGTTATTAGTGAGAAATTAATAAATACCAACCTTGAACTCAATATTTCTTTCGTTCCGCTAAAATGTTATGTTTGTGCACTTATTTTTAATTATTTTAAATCACTGTAGAAGTTTTATTTACGTCAGCTCCACACAAGGGGCCCCGAGGAAAAAAATCCCACAGGGCCTATGCCATCTTGAGGATGCTGTGTGGAGGGTATTTTTAGGGAAAGGAAGGAGAGAAAGTTCTGGAATCGAAAAATGTATGAGGGGAGGGTAAGAATCTAGAGACCAGTTTGTCCAGAAGTGACGGACAAATGAATATATCCCTCCCACTGCGGCGCAAGGGGATGGGTCGAGACAGTACGGCTGAAGAGATTAAAAGGTCTCCCTCAACCAGTCTTTCCCGATCATCCGCACAAACGTATCCGCCGCCAAGACCTAGACAAACCTCAGCTCATGAACCCGGGTACCCCTACTAAGTCACCATCCGTAGTGAACCATGGAAAGGGTGCTGTTTATCCAATAAATGGTTCCCGGGGCAGCGGTACCCATACCCGTCTCCCAATTTTGTTCTACCCCAATTCCACCACAATATATCTCAAAAATAAAACCTTTAACTCCAATTCAAACTCAATTCAAGATGTTTTCACTCTTTTACTACGAAGGTGATGCAAAATAGTTTTTATACTTCTATTAAAACAATAAAAGGAATAATTTTCATTTATCAGGCGTAAAAACCGGTGATTACTGTCTTTTCGCATAAAGCGCAAACACTTTAGGATTCCCCGGTGGATATTTCGTACGTGAGACAAAACTTCTATCGTAAAAAAACCTGATCTCCCATTATCAGAAGAAGAAAAAGTTTCTAAAACGATTCAGTGAAAATAATCAAATACAAAGTCGTTTTAACACCCCGATCGTTAAAGGTTTATTGCGAACCGTAAATACTAAGTAAAAACGGCCAAATACACTAGCGACAAAATTCACGTTAAGAAATTGCAAAATATTTGATTCAATTGAATGTTTCTGTGGCTTGCTTCTAAAAAGGCCAATGTCAGTTTAATGATAATAATAATAACATGACTTTTATATAGCGCAGTTTAGTGTCATTTCACTTCAAGTGCGCTTAACTATAACAAACTTAAAAATGGTTATTCAGTATTAGTAGTTCTTAAAATTATTCCCACAGTGTGCCTTACCCAATACAGATCTAATATTATAACACTGAATAGACTGTTTATACAAAGTGATGACAAAACTTAGAATAACAATAACACCAAGACAGGACAAAACATGAATATTAAAACTAAAACATAATATAAAACAGGAGGTAGTTTGTGCTCAGAAATGAGAATTTTCTGAGCAGACATTTTAAAAAGGTACAATAAGGAGACAATCGAAACCAAACAATCACCGGAAGTTTAGAATATGGCTTATTATAAAAAATTGAAAGAAGTTAAGATTTATGAATGATAAGATTTTAAAAATAATTTTGTCTTTAAAGCCCGTTTAAATTCAGCAAAATTCTGGAGATTAGTAAGAGCTGAGGGAAGTCTATTCCAGATGAGCGGTCCTGTTACACTAAAACGATCATAGTAAACGGCTCGATTTGATCTAGAAAGTTCGATAAGAGATTAGACGATTACTAACATCTAGATCTGCTGAGTAAGCTGTCTATTGCTTAAGTTTTGTCGGACACATAGTTCCGATATAACGGCTGGCGCCATTCCTTGCAATGATTTGAAGTTCATTAAGCAGATCTTAAACTCTATTCTTTCAGGGCATATTTTTTGTGGTTATTTTTTTATACCTAAAAATTGGAATATCTTCTGAATTCTAAAAGAACTTTCGATTTCGAAAAGGATTTTTCGGTTTTCAGGGAGCAATGTTACAGAGTACTAGAAAATCGGTTTTTAATGTAAAAATTTGAAAATCTGACATTGACCCTTTTAGAAGCAAGCAACAAATTTATGCCTTTAATCGCCTAAAAATCAAATGCGCCACAACTTGAATGACAGAGTGATAAGCTCCTTCGTTCTTCCAGAAATTCTTCTTTTTAACTAAAAAAAAAAACTTTTTAATACCACACAAGAGTCCCAATTGTCAGAGTGTTGTCCCTGTGGTATGATTCCAATTATGTTGCCTCGTACAAAGAAATTTGGTATTATTTTCAAATGGATCATATTCACACGAGCGTGATGATTTTTTGTAAAATACCGAATAGAACCGAAGACATAAGATAAAAACCTTCTCTTAGGAGAATCTCGCCGGCGGGCTGGAAGATAATCGTGCGAGGACACGGTACCTACATAAAATAACTGGCGCGGCAGTATGCGGTACTTCCATTCGAATTGTGAATTGAACTGAATTGTGTCTCGTGACTTTACGGGTATTTTGAGGAGTCGTTTGACCAAAGTTTTCTTTGAAAGCTCATATTCGTAATTTTTGTAGAAATCGAAACATTATCTTGCTTTCGTTATTATCTCTTTAAATATAATACACTTTTCATTAAAAAAAACAATAGGAGACTTCCTCAATGGGAATGGCTTGATAAAGAGTGAATAGAAAGAAGTGATAAAGTCGTAAAAAGTGATGAAAAAAAAAACAGGTTAAATAGGTTAAGTTAGGTTCCGTTTATATGACAGTTTATTTTGTTCGACATTTTTAATGACTAACACTTTTCAAAAATGGGTTGAAATGCGATTCAACACACCATTGAAAAGTAATAAAGTCATGAAATGTTATGAAAAACTAGGTTAAATAGGTTACGTTTATATTTTATTTGTTTTTTCACAACTTTTAACCCTTTTCAAAATTTCAGATTACTAACTAACCAATACGCCGCTTCTCCGCAGGGGTAGGCAGTGGGGATATACCGCCACACAACTCTGTCTCGGTACACATTCCTCGCTTCATTAACTTTCACATATCGTCATCATATATAGTAATAATATTTGGATGATGGACACGTGATCACGCTATGTCGTTATTTATATCACTTTTATACGAGTGATGTTACTTTGTTCGTATATTTATATCACTTTTAAACAAGTGATGTTACTTTGTATCGATATTTATATCATTTTTATACGAGAGATGTTACTTTGTAGGAATATTTATATTAATTTTGTACTAGTGATGTTACTTTGTAGGTATATTTATTTAACTTTTATACTAGTGAGGTTACTTTGTAGGTATATTTATTTAACTTTTATACTAGTGAGGTTACTTTGTAGGTATATTTATTTAACTTTTATACTAGTGAGGTTACTTTGTAGGTATATTTATTTAACTTTTATACTAGTGAGGTTACTTTGTAGGTATATTTATTTAACTTTTATACTAGTGAGGTTACTTTGTAGGTATATTTATTTAACTTTTATACTAGTGAGGTTACTTTGTAGGTATATTTATTTAACTTTTATACTAGTGAGGTTACTTTGTAGGTATATTTATTTAACTTTTATACTAGTGAGGTTACTTTGTAGGTATATTTATTTAACTTTTATACTAGTGAGGTTACTTTGTAGGTATATTTATTTAACTTTTATACTAGTGAGGTTACTTTGTAGGTATATTTATTTAACTTTTATACTAGTGAGGTTACTTTGTAGGTATATTTATTTAACTTTTATACTAGTGAGGTTACTTTGTAGGTATATTTATTTAACTTTTATACTAGTGAGGTTACTTTGTAGGTATATTTATTTAACTTTTATACTAGTGAGGTTACTTTGTAGGTATATTTATTTAACTTTTATACTAGTGAGGTTACTTTGTAGGTATATTTATTTAACTTTTATACTAGTGAGGTTACTTTGTAGGTATATTTATTTAACTTTTATACTAGTGAGGTTACTTTGTAGGTATATTTATTTAACTTTTATACTAGTGAGGTTACTTTGTAGGTATATTTATTTAACTTTTATACTAGTGAGGTTACTTTGTAGGTATATTTATTTAACTTTTATACTAGTGAGGTTACTTTGTAGGTATATTTATTTAACTTTTATACTAGTGAGGTTACTTTGTAGGTATATTTATTTAACTTTTATACTAGTGAGGTTACTTTGTAGGTATATTTATTTAACTTTTATACTAGTGAGGTTACTTTGTAGGTATATTTATTTAACTTTTATACTAGTGAGGTTACTTTGTAGGTATATTTATTTAACTTTTATACTAGTGAGGTTACTTTGTAGGTATATTTATTTAACTTTTATACTAGTGAGGTTACTTTGTAGGTATATTTATTTAACTTTTATACTAGTGAGGTTACTTTGTAGGTATATTTATTTAACTTTTATACTAGTGAGGTTACTTTGTAGGTATATTTATTTAACTTTTATACTAGTGAGGTTACTTTGTAGGTATATTTATTTAACTTTTATACTAGTGAGGTTACTTTGTAGGTATATTTACATCACTTTCACTATTTAAACTTTTTGAACCTGGCGTATCATGTTCTAGGTCCAGCCTAGTTTATTGCAGTTGAAAATAGTATATTTTCGTATCTGCCACTTGAATTCACAATTATATTTAGCCAAGTTCTAAATGTTTTTTCATTGTTTTACGACATCGTCATATCTAAATATCTTGTTAAGTAAAGAATGAAACGAAAACAAAATAATATAAAGCTCGCTAGTAGTGATTTTATCCACGAAACATAACTCAGTTTTTAATGTAAGTTGGCATGCTATCGAAAAATAAATCGTCTTAAGTGATACCATTAATAAAGTCTTAATGGTTTTTATTGTTGGGTACTTAACCCTATTATTAAACTTCTTTGCATTCGATAATATTTTATCTTATCGTCACTTGAGCGAGCGGGAATTATGGAAATGTATAACTCTTTTTATCACTACATTACCAGCTTTCGACCAATCGACTACATCGAAATAATATGTTTAAATACACCAAAATAAATAGTGATTTAAAATTTTAAAAAGTTTAATTTAATTATGTTTATTTTTATTAAATTTTTCTATTTGAATTTTACTTTTGTTTTCGCAAATAAAAAAGTTCAGTTTTTGGAAACGGAAATTAACCCACTTTCCTACATCTGATTGAGCTGAAACTCGGCAGATATACTCGTTTTAGACGACAACGCAACGCATTTCTCTGAATTCGGATGACGTTACAGCAGTAAATATATGAAATAAATGTCGGTCCTCCCCGAATGTCATTTATCGAGGTTGACCAAAAAAAAGTTTTAAAAGACAAATTTAAAATAGATGCGGTTGTGAGGTTGCTTTTTTTTAATAATCAGCTGTCTTACGTTATACTAATTTTCGAGTAGAATTTTTATTTTTTCTTTACATAGTATATTTTTTACGTTTAAAAGAATTTTTTTGAATTTCAGTTACTAATTTTGCAAAAATAAAAATAACACAAAGATTATATATTAAGAGAACAATATTGTTACACGAATTGGGTACCTATTAATCTAATTCCAGCCAATTATGCGTTGACACATTTTAATAAAACTGTTGTAATATCATTCGAAGTTTGTGACAACCTAACTTTAAGGAAAATGAAATGGAGAAATTCTAACAAAATGATAATTTTCCAGTTAGATATTATTTTATCTGTTTTCTGATTTTATGTTTGAATCACTTGCGACTTTGTTACATTTGTTATGTTGATACAATTTATTCAAAGTTTTAAAAATTAAATGTAGGTAGGTATCATAATCGACAACTCGACACAATGACAGTTCAACACACCTTTAAAAAATGATATGACAATTTAAAACATCTTGTATATCATTTTTTAAAGGTGTATTGTCTTGTGAAGACTCAAAACTAGGTTAAATAGGTTACGTAGGTTAGGTTACATAGGTTAGGTTAGATTACGTAGGTTATTTTAAGTTAGGTTAGGTTAGGTTAGGTTAGGTTAGGTTAGGTTAGGTGAAGTTACGTAGGTTAGGTTGGTTAGGTTAGGTTACGTAGGTTAAGTTTATACGTTAGTTTAAAAAAAAATTATATATGCACACTACAGGGTTTTCCAATAAGAGGTATTATTTTGAATAGCCCGCTATTTCGGTAGATGTTAATTTTGAAGCTGTAATTTTGATAAATAGAAACTACGCCATTAATAAAAATGAAACGATAAACGCTTCAACAACGCATTGAAATTATTAAAATTCATTTGAGTGAATCAAATGCAAATCATCTTCAGTGATGAGGCCCATTTCCACCTCGGTGGCTTCGTCAACAAGCATTGTCGCATCTGGGGCTCGGAAAACCTAAGAGTTATTGTTGAAAAGCCTCTTTATCCTCAACATGTGACTGTTTGGTGCGGTTTATGGCCCGGCGGAGTCATTGGACCTTACTTTTTTGAAAATGAGGCTGAAGCAACAGTTACGGTGAATGGATTGCGCTATCGAGAGATGGTCAATTATTTTTTATAGTCGGAATTGGATGATATTGATTTGGACAACGTTTACTTTCAACAAGACTGCGCTACAGCAACGAAACCATTTATCTTTTACGATTGAATATCAAAATAACACCTCTTATTGGAAAACCTTGTACACAATTTCACTTTTGAATGTGTGTTGATTTGCGTTGTGTTAAATTAGCTCTGAACAATCAAATACCACATTAGTATAATAAATCCTTTTTTGCGCTAAACAGTAGTTTGCTTTTATTTATTATTTTTAACGCATAGAAGATTGACGAAGGTGATCAAATAAGCGCAAACAATAAAAATACATGCCATTTTTACCATTTTTTTAGAACATATTTAAATCGTAAGTACATAATCTTGATGTCAATAGCTGAAACCACGCGGTGCCTATTATAATTTTCTTTATCCAGTCACAAAACTTTCGAGATGCGCCTTTTTTTTACATTATGCACACACTAGGCCCTAGGAAAATAATTTTTTCAGGGCCTATGTCATCTTTGGGGATGCTGTGTTAAGGGTGATGCTTACAATTATAGAAATATTTTTTGACAATATCATCCAAAAGAAGTTAAAAACTAACAAGCAAGCTCTTAAAACGCTTTAATAACAAAATTTTTTGGCACTTATTTAGGTTATTGATAGTGACAAATACAATATTTTTTGGCACTTATTTAGGTTACTGATAGTTGCAAATATAATATTTTTTGGCACTTATTTAGGTTATTGATAGTGGGAAATATAATATTTTTTGGCACTTATTTAGGTTATTGATAGTGGCAAATGTAATATTTTTTGGCACTTAATTAGGTTATTGATAGTGGCAAATATAATATTTTTTAGCACTTATTTAGGATATTAATAGTGGCAAATACAATATTTTTTGGCACTTATATAGGTTATTGATAGTGGCAAATATAATATTTTTTGGCACTTATTTAGGATATTAATAAGGGTACAGAATATTTTTTGGATTTATTTAGGTTATTGGTAATGGTACATATAATATTTTTGGCACTTATTTAGGTTATTGATAAGGGCACAGAATATTTTTTGGATTTATTTAGGTTATTGGTAATGGTACATATAATATTTTTGGCCCTTATTTAGGTTATTGATAAGGGTACAGAATATTTTTTGGATTTATTTCGGTTATTGGTAATGGCACATAGAATATTTTTCGGCTTATTAGTTTTTCTCCGGCACTTATTAGCAACTTCGTATTATCTATTTCCTGGTTTAAAATAAGGTTTCTTTTCCAGGGTTAAGCTAATTGAGTGGTATTACGTATTTCTACATTATAATCTTACACGATCCTGTTAAAGTAAATAAACTAAATGGGAGGCAAAAGAAAACCACAAGAATGTCCGGGTTATGGTGAGTCTTGTGGTAAAAGCTTTCATGAACCTAACTCTTAACCTAAACCTTTAAAGAGCAGGCGCGTGCCTTGTCTGCTTTTAAGATTAACACATTTAACAACAACAAAAAATGTTCGGTTTTAAAAATGCCGAAGAGATTGCATGATTACATTATTTCAAATTCTATATTTATGCGACGAAAAACTGAATAAATGAACTTCATGACAGCTTAGAACAGGAAATAACGTCACGATCGTTCTGTATTTTCAACCCCACACAAGAGGCCTTGAAAATAATGACATCTTTTGAAATACTGTGTGGAGGATCTTTTTTAAGGAATGAAAGGAAGTTCTGGGAACGTAAAAGTTGTGACGATTGATTAAAAATCTAAAGATCAGTTTGTCCAGGAGAATATATTCCTCCAAAATACGGGGCAAAGCGATGGGTCGAGAGACCTGTTGGAGTGGTCAAAGGGTCTCCCCAAACTAGCCTCTCCCGATCTGGCAAGCCACGCAGTTGGTGGGCAGGGGCATCCTGAATCCTCGATAACGCGGTCACCCAAACGTAGTTTCACCCCAAGGTGACGTATGGTAGAGGGGTTGATTATCCAATAAATGGTACCCGGGGAGGCGGTACCTACATTTTGGGTCTGTTTATAATATTAAAAAAATATATATATTTATTAATTTTCTCCATAAAACGGATATGCACCAATATATTGAGGAGAAGGTCACAAATTTGAGGTACATGTACCTAAGTATAAAAGGTCACGAGAGCAATTTTACTATTTTGTGACCTACGTCAAAAGATAGTTGCTGAACTCTCTGTAAGTGACGTTAAAAATTCAATGCTCAATGCAGAATAGTTAAACAGTTGAATCTCTCTATTATTCGTTGCATTCAACCTTTTCTTCAACTTCTACAAAATAGTTTTAAATAGATTTATTTGAATTACGATGTTGTTTTATAAATTGATTAAATTAATTAAAGAAATGAAATTTCGGGAGTGGAAATTAACCCACTTCCCGACATCCAATCGAGCTAAAAGCCAGATAGACTCATTGTCGATGACAATGCATTTTATCCACTTTTAGTAACACCAAAAAAATTGAAATCAGCTACTGGCCGGCCCAAGATCTGGTGGTGTTTTAGAGAAAATAAATCTTTTTTTGCCTTCTTTTTAACTTTAGGTAATTTATTATTTTGCATCACTGAATCTTATGCGTCTGTATTGTCTCGTCTTATGAGCGGTATCTGGGCGTGTCCGTGTGACTGAAGTTATCTATTTATTCCTTACTTTGGATGAAAATGGTCAAACAATAAATATTTAAATTCCTGAACGGATAATTAATTTTTTTAGTCAATTTTGAAGTTGCTATTTTTTGGCATTAAACTTATTAAAATGTCCAATCCAGTGTTTTGTGGACTTCTGGTTGAAAATAATATATATCTGGAGGACCACCGATTTAAAAATGTTGCTGAAATGGCTTCAGCCGTGTTCGGTGTCCAGAACTGAATATTCAGGTTGTAATGATCTGCCCTTTTTACTTCAAACTTTTCCTTCTCTTCTTTCTACGATAATTTTCCTTAAGTCCCGTAGGTAACTTTTCCATAAGGCTTTGGTTATATATATATCCGGGGTAGGAAGGTCCTCCCTGCCGTCTTTTCTTTATTACACACCCCTTCAAGTGTGTACATCCTAGTTTGTCTACGTGACGTACGACCTTGAACGTACTCATTTCACGTGACGGTTCAGTATAAAAAGGCTTCACCGAACGTTGTGTTGGGTTTTTGTTTCTCGGTTTAGAAACCTAGTTATTTATGTATGTGTGGTATCCCTTGGTTCTTTTGAGATAGAGTGAGTTGAATCCATTACCGCTGTGTTTTAAAACCATTTTATAAACCTTATCTTCTAAGTCGCCTGCTCCCCCCCCACTAGCTACTCGATTCTACCTATCGTAGGGTAATGTGAATATAATAAAGTGTTAGATTTTATATATGTGATATACATACGATAAGTTTATGGTGTTAGTTGTCGGCGCCATCCATGTATATATTTTGGGAGGGGAAGGAGAGGAAAGGAAATGAATTTTTTTTCAAGCTAAGATTGACTCCTCCTCTTACCAAACAAAACTGATGGATGATAATTTGAGCAAGGCGATCGATATCTGCGTGTCTGGATATCACAACCGGCCGGGTCTCCCCTTGTTCCAAATCGGCAACCTTCACGCCAGAATAAAGAAAACCAGGTCTCATCACCAATTTCAGAATTGCCCCAATCTCAAACACCTCCAGGAAAATCTACTTTACTGAGTGTAGAAGGGGAAAACCATGACATCCCTTGTCACGAATCTAGTCGCGAAAATGTGACACGCAAGGTCCTAAGTTACGTGCCACCTCCAGAAAACGTTGTAACTCCCACGCCGTCGGGGATTTACATCGCTTTCTAGGTCAATACATAGATAACACACGACGATCTTGTCGACATTTAGCCCGCTTTTTAACGATAGGTTATGTGCCTACCCATTCAGCCAATTATCATGTGAGATATATGTAAGGTCTACTCGAAATGCCAAATTTAGGATGAGGACTGTCTGTATTTTAATATTCGGTTCTAGTAATTATTTTATGAGGTTACTAGCAACCTCGTGTATTAGGTATGGGTAACTCCTACTGAATACCTATCCTCTCAGGTAGGTATAAACGGATAATTGGTTTGATTTTTGCATTTAATTTAAAGAGGCTGCCTACCTCTCGAAAGGTACCTGTTGAGAAAAGTTGTTCGGTAGGTAGTTTTATTTCGGAGATTACCATCTCCCTCTTTTGACTTTAGATTTGTTTTTGTGCATCCCAATTCGTAACTTAGAAAGTCAAACAATAGATGAAAAGTATTAAATTAGAAAGTCAAATAACAGAAGAAAAGTTTTCATTTTGTTCCGTCTGGTTGCATCCGATCGCTTTCAATTTGGGACGGCATACGCTAGCAAAACTTCCCCTTTGACTGACTGTACACCGCGCCTTGTCCTATATATGAAAAGGTCGTTGACTCGTCTCTCGCTCACAGCTGATTGACGGTTCGCCTAGCACATCCCTGTTAATGATAACATTATTTGGGCGGCAGGTGTCGTAAACTTAGTTCCTGTACCTCGGTTGTATCCGTCTTTTAAAAAGGTCCTCTGAAATTTAATAAATAATATAAAAAACTCACCCAGTTAGGCACCTCTCATTCTCAGCGTGAAGCTTACCTGGTTACACTATATAGCTAAATCACTTTAATTTTCGACCTCCTCCCTACGCTTATAAAAGGGTAATTAAATATTCCTGTAAATAAAATTGTACCTCCCTAATCTGTTAGGATTCGAACCCACAGTTAATAATCTATTTGATTCTCTGGTTTTCGGTCTCCGTGGATAGAATGCCATCTCGCCAAATCAATAACCTAGCCCGATTAAAAACTTGCTGCCTTTATATACGGTCACTCTGCTTTTAAAACGAAATCATTATTATTATTATTTTCATGTTTTTAAGACAAGTAATTTAGTTTGAACTACACATTTAAATCAACACAACTTTATAACACAATCGCGATTGCACAACACCTGGCGCCCCTGAGGTGGGTTTTTACAAAACGGCGCTCTACAAATTATCCAATTATTATTATTGTCATTATTATTAATTGTTCTCTCACTGAGTCGAACCACTTTCACTTCACACAAACACCGGATCAATAATCTTTCACTTTAATTCAATATTCCGCAATATTCTCTAATACCATTTGAATTCAATAATTAACTGTAATTTCAAACAACACTTCTGATTTGTATCCATTTCTCGGGGCTGTCAATGCACCCAAGTTCAAAACTCGACTGTCCCTCCGGTCTCTCCTTTCCCGTGGGAATCTGTTTACTCCAGGCCTGTCTGTCAATAAATCTTCCATCGTTGTCTAAACAAAAATTTTTTTTGAGCACGTTCGTTTATTATTTATCGTTTATTTTTGTGGATATTCAAAACATCACAAGGTACATTCCCACTTTCTTCTTTCCCGTCTCCTTCCTTTTCCCATTAACTTCAACCTTACAACATACCCCGATTGGGAATGCAATAGTCACACTGGCTCTAGAAAATAGGGAGCAATTAAGACTCTTGCGCGGTACCTATTCACATAAAAAAATATTTCAAAGTAATAAAGTTCAAATCGTGTAAAGTTTATTTGTAGCAAATAAATAAACTTATTTTTTACGTGTCAACTACGTTCGGTCTAACCGTGCATTTTACGGGGTTATACGAGAAGCATAAACTTAAGGGAGGAACGCACGCAATCAAGAAGGCTTACATCATTTTTAATGTATTATTAATTATTCCTTCGTCATTGTTAAAAGCTTTCATTATTCCAAGTGTTTATGGAATATAGGTACGTAGTATTGTTCCTTTGAAATTGATTCTTGCGTCATCATCAAAATTGTGGTTGTTGGTGATTAAATTATTGAAGAATTCATTGAGAACAATATTGCTTAGGGACACTGAGTGTAATTTGATTCTCATATCGATTGACAATATGGTACAGTCATTATTATTATGTTTATTACACTATATACACGAATAAAACCTACTGATATGAAAGACTGTTAATTTATTAAAAATCTGTTAAAAATGGGACTGCAGGCGCATAGCGAATGAATTAAAGTATTCCTAACAAAGAATCAGTCAAAAGCGAATTTTATGAGGACGGCGGAACACGTGTTTTAAAAATACTGATATTGATGTTTACATACTGATATTGTTCATTCCGTCATGATATGTATTAGGAAAAGAACATGTGTTCTCCATATATTCTGAATGACTTAAACATAATATAATCTGAATGAAGTCACTTTATGAACATGATCATTTTTCAGATATTGATAAAATTATCGATTTATTTAGCAAAGCCGGGCGCATGTATTGATACACAAACATGGGTAGCTTAGTTCGTCGTTTCGATTATACTTAGATATCGATAAGGTTGTAGTAGATTAGTCGTACATTCAAGTTTTTTTATACTTAATGCCAAAAGGTGTTCAGGTATTGTACTGCCCTGATGAAGCTACTGTTGTAGCGAAAACCGCTCAGCATTGATTATAAAAATAAAAGTGGTGCTTTCTATTAAGTTATTTTTTTTATTTAAATTATAATGTCACATCACAAATCATCTGAGATTAACACTTCTTAGTTTCCTAAAAATCCAGAGCGGCAAGTAATTCTGTTGCTAGTTGCTCCATATTGAATAATGCTGAATAAATGAGACAAACAGAACGATGTATATACTAATATTTTATTTGGTTCGTTAGCAACTGTGATTTCTCCACAGATCGAAACTGTGAATCCTTAGTTCTCCGTAGAAAGTTTTACGTCGTGCGCTGTGCAGTTGATTGCATTTGGATCGGAAAGTTTTATTTTATTTATGGGCCTTTTATGTGGTATATTGCATAAGAAATCTAGCTGATTGAAGTCAGTGGAGCTTCTATTTTCCCATTTGGGGAGTGTTTTGAAATTGAAAGAGCATGGAGAGAATGTTAAAGATAAGAGGGAGGCCTGAGAGGCACCTAGTAAGTGAGATCTGGTCACAAACTAGGGTAAAGCTAACTGCATTTCTGAATACTGGTGCTGAAATAAAAATAGTTTATATTTATAATTCACAATTGAACGAGGCACAAACGGTCAAATTAGATTTTATTTAGTTGTTTCATATTGCACACAAATAAAAAAAATTGTTTACGTATTTTTCGAATTTCATAATATGCTTCATATTTTTAATAGATTAGTTACATTCCCTGATCTTAAACTTTTGACACTTTCAGGCATCTTATAATTTATTTTGAGACCCCCTGTACTTTCAGACCCCCTGCACCTTCAATTCACGTTCACATTTAGTGATCTTGCACTTTTCTCACACATCTTATCATATATTTTCAGTAGGTACATTCACTGATCTTGCACTTTTGACACTTTCAAGCATCTAATCATATATTTTCAGACCCCCTGCACCTTCAGTAAGTACATTCACTGATCTTGCACTTTTGACACATTCAGGCACCTAATCATATATTTTCAGACCCCCTGCACCTTCAGTAAGTACATTCACTGATCTTGCACTTTTGACACTTTCAGGCACCTAATCATATATTTTCAGACCCCCTGCACCTTCAGTAAGTACATTCACTGATCTTGCACTTTTGACACTTTCAGGCACCTAATCATATATTTTCAGACCCCCTGCACCTTCAGTAAGTACATTCACTGATCTTGCACTTTTGACACTTTCAGGCACCTAATCATATATTTTCAGACCCCCTGCACCTTCAGTAAGTACATTCACTGATCTTGCACTTTTGACACTTTCAAGCATCTAATCATATATTTACAGACCCCTGCACCTTCAGTAGGTACATTCACTAATCTTGCACTTTTGACACTTTCAGGCATCTCATCATATATTTTAAGACCCCCTGCACCTTCAGTAAGTACATTCACTGATCTTGCACTTTTGACAATTTCAAGCATCTAATCATATATTTTCAGACCCCCTGCACCTTCAGTAGGTACATTCACTAATCTCGCACTTTTACACTTTCAGGCATCTAATCATATATTTTTAGACCCCCTGCATTTTTTTAATTCCTTTATTTATTAGTTTTAGTTGCTTAGGTACATAATGTAGGTATAAAGTATAATATAAGTATAAATTCAATTTCTTTCACAGTCCACTCACTAGGCTTTCCTGTTTTGAGGCGGCCCGAAGTTTTTAAACTGGTGTATTTAGTTTCAAGTTGTCTTTACATCGTCTTTATTCTGTTTGTATGTTGAATATCACTTTGTTCTCTGAGCCATACTTTTACTTTTTTTTAAAAATATATTCACTACCGTTATTTTTTTGTTTAATTTGGTTGAGCATTGTATAATTTTGTAGGTAATAGGTATATATTTAGAATTTAGAAGTACGTAGGTACTTGCACTTTTGACACTTTAAGACATCTTATAATAATGTTCTTTCATACATTCAGATCTTGCTCTAATCATATATTTTAAGACTTCCTATACTGCCGCTGAGTCACCCAGGTTCACTATTACTATTACAAATATTTTTTACAATATAATACAATGTCATACAACAAACGCAATTTGTACCTATGCTACTTTGCAACTCGCAGTTACAATTGAATTTGGACTGGAAGCTATTTTACAAGGTTCAGTCGTTTGTAATTTGCAGTTGGTTAGCTCCGTCCCCATTAAGAGGGGCTATTACTGTAAAATTCAATTTCTCCAAAGACTGGCGAGGTATCCCCCCTAGATGGCAAGCTAACTTGTCGGGAGCTTCATCTCACTTCCCACTGGTGCTACACACCCAATAATTCAATTTAGTAAATTAATAATTCAATTTCTTTTTTTTTCTTTCTTCACTGTTAAATTACAATAATATTATTTTTAATGATAAACAAATGTTTTCGAAACAAGGTTTTTATGCATAGCAAAATGGACAACATTTAAACAATAATTATTAGCCTAAAACATTGAAAAAATCTCAAATACGCATTGATCTTAGTCTCAGGCTAATAATCATTGCTTAAAAATAATAAATATACTTTACCATGATAAATAATCATTGATGTGAATAATTGGGCTGAAATATGAAAGCAGAAGACACACTAAATAGAACACAAATACGGCTAGATTATGACTCATATATACTAAGGACGTGTTGTTTGGGAGAATTTGAACAATTCATCAAATTTCAACGTTCATTTTCGGGTTCTGTGAAAGTCCTATTCAAGTTCTGTTATTATATCATTGTAGGCTAGTTGCTCGACAAAACTGAAATAAAAACAGAACTTGAAAAAATCTTTCACAGAAGTTGAAAATATACGTTGAAATTTGATGAATTGTTCAAATTCTCCGAAACAACCCATCCTAATAAAACCAAATTCACTTTCAAAATAAAACATAAAAAAATTTAGAACATCTTGAATTCAAAATTCATGTTTCACATCACCTAAAAGGGCAATGTAATTATCCCTCATTGGAAAATGTTAATCACATAACGTATATCGTCGTAAAAATTAATCACATTTTAAAATGGACCGATCACATTATTAATTTAATTTTACTGTATATCGCGTTGAACTTTGACTCAAAGGGATCCATAATTATTATCTCCTTATATTTATCACATATTGTTGGAAGAAGCATTATTGTTCGGAACTAGGTATATTATATTCTGTGGCTAAATTACACCATACATGGAACGATGTCAAAAAATAGGTCAGTTCACTGAATCTAAAACCAATCGAAGGCAAATAAATTTACACCTTATATTTTAAATATTTTTGTTTTTTATCTTAAAAGTTCGTGGTATAGTTCCATTATAATAATACTAGTATATTGAAACAATTTTACCTATTTAAACCTTTTGTACTTCTTTCCTTCTGATCATTACAGGTTTCCGAATATCATGGCCATCGATTACGAAATTAGAGATTGAATCCAACATGTAAGCTATAAATCTCCATAATGGGGCTGACAGACGCTTATGGCTTGGCCTCTTCTCATTTGGAATGTATGGCGAGCGATTAGTTGAAATAGGCCAAGCCACGAGAATATAGCGGGCTTATAGCGTGGTCTGTCACAGGAAAGTAAGCCGAAAAGCTATGCCACCCTAACATGAACAAACTTTCTAAGTATGCCCATGTTTTAACTTGTAATTTAAATTCGTTAAGCATCTTAAAATGAAGAACTTGGCCAACTGAACTAGGAAAATTTTCAAACGTGCATTATAGTGTATTTAGCACAATAAAAGTTTCAAAGTACAAAATGAAATATTAAGAGCAGTTAAATCTTCAATTAGCACAGCTTATATAAATCGTAAGAGTAGTAGTGGGTAGTTAGTATACTGCCCTGACGAAGCTTAGAAACATTTAAGTGAAACCGGTAGGTAACCATATTATAGATTGTCAACTTTACACATCGCTGTTCAATAATACAGTGATCTCCTACCTCCCACCTACTACATTCTACCTCGGCCCTAGGCCCTAGGTAGAAGGTAGTAGGTAGGATATCTTTTTATTATTGATTACAGGATATCAATGTATTATTGATTACAGTGATATCTTACCTACTACCTACTATCTAGGGCCTCGGGCCTAGGTAGTATGTAGGATATCACTGTATTATTGATTAAAGGGATCTCTTACCTACTACCTAAGGCCTAGGTAGTAGGTAAGATATCACCGTATTGTTGATTACAGTGATCTCCTACCTACTACCTAGGGCCTAGGGCCAAGATGTCTACTGGTTTTGACAAGGTGTGCCAAAATTTTACTTTGCCAAACCCCGTTTGGTTACTTTTCACTATTTTCTCCATTCTTTGCTTATTATGTAATTTTATTTTTTAAGTAAAAAAAGCTAGTAATAATATATTGAAACAATTTTACACGTTTTTCAACTTTTTAATTTTACTTCTGACCATTACCGGTTTCCGCATATCATGGACATCAGTGGTAACTGATACCCGCTCTCCAAATGTAGTATGTATATACTATAGTTTAAGGAAAAAATGTATCAGTTCATAGGCTGAAACCGTTAACTGTTTGAAATAAAAAAGTGGAAAATTGTTGCAATATATTATTACGAGCTATTATATTATTACAGCTTAGATCTTGTATACAATCATTAATTTCGTAATCACTTTTCCAAGAAAATAAAAAAGTGGTTTTAATTCTCTTAATTTAATTTAATTGCCTGCAATCAGTCGTTTATTGACATACAATGTGATACATATTATGCATGTACGCTATCCGTCTCATTAGACGACGTCTATTGTGGTATTGTTCTACGTGTTTGTTTGTTTGGGGGCGTTAAAATGCGTTGCGTAGCTAATTAATAACCAGACTGTAAATAGTGTAAATTCTCTGTGGAATGGTTATCTGGTTTTCTAGTTAAGGCACAATTAAAGAGACAAAGAATTATTCACAGCGTTTCCGCGCATTTTGAATAGCTCGCTGGGTTATTTTGTGAGTGTAAGTATATTTTACAAACGAAATGAACTCGGATTGATAAAGGAAATATTAGATTACCCCCCCATTAACAAGATTGTAATGTAAAAAAAATTAGCAGTATATTTTATATATAACCATATCCCTACACAATTCAGACAATTTTAGTGAAACGCAAAAACAACGTTGTTTAACAAATGCGGATCCAATCAATGCCATTTTGAAGTGTCATATGATCAAGTCAGTGACATCGCGCAACGACAGGCTGCAAATTATTGTTGACACTCGTTGTTACTGCTGATTTGCGTGTTCTTTTACCGCAGGCATATTGAATAAACGGAGTGATTAGACTGTGTGAAGTTAACTTAGCGATGGCACTGACTTTGTAATTTGGTCGGTTTTGGACGTAGTATAGTTGTCTAACTACCATAAAAAACAATGCTCCCATAGTTCGTGCTGGAAATGAGGATGCATTCTAAATTAGTTCTAAAATAGTTGAGTTAACCAAAAATATTCAGATCGTGATATCGGAGCTACCCTTCCGGAGCTTCAGTTTCAAGAGGGTTCAGTTGACTATCAAAACCGTATTGCTTCGACCTCAAAGAATATTTTTTTTTACGTGGATACCGCACAAGTTTCCCAACTCGAGTAATGGTGTGGGGTTGCAAGAAGTGGGAAAGGGAAGGGGGGGGGGAGTGGAGAGAAAAAGGTTGGGAAATACGTGGCTATTCAGAAGTGGTAACTTAACACACCTAAAGTTATGACAAGTACCATTTCAATTAAATGGGGGCCTCAGCACGGGTAAACAACCCAGTGAGGCCAACATTACTAAATTGAAATATGAAATATTGTAAAAAAAATGTATCAACAATAAAAAAAAAAATTCTAAATGGTGATCTTTCACGAGGCCGATATTGAGATAATCTATCACTGTGGAATATACTACGTATTATTTGTTTGTGCAGAAACTCTTCATTTGCGCACGACGAGTCTCTAACTCGCGAACCCTACTAATAATTATATATAATTTTCTTTATGTTCATTTAAGTACTAAACTATGAAGAAAACATGTTTATCTACTATTGAGCGCAGTGCAAATAATACATAATAACATGTTTATCTTCTATTTGAACGCAGTGCAAATAATACATAATAACATGATTATCTACTATTTTAACGCAGTACAAATAATACATAATAACATGATTATCTACTATTTGAGCGTAGTGCAAATAATACATAATATCTAACATGATTATCTACTATTGAACGCGGTGCAAATAATACATAATAACATGATTATCTACTATTTGAACGCAGTGCTAATAATACATAATAACATAATTATCTACTATTTGAACGCAGTACAAATAATAAATAATAACATGATTATCTACTATTGAACGCAGTGCTAATAATACATAATGACACGTTTATCTACTATTTGATCGCAGTGCAAATAATACATAATAACATGTTTATCTATTATTTAACACAGTGCAAATAATACATAATAACTGTAATGGATAACAGAGTCTGAGTACTTCAAATGTTATAAATAATTAAAAGTTTATTTGTTCTCGCATTTTTATTCGATTACTCATCTTGATAAGATTCTAATCACCGTACACGTCCCATATTGCATTTGCAAGGCTGAATTACTGTAAGACCTGAGTAATTTATTTTCGGCTCTATAACGTATTCCCCATTCATACTTTTCAGAGATTACCCAAATAACATGTACACTTTTAGTCCATTAAATAAGAAAGTAACTGTGTCCGACGACATTCCGTGTTTCGTTTGCAAACTCTAACCCAAGGTACCCTGCCACCACGAAGCCACCATGTAAAGTCGATGTCACCGGCGTGAGTGTCCAGTACAATAATAATGAAACATGCAAGAACTACAGAAAAAATAAATACATCTCAGTGCTACACAGGCCACTCTAGTGTAGTCTATTATCCGTATAATATTATAGAGATAATTAGCGATATGTATAGTTTGTAGCAGCAATGAATTAATATGGTTAAGACTGATAGACTTTGAAATATGACGTTACATTACAACTACAAATGTTATAAACTGGTTGAAAGGAATAGTAAGTTACAAAAGTCAAAAGCATTTAAAAAAATATATATTTTAATAATTCATCCGTGATTGACTCAGTAATTAGTCAGGTCGATGCAATTTTTTTTATCATTGCCAATATCATAAATATCTTTTATTGCATCGTTTATGTTTTTAATACGACGTCCTCCGTAGTCGAGGGGTAAGGCTGTGTACGTACAGTTAAGTAAATTTTATTTGATTGATTTGTGTTGTGTCACAATTTATTCATTTAAATGATAAAAAGTATATTTGCGGCACGTTCCAGAGTAGAAGATACTCTCAGTATCACCCTGGTGTAAAACCACCGTTCAGAATTAATTTATTTATTCACGTCATGAAGTCTTTTACATGTATACAATGTTTAAGGTAAACTGATCAGAACAAAAGTTAAAACGTTGGTCGAAATGGCTCGGGCCGTATTTGGTGACCAGATCTGAATAGCCAAGTACTTCCCCACCTTCCTCTTTCCCATCTCCTTCCCCTACACACTACCTTCAGCATCACCACCCCCGGATTGGGGATGCGATAGTCTCACTTGCGCTCGATGGTTGGGAGCACTTGGAATTTTTGGGCGGTATTCTCATTCAAAAATAAACATTTTGCGAAAAAACATAAGTTGTTAGGAAAACAGGAAAAATATTATAAGATGTACATTGTTTAATTCTGTAGATAATGTTCGTATAAACGTTTCATTGCTTAAGGCTGTTAGTCATATTAAAAAAAAAATCGATGATGATTAATGATTACAAAACAAACACACCGAAGTGTTCCTGAAGTAATTCATCGTAGATTGCAGCGCCATTATGCTGAATTGTGGAGAGGTTGACAACTATCGTGACGTCATCTGATGAAAAAAATATTTCAAACTCATTACTCATTACACTTTAAACCGGGCTAATTAACTTCCACTAAGGACGGGTTGTTTCGGAGAATTTGAACAATTCATCAAATTTTAACGTTCATTTACGGGTTCTGTGAAAGTCCTATTCAAATTCTGTTATTATATCATTATAGGCTAGTTGCTTGACAGAACTGAAATACAAACAGAACTTAAAAATATCTTTTACAGAACTTGAAAATTAACTTTCACAGAACCCGTAAATGAACATTGAAATTTGAAGAATTGTTCAAGTTCTCCGAAACAACCCGTCCTTAAAGAAATTCTTTTTTAATAAAACTTTAAAAAAAATCTATATTTTATACTTCCCGCTTTCCATTAAACAGTTCTAGAGTAACCTAAACGACGCTGCTCTTCAAAATTGATTTTACCTCTTTTTCAGCTCCAAACCAGGTACTTTTTTAAGCGTCCTTTAACCCTTCGGTATTTTCATCACATTTGTACAGTTTGAAATGTTTTCTGTGTATTTCAAATGCGTTATGAAATTTTTTTTTTAATTTTCCGTAAAAAAAATACTGTTTTTGAAACCTAAATTATTTTTTCGGTGAATGCATTAAAAATAAACATTACTATTTCTAAATAACAAAATATTAATATAAAAAATGAAAAATGTTGTCAAAAATGCTAACCATATTATCAATTATTTTTCAATTAACCTCTCAGACAAAGGCATTTGTATGCTATGTGTTCCTTTGAGAACTGTCAAAACGCGGAAATTTTTGTGTTATTCACGACTTTTGCTAAAAGCATCATAACTCACGTCTTGGGAAACGTAGCTTCATTCTAAAAAATGTTTTGGAAAGATTATGAAATTCACTATCGCATTGTTTTGTTATACGTAAATATTTGCGTTTCTAAATATACATTTTCTGAAAACGTCAAAAATATGTAAAAATCGCTGACCATTATTTCAAAGCTGTGAAAAATGTACTTTTTTCTGAGTATCATAAAGAAATAACACTTTATATATTGAAGAAATATAATTAAAAACTATTGGTCACCTCAAAATATTAACCGTCCAAACTAAAATATTTTTAATAAATTATTTAAAAACGCAATAAATTACGAACGAACAAGCTGACAGATTCAATCGACTCAGATAATGCACCTCAAGATTCCATAGATATTTTTGAATGCAGACGCGTAGCGTTATTCATTATCGATACTCTGTTTTTTAAATCATGGCAATCCGTATACTAGTGATGGAAATAAATCGATTTTTGTAAAATCTCGCGCGCTTACGTGAAAAGACGTACTAATGTCTTGACCGCTATTATCATATTTACGTCTTTTGACGTTCTAATGTTCCGAGTGGTTAATATAATAAATTAATATCATCAATTAGAACTCGAAATTTCGAAAACACATTTATTTGGAAATTTGTAAAAGAAAACTGTACTTTCACTTTTATATCGTTCATATAATAAAAAAAGAAATAATTTTTAAAGTTCCAACGAATATGATATCAAATTAATAATTTTAGCTATTTTTAAGATTTTATTAATTAATGGATTCCAGTATAAATTGGTAAGAATTATTATTTCTCTTTCTAACGTCAAAAAATTATGTAATTCCGCATGATAGAAAAAAGATAAAAAATTATAAAATATAGACGCACGGTTATATTATAAAATAAAAATATTTTAAAATAAATAAATTAAAAAAATTTTTTTTTTCTTTTTAAAAAACTTTAGTCTCATTATGTTTTTTGAATTTTCCGATTTTATGTCTGGGTTATATCTTCCCCATAGGAAAAACTAAACCCTTCCCCACACTTTTCCACAAATGATCATCTAGTCAATCAACATTATGCAAGTGCATTATATAAGCAGAATAAATACAAAACAATACAAGAACAACACGTCAACTCACCAAAGATCAAATGGGAAAATAATTCACCGACTCCAGATATTTTGATATCAGAGGGTTCGGCTTGGTAGAACTCCTAACAGGGCCTATAAATCCTATTGATCACTCAAGATAAATATTTAAAAAATCTTTCGTTATCCTACGTGTATTTAAAATGACTGATTTTTGCATTTTTAAATATAAATTTTTTCATAGATCTAATACGCCTAAATTTTTATTGAGAGAGCTAGGTATAATGCTAGTAACCGAAATAACGAATGGTAATATTTTTATAGTCTGAGAATGCCAAATTCTTTTTATCTCATTTCCTAAATCTGTGTATTTTTTTATTTTTTCACTAACAGATTTTTGAATATTACAGGAATTTGGAATAGCAAAATTAATGATATAGGTTATTTTTTAATTTTGTCATGTAAAACTATATCGGGTCTATTATGACTAATCGTTCGGTCTGTTAGTATAGTTTTATCATAATATATTTTATAAAATTCGTTTTCTAAAAATGAATTTGGTTCATATTCATAATATGGTATGATATTACGGCAGTCAATCAAGTTATGTTTAATTACTTAACTTTGGTGAATTATTTTTAAAACTTGATTGTGCCTAAATGTATTCTCGGACGGTGCTAATATAGAACATCTCGATATAATATGTTCTATAGTTTCCGGAAAAGCCAAATATTTTCTACACAAATCATCAATTTGATTTGTATCTTTGATTATATGCTTCCTATAATTTTTAGTATTATTGACTCTATCCTGAATGGCAAGCATAAATCCTTCTATTTCTGCGCTCAACTCTCCGATACTCAACCATTTTTTGACGAAAATTTGTCAACATACGTTTGGTTGAGATAATTGAAGTGTTTTGCGTGTAAAATTTTATTTGACCAGGAATCTAATAATTCCTGGTTGGGATTTATAAAAATGTTGGCATTCTCGTCGTATAAATTAATTTTATTGTCTTTTGTTTTCGTGAACTGTGTATGTATTATCTTACAATATTTTTTATATTTACTTTATATATTCTATGTATAATATGGAGCTCGTGGGATTGCACCACCCTCCCGACATCTGGAATAACAAGAAAAAAAAATATATGACCTTCAAACGCTGAAGGGGTTAAATAAATTGTGATCTTCCTAACCCTTCTTTGTCTTACGTCCACGTCCTTCAACCTAACAACATAATATCTTAAAACTGGGGATGCCAATCCTATAAGTCGGAAATATTGAGCGGTTGAACCGAATAAAATAACAACAAAGATCTAATTGGTACCTACATCTAACAAAATAAAATGAATAATACAAAAAAAACTCTTAAATACTTAAACCTTTATTATTTCGGTCCATTTAAATACCCTGCGGGGTTACGAGCCTATTAATGTCAAAGCCTCCGTAGTCCATAGGCTTAAAACAAGGAAAGGGCGTCTAGGCGAACGGAAAGTTCTGGAATAAAGTGGTATGTATTAAGTTTTATTATTACCTTTACCCGAGAGCAAATGAAGTTTGGTCATGCTTGATCAAACACCGGGGCTACTAGAGTGAGAAGGTACTAACTGGTAGTGTGTTGAGATGGTTTCATATCTGAAATGGGTTGTCACTGCGGTTCCAGCTACCTGAGACCTATGTGGAACCGTTTTTTTTTATCTAGTTATTTTTGGAACCGGTTCCTTAATTTAATAGATAATTTCCGAAAAAATATAGTTTTCCCATCCTGGAAGGGAGGGGGTGGAGGGTAGTGAAATACCGCTGCAGCAACAGCAAGGAAACCGGCTCCGAGTAATCGGAACAAGAATACAGACCATCTCTAGTAGTGTTTGGGAATATACGAGTAATATACTCTATATACATTGCAGGGTAGCCCGAGTACCGGGAGAATGGAAACATGTTTCAACGCTTAAGACCTCCTCGTGCTTTGCTGAATTCATTCAGTGTATTTTATTCACTTGTAATTCTTCGGAAGGTCTTTATTGTCTAGATACAGTTTATTTTCAGTTCAAATAATGTACGTAGTAGTCATAATAATTGTGAAACGCTTTGTCGATTATTACGTTGAAAATACTGTGCGGAGAAAATTGAGGATGTAGTATTTTATTTAGAGTCGATATTTTTCAACAAGAAATATTAAATATTTATTTTGAATAAAACTGCTTTTCGGCGCTTTAGTTCTCGTGAAACAACTGTTTTGCAGGTATTGTTTGATCCGATGCCTTTGGAAGGAAAAACAGCTGTCCCGCGTAATAAAAACCAAAGACTCTATTCTTTTTTTAAAGCCAATTGCAAAATATGCATAATTAAACGACTTTTCATTTAAAATTTATCTCGATTATAACTACGTTTTATATAATTTTTCCCAGAAAACCATTGAGTAGTACTTAATGTTTTGTGCATAATCTTAAATGTTAAATCATAGAAATTCTTTAAAAACCCTTTTAATACCCACTTTCACTTTGTATTTTTTAATATTAATTTTAAATTTGATATTACAATTTATTTTTAAATAGTCTAATCAGTATTATCTACTATTGAATAACAATATATGTAAAAATCTTTCATACATACAAGATCAATAATTCCTCTCAAGAAATTAGTCGTAACAAAAAACAACACTATGGAAACTGTTTTTCGTAAGCACACTAATTGAAACTTGAACTAATTGGAAGGTTAAAAGGTCGATTTAAATCGTTTTTCCTTGTTTGATGAATATTGAAAAAAATGTGTTTTAATAATTAAAGCGTAGAGCTTTAAAAACGTAATTAAATTATAGACAAAAAAAAATACACGTAAAAAGATCTTATAAAAGTTTTTCCTATTTTTGTTTCACAGTTGATGAAATATCGGAAGCCAATAATGTATGATCTTTGAATATCTTTTCAACTCCTCAGGCAGCAGTTTTTCAAATCACTGGTAGTTCCCAATACACCATTTACCGACTCTTCGAATAAAATATTAGATTTACGCGGCATTTATACCCCTTTAAACCCTGTTCGATTGCTCAGAATGGGTTTTTTTTGGGAATCAATATTTTATTAAAATGTAGTATATTATTTGATTATTCGGAGAAAATTAAATAAGAATTAATACTTTATAGTTATACAAGGTGAAGAAAAAAAGACAGTGAAGTTTTAAAGGGCCGGTACATCCCATTATGTTGGGAGGGTCGTGACGTTTTCAGTCGTTACCATGGTTCGGTTCGGACAGCATCGGGGCTTCGCAAAAGCAAAAAGTGGCATTGGGAGAAATAACACCATTCCCATGGGCACAAATGCAAGACTTAGGTTCGAACTTTGATGGCTATTTTCTCCGAATCTATGTAGCCGAACTGACTGAAATTTTGGAAACAAACTAGAAAATGTGGTCTGAATATGAATCAAAAATAAAATCTTATAAAAGTGGCATTTGGGGAAAAATCATCATCACCATGAGCACAAATGCAAGACTTGGGTTCGAACTTTGATAGATATTTTATCTGGATCTACGTAGCCGGACGTGAATCAATGAAAAAAAATCTCAGTAAAAATTGCATTTGAGGGAATATCACCATTCTGAAGACATGGATTTGACCTCTAAAACCCGTTTTGTCAGGTTCACTGAACAGATTTAAATTCTTGAAAAGTACTAAGATTTAAGTTCTGAAGTTGAATAAATAATAAAATCATAGAAAAAGGGAATTTGGGAAAAAATCAGTATTTACATGGGCGTTTAATAAATGGTCTCAAGTTGAATCAATTAAGAAATATTATTTTAAGGGAATTTGGGAAAAAATCAGCATTCACAAATAAAAACGAACTTGTCGCTTAAACGGCTAATCGAAAATGGCACTTTTTAAAATTTTATAAACACTATTATTCTTGTTATTTTGTATTCAAGTACAATAGAATAGGATCAATCTTTCTCCATACTCGAATATTTGCAGTATTTTTGTACGTTTCTTTAATCCGTAATAATAATTAAGTAATCGTAAACATTGAAACGGATATAATTGTAAGCATAATACTTTGCTTAGCGCGTAGAACAATTAATTTGGTTAAATTAATACAAGCCAATAAAATTTAGTCTATCTGATGTAAAACTGTGTCAAACGGCAAACAGTAAATTCTCCAGGAGAACGTTATCTGATTTCGTCCCACTAAAGATTCGATTCTTCTGTGTCCTTTAATATTATGTTTAAAAAAATAGATGTGTTTAATTATTAAAAAAGAGCATTAAAAAAGAAGGTGGCATTTAGGTTGTGAAAACTTCTCCACAATCACAGCATCAGCGTTTGGGATTGTTTTGAGTGCGTAATATTATTAGTTCAGTAGGTACTTATACATGGTCGTCGGCAGGAGGCATGCAGGGTGAGGGGAGGGGTTGGATACTAGGCGATCAATTGGAAAATGTACCAATTCAGCTGAAGGCTTTTTACCACGAGTTTAGAAAAGTTGATGACATAAAATAAAAAGTTATTGGTCAGAAGAGGAGATAATCTCAACTGTGCATTCTTTTTAAATGTGGCTCCTTGCAATGTTTGTGAATTGTGTTGAATACCAAAATGATTTCTTTTCATTCTTCTTCTTCATTCATTCTTTCCAATGAATCTTTTCATTTGTATCACATGAATTCTAAATATGACGGTAACTGGATAACTGACGGTATCTGATATAAAGTCACGAAAAGTGATGAAACAAAAACTAGGTTAAATACTTTACGTACAAGTAAATTTACAAGTAAATTTGTTTTCGTCGATTTTAATGACTTTATACAACTTTTTAAATATAGTTTGAATTGTCGGCCATAGGGCATTCTACGGCATAGAAACCCTGTTCTCTCTGATTTTTTTTATGCCATAATTCATAGAATAGATAAGTATGGAACACGTCATTTTATAATATTTTTGCAATGCCATATTTGGCATTAAAGATTAAATTTGTTGTTTCCTTTTTAAAAGTATATCAAACATTGAAAATACAATTAAGAAATAGTTGATCGTCAACAATAATGAAAAAAAGATTTATTCAGACTCAAGGTAAAGAATGTGAGGAGTTTCACAAACATCCAATGGCTTATTGTATGTCGGATAAAACCTTTGTCCTGCCCGTTTAGAATTATTTTGTGATTTGATTTGTTTCAACCCCAAACGAAATTCCGGCTTTTACCGTTTCACTGATTTTTAATTCGGAACTAGGATCCCATTTCTGACTACCGTTGTCCTACGGCCTCTCAGCCTCTGGGCACTCAGTTCTTCCACTGAAGAGATGAGAGATAGAAGTATGTTGTCAATGTAGGTACAAAGGAGGACGCTCAGTAAATTCTGTTTAATTGTAACAATATAGGGACCAACGCAAAATTTAATTCCACGGTAAGTCTATAAATAAACTTAATAAAAACAATGTTATCAAAATTGTATGCAATTCTTGACATTTCTTGAGATTTTATTACTGCACTCTGTATTTATTATCAATCCTAAATTTTAATGACTTTTCACTGCAATTGCAATTTCGGAGGCGGGTACGGGTACCGCTGCCCCGGGTACCATTTATTGGTTCACCAACACCCTTGCCATAGGTCACCCCAAGTGGTTCGCTACGTTTGGTGAGTTAGCAGGGATGAGTTTCTCCGCCTACTGCGTGGCGGGTCTGGACCGGGAGAGACTGGTTATGGGAGACGTTTTGACCTCTCCAACCGGATTCTCTCACGACCCATTGCTTTGCAACATGATGCGAGGGTTTGATTCATTCCATCACTCCTGGACATTTTTTTATTTTTAAGATACTATAAAAAACAATTACAGAATAATGAATCATTGACTGTCCAACTGGGAAAATTTCCCGTTTCGGGACAATCTTATAGATAGGTTTAGTTCATATGAAGTAGGTAAGGTAACACAAATACATAACAATAAATTCATTTCATTGGAGAAATTACTTTTTACAGAACGTTAAATTCATAGCATTGTGGAAATTACTTTCATGTTTACAATATGAGAGATAAGTTAGGTATGGATCTTAATTTTTTAATTTTGTTTCTGTGATGTGTAACAATACATGTGTAAGAATTATTATTTTAACTGATTTAAAATGTATTAATAGAACATAATATTATTTAAATTTTTGAAGTATAGTAGAAATTTTAAGTCTAGAGGTCAAACATATTAAATAATTGTATGAACGCACTAAACATTTGTTGTTTATCTGTAAGTTAGCAAATGTTCGCTCTCAACTCTCCTTACATATTGACCCACAGATTCGTACCAGATTTCCAGAGTTTCCAGATTTTTCTCACCTTTCTTTCCCTAAAAGATCCTTCACACAGCATCCCCAAAGATGACAAAGGCTCTGAGACAATTTTTTTCTCAGGATCTTGTGACAAAAATTTTAAGTTTGATAATCAGAAAATAATGATAGTTAAGTAAGTAGACAATATAAAGATAAGTGAATAGTTACGTTAATAACAAATATATTTTTGTCGATAAAAATAAACCTCAATGATAATAATAAGTAAACTCTAGTAGATATAAATAAACCTCAATTATACTTATAAGTAAATTCTAGTAGATATAAATAAACCTCAATGATAAATAATAAGTAAATTCTAGTAGATAAAAATAAACCTCAATGATAATAATAAGTAAATTCTAGTAGATAAAAATAAACCTCAATAATAATAATAAGTAAATTCTAGTAGATAAATATATAAACCTCAATGATAATAATAAGTAAATTCTAGTAGATAAAAATTAACCTAAATGATAATAATAAGTAAATTCTAGTAGATATAAATAAACCTCAATTATACTAATAAGTAAATTCTAGTAGATAAAAATAAACCTCAATGATAATAATAAGTAAATTCTAGTAAATAAAAATAAACCTCAATGATAATAAAGTAAATTCTAGTAGATAAAAGTAAACCTTATTGATGATAATAAGTAAATTATAGTAGATAAAAACAAACCTCAATGATAATAATAAGTAAATTAACAACAGAAGTGTAACCCAATGCCCAAATAAACTAAAAATATTTTGTTTAATCTAGAGGTACAGCAAATATCTACTACGGGTGTGTCCTATTTTTTATTTATTTTTGTTTTACATTATGATGTTATTAAGGAAATCGAATTCCCATGATTTTAAAACTTAGCCATTTTTTATGAGTTAATTGATATTATTAAAAAAATAACATTGTTTGACCTACCTGCCCTGTGTTAATACAATGAAAAAAATACGTACCGTCGTAAAAAGGCGTGTTTTGGGTAGAAACTTTTATTAATTTACCACAAATTTGTGTTCCAACACAAATAAGTCGTTTGTAATTTAAAATTTCTCTCATCAAAATGTGTTTTAATCATTTTTACTTCATACTAGCTGTGCCCAGCTAAGCGTTTTTGTGGGTCAATTTGTCTTTGTAGATAGAAAAACAATAGCACGTTTTGCTTCTACGTCCAACAGATGGCGTTGTTTATAACAAAAAGCATGTTTTTACCTGTCACAGTTGATGAATGTACATAAAGAATGCAATGTTGTTGTGTCCTAAATTTCAAAGCAATGGGTGAATAACTTCGGAGATTTAAGATTTTGAATAAACAAACATTTACATTTTTATTGTTTGTTTTTGGGGTGTTATGCCGTGTTGTGCTAACTCCTTCTTTAGCCGACGTTTCGGACAGCGTTGCAGTGTCCATCATCAGGGCAGATCCGGTAGATCCGAAGATGTGAAAACTTACCTAAACATTTACATATTTGTTTATATAGAAGATTTTATCATATATACTTAGTAAAAACAGTAAAATTATTTTTTAAATAACTATAAAAAATAAAATAACTTATAAAAAATTTCCAAAGTAACTTCTAAAATAATGACAAATTGAATACGGCCATTATTTTATAATTCAAAACACAAATAATTAAAGTAGCAGATAATGCTACTGAGTAGGTACTTGACATGCCTTGTTGACGCAACAATCTTCCTTTAAAATTGTCCTTCATATTTTCCCATCCTATTACCTACAAGTACCTGTCATTATCCGACAATACCCACGTTTGTGTGACATTTACAACAATAAACTTAACTGTCAAATGAGTTTATTGATGAAGCCGGTTTGAGGAACATCTCTTTATGATCAGTGCTTTTATTGATATCAACTCGGGGTAGAATACTGTGCCGTGAACATATTCGGTTCCATCAGTGTGTTTCTTACCCAACCCAGATGTTGTGGAAGTTGCGTGTGATCATCTCCTGTGAGTGAACCAACATCAACATCGTTGACGAACATCAAAGGGGTAAGTCGGATTCCTTCCTTACTCCCTCCTGTTCACCATCTCTAACCATCGTTGTGTCAACTTCAAGTTCACAATTGATTTTACAGTCCATTCTTGATTCGCCTTGCGATTACATGCCTTTTGATAAAAAAATTGCAGTTTCGATGGGTATTTCGGCCTCAAATCCAAATTTAAGGTTTGTGTGAAAAGCTGTTCCTCTTAATGCGATAATAATAGAAACTAGCAGTTAAAAACCCACTCCGCGGGTTTTTTCTGCTAGGCCCTGCGGGCGGCACTTGGTTGGACTCGCCCAGTTTAAGTGATACTAACAACTGATGCATTTATTGGGTAGATTAGGTCATTCACAGAGAGAGGGTGAGTATATACTGTAATTAGATTATTACAATATAGCGCTATATAAATTGTCCAATAATTAAATAAATATAATATAAAGAGTACATATGCATTTATATACAACGGAAATAGATAAAATAATGTAATCTTATTAAACTTTATTTCATTAAAACACAAATACCTTTGTTTACATCACTTTATTTTATACAACCACTACATGTTTCATGAACGAAGTTCATCAGGAGTAAGTATGCTCCGAAGTCAAAAATTAAATATAGATTACAATATTGGAATGAAGAAGTGGAAGGAGGGGGGAGGGGTTAGAGTGGACAGGGTTTATCAGAATTAGGAATTACAATATCTTTAGACGGGAAAGACCAGTTTAATGGGAAAATAAATATGCATATTTAAATATTCGCGCTAGTCATTTGGTTCGTTCTTATACCGCCAGAGGGGCAGAGTGGTCGAATTTCGCCTCCAGACCCCCTATCGGGATTTGCCCGGAACATACGATTTGAATTCGACCAATCAGAGGGCCTAGATCGTCCAGACGATAGAGTAATAATACTATCAGATACTCATTATATAATAATTAGTATATCATATAATGTGTTGAAAGTAAAGATAACCCGTATAGGATTTATTTGTTCAGTGGTTGTCTTGGGAGCATTTAGATTCCGAGTCATCTCTCGTAATACATGTCCATGTAAAATGATTTGCTTTTATCTCAACATTAAAAACTTTTTTGCTAAGGTACTTTGTTGCTTCAAGCCTTTTTTTATCTAGCTATGAATTAGTTTGAGTGAAAGTTTTTAATTATTAATTTTAAATTTGAATGTTGACTACCTCCCTAGAATAGGTCTCGAGTTCAAATCAAATTAAAAGTATATTTTATTTGATTATTTTTTTTAATTTGGCTAAATAATCATTCAAAATAATATATATAGTGTATTTGCGGTACGTTCCAGAGTGGAAGATACTCTCAGTATCAGAATTGAAACGTTGCTTGAAATGGCTTTGGCCGTGTTTGGTGACCAGATTTGAATAGCTAGGTACTTTCCCACTAACCTAACCTAACCTACCTCTCCGTCATCTCTTTTCCCTGTCCATTACCTTCAGCCCCACAACATAACACAATTGGGGATGATCACATATAAAAAAAATAACCCACAAGCCAGTGGAACTATGACATGCCGTTCATTTCAAGCAAGAAGAATTATTTAATCTTTAACTGTGTTTACCTACGTGTTACCTTTTTTACCCACTTGTGTTTGTATGTGTTATGTATTTATTATGTCAAATATTTTTTTGTAATTTACTTTATTGCTTTTGAAATGTAGTGGTTCGTATAATACTAAATAAAATAAATCAGTTGAAAAATTAGTTTTGCGAGAACTAGGAGGGTGGGGGGGAAGTAGATTACCAAGAGGATAGCTGAGAAGCACCTGGATTTTCAGATCCAGTCACCAAACACAACCATTTGAAGCAATTTCTATCTGTTTTTATTATTGTTTAGATATATTAAGTGTTTAGTCTTTCTAAGCTTAATCATGTCCATTACGTTTCATTAAATTCTCTCCGGATATCCACATTATTTTTTTAATACGCTCGCTTGTTCTAACACACGTTCACCTCAGGGATCTCATTTACACTATACAGTCTACTTTCATCCTTTCTCTGTCAGTTAAAATAGATAATATGCTGTATTTAATTAACATTTTACATGTTCTGTAGAAAGAGGAATTAAACGTTGAACTAATTAATTCTTCTTGTTTCAAATGGAGTGGAAAGATTAAACAGAACAGATTGCATACTTGAAACTGCAGGCCAGGCTCTGAGCCAAATAGCGCCTGTGATTTTTAATTTCGGTTGTGATTCCGTCTGTTTTTAACTCCAGTCAATGAATTCAAGAAATTTTTCTTTGAATTTAAGTGTCATTTCAAAATTAAAAGTGTTTGTTTGGAGAATTCAGACAAGCAATAAAGATTTTTTTTAATATTAACCCCACACTGGAGGCCTAACAGAAAATGATTTCCTTTAGAGACTATGTCATCTTTAGAGATGCTGTGTGAAGAGTATTTTTTAATGATCGGAAGGAAGGGAAGTTCTGGGAAGGTAAAAGGTATGGTTTAATATTTTTAACAAAAAATTATTTTATTTAGATATTTATTAGTTCTTTAGATACGGTATCATTGCTACATATATATTTTAATTTTTAACATCACTAGAACTAGCCTGTGTCAAGGTTAGTAATTTTACAAAATAATAAAAATAACAAAGTAATATGTATACTGAAAGAACAATATTGTTGCATAAATAATGGGTACCTACTAAGCTGAAGGAACCTATTTCAATCAAATACAAAACATGTATGGTAACAATATGCATTATCATATTTTGCTAATAATTTAAAAGAACAAAGATGAAATCTAGAAAAATAAAATGCTCTATATTGTACGATTAATTTATGACAAGGAGGAGATTATACAGAAAATACAAATCTCGAGAATATTTGACCACATATTATATGACATATTACCACAAAAAACTTTCCACGCAATTTTTTTAACGTAGTATAAATTTTGATACAATCGAATTAGAATTTTGTTATGACTGAACTGACTCCTTTAATTTGACCTTGATAGTTTTCTGTGACGGTTTTTTATTTTTTTATTGTCATTGGCTATTTTGTTTAATCTAAAGCTCACAAATTTAAACAATAATCCACCATGATCTGTTATATTAGTGATGAGAGCGCCATGTTGTTGATTTAATTTAGATTTGCATAATTTGATCGACACAACTGTAAATTGTAGTAGAAACTCTTGTACGAGTGAAATTATGATTGGCCTTAAAACCACGAAAAGCCAAAACATTAATATGTATTTTTGAGTTTTCATATGACTTAAATCCAAAGTATTAATATTTATGTAACTACATAAAATTACTTTCTTATTTTGTATAGATGTGGTGTCAAGCAATATTTATTTATTTATTTATTTATTAACGGACATCGTCCAAATTACAAAATAATAACACGAATAAAGTAAAATGAAAAATACAGGAGTAGACAAAGGTACATGAAAGCAAAGACATATGGTAGATATAATATAAGAAAATAAAGTGACAAGTCGAATCAAGGCAAGAATACGCCGTGGGTCAGGACCACAGGACACTTATAATATTCCTTGTTTAGCGACTGGCAAAAATCATTCAGATTTATCCCAAAAAAGTAAAGGTTTTGACTTGAGTTGACCAGTCTACACATTCTGGACAATGGTAAATAATATCTATAATTTGTCGAATGATGGTTGAGGAAGAGCAGTTCATTATTTCTGAGTCTTTGCGAGGGGATATTGAAGTGAATGAGTTGCAGTAGAGTAGGTGAATCCATAATACCATTTATAATTTTGAAGAAGCAAATGAGGTCATTTCTTTCCCGACGGACTTCCAAAGGTCATCATATGAGTATTTACCTTTTTCTAAACCTAGCCTCCTAGCAATCCCTCTTAAGAACCGATGTTGAACAGATTCAATGTGAGTTTTTTAAATTTTTAATTCAATTCAATATTCTGTGAGTCTTGGACGGAAGTTTTACATAGATTATTTTTTTTTAAATTTAAACTTCCAAGTAAAGAAAACTTTGCAAGGTTGTGAATATTTAATATTTTAATAAGGTTCTTTAATGTCATCTTAATATTTTTTATTTCCTAAATCAATATACCTACATTTTTAATGCTGTAAATATTTTCGGTGCCTTTTACTATTTAACCTCTATAATATTCTATTGAGGTAATTTTCGTGTTTTATTTCGAAAATTTTGTTTGCCTTCATCTCCTTTCATTAGAATGGATCCGTTTTAATACAAAATGTATTTATATTTTTTCCCTTTATTTTGGCTTTCCAAAGTAGTTACTTAAGGCGATGCACTACGTCGTGTGATATTTTAAATTGAGCCGCTATCAATAACAACCCTTGCGTAGATAACGATAAGGTTTAAATTCCCGCTTAACACCATCCGCCTGTTTTGATTTATGCAAGAAAAAAACATGGCCAAAAAGTGCCTTTTATTTTATTTTGTAGATGTTCGGGCATAAATATTTAAATTTTTTTCGATCATTTTATAAATAACTTAATTTGCCACATAATACAATAAAATCATAACCGAAAATGGGTTCGTAAGTAGGAGATGTTGAACTTTAAAGCAGTTTTCATAGGCCTTATACATTATTTTTTTCTGGGCTTATAAAAAGACTTATCTGAAAAATACTCGATTATTTTAAAGGCCAAGATATATTTTACAGTATTTAATTAAAGCATCTGAAACATTTCTAGGCGACCAAATTTTCAAACTAAAAACACATGATTTTGCATTCCTACGTATGGCATCGCCTTAAAATAAGAAGATAATGATTCTCCTAGGAATGTCACGGCTCAAAATCACCATCTTGTTGGCTAATAATTTTCCAAGATTAATCTAATTTGCTAAGATTTCTAAATTTTAGGAGATTTTTTTCGGCTGTTATGGTCTTTGGTCATATTGTCTTATTGCCAAGGTTATCCTCTGAACTTATTTTGAGATAAGCATTTTCTATTCGTTTTATGGCAGTTACTTTGGGATGTCCATCAGTTTTTTCGTCAATTCTTGTTATTTCAATACAGTCGTCAAGGTTTGACTTTTCTAAGCAGCCAGTCTAGTTTACCTTTATTTGCCAAATCATTTTTTTATGCGGATTATTTTTATTTCAGCTTCTCCTTTAACTTTATTCGTGGAGTTTAAGTGAGTAATTATATCTTCAAATTCCTGGCAAATAAATTCGGTTGTCTTTTGAAATGCTAACAATTTTTTGTCGATATTTTCAAGTATTTGAGTATTTAATTTTTCTAGTTTCATATCTACGTAAGACGCAAATTTGAAAAAAAAGTCTTCTGCGTTAATGTCTTCAGTTGTAGCATCAATTTTGTTATTTGACCTTGTTATTGTGTTTAGATTGTCTTGCAGTTGAGGGCCGGTTTTTGTTACTCGAACTCGTGGTCACCCTGGTAGTAGATTGTTTGTTAAACAGAAACAATACGATGAGCAAGCGCATTCTCTTTCCCTTGAGAGCCGTATGGTTTGGTGTTGGAAATATGGCGATGGTGTGGCCAATCACATCCCTTCGATCCTTGGCTTAGTTATACGTCAATTTCACAGTAACTATTTCGCGATGTTAAATATTTGAAATTAATTTAAACAATCTCACTTCAATGAATATCATTTAAATGACAATTTATGCAGTGACCACTTGGATTAATCTCGCAACTGTTTCGGATTATATTGTTTACTAATATACACAGTAAAACTGAGTTTTTAACTTTTACAATTTTTTATTTTGATTCGGTAGGTATACATATGAATTTACCATTTTTAAAATTTGAACTGATTTCTTGAAAATTCAGACTAAGCACAACCTTTTTTTAAATTTTATTTGGTAACAGATATGATACCCGGCTAAGTACGCTAATTAAGGGGGTGATTTTATCTTTAATATCTTGAATATGCTGTTTAAAAGTAAGGTGTTTATCAATGCACAGCCCAAGATATTTCTGCTGTATCAGGATTTGCAGGTTGTTATATTCAATTTTTAAGGCTACATGAGGAGAAATTATTTACGAGTTGAGCTTAAAATCATGAATCCTGTTTTTTTAAGATTAATTGTTTGGATATTTGATTGGAGCCAACTGTTAATTTTGTCTAAGTCACTCTGTGCATTTTCTAGTAATATGTTTAAATCTTTACCCCAGTAGAAAATTGAAGTATCATCTGTATATAAAAAAATATCACCGTTTAAATCTAATCGGGAGATATCATTTATATAAATTTGGTACAGAAGTGGTCCTAGTGTGGATCCTTGCGGAACTCCGTAGTTTATTGGTAGGTGGTTGCTATTTTGATTATTGATGCTTAGATATGATTTGAATAGATTAAGAGCAGGACCAACTACACCAATTTTCTCGAGTTTCTTGAGAAGTATGTCATGGCTTACTGTATCGAAGGCTTTTTGAAGGTCAATTAGTATAGATAAAATATAATTTCCACCATCAATGCTGCTTCTAAGTTTACTGATTAAGTCATTTATTGCCGCAAGTGTGTTTGATTTTTTCCTAAGACCGTATTGTTTTTTATAAAAGAACGATTTTTTTTGATAGAAAGTTGTTTAATCTATCGTAGATTACACGTTCAAAGATTTTAGATAAGATTGGTAAGATATAAATTGGTCTGTAATTTGAGGTATTCGTTTTGGACCCACCTTTGTGAATTGGCATTACCTTAGCAATTTTGCAACTATCTGGAAAAGTTCCCTATTTAAGACACTGATTAAAGGAGCCAATTCTGTGGAGAGACTTAGAACTGTCTTACATTTGAGTGTATCATAACCAGCGCTTGCATTTAGTTTTAAGGATTTTATTATTTTACTTATTTCTAATTCCGTGGTAGGTTGAAGATATATTGATTCCATGCCAAAAATGCACTAATGTTATTTCATTGGCTAGATTGTGTGTGATTTTTTTGTGTATTAGCTAAGGAGGACAAAAGAAATTGTTAAAGTGGTCGCATATCTCTACGTTGTTTGTGATTATTTCGTTGTTAATGATTAATTTATTACAAAAAGTATTCGATTGGTTCTGTATGATGTTGTTTATTAACTTTCAGGTTTTTTTACTGTTATTTTCTCATTTTTTAATGTATTGCGCCAGCGGAGGGTTCCATGAATCAGTGGTTTATTTGATGTTGATTAAAAACATATTTTCATTGCTACATTTCTAAAGGACGCCTGGGAAATTGGTAAACAAATCCAAATTGAAAAGCAATAAAAACATTTATGTTTTAATTAATGTGGTTCTAGCCGTCGCGCGTCGTGACATTTGGACAAAACGGTATGTTCAAAAGTATTCAACCTGACTTTGGATTTAAAAAAAAAATGGTACAATTGGAATTGAAATTATTAAAAAAAAACAATTTAAACTGTAGAGTTTAGCGGTATGAGCGTTAATCTATGGCGATATCTCGCCAATATATGTATTTTTTGTTTCATAAATTTAAATAGTTGTACAATCTTGTGACGGGACTGAGCTCATTACATTGACAAGGCGCCTTCTGGCATTCCTGTGGGCCTTTGAAGTTGTTTACCTAACTTGTACAATCTTGTGACGGGACGGGCTCATTGCATTGGCAAGGCGCCTCCTGGCGTTACTGTGGGCCTCTAAGTTGTTTACCCAACTTGTATAATATTGCGATGGTGTGGGGCTCATTGCATTGACAAGGCGCCTCCAGGCGTTACTGTGAGCCTCTGAAGTTGTTTGCCCAACTTGTATAATCTTGTGATGGTGCGGGGCTCATTGCATTTACAAGGCGCCTCCTGGCTTTCCCCCGGGGCTTTGTAGTTGTTTACACAACTTTTACTGATACGGCTAGCTAGACGTCTTTCTCCTAGAGTTGCCGCCAGCATTTTATGAAAGAACAAATAGTTTTTTTTTATTATTAACAAGCAAACTTATATTTAAGTCTAATACGAATACTAATGGGTTATCCAATAATGTTTATTTGGACGCCGCAATCCATCATTTATACGCTGAAGAGCTTAAATAGGAAAAAAACCTAAGACAGTGATTATCAGGCAGAATTTTTTTTGCGATAGATAATAATCCGAATGTAATTCATTGTACGAAGAAAGTATCTATTTTATTGGTAAATTACGGATAATATAATGGTAAAGGTCACAGTGTTGGGGTTGGCGAAAAAAGATTATTATATTTCTAGGGTACTTAATGTTATGATTTGATATTTGTAATCTACTAGATTAACAAACCAGCTTTGCACGAGTTCCAACGACACAAATTAGGTAAAAGTTTTGCGAAATCTATGAATCAATCGAAGATTGAAGTTGGAAATAAAAAAAAAATGGAGTCTTGCCTCTCAATATACATAAACTTATCTATCAATTTCTGTTTAAATATTTTGACGCCAATAGCATTTTAAATAGATTTCCCAATTTCAGATTTTATTAACACCAACATTTTTCTGCTTTACTGTAACCATAAAGCGTTAGAATGTATGTAAAATGTTAAGATATTGTTTGTTGTTGTTTTGTTTATTTAGCACAATGTATTCCACGCGGGTCGGAGTTAATACAATTATTGTTATTTATTTCGCTTAACTCCGTAGTGTATTACGATATGGGAATGAAACATTTGTTACATTAGGTTGACAATATTAAATTGAAGCGATCAAAGCTTTCCGGATACTTACTTTAAAAGACACTCTATTACGGAAGAATTTTAAACATCATATTTATTTGTAATTGCTATTAGCTTTCACCACAGATTTTATGTACCTATATATAAAATATATATATTTGTAATTGCTATTAGCTTTTTTATTTTTATTTATTTATTAAGTAAAAAGAAATTTTACATTTCACTTTCTTAACTAAAATACAAGTAGTTTTGTGAGACTGTTCTGATAACTTAAGATTAAAAAGTTTTTTTTAAAATACATTTATTCTCTCCGTTTTAAAGTTATCTGGAAGGAGATTGCATATTTGTACACCCTCGTGGCCAATGCCTCTTTTGCCACTTTCAGTCCTAACAGTATTTTTTTACAATTTGTTATGTTACCCAGTATAATGTTCGTGTACTTGTGATGTTTGTTTAAATGTTGTGTTCACCAAAGAGATCATGTACCTATATATAAAATGATTCGACTTTTAAATAACTTGTACGATTATACAGATATTTTTGAATTGAACCTTTTTAAAATAAAATATGGTATAATTTTTATTTAATCATGTATAATGTATCTTTATTACTGGTTATATTTTCATTTAAAATAAAAAATTCTAAATAAAGATGAAAATCAAATAATAATTCTTACGTACATCAGTTTAGTTTGGGATAAGCGCGAATAGTCCCACAATAAATTGTGTTTCAATGAGTGGAACACAAAGCTACCCACTTATTTATAAACGCAAATTAAATATAACGCGGAATAGTGAAAAACTTAACTTATTACCACTGTGTTCGTGTGATTAAAACGACCATTAACTAGGCTTAAGATGAGACAATTCGCTAAAATAAAACCAAAATCTTAAAGACGTAAGTGAAGTAGACGTGCATAAAAATATTCGATTCGCGGCCCTGGTGTATTGGACAGACCTGCGGTTGAATTTACCCTAAAAAATCTCTAAAATAAAGTTGGCATCGTAACGACATAAGTGGTGAAGTCAACGTATTACTAAAATCTCAAATTTTTCTAGAAGAATCCCTCGGGAAGTTAATTAACTACTGAACTGTAACTATAATTCATCGTCTAGAAAAATAAAATCTGGTGCTTACCGCTAATTTTATAGATCAAGAACGGTTTATAATATCGTCACCTTAAAGCAATAGTGGGATATCTTCGAAAAATACACTTTTGAGATAAGTATGCAGTTCGATGTAAAATTTTGAGCTCTACATGATGCATTACTGGGATATTTTGTAAAAAAAAAATTGCCAGTGTTACAAGTAAAATCTCAGTATTGAAATGTTCGGTCACTCAGAGCAACACTGAGATATTGATGTTGTCCCACTGTTGCTTTCAAAAGGTCGTTTAAAATACTGAAATAAATTTATTGTCTCATTGTAGCTCTATAGTTTTCAACAAGTTGGGTAATCTTGGAAGAGAAACATAAATAATCTGAAGGTGAATACTGGTCAAGAGTATGTAGCAAAGTCAGGAAAAATACGCAGAGCAAAACAAATTAAGCCTGTACTGTGTACTAATTGTAAATACAAATGTTCTGAATCTGTTTTGGAAGTTGATCGATTAAAATATTTTAATATTTATGATTCCATGAATGCTAGCTAATAGTGGTTATTATTTTGAGAGAGATGGACATAACATACGTATGTGTAAGATTTTTTTATGGCAACCTTATATATAAGCAATAATACCATAAGCACTGCATTAAAAAATAAAACAGACAGCTTCCTGCAAAAGGATGATTTAGTTGATGGTGTTATGAATCACATCAACAGCTTTAGTAGAGTGGAATCGCACTATTATCGTGCAGGATCATCTCGGATCTCCAAATATCCAAAAGATATACAATTTGTACAAATAGAAGTGTGTCTCGGTATGTAATCTCTATGTTACACACTCTACATACAATTCAATACCAAATTCAATATATATTTTTTTTAACCAAAAAAAAAACCTTTGTGGATTTTGTGTATAATACAACTATAGTACTGCAAATGAGATATTAGAAAAAATAATAATATTCTGAACACATTCAGAATGTAAAGCTATCTCGACAAGAAAAAGATAAAAACATTACCAAGACCACTGATGATACTGTAGTTGCCATTTATGACTTTCAAGCTGTTATGCCGTTGCCAAATGGCAATATATCTATTTTTTTATAAGAGCAAGTTAAACGTTATAACTTCTGTATTTACAATACCAAACACGACAGGGCCATTGTTACATGCGGCATGAGGGTGTAGCTGCGCAATTGAAATATCTACCTGCGTGTACACATTTTTAAAAGACCTTTGCCAAGGGAAATGGGAAGTGATCTTTTATTCTGATAACTGTGTGGCACAGGATAAAAACAATTTATTTATTTTCTATGTACATGCAAGCACTATGAACACTTGATATTCAAATCATTACCCATATATACCTAATTGTTGGGCACTCAGAGAACAAAGGAGACTCCATTCATTATTGCATCGACAGAGAAAATGTCAGGGTTTTAACAAGGCCTAATATTTATTCCAACGGAGTTAGCGATGATCATAAAGTGTTCCAAGAAGAATGAACCTCGTTATAAGTTAACAGTAATGGAAACAACGGACTTCATTGACTGGAAGAAGGTATGTGAGAAGACTGGAAAAAAATTCTCAATAAACATGGACAAAAATAAATGTATTTGGAATAAAGTTAAGATTTTACAGATCACTAAAGACGAATCGTTAGTTATCAAATACAAAAGCACCTACACCGAGGATCCATTTAATCAGAGCATTAATGTGAGAGAGCGACTAAAGAATGTTCGGAATGAGAATAGTATAATTCTAGGACCAGCTTATACACTATACAGTTCCACCTACAATTCCACCGAATAAAAATCGTGATTTCTTATTTGTTTGCCAAAGTGGTGTTATACCAAAAAAACCTCATAATTTGTTTTGAATTAATTAATACTGCTAATACAGACTGCGATGTACAAGAAGAAAATAACGATGAAGGTTCATTGTAGGTTTCCAGGGAATCAACACATATTTGTTTTATTTTTTTGTTCTTAAAGTTTTCTGTAAAAAAAATTACATACTTTTTATTCTAAAGGTTTTCTGTTATTTTTGAGTGAGTGGGTGTGTACTGTTGAAAATGTATTTATGATTATAAACATCATGGAAAAACATGCAGAAATAGAATAATATAATAAGAATTATTGATTATTTTAAGCAATTATTAATTATTTTAAGCAATTATTAATATTTAAAGCAATTATTAGCCTGAAACAGTCGAACACATTGAAAAAATCTCCCGAGGAACAATTATTAATTCATTTATCCATCTAAACTCGTAATATTATTACTATGCTACACTGAGATAATTTGAGATGATGACCAAACACTCCACGCAACAGTGAGATATTTCCAGATTTACGTATACTTTGTCAAAATTAGTATGAAAAAATGAATTATTTTTCTATTATTACAATTTTGTGTTGATGTTAAATAATTTACCTCTCTTATACTAAATGATTAATCTGCAAGATTAGTTAATTTGATGCTGCTAGAGCTCACGCAAACCTAAAAGTCCTATTATCTCAGAACAGCATTTTTCAAGATATCCCACTATTGCTTTAAGGTGACGATATTTTCAACCCGTTTTACATTAAATATCTTTATGGTAAGGTGCTATTTTTATTAATCTTAAATATAAATAACTTACATCCATAGGGATCTCTCTAGAAACATTTGAGATTTTAATAATACTTTCATAAGAAATAATTAAAATGTGAGCGTCGAGCAAGCTTAGCATTAGAGTCTTATATCGCCGACATTACCATACCAACGTTGAACCGGCGGCATGTGAGATTCTAATTAGTAAGGCTAGTCCTTAGTAAAAAACAGAAACAACTATGCATTTGTGAGCTTTTCCTGTCCAGAAAGTGATGCTTTCTTTTTAATTCTGTGTAGCTATTGGCATGGGGAAGGACAAGATATGAAAAAAAGATATTTGTGAAGTACCTGACTACTTCCATTTAGTCACTAAGCACAGTTTGTTCATGTTAATTCAAACTACTTTATTTCACGAATGCGATACTGGGAGATCTACCATCCTGTAAATGAAGGTGTCTTAATGTTTTCATTATTATATTGTACGAATTATCAAATATGACATACTTAAATAAAATGTTTTCGAATGCCAGATTTCCAACTACCTCTTTGTTCGGAGGCAAGGAGCTTTCCGCCCTGCCACAGAGGTGGTTGAAATATTTATTCAAAATGTTATAAAGTTTCTTAACAATGCTACGTAAATCTTAATTCTTGGAAAGGGTTTTAATAAGTTTTATTAAGGCTTTTGTTAGCTGCGTGTTTACGGGGTGTAACAATTATACACACCTAAATTTCTGAGCCATTTTTAGGCTCTGGGGAAATTTATTTCCAACAAAAAAATATCTTTAGTGGTTAGAACTTTAGGGTAGCCCAATTAACCTCCGCTCAATTGTTCAATGCTGCAGAAACAAGACAAGGATGTTTTTAACGCTTGTGGTACATGATCAATCTGCTTCTCCCACATTATATCCTACATTCATAAGTACAAAACCCAAGAAATAACAACAAACACGTACAATAGAAACACTAGATCTCATGGTCAAAAACTTATCCAAAAAATAACTACTGATACAACTTTTGGGCAAAAAAGCTTCTTATATCATAGTATTAAACTCTACAATAATATACCACTCTCACTCAAAAACCTCAACATTTTAACATTTAAATATCAAATAAAAAGCTGGATACTTAATATAGGGAGATCTGAAATAGAAAATATACTACTATCAAACACAGACTAAAACATGAATCAACTGAACTATACCAAAAAACACTATCTTACTTATTTAAAAATTATTAAAAAAATATATATATGTATATATTACATGATATATGTTCATAATTATATTCATATGTAAATTTGTTGTAATATTAATTTTCTTATAATTAAATTATACATAATATGTAAATGAAATCCTCAGCACGGGAGATTCCAGTGAGGATATCATTATATCTATTTGTTACTAAAAAAAAGATAATAAAACACTTTTATATTATTATTATTATTATTACACTTTGGCAATGACTATGAGCTCGTCTAGTTTGAGTTCTCGGTTTGGTGAGCTATCAACTGTCTGGCTACAACTTATCCGAAGTAACTTAAGATAAGTTGTAGCCATCCAAAGTAACTTTAGATAAGTTTTAGCCAGACAAAGTAACTTAAGATAAGTTGTATCCAGACAGTTGATAGCCCTTTTTGGATGGATGGCTCTTCCAGAATGGAGAGATTAGGACGCCTGGTCTTTGGACTCAAATATTAAATCGGCAGGGTTTTCTCTCCCTTGGAAGACATGGACATCATTCAACCGAACCCAGTGCAGTCACATTCGCAATGCGTATGTTGCACAAATGGGGCCTACAATTTTTTTATTGGGGGAATGTGAACATATTCAGATAACTGAACAAATCACAGAAAATTGTCTTCTATAATAGTTTCACAGAGGCACGACTTAGCTGAAGACAGTGACTTCCGATACCGCCAACTTCGACCAACTCTCCTGTACCAAAAGAGAAGTATGCCTCTCCATAGCTATCCCGAGCATCTGGTTACATCCTGTATCATACATTATTAAAAAGCAGTTACGTTAAAGCACAAACTGTGAAATTTGATAACGTTAATCTTTTTAAGTACTTCGCATCGTGCTCCGATGTCGTCGGAACATAAATTTAGCCTAGAGTGTACCACCTCTCTTCGTATGGAAGTTGTGGCTTATAGTGAATAATGAAGCTAATGTAATAATAAATTGGCGGGGCATATCCTGCGAGTAGAATTCACTCGAACTGTGCGAGCTTCACAATCAGAATTCAATTTCAGAGATATTCTCTAGGCAGAAGTGGAGACTATTTTATTAAACAAACAGTAGTTAATACTCGGCTGGTAGTTAATACCCCTGTTGAACAGTTTAAAATATACAATATACGAGCACCTAATGGACACTCCAAAACTATAAATCAAAATAAATATTATTTTAATGAGAGTAATATTTTTTATTTATTCTGGCCTGTTATGCGGGGCATGCAATTATACGCAAGCCGCAATATTATTAAATAAACATAATAATATTCAAGCTGAAAATATTTTGCGCTGAAAAATATAGAACACACAATAATATATTTGTTAAAAATCTTAAGTCTCCGAAAGGTCTTCATTGATTGCTTTGAAAATTTGAAACAACGTTGCATTCGAATATCCGTGTATTTTTAAATACCTATATTATATAGATGTCACGTGCGATAGGTAAAAACATGTTTTTTTTTTAAAACAGCACCATCTTTTGGACGTAAAAGCAACACGCACTAGCAACGCGTGGCGGGGTACAACTAGTATTAAATATTGGTCTTATTTATTGTTAACGCCAGAACTTACCGTCAGAAAGCTTTTGCGTTGGCCGAAAGATACATATTTGGGGAGATTGTCGTAGATATTATTGTATAAATTAATGATAGAAAAAGGTAGTTACCACTTTTATGATGCTATTGTAAACTACTCTTCAGTGTGACGTACAGATTTTCTGTTTCATGGTTGAGATTGTGTAAAATGTAAATTTGGCAAGATAATTAAGCGTACCTACTTGAAGTAATTGGAATCCGGCCTTGATTCTGGAAATCTTCACATCTCAGTTCGCTCCCGACTTGATACATCTCGCAGCATCCTCTTGGGAACTTTTCTCTTTGTTTTTGCTCCAGTGTGTTGGATAAACATCAGTTGGGAGTGAAATTGATTAAAAACTTTTACAATAAATCTCGCAAAAACCTACAAGCGCTGGTTTTGATGTACTTTCAGACCAGCACAGGTCAATAAAGTGGATTCGGCTTTGATTAATGGCCGGGCATCTCGCTGACTCAACGAAGCGCCATTTTGTGCACCCGCAAGTCCCTGGAGTGCAGGGCCGCCGTTAGAGGCACACCACACTACAGACTCGTGTGGGCGACAAAAATGCTACTCTAAATAATACGTTTCTCTTTATAGCATTAGTAAAAACGGTTTTCTATGCCTATCTCACTGGAAAGAGTGAGATAGGCATAGTAAGCCCGTGCTGAAACATGCGTGGTTGTTCTGGAAATGAATAATCTGTTGCCTGATTCGAGTGTAATAATATTTTAAAGATGATGCAGTGGTTTTTTATTTATTATCAGTATGGTAGATCTACACTCCCTCGTTTGTATCTATAAAGTCGAAAGACACGGTATTTGAAATAGAAGTTACGAATTATAGCTAACAACTGAATGAGTTTTCGTGTTTGGGAATAATGTTCAAGTTATACAGGAAAACTGATAAGGGTAAAAATGCAGTGTCAATATGCTAAAACTAATATTGATTAATCTGAAGGTCAACTAATTCAACGTAGGTCACTTTTGAAGCTACGCGTTGCGATGTTTTGATTTTCAATATCTTTCAGCAGGCAACACTGATACTTTATAGTACATATTTGTTTGTTTTATAATACATATTTGTATATTATTTATATTTGTTTTCTATTTACCTGACGAGTAAATTATTTTACTGTTTTCAGTCTTACTGGTTTTGCAACAAACATGAATAGTTATATGCATACATGAATGTACAATGTACATACTTACTTGAAACTTTTTTTTAATTTACAATTTTACTTTATTTTCTGTTAATCTTAGTATTAACATTTGATTTTTTTTTTTGTATTTAGTTATGTTATTATCCATGTATTATGTTATACTTACATACAAAAACTGTCAATTTACTCTGTAAAAGCCCGATAGGGCGTAAATGAATAATAAATAAAAAAAATAATTAATTTACTCATCTGAAACACTCTTGAGGGATGTCAAAATTTCTTTTTCTTCTCATATTATAAAATGCAATGTTCGCAAACATTTGCCTTTTTAAATACATCTATTTGAAAATCCATTTTGTTTTCTCGAACAAAGGATAAATAAATTAATGAAATGGAATCTTAAAAGTGGAAATAAACCCGCTTCCCGACACACGATCGAGCTGAAACTCGGCAAGTAGGCTCGTTATCCACGACAGTGCATTTTGTCAACTAGTGAAACTTACTTACTCACACGTTTCTCTAAAATTAGGATGACACTGTACAAATTTACAGCAATTAATAGACCAAATAAATCTCGTTGAAATCCAATTAGTATTTGCGGTTAAGTGATAGCGGTAGTCACTTATTTTAGTCAGTCCCTGTGATTGAATGTCCTAGCACAACAAAACTAAAATACATAAGTATCAGCATTCTCATGCGCAGGTTTATTCGTTTTTGAGGCTAGATGAGAGCCAAAATATCTGCGTAGGAATAAAAGAAACAAAAAACCGCCATATAATGCCGTTTGAGAGATTTGATCAGTCATGAGGTCGTCGAATCAAATGGCGTCCTATGCAGGTGCACAAATTCATTTCAGCCGCCCCTTCGTTCTGAGCCCGAGTGCGTCGCTCACATTGCATACAAATATGCGGCGGCCCTGAAATTTGGACGTAAAAAAGATGAAATCTGGCGGTCATCCCCTGACCGTACTGTGGCTTGGTTTCCATCAACTTGTGGCCTGGTACCACGTGTGGTCTGATGGTGTGTATGTGTGTGTGCCTCGGAGTAATGATCCGCATTATGCACACTTCATATCATACACAACTCGCCGGTGATTTACGCTGCGTGAGCATGCATTGGACATTAATTCATTTCATAGTGCTGTGCTTTAACTGTTCTTCTTTTGAATATTAATGATATTTTATCGCCTGTACGAGACTGATCCACTAAAAACACGGGATAGTCTGAATTCTTGACACATCAGTTCCAATTTTGAAAACGCATCAGATAACCCAAATTAGTATTTTTGATCAAGTGAAATGAATGTTAGGGTTTTTAAAATTTACGTCACTTCTTCACATTGACGGCCTCCGTGGTCGAGTGGTAAGGCTCTCGAATAGCAAGCTTAAAGCCGCGGGTTCAAATCCCAGCGTGCCAAGTATATTTTATTTGATTCATTTCACAATTAGATAATTAAAATTACAGTAATTAGAAATAATATATGGTATATTTGCAGCACGTTTCAGAGTGGAAGATACTCTCAGTATCGCCGTGGCCGTGTTTGGTTGATTTGAGGGTTTGTTTATGGGGTAAAACTTTTTAAGTGTAGTTATTTTGTTGGCTAAATTCGAGCATATATCGACAAAAACATTGTTTGTGTAGTTTACTAGATGATATTTCTGTTGAGCGAGAGTATACCGTTATCGTTGTCGGTTTCTTCCAATGGGTTTGTTTTGTTTTGGTTAGTGTTGGTGATTTCTTTATTTATTTGACAGATAAGTTTTGGTTTATTGAATTCATCCATTTAAGCTCGGTGGTAATTTTGTTTAGCTGATTTAGTAAAATTAGAGTAGATGTTTCTATAGTTTTTTGAGAAATGTTTCAGGGAAAGGTGATAACTGTGTTTTACTTGCTGATGGAGTTTGTCATTTTTTCTTACACACTTAAGTAAGCAAGGTGTAATCCAAGCTTTTTTATTTCGTGGATACATGTAGGTTTTTATTGAAGTGTGGTTTTATATTTTAAAATTGAATGTATCTAGGTCTTCAGATTTATATAATGGTTCTCAGGTTTCAATTTATAGTGATTTTTTAAAGTTTTTTATAGTCTGTAATATGTTTATTAAAGCATTGATTTTGAGTCGATGGAAAGTTGTTCTTTGTGGATTAAAGTGTAATGGTCAGATATGGTGGATTTATGTATGATTGTGGAATTTTTTTTTTCATTATGTTGTCAATTAATGTTTTCGTTGAAGTTATGTTCTATTCTTGTTGGTTCACTTATTGCGGCAGACATCCCGCGGGAGAGGAGGAATAATTGATAATCCTGAGCTTGTGGGTTATGTCTTCCGGTATCTAGTATGTTGATGTTGATGTCCCCAATGATGAACAGGTTCCTGATGTTTCGATATTGACGTAGTATGGAGTCTAGTGATCCAAGGAATGGTGATAAATATGTAGATGAAGACGATCTGTAGATATCAAAGGTGCATATATCTTGACTGAGTTTTATTTTTAAAAAGTTTGCTTCTTGTAGTGCTACCTTTTCTATTGTGTATTCCATCCTATCTTAAGAGTATATAATTACTCCATCATTTTGATGTTTGTGAAGTTTTGTATTGAAAACGTTGTAGTTATTGATCTTTTTGTGTACGTATGACGAGGAGTTTACCCAACATTCTGTAAGGATTAAAAAGTCGTGTTTTATATTCAAATATGTGCTGCTAAATGAATTGAAATATGCATATTCAATTCATTTAGCAGCACACTAAAATTTTCAAGGATTTGGTTAATACTTCTACATTTTTTTCAATTATATTTAGTATCGGTAATTCGTCCTAGTGTATATGGTTTAACATATTGGTATTTGTGGTGATTATTGGTTCAGGTTTCAGTTTGTCAAGTGTTTTTGTCGTGAAAGAGGCCATAATAATAAATTAAAAGCTAAATTAATGTTTTTGGGTTTTTTAAAATCATCTTAATAGGTATATTGTTCAAATGGCTTGATTCAATAATCTTTGAATCTTTTGTTTTTCTTACAAGAATTTTTCCAGATTTTACCAAAACATATTTATATTCTTTCACTTGGACTCGTTTTTGGTGTTCCAGTGCATATTTTTATAGTAATGTCTTAATGCCGCACTTAAGTAAATGTATTAGGCTCCTTCTACGTCAATTTTTTTTTCATCATTGATCTGATTCTTAGCAGCTAACATGGCTTGTACTTAATATTTAACACGCTTAGTCCATTTTAAATTTTGATAAATTTTTACACCTAGATAAGTTAGATGGTCAACGTTTTCCAATGAGTGAGATAGAATAGAGCTTAATTCGAAAATCGGATACGCCCACATCACACTTCTGTCAATTTATCTCTTGAGTGGTTCTATGATAGTCGTGTGTTTATGCTTCCTGAGTTTATCTGCTCTTCTTTATTTTAGACGAATGTTTAAACTGCAACAGTGGCTACAAATACCAGAGAAGTAGAACGTCATACGTAGTTAAAATTACTTCAATCTATTGACTGGATGGAGAATAATGGAATAAATATTAGAGAGTAGGTTCAGGGGCGGATTAACTGGAATTTTTAAGGCGCGCTGGAGCGGAGCAGGGATCGCGCTGATAAAGGAACCCCGTGTTAAAATAGCATGAAACTTTAAATTGTTTTTTAGTATAACTATTCTTAGCTTTAATATTTTTAGAACATTGCTTAGTATAATTTATTATTCTTAGTATTTGGTTTAAACGGCGATACGGAGCGGTGTTACAGAAAAAACAGCCACACGGTAATACAGTAACACAAAAACACGGCAACATGATGAGAAATTAATATATATTTAAATAAAACCAACATGCATCTATGTATAATATGTGTAAAAACAATAAAAAAGTCTTCAATTCAAGCGGCAAGAAAAGAAAACAATAACTACCGACGTACTATGGAGAGGAAGAAATATTCTTATCATAATATTAAATTACTGCTAGTTACTGTTGTTACAGAAGTTCATTGAATCACATTTTAGGTGTGAATAGCACAAAATCATAACGATTCAATTAATTGTACCTTTTTTATCTTTAAATTGCTAATTTATTATTTTTTTAATTTCTCTTGCGCGGCAACATTCCCTTATCCCTTTCCTCCCCCATCCCGCTACAACGCCAAAACTTGTCTCTCACTACCACATCCGTCCTGTATACTTAGAAACACATATATATTCTTGTATAATGCATTATATAGGTGTATTAAATTTGTTCTACTTCAATTTTATACTTGTTACTTAGTTCGGCTTTTAAATTTGATACTTAGTCCTGATTTTTATATTTTAGTCTACATTCACTAAATACTTAGTTGTATAGGGTTTTCCAATAAGAGGTGTTATTTTGAATAGCCCGATATTTCGGTAGATGTTACTTTTGATGCTGTCATTTTATGACATTTGACAAGTAGAAACTACGCCATTAATAAAAATGGAACGATACACGCTTCAACAATGCATTGAAATTATTAAAATTTACTTGAGTGAATCAAATGCAAATCATCTTGAGTGATGAGGCCCATTTCCACCTTGGTGGCTTTGTCAACAAGCAAAATTGTCGCATCTGGGGCTCGGAAAACTCAAGAGTTATTGCCACAAAAGCAACGTGCCACAAAAGCAACGAAACCATTGATCTTTTACGATTGAATATCAAAATAACACCTCTTATTGGATAACCCTGTATATTACCAAATAAACCATCAGTGAACATTTATAATTGGTCTGTTTCTTTTCCATCCTCCTTTGTATATGGAATTAATATTAAGACTGTTTATGTTCCTTAAAACAAATAAATAAATATTATATATGAGTATCTGCATGGAAATGTATTGGCTATGAAGGCTTGTTTTATAATTATTGTATTCTGTAAATAAATGTACCGAAGTATGCATTAAAAATATATATATATATATTATCACAAAATGTATTTAAAAAAATAATTACTTGGACCGGTGAACAGCCGGAGTAGACGCTAAACGCAAAAAAAACATTGTTTACTTTCGCAATTAAGGCCCAATCCATGCAAAAATAGGACTTTTCGAAAAATTGTAATTTGATAACTTAACCTTAATTCGTATACGCATTTAAAAAGTATAGTTTCACAAGTACTGCAGGTACATTTTATCTAAAGGGATCCAAACTGGTGGATGCGAATGATTGAATCCGGCCCTGCTGATATCGGAAAAAAATAATGTTCCTCAATTTCACAAGTAGTGCAATTACATTTTATCTATAGGGATCCAAACTTGAGGATGTGAATGATTGAATCCGGCCCTGCTGATATCGGAAAATAATAATGTTCCTCAGTTTCACAAGTAGTGCAGGTAGATTTTATCTACAGGGTTCCAAACTTGTGGATGCGAATGATTGAATCCGGCCCTGCTGATATCGGAAAATAATAATGTTCCTAAGTTTCACAAGTAGTGCAGGTAGATTTTATCTACAGGGTTCCAAACTTGTGGATGCGAATGATTGAATCCGGCCCTGCTGATATCGGAAAATAATAATGTTCCTCAGGATAATATGAAAGTAATTCTATGAATAACTTATGAAATACCTATTGCAGAGGAATAAAAAACCACGATAGACTTTATATTAAAAATTGTAAAAATCCCTCTTTAATAAGATACCAGATTCTTGTAAGCGAAGAACTTTTATTCTTTTGCTATGTTCATTTAATTCTGAATAATTTATTTTTGATCATCTTAATTTTTTTAACATTGACGCTGCAAACTTTTTTTATAGACGTATTCAAATTACTTGTCTTTTACTTTTCTTGTGGAAGTTTTTTGAATCTTTTTATTGAAACCCATTTTAAAGGAGACGCTCTTGGGCGGCGTGATAAGGAGAAAGGTTCTGAAATAAGCGCGTTGGGAAGAAAGGAGGAAAGAAGAGAAGAGGGAAAAAGGAAAGAAGTTCTTTCAAGTTTTCCAGCAGCCAATTAGTCCTGTCACCCCAGCCGACTTGTAACACGGGCTTTGTGATTCATTTTTTGCAGATGCAATTTCTTTGGTTCTTTGATTCTGTCTTGCGTGAAATAAGAATTTGACGCAAAACCACGAAATCAGTACCTACATTGAAAATATAGTCAAAGGTCACTCTAAAGATGGAATATTTTCTCAGTATAGTACTGGTGAGAGACAAATTCAAAGTCGAAACAATGCATTTCAAATCAAATTCTTGGGCATTATAATAGACAATCGACTCAAATTTAACTCTAACTCTGAATTATTAGATAAGAAAATTGCAAAAAAGGTTTTTTTTAATAATAATAAGGAATAAATTAGATGTAAATTAGTTTATGATAGTAAAGTAGCATTTCATTTAAATTACTGCTCTTGTGTCCTTTTCTTGTGCAATCAAACAAAGTAAAAAAAAATTGCAAAAAAATCAAAATAGAAGTTTGCAAGCAGTATTATGGTAGGTATTCTAAGATAATTATTATACAGAAAAAAACTAGAAACGTTAGGTGTGAGACAGCAAATAATTTGCAATACCTTAATATTTAAATTTAAGCTAAAAAATAAGATGCTCCCGAAATACACGTTTAAGAATGTACATTTTAATTTCGAAATACATGGCTACCCCACGAGAAACTGTGGAGATTTTAGATTTCCAAAACCAAATTGGTCGGGAACCCAAAACAATCTCTATTTTAAAGGATGTAAGATTTTAAATGAGCTACCGACAGAGGTTAAAGAGGCGAAAAGCCCTGCTGCTTTTCGTGGGTTATGCCTAAATACTATAAAGAATTATGTTTAGATGTATTGTAAAGTGTCCTTAATGTCATAGAAATAAGTTCTCAAAAGGCAAATTAAATATAATGCAAAAAACTTATCCGTTGTGGCATCTGTGGTGAAAGTAAAAACATTCTAAGTAGATTTTTAGTTCAAAAATATGAGTTAAGAAAATTATAAATCTTTCATGCTAAGCATAAAGAGCGCAAGTAAAAAAAACAACTATTCAGGAGAGCGATTTCTAAATAAACTGTGATTACTTTTATTGGGTGTTTAACTCTTGACAGGCCAAGATGCCAAACAAAATGTCTGTAACCAAGTGGGTCTTCCGACGACCCAATGCATTTATCTGTCTTATGGGCTTTTATAATATAGAAATTATTCAGTCAATTGTTAATTTTAACTTAAGCTAATATAAAAAAGATAGTAATTTTGGGTACTACCTACTCAACCCCACTTGGCTGCGGGATAGTTAATTAACATTTAATATTTTTAATTGAAATATATTTTTGATATTTTTTATTTTGATACCACGTAAAGATATTTGGCACAGAGATTGAAAAAAATTTTTTTTTTCTTGTATATACTCTTCATATTCACATGTTAACTTTCATTAACAGATTTTAATTTTAAATTTAATTTTACATTTTAATTTTAAAAACCTTGCATCGCTTTAATATCTCAAATATTGAAATTGAACTCAATGTTGGCATTGTAGTTTTAAATTTCTTTGATAGAGTTTATATTAGAAGTTTTTAAGATTTTATTAGTCTGGAAAAAATCAACTTTGATACTTTTAGCACTAGGCTACAGTCCAGATGTGTCCATAAATGTGAAAGTGTATAGTTAATTATTTATGTAGCCTGAATTATCTCAAAAACATCAGGATTAATAATTTAAGGTTTTCATAGAAAAGCAGACACACCAAGGTTGCGGCAAACCCGTGAGCGAGAGGTGGATCTACTTATTAATTAATTACCTGAAAGTAATATCGAAAAACAATTTATATGTAAATTAGGTAAAGTCATATTGAGCCCAGTACACGCTCGGTGTATGTAGTTGAGAAACATTTCCGATAAAAAGTTCACGGGATCAGTTCTAGAATCTACATAATCTGCCTCTTAAAATGATGTAGACGTGTTGTGCTTTCATATGAAATCACCAATATCGCAGACTTTATAGATTATAAATGGGAGATTTCTCTGCTGTTCAAAAAGCTACGTTTTTGAATAATCTACGAAATTTTAAAATAATGTCATTTGAATTGAAAAATATATGTTCAAGGCATTCCATACTGACGATAAAATTCACATAAAGTGTTTAATAATGTACGATTTAGAGAAATATTTAATTTGGTTTGAGGGCTGTTGGATATACATAATATTGCATAAGAGTTTTGCAATAAAAGATTTCTTCCTGAAATTTGCAGGGATGTTCTTAGAAATTGATTTAATTAACTGCTCGTTCAAGGTCCGAAAAAAATGTACTTTACGAGGTTAGATCACCATGGGGGTAGAGCGGTAATTAGCTAGAAAATCGTGACGTAGCTAGAAGTCTATTTTCACTGGGAGATTTGAATTTACTACAATGTAAGTGACGTCAAACGAGACTAAATGCATTTGAAATGGTTTATCAATAATATGTTGGTAATATTATACTAATTATTCCATTAAAACTAATTTATTGATGATGTAGAATCGAGGTAATTAGCTCCTTCTATATATTGCCATTGAAGTGTATGCAGTTATATTTTCAAATTGTTAATCTCTTTAGTTAACCTTCGAAAGAAAGGTACTTCGAAGAATCTTAGGAGCGGTGCGAGAGGGATAGGCACGGAGAATCCGCCACAATAAGGAGCTATATGACATCTACCAAGCTCCCAGACTCTACTCATTTACGGCTCCAAAGACTAAGATGGGCCGGACATGTGCACCGAATGCCAAGCACACGTGTACCAAAGAAGGTTCTAACAGGACACCCGGGAGGCAAAAGAAAGGCGGGCAGACCTAGGCTGAGATGGGAGGAGGATGTCAGGAAAGATGCCAGAGGACTACTCCATGTTGCAGATTGGAAGACGACGGCCGAGGACAGAGGGCGGTGGAGGCTCATGTTAAAGGAGGCCAAGGCTCGAAATGGGCTGTAGCGCCATTGAAGAAGAAGAAGAATCTCTTTAGCAAACTATCATGACAAGGATATAACAGGGAAACTGTTGATAATAATTGTATTCATACAAAGAGTTGCACATGGCGGTAGATACTCTCAGCATCGCCTTAGTGAAAATGATGAAAAAACACCATTCTGAATCAAAGTATTGCTTAAAATAGCTGTCTTCCTCGACTTTTTCTACCATTTACTAGTGTATAACATATAATAGTACACAATTGCTGACCCTTTACAAACTGAAAGTGAGCCCCATTGTTGAATTTATCAGTCACCTCTGGCCAGAGCCTCAAAATTCCTGAAAAAAACCCTTGACTCTGTGCAGAAACGGGCGGTCCGTTTGATAGATTCCCCTATCTTAACAGGCGGGTTGAAATATTTGGAGCACAGGCGTCAGGTAGGTTTGCTGTCCCTGTTCTACCGGTATTAAAATGGAAGATGCTTAGAGGAACTATCGCCATTGATCCCTTCGACACATAATCGGGAAACACGCCAAACGCGCGTCCAACATTAGTGCAAAGTTGACATTTATCACATGAGAACGGGTTTTACGACGGGTCTTGAGTTCAACAACTTGGCTGGGGAACGATTTGCCGACCTCTGTCATAAAACATGGGTCTGTTCAAGAGCCATGTTCACTCCTCCCTCTCCACAAAAGACCTTCCGCGCAGCATCCCCAGAGATGACACAGGTCCAAACGGAAATAATTTTCCCCAGGGCCTCCTGTGTGGAGTTGTGAATATTGTGAAAAAACAATATTTTATCCACCTAAATTTGACTCTTATTCACAAACATAAGTGCGAAGAAATTAACTTTTTATTATATATCAAGTGAAAAGTGAATGAATTCATTCCTTTCTGACTTCAATAGGACTTCGAGCTACGTCACGAGCTTGCGAGCGTCCCGAAAAGTGCCTGCATGAGCGAACCTTATTAAATATGTATGTCTATCTTGAGCTTTGTAATGTTTATAATTTTCAATGTATCTAAAGTTATAGAAATGTGCATCCTATAGTTTACTCTGTTTGTTGTTTTTAACTTAATATTTTTATACTCGGTACATTTTTAATTGTTTTATCTCTTCTCCTCTGATTATATCAAATGTATTATAATTGTATCATATGTAAAAGCCCTAATTGGGCGTGTACAAACAAATAAATAAATAAATAAATAAATACATTTTCGAAAATCCTTGATTTTCGTTATTATTTTAATTTAAATTAATGTTTTACAAGTTATTTTGTCAAGTTGAATTAATAACATATATTTTGGCTAATTATCTGTTCTCAGAAGATTGGCAATATTGAAAATATATTTACTGTTGTCGAGTTTAATTTGTGGAAATCCTTTATAATTTCAAGTTTTTTATTCGAATTTGATATTGATATTTAAAATAATATCCATCGCCAAAGAACATTAAAGAAATTTTCTTTTCAAATTAGGATTAACTTATTATTGAATTTTGTAAGTCATTGTAATATTTAAAAAAAAAGATATATATCAAAAACTCTCAACGAAAAATGAAAATAAATATGAAACAGAAAATAAATAGGCACGTTCGTAATTGGGATTTACATTTTGTTTGAGAGTTGTTGATATTAATTCCATTAATATAATTTCATTCTACAAAAAAATATATTAAATTTTTGGTGAACTATTAATGCATAAATTCAAATAATAATATGTGTGGTGTACCAACGTAGTAACAGGAAACAAAATAATGAATTGAGATTTAAATAAAACGAAAGTTAGATATTTATTTATCAATTAACTCCCTTTTTCGTGGCTTTTATATATGAATATTAAGAAAGATACATTATTTATTGTACATAACTGAATTGCTTCATTAAAAACATTTTATATTTGTTTAAAGATAAATTGATGTGCACTGACTAGGTATAATTGTTTCCTCCGGCAAAATGTTTCCCTGGGCAAAGAGGAATACATTTGGTAGTTAGTCCCAGAATTTCTGCACTGAAATAAATCCTGACTTCTAGTATTACGTTGTGGAATCCAGAAGTAAACTTGGTGAAAGAAGCTGTGATCAATTTTAGAGTGTCTTAAAGTGCAAATATTTAAAAAAATGGCATTATTGATGTTGTAGAAGAAAACTTTTTTTTTAAATTTAATTTTTTGTAGGCATTTGTCGGATTTCTCCGATTACACAGATATATCACGCTCTATTACAATCATACGCACTATCTGTTATTGTATAAAATTTAGTTATTGTAGTCGTATTAAGAGAATAATCGCAGAATACGACAAAATCCTTTTAATTGCTTTAGTTTTAAGGATTTAGGTGTTCAAGATATTTTATAAAATTCGACAAAATCAAAATACGAAAAAGAAAAAAATCGTTGAAGTTATTGATGAATAAATAAACATTACTCAATAATAAGGACTTTTGAGGTCACCTTGACCATAAAATAAGTGAAAATGAAATGCAGAGAACGACGATCATAAGTATCACCCGTAAGCATGCAACCCCCAAGATTTTGTTCACAAGTTGGAGCGTTTTGTGCTTCACGGCACCCGTTTCGGTTCATTCTTTTTGAGATCTCTTTCTTCCCCACCTGCGCTTTTTCCACTTAACTTAACATAATACTCCATATCGCATAAAAAAGCCATAGCATTCTCTTACACATACTTCATACAAGAAAAATAATTTATCGCACTTTCTTATATGGTGGCTCTTATTTATTTTCATTGAGGGTTGTTACTCGAATAGTACACCATTATACCCTAGGTCTTACGAAGAACTGGTTGCAAATGTTTGAAACTTATCTTTTCACTGTATAAATTAAATTTCAACAGAGGAATAGAGCCATTGTAAACAAAACTGGATTGTCTCATTGAATTTTCGATAGAGTTACCTTAAACTTATAAATAATTTGTCATTTTGACATATTTATTTAGAAGATTAAAACTCACTGTAGGAGAAATAAGATGAAGCTATGAAGTAAGAAGAGTTAATTATGATTATCGATACAAACAGAACAGAATATTATGTCTCGATGAAATATCTGGTGAGTGATTACATACATTTTACCGGGTGTGGTTAGTATACTCTAGGGAATGATTTGAGGTACACGGAGAAAAATTATCACGAAGAAAGTTTTTCTCACTGCGTATTTCCTAATAAAATATTAGCCATTCAGAATATATCGAGAACATGTGTTATTTTCCAAATAAGTAAATAACATAACGGAATGCGACATTATCAGTATTTCAATTTCAATTATCAGTATTTGTATGAACGGTTCCATGATAACTCAACACAGTGACAATTCAACACACTTTTAAAAAGTGATATAAAGTCATTAGAATGATGAATTTTTTAAAAATTTAAACCTTACCTAACCCAACCTACTTAACCTAGATAATAAAGTTTTTGTTTCATCACTTTCCATGACTTTATATAACTTTTTAAAGATGTGATGAATTATCATTTTGATTAGTTATGCGTTCACCGTATGAACACATGTTCCACCGCCCTCATAAAATATTAGCTTTTTACTGATACTTTGTTTGGAACTCTATCAATTCATACGTTAAAAGCCTGCAGTCCCGTTTTTTACAGAAAAAAAATAATCCTTTGGCTGGATACTCAATACATTAACAGTATTTTATTCCAGTAAGTTTTCTTTGTGTAAAGATAAATATATATAAAAGTGGTGATGTATAAGTAAATGTGTGTATACGTTGTGAGTGCGCATTGATTCAATTACCAGTAATGTTTTCTTTAACCGTTTGAGTGCCAATCGTCGATTTTCGTCGATTCGTGTTTTAAAGAAGATTGCCGATCGTCGATTTCCGTCGATTGCGTCAGTCGTGTTCTGATTCGCGCGTACGTCTGTACGTAAAATTCTCATTTTTTCGAAACGCCTGGACTTCAGGATCCTCCTCCGCGTGATTCTAAACCAATATTCTTTAATAAAACACCGAAAAAATCATCGAAATCTTTGAAAATTCAAAGAATTTATGGGGTTTTAAAAAAATATATAGTTTCATAAAAAATAATGTTTTTTTGGTGGCATTTTACAAGCAACTGTATGAATTTTTTTGGCACTCAAACGGTTAAATGACAGAGGGAGTTAAATATTTATTTATTTTGTGAATATTGCCAAATGCCCGAAGCCACATTAACTAACATCACCAATATGGATGAGTTGTGAGGCTGGAGGACGTAGAAAATGAAGGTTTGGAAGTACCTGACTATTTAGATCTGATAACTTATCATGGCTAAAGCCATTTCATAATTCATAGTCATAATTCAACAAATGTATCAAATTAAAGGCTTAGTATAAATTGGTTTTAACATATAAATATAAATTACACATTACAAAATGTTAATGGTAACTAATTAATTCAAAATAAGTCGAATGTACAAGTGTGTTGCCTCATAACAGTTTGATATTGGCTTTAATTGCCTAGTTAATAAATAGCTCTACTTTCATCAGAACGTGAAATTGTACGAAAAAAAAACAGAATCAATAAATAGTATTTTGTTAAAAAAATGATAGTTGACGATAAATTATAAACATTTTTGATCATTGAAGATGATATCAGCAACTCTCAAACGAAAATTAAACAGAATAATCGGAAAAAGATTTGGTTGCATCTAGTAACTGAACACAGGACATCAGCCTTGCCGGGACTTTGCTCCACTACATGAAAATGAAGATGAGGTTGGTAGTTCTTAGTCGAAGTATGATACAGTTAAATATGATGACTGAAAGGAATATTGTAGGATTAGCGCAGTGGTAGAGCGAAACCCCAACAAGGCTGAGGTCCTGGGTTCAATTTCTAGATGCGGCCGAATTACCGTTTAAGAGTTGCTAATATTGTCTTTATTATTTCATATTACAATTTAAGGTTTTACTAATCAAATTATTCCAAAAATTAAAAATAAGCATCTTTTGCTAGTTCTACGAACCAAACACAAAATCATAAATGGAAAAATCCTCGCTAGTTCAGCATACTTGTGGTAAGGCTAAACTACAATATGTAAATCTGAAAGTTTAATTAATTAATTTTCTTTGATGGCTGTGCTTCTAAGCCGCATATAAGTTTTCGCTGTCAGATTTTACCAATCGTTATTAAGAAAATACTAATAAATTTTCTGTTTGAGTTATTTGCACAATATTTTCATAAACAAACCTCACAGAAACATGAATTGATAATGAAAATTGAGGTGTGTTGAAACAAATTGCTTACATGTTAACTTTCTTTGGGAAGTTTGTGTTTGGTGAAGATTAAGTTTGGAAGAGATAGGACGGGTTGTTTCAAAGAGTTTGTAAAAATATTCAAATTTCAAAGTTAATTTTAAAGTTCTATTCAAGTTATGTCATCATTTAAATTACGCGAAGGAATTGGCCAACAATGTTATAATAATAAAACTTGAATAGAAACCTTAGAAATTTAATGAATTTTTCTAATTCTGTGAAACAACCTGTCCTTAGAGAATTATTGTTAATTTGTAAAATATTGGAGAATTCTCTTGCATATTGTTATAAAGTAATAAATTATAAAAAGTTGCGCCTCTATGTGTAACTCCGGTTCAATGAACTGACAAGCGATACTATAATATAGGCAGGTTAACAAGTCATTTTCGGAAGTTAAACATAACCTCACATTTGAGATATTTGTAATTTTCTAAGATTGGTGTTACTTGTTTGTTTTTTTTAATATGTATACCGCATAAGAGTCTCAACCATCTGTAGCCAGTGAGACAAAGTCAAACCCAATTGGGGTATGTTGTGAGGCTGAAGGTTGTGGAGAGGGGAAGGAGATGGGAAAGAGGAAGATGGGGGAGTACCTGGCTATCAGATCTGGTCACCAAACACGGTTAAAGCCATTTAAAGCAACGTTTCAATTCCGAATGATGGTCTGACATCGGGGCGATACCGAGAATTTATTCTACTCGGAACCTGCCGGAAGTGTACTGTACATTATTTTAAATGAATAAATTGTGAAATTACACTAATTAATCAAGTAAAATTTACTTGCGCACGCCGATATTTAAACCCGCGACCTTCTTGATATAGAATGCCGTCGTTGTTGTTGCCTTAGAAGCAACGATACAAATTTTGCTCCATTTTTAATTTTTTTTAGATTTTGACCTTTTGCTTATAATTATTTACCTTCGAAATGCTTTGGGAATTTCATTCACAGAAATAAGTATTGAGATTTCGTGGACATTTGATATTGCAAATGTAAATAACATTTTTTAAGCTCGTTTATTTTCAAATGTCGTCCGGGCACGCGCGTTCGTGAGTTTTGATTTACGATGTAGACTTCAGAAATTTGCGAAATTGAGATTTGCAGCCTTGCCAAGCAAAAGTGGCGTAAACGTAGGTTGGCACTGTAGAATGGAAACAAACTGAGGTACGGCATGAAAGTCGCCGATCTACGACCAAACTGAACGGAGTATCAAAGCGATGGAGCCAATGAAAGTTATGAGCTTGGTGGGTAGGTTGGGGAGCCGCTGGGCGTAGTTTAGATTTGTATACCATGTGTCGACATACTTATATTTAGAAGGTGGATTTGGGTACCGTCGCCCTAGAACCATTTATTGGGTAACCAACACCTCTGCCATTGGTAACCCAGAGTGGTTCGCTACGTTTGGTGAAGTGTGTTCAGGATGCACTTGCCGTGCGAGATAGAGATGCTGGTTTGGGGAGACCCTTTAACCTCTCCATCTGTTCTCTCGACCAATTGCCTTGCGACGCAGTGGGAGGGATATATTTATATCTCCGTCACTCCTGGATATACTGATCCCAAGATTCCCACCCAACCTTATAATAATAATTATAATAACATGGAATTTATATAGCGCAGTTTAGTGTCACTTCACTTTACCTTCCCAGAACTTCTTCTCCATTCTTTCCTTAAAAAACCCTCCGCCAAAAGATGATATGGGCCTTGTGGGAAATTATTTTCTTCAGGGCCTCCGGTGTGGGGTAGTATAAATAATAATAACTAATAATGGTTCAATGCCAATCACCCCTTGTTTCTCTTGCCTGTTGTGGGCACCTAATTTAGAACGTCCTCACAACCCTATTAAATTTATCAGCTGATTAGATAAAACCTTTATAGTTACTATGTTTACAAAAATAAGCCGCAGGTTTACGAGATTCTGAGAAATAATTGATATGCCCACGTATTTTTGTATTTGATATGGCTGCGTATTAAATATTTCAAAGATTCCGAATTTAATAAGCGAACTTAAGCTGTTTGTAATAAGTATACAAATGTCAAAGAGGTCGCAATATTGCATGACGTTATTACGTATTATTAATCAACTTCATCTTGAATACTACCTAAACTAGTGACATTTGACAAAAGGGAAAAACTAGGAATGTCAATTCAAGAGAAATTTGCGAACGTCAGAATATTTGTGTTTTAAAAAGTCTGTATATTGTTACAGACATTCGGAAATTTAAGTTTATTTTTTCTACTTATGACAGCGATGATTGTTGCTAAAATAATGTTGCAGTTGTAACGATTTTAAAACAACGAGCCCCAACTACCGTTACGAATATCAATGCGGAGATATAAACAATCGTATCGATGCCTACCAACAATATTAGTCTATGCTACCAACACAATAGGCGGAGCTGCGTATGGACTTGCTTGCTGCTCGCGCTCAGTTCAAATGGACCAACGAGGACCATCTTACTTGCACGGAGCGATCCATGGCGATGCAACGTATTTCGACACGTAAAGAAATAATCCTACTATTTAGTTTTCCTCTTCATACATTTTGGTTTATCACATTGCTTAATTACATCACAACTTGTGTGTTGTGTTTAAACAAACTAGTTCCCTATAAATAAATTAACTATTCGACTAAACTTAAATATAATATAAATGAGAAATAAATTAAATACAATACTAATAGAGTTACACCTCTTTTAAATTCATGCTAAATAAATTATATTTCGTTTACTAGAACTTGTACTTGTTGTGTTTCATTTAGTCTTGGAAATTAATATTATTGCTACATTTGCCGATCAACGTGGTTTTTTCTGTAATTAATTATTTTAATTGTTGCACAATGTGAAAGATTATAAGTAACTTCAATTTGAGATTTTAACATTCCTTGCTTTACCAATATGGTCTTCATTTTTTGTGTCCTTTCTGTGCTATCTACATTCATCATATCGAATCCGTACAACATTGCTCTTTGTGGGGAATCGCTTGGAGGTTAGGACTCAAATGAGGCGAGTACCTGCTCATATTATTTAACAATCATATTAATCAACTAACGGCGACACAAGACTTTAACAGCGGGAGTTCGCTCGACGCCTACATAACAATTAATTCCGACGAATTTGTAACAATAATACCCTTTTTTCTGATACCCACGGATGTAAGCTATTAATATGTTAAACAGTATATTACCATTAAATGATATTAAAATTAGCGGTAAGCATTAGAGTCTATTTTTGTAGATGATGAGTTAGTAACTTCCCGAGGTATTCGTTTAGAAATATCTGAGAGTTTAGTGATGCATTCATCTGAATTAATTAAAATGAACCCTGTGGAAAGGGAAAATTCGACTCTAGCTCCACCTAATACGCCGGCCCACGCGCCGATTATTTTTTACACGACTTCTTCACTTACGTCGATAAGATTCCGACTATATTTTAGGGTATGCTCTCGTCTTATACAACTCTACTTTAAAACACTTATCCTTTATATTTATAGATACAAAAAAAGAAAAATTAACTAACACATCTATTATAAGCAATAGATTTTATGCTCAAAAACATATTCAACAACCAACTATATTTGAACAAAAAAGATTCCTAAACTATGGTACTAAACTCTACAAAAAAACCCACACTTATTAAAAAATTTCAACAATATTATGACATTGAAATTACTTAAACCGAAACCGATAATATATTAAAAATTACTTCATGTTATTGATAATATTAAATTTTTTAAATTGAGCCGCTATCAATTACAACCTTTAGGTAGATGGCGATAAGGCTTAAATTCCCGCTTAACACCATCCGCCTGTTTTGATTTATGCACGAAAAAAACATGGCCAAAATGTGCCTTTTATTTTATTTTGTGGATGTTCAGGCATAAATACTTAATTTTTTTTCGATCATTTTATAAATAACTTAATTTGCCACATTATACAATAAAATCATAACCGAAAATGGGTTCGTAAGTAGGAGATTTTGAACTTTAAAGCAATTTTTATAGGCCTTTGCATATTTTTTTTCTGGGCTTATAAAAAGACTTATCTAAAAAATACTCGATTATTTCAAAGGCCAAGATGTATTCTACTAGCAGTATTTAATTAAAGCATCTGAAACATTTCTAGGCGACCAAATTTTCAAACCAAAAACACATGATTTTGCATTACTACGTATGGCATCGCCTTAAATGAAATCGTAATTACGGGAGATCCCGGTGAGGATATATGATTATAATAAATAAAAATTTAACAAACTTTCAACATTTCTTTTTTAGATAAAAGTAGAAAAGACTTTGATCTAGATAGCATTTTTTAAATTATAATCAGTATTGTGGACTCACCTTCCTTGTTACAGCTAATCTATTATATGATCGCTTCCCGTAGACCCCAAAATAACAAATTTATGTTCCTCAGTGCTCCTCTATCGAACGAATCCCATTATCCTTTGTCCAAAACGTCTAGACTTGTATAGTTAAGTCAAAGCATTGAATTTTTAGGTATCAGTCTAAATGATTTTTGTCAATCAAATGAATATTATATTTTACATTAACAGGACTCAAAGCTTTAACCTTATCGAAACCTAGCCCACGATTTTACTTGAAATTATCTTCCTTGTGTACATTTTTGTTTTACACATATTTTTCTGCTCTCCTTTCGCTATCATTTCTATTTCTACCATGCATGTGATCTTATGAAGTTAACTAAAGACAATTTTTCCCGTAAAAATAATATGATAAGTTCCTGCCTACTTTTAAAAAGGATGTTATTCATTACTATTTGTACATCATATTTGTCGTTCAAACTAGCTTGGGAAGGCATCGCGTGCAGTTTAACACGCATACCGCGTGATGTTCGTCCTTTCCAGATACTGCAGTGCTTCTAACATGCTAACGGAGGGGCGAATTCCTGGTTTTGCAGCCCTTACAATAACGTGGGTGGCAGAACTAAGCGATAAGATACACAATTCCGGAAATGTCCTCATTATGAAATCCCTCCAGGTGTCTAGATTCCAGCATCTAAGAACATTGGAGAAAGTTATTGGCACCATCAATCATGAATGATGCTACAGTCCATCTTTTTTGTCCTAAATATATGTTTTAGCTTGTACCTTCTGACTTTTAGGTACGTTTATACTTTATTGGATGTGTGGGATCGTACCGACCTTCTCACATTCTGGAATAAAATAAATAATGAATATTATGTGAAACCATGTATAATCGTGTGAGAAATGTGAACATGGAATTTATATAGTGCAGTTTAGTGTCATTTCACTTCAAGTGTGCTTTGATCACAAAGAAAAGTATGTTAAGATGGTTTTTACATGCAGAGCAAATGAGCAAAGAAAGGAGTGTAATGAAAACATTTGATGCAAATGCGAAAGGTATAAGAAGTCAGAGATTCCCTTAAAATAGTCCGGTTTTAGAGCTTGCTTTGATTTATTTTGACAATCGTAATCGTATTTATTTGAAATGGCTTAAGCCAGATATGAATAACCGGGTGGTTTTTGTCTCTGATCCTCCTCCTCATTTCTATTTCCTCCCACTCCCTCCACCCTCACAACATACCGCGAATGCGAATGACGAAGACACACTAGCTTAAGGCAGTTTTGACTAGTTTGTGGTTTGTACTGTATTCACATTTGTTTTAATTCGCCGAAAAGCAGGTGTCTTTTCCATTCCCAAACCCATTCGTACACCCGTTCTCTATTCTGTGGTGGACCCAAAGCTTACAGTCCTTTCCCTAGATAGTAAAACCATTACTTACATTTAACAGTAAATCATTTTACAAACTTCGGTCACCCCAGATGCGAGAGACTGGAGCAGTGCAGTTCTCTCTCACCGCAGGTATAATATACCTAATACTTAGTAAGTCGGCAGTCTACTTGATCCAAAGCTATGGGATTAATAACCCGTCTGCAGGTGAAAATTTATGTCCGGGGGAGACGTAAGCCGTAAGCGTCCATTTCCTGGTGGAAATGTTGCCAGAATATACATTTTATGCTATGGCTTGTCCCTACGAGGGCAACACAATACTCGTTGCATTGTTTTTCATACTCGAATATAATCTTTACGAAATTGGTTAATTATTTTCTACGCTTACAAGTTTTGAATACAAAGAAGTCACATTAAAAGAGGATTTTTAAAAAATACGTTTTATTTTTGAAGAAATATATACGCGATACTGCGTACTGATATCTCATTGAAACTTTTTGGTAAGCGGTGCTTGTAGACCGGATTCGATAGTTTTAGTTAGAGAATTGGGAGAGTTGGAGGTCAGTTGGAGGTAAAAAAGCTGAACCAATTTTTTCGCTCCATATCTCATCTAAATATAATACATCAATGTTTTTAACTAACCAGATAATTGGAAGCCATGTAATAAATTAATAAAATAATAATAATTTTATATAATTCAACAAAAATTCTTTGATAATTATATTTTATCCTTTGATTCTATATACAGGAAAGTTATAAAAATATTCATTTATACAACAATAACAAAGTCTAAACCCTCCACTATTTTAATAATTTGAAAAGGTACTTAAACATCCTTTAAATAAATAAAAACGGTATTTGAATATATAAAAAGCTACGGCGTCTTTTTTTTCACAAAATGATTTGCAAAAATATGTAGGCACATCAGACAAAAGGTCTTACCAGTCGTTAAGTTATCATCATCGCATAACCAAGTTAATGTTTTTTAAAAGTCCACCGTATCGCTAACCGAAAACCTATACCCAGCGGAGTGAAATATTATAGATTACATCTTCACCGGAATCGTGTTCCTTTGAGTGTTTTACACGTTACATTTTTTCGTACAGATTCAATACATGTAATCTTTCCATATAGATTCGATGGGGAAAATAGGACTAGTTTTCTCTGTTTCTGTTAACTCGGTTTTATTGATACCGACTTTAAAGAAGGTTACGGTTACGTTAGGAATACACATTATGGAGTAGGCACCATCTTTGGAGTAATTTTAACTAAATACCTCCAATATAAAATATATTCGAGTTTAATACGTAAATTTATTACAATATGATAAAACCGAACTTGTAGTAAAATTTCACAATGACAAAATAACGATAAACTTCCCGAAAGAGAAACATCGCTAGTAACGTTAACAGATATTTGATTGAAAACACCATTAAAATAAACACTGAATAGTTCTATGGTTCTTTATAATAATTTTAATGAACAATTAAATTAACTATTATTGGGACACAACCATGAAAATATCAACTACTTGGTCGATGGGTACAACAAAATATTTCCATGGCATAACTAGTAAAAAAATTCGTTAATGTTTTAGCAAACCATTGTACACAATAGATATACGGGCTAGAGTCAGTCTTTCTCAAAGTGAGCAATAACGCCCCCTTGTGGGTGTTGAAGGCTTTCAGGAGGGGCAGTAGAAGGCACAAAGAAAATTAGGGGGCGTTAAGTAAATCTAGAGGGGCGATGACAGACAAATTCTATCCGTAAAAATCCGACGGAATCTAGCTAAATTAATTATTATAATTTTATTTGGGTAATCGCCACTTGATTAGTTTTTAAATTAAGTAAAACACTAATAATTGAATAAAATCTTTTCTATCACTATCCTTTTTTTCTTAAAGTTTGTATAGAAAACTGTATCGGACTATCCACCTTCAGTTCGATTCATAAATCGTTCTTCATTAACGACAATTAAGTTCCAACAAGTTTTTTTTACAACCCTGCATGAACTGACACGATTATCTTACTTGTTTTAACTTGCTCAGTACGAATTCGGTTTCTCTCATGAAGTAAAAAAGTAAAAAAATTTTTTTTTAAATTATATTCGCAATAACTGTTTCTGAGATACGCAACAGATGGTAATGTAAAAGGGTAAGTTAAAGAATATGGGGCACCAGATTTCTTTTAAATCTCAAAGTGGGCGGTGGTCGAAATAAGTTTGAGAACCTGTGGGCTAGAGTAATTACGAAATTACTGATAATTTGGTTGCAAAAATACCATAAAAATAATATAAATTAGGGTGGGAAATCCCTACACATCATCGATTGAACAGTTTAAAGAAAAGTATTACTCAAGAAAAGCACTCTGCTGTGAGGCTATCAGAAAGGAGACTGTAATTGTGTAAACCCTCTTGGCCTTTGCTTATTGTACGACATTCAGTCTTTACTATATTCGTGTACAATTTCTTATGTTATCTTGCATTATAGTGTTTATGTACTTGTGGCGTTTTTACAAATGTTGTGTTCGTGTCTATACGTCCACACAATTTACACGACTAGTCCACGTGATTTACAAAACTATTACAATCATAATACTCGTGTGTATCTAAGGCATCTTAAAAAAGTGTAATTTTGTATATCATAGGTACCTACTAGCCGTCATGAACCCAACGTTGTCAGGGTGTTGTATGGTTTGGAGTAAAAATTTTAGGAACTTAATTATAGTAAACTGGGTGCAATTACAAGGTGGTTATTTTTCGAAATTAACAGTTTTTTTTATGTAAACTTATTACAAGACAAAGTGGAGTTGTAAAAGTGGGTGGGGGAAGAGGCTAATTATTTAACATTATGGATAATAACTACATTAATCATTGAAGAAGAAGATAATACTAATAAATCTGAACGAAACATTAAATATACAGACAATAAAAAGATAACGGTTGAAATTGAGAATCGAACCCAGGACCTCGGTTTTATCTTTTTCCTGGTAAGACAGACATCCTGAGACCGTTAACATTTTATTTTCTGTTTCTTGTTCTGTTTCATGTTTCGTTTAGATTTATTAGTATTATCTTATTCAGTGATCAATATTGAGTATAACCTTCTAAAATTATTATTATCAAATAAAATAATATTATTTTTTAATTATATATTTTTTATTTGGATATTTACCCAGTAGCTACAATTCCATACAAAACACGTAAAAACGGATAAAATGCGTAAAAATTAACCAAAAACAACTTCCCAGTAAATCGTTGCCTCTTATGCGCACCTCCATATTTTTTATCATACCTTTATGGATATGTATTATTATATTCTATGACATTTTTTGGATACTTCTACCCTTTTCTATCTATATATTTATGGTTTTTCTATCTGCACAGACATTATGAGCCACAGCAAGGCGTGGCGAGGTTCAGCTAGTAAGAAAATAAATAGTAATAACAATTTTTCTATCGTTTTACGTTTTTTGTAATAGAGAAAATGATATCCTCACTGGGATCATCCGTGCTAAGGATTTCATTAAAATATAATCAAAATTTAGTAGTATGAATAATATGAAGTAAATATAAATATATTATGTAGTTTATTTTCAGAATCAAATATAGGTAAATGATGTTTTTGGTGCAGTTAGCTTTCGGTTTGTGTCTGTATTCGGTGTATATTTTCTATTTCTGATCTTCCTATCTTTTGTAAACAGTTTTTTATTTGAGATATAAATGTCATAATAATGTGGTTTTTGATTGGGAGTGGGATTTTGTTGCAGAAATTATTACAAAGTTTTTTTGCCCAAATGTTGTATATATAGTTGTATGAGATCTACTCTTTCTAATATACATGTTAGATGATATTTAGATGATTGTTATGATAGTTGATGATATTTTAATATGCGTGTTAGATGATATTTCTTTACAGGACCCCACCGAGAGACTGCCTGGGTTCTCATTGCTTCGCAAAACCTGCCCCGTCATCAATAGGTTAAGGTGCTCCCATATCCGCTGTGCCCACATGATGCACAGATGAGGCCTTAAAGAGTCGGCGATGTGTGAATGTGGTGCGGTGCAGACCACCGAACATGTGGTTAACGAATGCCCGCTCCATTCATTCCCCGGCGGGATTGATGAGGCACTAGAATGGCTCGCAAACCTAGAGGCCCCCCTCTGATTCCCCCACCATACGAAAGAAGACAAAGAATGATATTTCCTATGTTTTGTAGTTTTGAATTTACAGGAGTACTATTTTAGGTAAATAAACATGAAGAAATTTTGAAGATTTTTCAGTGCTAGTTCGTACGATAGAATTTAAGAAATATGAGATTGGCGAAAAGTGAATGATATGGCTAAGATTGCAGAGTTGGTAGAAGCCTAATGATTTCCAAATTTGGTAACAAATAAATTGTTTTTCTATCTAAAAAAAGTTTATTTAACCTTTTTACTTTTTACGGCCGGCATAGTCCAGTGGTAACGCATTGGACTGCCATTCCGAAGGTCGCGGGTTCGAACCCGGCATGGGCAAATAAATTTTATTTGATTAATTTATGTTATTTCACAATTAATTAATTAAAATAATATATAGTATATTTGCGGCACGTTCCAGAGTGGAAGATACTACCAGTATCGCCCTGGTGTAAGACCACCATTCAGAATTGAAAAGTTGCTCCAAATGGCTTTAGCCGTGTTTAGTGACTAGATCTGAATAGCCAGGTACTTCCCCACCTTCCTCTTTCCCTTCCCCACTTACCTTCAGCCTCACAACATCCCCCAATTGGGGATGCCATAGTCTCACTGGCTCCAGACGGGAGCAGTTGGGACTCTTGTGAGGTATTCACTATAAAAAATAAAAAAAGTGTAACTCCTAAAGTTACTACACTTTACTCCCAGTTGCCTTGTACTGTGCACAACACAATCGCAAATGAATCAAAGCTTTTTATTACTGTCATCAAACTACGTGCGAAGTAGCAGGTTGCCGGTAGTAAATAAGCCGAACTCGATATCGAAACGGCAGATAGTATTATTAGAGTCTAATGTCCCGCAAATGGTGGTCACTGGGTAGGTACTGTGCAATGGGCAGTCTGGACTCCGGAGGGCGGAAGACCCATTGTGTTTGGTGCAATGCATTATGTCCGTTGCTTGCCCATTGGCAACTATGGCAGGAAATAGTATCTTCTCAAACAGTGGATATTATGTACATAAATCGGATTTTGGCTCTTGCCTCCAGGAGATTTAGATATTTGTTATTCAAAATTCAAAATTGAAAAAAATATTTATTGCACAAAAAGAGTACAAAGGGTATAACTTATAGGTTACATCCTATTTCTTCCAGCTAACCCAACAAATACACATTATATCACATAACCCAACAATTACATGTTAACAAATAAATAAAAATAAATAACAGTAAATAAAAAAATAAAAAAAACAGAGGTATTTAATTCATGTAAGGTGTAGTGACATTTGTTTAAAAGAAATGTTTTTAGTGTTGATTTAAATTTAAGTGTGTCGGTTATTTGTTTGATGCTACGTGGAAGGTTGTTATATATTTTAATGGCCATGTAGTGTGGTCCTTTTTGAAAAATAGTTTTGTTTTTATTTTTATGGTTAATTTTGATTTTTAGAAGTAAAAGATAACTATTGCCTGGATATTATGAATAAACCGATTTTAATAAAGTGGTTTTCTGTTGATTTTTATGCTTCTTCCTTCACTTATTATTTTTTTTGGTAAACTAATGTTTAAGACAAGTTTTTTTATGCATATCACAAAAGGTAACAATTATTTTTTATAAGCAATAATTATTAGCCTAAAACACTCATCCACATTGAAAAATCTCCTTATAAAAGATACATGACTTAATAAAAGATACATGTCCCGTTGGCGTCATGTATCTTTTATCAGGAGATTTTTCAATGTGGATAAGTGTTTCAGGCTAATAATTATTGCTTATAAAAAATAATTCTTCTTTCACGCTCCAACGGAGCCACCGATCAAGGTGATTTTTTGCATAGGAATAGTTGTAGGACTAGAAAATAACATGGGTTACTTTTCATCCAGGAAAAAATCTTCGAAGCCACAGATTAAAGCTAGTGTTCTATAAGTACATTTTGACCACTGGAACGTTTTGGGCTAGATTTTGGCCAATTTACAAACACGCACGACCGTACGCTGAATAAATGTGGCCATTTTGAAGAGAAAGGTTTATTATTTTTTTAAGAATTATTTCAAAAGTTCCCGCGTCTTAATATTCACAGAGTTAACAGTTTTACTCAGCTAGTGGTTTCACTGTTTATTAATAGCATAGATATGTCTCGCATCTCCGTATAATATAAGTATTTAAACATAATATTTCAAATGCGAGATCTTTTTTTCATAGCAAATTTGTATTTTACTAAAAGTTTGTCATGAACCTATTAATTCATTTGATAAGGGTCTGCAACATTAATTCGAAAAGATTCTTAAAAAAATAGCAATAATCATTTTTCTATGTTTTCCTCCGATTGAATAATAAAATTGGTATTTAATCGAGGTCCTTAGTTTTAAGCGAGGAGGTCGTTGCAAAACTTTTTCTGGATGTCGTGGGTTCAAGTCCCTGAAATTCACATATAAAAATGGTCGCTTACACGGGGGGCTGTTACAAACTATGTACCTATGTTTAACATACATAGATGCTGTAGTTAATTTAAGTGAAAATATTTGCTTCTGTCAAGATATTCTAGAACGACAAAAATGAGAATTTAATGATGTAAGAAGTCACAGAAGAACATATTTTGCCGCATCATAAATATAATACAAATATAAAATATGACATTACTAATATATGTGTTTCAAATTTTACATAACTGGTGAACAACGCAACGTAGGTTAAATGGTTGTTGTATAAAATTTAAAGCACATTTTTAATAAAAGGGATTCCTATATAGGTAACTAGATATACCACGTATTATTTAAAAAATAATCTTGCGTTATTTTAAAAACAAGTCTTGTAGAAAAATCTTTCTTCATTTCGTAGAAAATGAAACACGCGTATCAACTACTTAATGCCAAAGTTTTTGTTCAGAAGAACCATAGAAAAAACCAAATTATATAATATTACCTTTTTTACTACCTAATTCTGGTACACTGGTTGACCCTTTGAAACAAAACATTGCAAAAACGTGTTTACCATGAAACCCTATTATAAACCCTTCCCTGATCATAAATATCTGGGAATTTCTGCGACACAACGAGTACTGAACAGAAGATTCTTAAAAAACTACTTATTAAAACAATTTTTAAAGAAAACAGATGTCGATACTCTGTAATTAATTTACATAAACGGCCTTTTCAAGTCATAGGCTTCGGAGTGACGAATTTATGATCAATTGAGCTCGTTCTTTTTGATAAGCCATATTCATATCATTCTCGGTAAACAGACAGTCCGACATCTAGACTTGGACATATGTAAATATATCTACTAACTACCCAGCATCTTATTTTTTTCGTGGTACGAAGCAGCGTACCGGTATCAAGAGTCGTGCGATTATTCGTACGCTTACGCCGGGAGCTGAGAGCCGTATCGGGGGAATCGTATCGGGGGAGCCGTAGCGGGAAGCCGTAGCGGGGGAGCCGTAGCGGGAAGTCGTAGCGGGGGAGCCGTACCGGGGGAGCCGTATCGCGCGAGTTTCATCGGGCGACCATAGTATTCCCATTGCTCATACTCTCTGAGCTCATGGCTCCCGTTCAATTGAGCCGTCGTTCAGTTGAGTCAACTCTTACGAGAAAATATTGAGCTGGTAGCGTCATTCTCGCCCTTAATAAAATGAGTCGTGACCCATCGCTAAGGCCAATGAGGAGTAAATTTTTTTCTGTTCGATGAATGAAAGAAATTCGACGTTTAATCTAATTTTTAAACATTTTTCTTCAGGAACACAGACATGACCAAAAATCGCCCACAACACGCTTCTATCGGTTTATCTATTCATTGTTTAGAGTAGAAGGTCTTTCGAGATAAAAAAAAATGTTTGAATTAAAAGCCGACACTAAAAACTAAGATGTATCTGTATGGATATATCTTAGATACAGATACATTTTAGATACAGATACATCTTAAATACAGATATATCTTAGATACATAGATATCTTTGATACAGATACATCTTAGATAAAGATGGATCTTAGGTACAGATGTCAAAATCAATAATACCCTTATTGAACCGCAAAACCTCATCTTTTGGTATACCGCAAGGAACTGTCATCGGTCCAATCATTTTTATTATATGTGTAAATCAAATGTTCACTCTTTCCATTGTTGGAGATATCATATCTTACGCAGACAACACTGTAGTGATCACAAAAGGAAAATCATAGGGGGAAACAATGAGGATAGCCAATATTAATATAAACATACTCAAAACATGGTTCGACCTAAATTGTCTCTCACTAAATACCGAGAAAACATATTTCATCCTATTCTCTTTGCAGGAAAAAAAATTCGAAAACAATATTACCATTAAAATCCATTCATCACAGTGTCAAAATATAAACAGAATGCAAATTGTTTACCAATAACATGTAAAAATAGTATAAAGTATCTGGGTATCATAGTAGATAGACACTTAAAATGGAACGAACAAGTCCAAAATACGGCAACCAGACTAAGAAAGGTTATTTACTTATTCATTAGATTGAAAAACATCCTATCATATAATATGATTAAAACTATTTATTTCTCTCTTGCCCAATCTATTCTACAATATGGTATAACTGGGTAGGGGGGGGACTTTCAAAACTAACCTCTTACCTGTAGAAAAGGCACAGAGGTTGATTCTAAAAGTCATCCTTCGTAAACCATATATTTCCAACAACACAGTTATTTAACTCTATCATGGTTCTCAGTCTAAATAATATATTAAAAAAAACTCATTGTTACAAACTCACAAAGATCATTTCAATCCTACAATAACATTTCCAAAAATAAGTAACCGATCAAGATCACGTGGCAACTTAGAAATCCCTAAATTTAAAATGAGCGCTTCTCAACACCATTATATTTATCAAGGTATAAAATTTTTTAATGCACTCCCATATAAAATCAAATCTGAAAAAAATTATAAAGCCTTTAAATTACAAATAAAAGAACTTCTTGATCAACCATATAATAATTATAAGTTTTAATTTAATTTTATACGTATCTTTTGATTACAGGTACATATTTTTAGTAATTGATCAAAATCAAATTTTAATAGTACATACTTAGTATATAATTAACTATTTAATTTCATCATTAATTAACAAAAATATATATTTTTCTTTTTTTACCATATCCTCTTGAAATATTATATCAGCATTCGAACCACCAACAGCTTATTTTTTTTTTTTTTTTTTAATTCCTTTATTTTCCCAATTTTTACATTAATTACGTACAATATTATATAAATCAATACGAATAATGGGAACCCACTAAGGCGCAGCCTGTGCGTGGGTAATATATTTAAATTATTATTTTATTGTACCTAGAAATAAACAATAATTATAATAAAAACAAGATTACATTTTGTCTAAGCGGTTTGTATAAAAAGTGTTTATTTATTTTATTTATTTATTCATTTTTGGGAAAATCAACAGTTTACATTTTGTAATGTTTTCTCCTTTTCGCCATTCTTTTATTTTGTTTCAAACAATATAGAATTTTCTTCTCTCTTGGCTATGACCGATGTTTAAATTTTTTTTTTTTCTAAGGCTTTGCATATGTGTTCGCAGGGATGGAAAATTCCTCCCCTACAACACATAAGCCTCCATGAAAATTGGACCCTCTTCTTTGATATCTACAGAAAGCTACTTAAAGCTCTCTTGTACTATATATCTTTATAGACATATGTACTTAACTAATTAATACGTTATTTACGATCTTGAACGCAAATATACCCGTATTTATATTGTAATTAAATTCCATCAAACGTTGTGTAATTTTTTTGATTTATGATATAGGATTTTAATTACTTTCATTTTTGTGGTAACCCTCTTGGTTCTGATCGAGGTGTTGAGTTCAAAGTTGAATTAGTCTTTCTATTGCAAACCTAGACTTAAATGAATTTTCTGAATGAGCTAACTTTCCTATTGTAATTATTCTGATTCCCTGCACCCTAACAAAATCGTAGTTAAACGCTGATAAAAGATATTATACATGTTTATTTGGACAGGTAATTTAATATAACTCAAATGGTTAATTGTTAGTAAATTTGATTTTGGTGAACTTTTGTGTCTGTGTGGCACCACTCCTTTATGATTCTGCTGCTATAAGGTACATGTAAAGATTGATTTAGTAGGTTAATGTAATTAGTTAATTGCATATTTGACGAACTCGGAATAGCCCATTTGCTGGCATAATTTGGCTCCAATCCTCCATCAAGTAAACGAGATGATCGGGAGTGGACTAGAAATTTGCACAATCCTTTGACACGGCTCCTTGATTGATACCTAAGTTATCGTGTCCCAAGAAGCCTTCCACGTCATCATGTACTGCATTCAAGTTTCCCCCCGGGTCCCGATACCCCCAAATTCCGACACCTCCTTGGACTACAATTTACTTAGGGCGAACCGGTTTCGTCCTACATACAATCATATACTCACGGTTGGTGTGGACTTACGGGTCGTGAATCCTCATTCCACGTTTAAGAGAAGATGCGATAGTGGTCTATTAGACCTAAAATGCAAGCTGTATGCAGGTCCGCATCCTCCAGTAAACAGTACATACGAATAAATATATGTATACATACAGTTTGGGAAAGGCTTATAACTCGCAATACGAGGCTATCTACCTCGCATCCCGAGCTCGGATCTCGCGCCAAGAACTCTGCGAAGCTCTAGGTCTGGTAACCGAATATATACGTACTAATAAGGTGATACTAATAAATACTAGTAAAATAAGGTCATATTTGATAGTTTGTTTTGGAGAGCTATCGAACTCCAAGCTTTTGTTTGTTTGGTTTTGACGTTTTTATTTAAGAGAATCGTCATCTCTATTTGGTTTGGTTAATGGTCTTGTTGTAGGAGCGACCACTGCCTCCTATTGATGAACTGTATTTGTTTTAAATTTTACCTCCAGGGTTCAACATTAATTTTTGTTCATCCTATCCCGTGATTTTCCAATTGTTTCAAGTGGTTGATTGCCACATTAGAGAGTACTCGACCCTCAAATATCTCAGGCAACTGATGGGGTTTTGTATGAGCACCCAATCAATAAAATTCAAATGTTTCGTATAATTATTCGATATAAATCTGGCTAACCCGTGATTTTTCAATTGTCGATTGTGAATGATAAGTATTTGAGAACACGCATCTTCCAGCTGTTTCGGGTAATTAATAAAATCCTTTGTGACTAACTAATTATGGCCAAGGTCGTTTTCAAACTATGCGGTTGACCCAATTCTCCAGTGATCCTTTGTTTTGTAAACAAATAATATAAACATCTCCTGACACACTAACCTAAATGTGAGATTTGTTTATTTTAAATTCCTTAGAAGTCATTTGTGCCTCTTTACTGATTCAGTTTTGATACCGTTTATTGTGCATAGTTAATTTAAATATTTTTAATTCCTTTATTGAAGTTAAACTATTTATTTCATTTTCCAAATTTAGTAAATTTACTAGGTTAAATGAAGAATAAATATAAATATATATTTAAGTACACATATCTCTATTGTCAAAATATGTTAAAAAAGAGTACATATATTAATAAATAAATATAAAATATATGATTCTACATGGTCTTGAATATTAATAAATACATATTTTCTTTTTCAATAATATAGATATGTCCTCGGGTAGGTATTAAAAATCGCTACCATTTCGATGTTTCGATTAATAAATAAAATACATATATATAATTACATTACTCATATATATATACTTTATATACAATATTTTACTTTACTTCTATATAGATAAATATATATACAAATATACAATATACATATATTAATGTGTAATTCTTTGTTTTGTTGTTTTAATTTAATATTCAATTGATATACTTCCACTTCACAGCCCTTCTGTGTCTCCTGGGACCTGAAAATTATTTATAAAAGGAAAACTCACCCACGTCAAGGTATTTCCGGTCGGGTAGTACACAACAACCTTGATGAAGAAATCCTACCTAATTAATTGTATTTTTCAACTAATTTCAAAATAAATCTTTTCGACTATTTATTCCTATTTAATATTTTATTCTCGCTTGAATCGTATAAATTAGCTGATATTTAATTTTTCTTCCGAACGAAATCCTAATCCAGAAAACCCGTTGATTTAATAACACCTTTCCAGTTTAGGCTTTTTGAATGATAGCTGTTTCAAATTCTTTTTCGAAATGATAGACTGATGATTAAAATTCCGGTTAGAACGACAAACACTTTTAACACTGTCGCTATACGCACGATGGATTTTAATTGAACAATTTATTAATTCTAAATTTCTTTTTATATAAATTGATAAGAAAATTTATTCCAAATTGTGCAAACTTTTAATTTACTCGACTATTAATAAATTAAATATTTTCTAACTGTTAATTTTAGAACAAAGATTTAAACGTTTATTATTATCGAATCCTTTTTTTTTGTTTTTGCGTTTCTTTTAACCTAAGATGAAGTATTTATTACTATTATTATTATTTTTTAACCAAATTGACGTTAAATTATAATCTATTTTTAAATATCAATACGCGATCACGTTCACTTTAGATTAACGATAACAAACTCTTAAATTTAATTTGAATGTTTTCACTTTGAATGAAATAAATATTTTTAAATTTTTAATTAATTCACAATTCACTTTTTGCACTTCACTTAACACTTTTAAGCACTGAGTTTAAATTATATTTATTTTCACTGTTTAACCAAATTAAACTGATTTAACAAAACTTCACTGGTGGGGTTTTCAGAATTTAGAAACTGAATTTAAGACTTTTTACAAAACTTTCTAAGTCCAGGTACTTGTTCAGAATTTAACACTTAGATTATTTCACTAGAATTTTACCAATAGACGTAGTACTGCCATGTAACAACTTTTCAAATCTTCGGCGCGACTGTCCCAAAACTGGTGTGTACCGTCACTTTATACCCCTCTCAGGTTCCAAAAGACGTATCTGAATTTCTCTTGATGCTTAATTCTATCTCTTATCAACTCGTAAATCCAAACACCCCTTCCATCAATATCGATCGTTCCTACATACGATCTTCTGTTTTCCGGCTCAAGGCGGTGTTCAGTTTCCATCTCACAATTCTAAATCGATAGGGTCCGAATCGGGTAAGTCTGTGTTAATCGCCCAAGCTCCCTTTGTCCTCTGTTCATACAAAAATGTAGTTAAAATCTCATGATTTTGCGTTCCTTTTTTTTCTCAATTCGCGATAGGTCCGTCCTCAATAACATATATATAGATCTCAATTTTATGCATCTCGTGCGAAATTGTTTAAATCCATGCTGAAATCTTTACTACGCATTTTTGAATTTCGATTCGTCTGAATTCTACTCAATTTTATTGTCCCTTATATGGGCTTTTCCATTTTCACCAGTACTTTCTCTCTTAATGCCGCAGATTTGAATTTTTCCTTATCTTCTTGGATTTTCTTTTATCCGCGACGTTTTCTTGCACAATTTCTTCTTGATTCTTATGTCATTTCTCATAACTCTTATAATTACTCATTTTCCAAGTCGTATTTATTAATTTCACGGATAAATTCGAATTGTATCGCTTTTCTCCACATGGATCATTTCCTATCTCCGTTCTTTACCCTTCCTTTTATCTTTTCTTCACTTTTCCCGATGTGTGTGGTCTCCTGGGAAATTTCATACTTCATTTATTATTAATTAATATATAGTTTTCCACACTTCTATGGGAGATATACCTAATTTGACTCTGGGATATCTGTCACTTTTATTGCCTGATCCAATCTCCGCCCCATCCTCCATCCCTCACTTACAAGATTTCACATAAATTATATGTCTGGACACCTGTTTACGTTTAAAATTTTGGTACCAGACTCGTAAATTTAGTTTAATTTCAAACCTATTAATTTTAATCTCTTTTGACTAATCTAAATACTTCCATAAGGTCCACGTTAAAGTTAATCGCTTTTCTAATCGTTTATTACCTTAACGTAAATAAAAATCATGTTCGGATTTCGATTGTTTACCCTTCAAAATATACATGAGACCGCCAACCTTTTGTCTTGTTTCGATCCCTCCGTAATATTGGGTAACTCTAATATATATCTAACCTAATAATCATGAAAATGTCTACTTTTCCTGAATCTAATCTATCGATATTATGTTTAGTTTTACTGTCTTCTTCTGCTACTCGATTTTCACGTCCCTAGGACCTTCGTAGCAGTCCAAAATCCCTGTACTATCCTTCCATTCGATCGCCGCACTTTTCTAAAAGTGTATTTTTTTTGCGAGATTTTTCATTCAACATTGATTTACCAATATGTCCGTTTCATCTTAAATTGATAACGATTAATTTCCATTGTTTCCAAAACTCTCACCTCTCTTTAGTACGATTTTTATCGAACATGATACCCTCCTTCTATCATAAATAATTGTACTACAGTTGAAAATTCTGCCAGTGATTTTCCTTCGCTTTTCCCGTCCTTTTTTATACTATCACGTTTATAGTTTTTCCATTGCATTTTCGTGTGTGTGTTTTTCAACTTGTAAAATCTTCAAAGCACTCGATTTCAATGGTTCGCCATCACCTAAATGCCTCAGTTATTGTAAACATTTCCAGGAGTTTGTCACCTTGAAAGTCGACGTTGACCCTAAAGTGCGTTCACCTCTAATTTCTGTGGGAAAGAAGAAGCCATTAATTATCTTTTTTTATTGCCCGATCCAAAGTTTATTCCTTTGTCCGTCGTAGACACACCTCCCTCCGCTCACTGATTGGTTACTCAAAATTTTATAGCTCTTTGTTCAGATCTATTGGTTGACAAAATTCAATATTTATTTATAGGCCTAGGAAAAGGGGAAGTACCAGTCGTCCTAGACGATTTTACGACCTCTCTGCTTTCGTCCCGGAACCTTGATTTAATTTCAACTATTACAGGAGTCTACTGCAAGCAAGCTGGATCAATTCTTTCTCCGCCAGATGTCGTTAGCATGTCCGTTTTCATAAATAATTTGCATATTTTCTTGCAGCTATGGTTTATCTGTTTTTTCTTTCACTGTGATTTAAAGCCTTTCATCACAGTTTTTACAGATTGTACATAAGTAAAATAGCCAAAATAAAACCAATTACGGATTTCCTCCTTGTGATTTTACGTAAGACAGCATTAGAAGAAATAATTAAATTTATGAGAAATGTGAAGTTATAATTATATAAAATAAAAGAATTGTATAAAATAATAGAAAAAAATAATACAACAAAAATAAAAATAAAGGGGAAAAAAAAAAAAAAAAAAAAAAAAAACTAAAATTTATATAAAATAAAAGATTATCGATACATTGGTAACCATAAGAATACAAACAATATTGTGCATATAAATCATATCATAACCATAACCATAAGAAGACAATGTTGTGCATATAAATCATATATACCATAACAGGATTATAAATATATAAATACTAGAAACATAAACATCAGAAACATCAATTCAAGAAATATCAGTGAAATACTCTTTTAAGGTCATTTTATATTTAGTAAATTCGCAATTGAAGATGTCGATATTGAATAATATGTTATTGTAATTATTACATATTCTGTTCAGGCAAGAATTTTGTCTACAGTTCGTTTTGCTTTGATCGATTTTAAACAGGATAGAAGACCGTGTTAAACGTGCAGGCACATTAAATTTAATATTATTTAGCAACTCTGGGCATTGAATATTATTATTAATTAATTTATATAGGAATAGAGCATCTGCATGATGTCTTCGTACACTTAATGAATCAATTTTAAAGTACGAAGCTGCCTCTGCATAATTATGAAATCTTACAAATGACCTGTAACAGAGATATTTTAGGAATTTGTTTTGAATTGCTTCGATTTTGTTTATGTGGATTTTATAGAATGGAGACCAAACAATTGATGCAAACTCCAGATGACTTCGTACGTAGGCAAAGTAGAGTTGCTTAATGATATTGATGTTATTAAAAAGTTTTGTGTTTCTAATGATGAAACCTAACATTTTAGCAGCCTTATTTGTGATTTGTTGTATATGAAGGTTATATTGAAGTTTATTATCAAGAGTTATTCCAAGATCACGAATATTTGAGACTGTTGCAATGTTGATGTTATTTAAAGTATAATTAAATAATGTTTTATTTTTATTTCTGGAAAAGACAATGTGATGACATTTTGAAACATTTAGAAATAATTGATTTTGTTGGCAATAGGTAGCTACATTGTTTAAATCATGTTGTAAATTAATACAATCGTTTAGACTTTTTATTGGCTTGTATAGCTTAGCATCATCAGCAAATAATTCTATTTCAGAGTTTTTTACAACATTGACCAAATCATTAATATATAAAATGAAAAATAATGGTCCGAGATGTGAACCCTGTTGGATCCCCGAGGAAATTTGATTGAAGTCTGATACAAAGCCCTTTATTGCTACTGCCTGTGATCTGTTAAGTATATAAGATGTAACCCAACGAAATAAATTACCACGTATACCTAATGCCCAAAGTTTTCTTAGTAGTAATTTTTGATTAATTTTATCAAATGCTTTGGCAAAGTCTGTATAAATGATATCTACTTGAGTGCGATTGTCCATGTGACCAACAATGAATTCGGTAAGAAGAACGAGATTACTTTCCACATTTCTGCCTTTTGTAAAACCATGTTGTTTTGTTGTTATGATGTGATTGAGTTGTGGACTTAGGTATTGGTAAACAATTTTTTCCATTAACTTACTGAATATTGTTAGTTTTGAAATCGGACGATAATTTTTAACATTATTTTTTTCGCCATTTTTGTGGATTGGTGTTACATATGCTCTTTTCCATATTTCAGGTACCGTGCCTTCGTTCATTGATTTATTATATATAATGCAGAGAGGTTTAGCGAGTGTTTCAGCACAATTAACTATAAAGTATGATGGAATATCATCACACCCCGCGCTTGTGTTTATGTCAAGAGCTTTTATTTCTTTTAAGACTATTTCTCGTGTGAATTTAACCGTGGTGATATTTATGTTATTTGTGTTTTCTGGTATGTCAAATGTTGGTAGGTTATTATCTTTTATGTAAACTGATTGGAAATATTCCATAAAAATATTACATACATCTTGGCCATTTTCAGCTTTTTTGTCATCTAGATGCATCGTCCTTGGAAGGGACGATTGTGTTTTTTTCATATTATTGAAATGATTCCAGAAGAGTTTAGGATTACCATTCATGTTACTTTCAGCAGTATGTATATAATTAATGTAGAGTTCTTGTGCAATTCGTTTTTGTCTAGATCTTAAGAGTGAAAACGTTTGGTAGTCACGTGGATTTTGAAATTTTTTGAAATATTTATGATATTTATTTTTTTCTCTAATTATTTTTATGAGAGATGATGTATACCATGGCGGATAATTATAATTTTTTGCTGGTTTAGTTGGTATGTAATTTATTTTAATATTGTTCAATATGTTGTAGAAGACGTCAGTTGCGGATTGAGTATTCAGATGGTTCAGATTATGATCCCAATCAATTTCGTTTAGTTTTGTGTTTATCATTGAATAATCTGCTTTTCTAAATTGTAATACTTGCTTTGTGTTAGTTTTCAGGTTTTTATTTTTATTTTTAATAGGAATTGAAATTAGCAGTGTTTTATGATAAACATCTTCTGGTACTAATGAAATGTTATTGTGAGTAATTTTCAGTTGTATGTTACTTAGAGCTAAATCAAGAATGCGATTATTTATATTATTACTCTGAGAGTTATATTGTTGCAGATTATTAAATGATAAAAATTCTATAAAGTTAAAATGGGCGGGATTTAATGAATTGATGGGTTCAGTGTACATATAATCACAGTTGTCATTTATTGGTAACCAAAGTAAGTGAGGTAGGTTGTAGTCTCCCACTATAATGAAACTGTCATTATTGTTATCCGTCATAATCTGTGATACTTTGTTTATGTGAGAAGTAATATTTATAAGATGTTTATTGTCAGGTGGGATGTATGAAGTACATATGTGAATTTTTTTACCAGGAAGTGATATAGTTACCCATATGTCTTCCGCTTCAGAATCCCATTCTAGTTTTTGATCAGAAATTAATTTACTTTTGACTGCAATTAAAACTCCACCACCGCGATTTTGATTGAGGTTATGATAATCTCTATCTCGTCTGTAAATATGGTACCGTGGATCGAAAAGTTCCTCATTAAAGATTGAATTGTTAAGCCATGTTTCACTGAGACATATAATGTCATAGTTGTTTAATAATACATTTTGAAAAAAAATATGTGTCTTGGTTCTGAGACCTCTTAAGTTTTGATAGTATAATTCTAAAGATTCCATTGTATTAAGTATATAGTGCAGTTAATATAAAGTTGCTGGAAAGTTAGTTGATGGAAATATTGTATGTTTTTAGTTTTTCTAGATCATTATAATTATACATAATAGTGTATAGTGAAGTTATAAGTGTTTAGTGTAATATATGGTGAATATTTTATGAGAAACATAAATTGATACAAATTAAATAAAAAAGTTTCAACTGCTGTATCGAAAAGCCATAATTTTAATTCTTTTAAATATTGAGGAAGTTTAGTAATCACTTGAATATTTTTCGGTAAAAGATTGAAAGTACGAGGTCCAATGAAACTGCAGTGTGTTTGCATTTGTTTCGTGTTCGTTTGGGGGGTATAAAATACATTATTATTTCTAATGTTGGTTCTGTTTTCATTTATTTCGAATTTATTTTTGTTTTCAAAGATGTATTTCATAGTTTGCAAAATAAATAGTTTACGGAGACAGAATATTTTAGATTCTTTGTATATCTGTTGAAAATGTTCTTTTCCGACTATACATAACTTTGATGATATAATTTATATTATTGTCGCAATTTATTATGTACCTTCGCTTGCAATATTATCAGCTCCGCTTACTCCAAATGAATAAAATAATTCCAACTACCACCTACTACCTACTTATTAATCGAAATGTAATAATATTATTTTATATTACTTTTATTCTTAAATTAATGTTAAATGTAAATAAATATATTTTTAAATTTATTTACATTTACTGTGTATCTAATTTAGTAACTGCTATCTTAGTATATTTACATTATCTACACTTTTGTTATCATGCTATTTACATTTTGTTTATTTCTTACTTTATAAATAAAAACTTTCTTTCTTTTCTTTACCCTATGTATATTGTAATGGAGTTACTCCCCAACTCAAACACGAAAAACGTTTTTCTCTATCGAATTGGATAGTTAGGTTAAAAAGAAAACATTTGTATTGTTATTAGTTTTTTTAGTATAACATATTTATGTTTTTATATAAAAAAAATATATTTTTAAATAAAAAAAGGTAAATCTAAGATACAGATAAATCTTGGATACAAATAGATCAAAGATACAGACAGCTCTTAGATATAGATACATATGGCGGTAGCAGGAGATTTTCAAACATTGTCAGATTATTCTTAACCCGGGAATGTTTGTCTTCTTCAAAAAAAATCAAAAGTTGTATCACGCACCTCTACCCTTTACGCATTTATGGAGTTTTCAAACTTATCTGTAAGAAATAGAAAATCCCTTTCATGATATGTTTTTGTTTTAGGTATATGTACAGTAAAACATTTGGCAAAAACTTTTCGATTTAAATGTTGTAGATAATGCTGGCCAAGTTCATAGTTATATTTTATTTCAGATGTCCACTGGTAGTTGTGTTCCAAATTCCTCCCCGAATTCGAATAGTTGATTTATATGATATGCGTATATATAGGACACCCTCTTTTGGCGCCTGTGCCGTCGCACTGCTTTATCGCATATCTGCGTTATTTTATTTCACTTTATAGTCAATAAAAGCATATCGATTTTAACGGCTTCTCTTAAAAATGCTTATTTACGACGTATCGAGTAGTTGCGTTACCTAATAAAGTACCAAAAGTAAGACAAATATATAAAATATACACTAAAATCCGAGAAAATGAAGTACGATAAAGCCGGAAAGGCACACTAAAAATGGATGTAATAAATAATATGTGACATTTTGTGATAATTCAATTTTTCAATCAATGCCTTTTGTCGGATAAAATAATTTATGGGTGTTGTAAAGTCTTCAATTTTGTAAGAAAATATTTGAGAAAAATAAGTTTTATTTTATTTGTCAAATATTTATTTTATTTTATTTGTCAAATATTATTTTTACGACATGTCGCCAAGTTCATATTTTTTTCAAAATAATAATTTCGGTGGTGTCTGGAGGTAACTTGGGATCAACGACCTCTAAAACTGGGATTAGCTTTGATTTTAAAAATTGGAATTGATTGTTAGAACGATTCAAACAAGTAATAAATTATAATTTTGAATTTGAAATGCATTATAATATTTGACAGATTTTGTAATTTTTCTAGTTTATTCTGTCGATTTGAATGGTAAATTCTTAATTGTCTTTTAAAAGGCAATGATCCTGAGGAAAATATATTTTTATATATACTTTCAGCTTCACAAATCCTACAATTACTATAATATCCCGTGATTTTTCACGGATCTGCGCTGCTATAGAATATTTTTGACAAGTAATTTATATAAGAAAGCAATATTTTCAATATGTTTTTGAAAACTGAAATATTACAATGGTCTAAAAGTGAAATTGGGTTTAATCATTTATAAACTAACTGCATAAGAAGCCATATATTAGATTAATATGTAGGAATTTGACCCCTGAATCATTATTATTTGTTCGTTAATTATTTTATTTCAATCGTAACTTTGTTATTTTATGTTAATTTATTTAGCATAAAGCACACACGAGGTGAATTATCAAAAATCTTTCTCGTCTGGTGGATTGATTTTCAGTATTTCATTTATGGTGAAATACCGCCATTAAAAATCTAAATATTTCTTAAAATTGCATTAGCCATGCTTGGTGATCAGATGTTAATAGCCAGACTTTCCAATCATCATCTTCCACATCTCCCACCCCTCCCTACACCCCTTAGCTTAGCAAAAACTTTTAACAAAACCTCAATTGAACCCAATTACGAAACCCGTCAACTGTTATATTCGCATGGTAAACTACAATGTAACCGGTTTTACAAACATGTAAACCAAAATATTTTGCAAGCACTTAATAACTAACCTCTTAAGTGGGTAAATAGATAATCAATTCATAAAGCTTATTTAAAACAACTTTCAATACTCGGCAACATTATAAATTTCACAAAACAAAATTTTCAAATTTACCCTTTCCGATACGCAGGCTAAAAGTTTTTCAATTTATTCCAGCAGAAGAGGCAAGGCGAATTAGTGATGTATAAACATGCAAAGTACTAAGTAGGAGTTGAAAACCCCAACAGGGAACAACGAACGGTGAACAGCCTTATATCTCAGTTGCCACTGCGCTGACACATTCTACAGCCTTCTAGAAGCCTACTACCCGTATACCTACCTACTACCCTCTACCGCACAGTGGGTCAGAAAACGAATTAATTACATAAAAAAACGCATCTAGATGTAACCATATATTTTTCCGTTTCAAATTTTTGTATGAGAATCGCAAGGAGCAATTAAGATAAAGGTTGAACTTGTAAATACGACTTTAAATTCTGAACAAAACACACACACGAAATGTAACATAACAAATGGATATTTTTTGAAGATGGCGTTAAATCAAATGATTTTGGTGGCCAGTTGACGACACCGCAACGTAAAATAATGCGACCTCTTAAGTGTTATTAAGTGTGGCAAGTTGTGCTATATTGCTGAAACCACATGTCTTCAACATTTATATTTTCGTTTTTTTTGTCAAAAGTTATCGATTATCATGTTAATTGACCACCGTTGTCTGTTTACTGTCTGAGCTTCATCGTTTTAAAAGTTTAAAAAAAGTAAGGTCCAATTACGCCGCCTGACCACAATGCGCACGACACAATTAATTTTTGGGCCCACAATGGTGTCTCGTGTATAACGTGAAACGATCAAATGGTCCATTTAGTAAATGTGTTGTACAAAACTAACATTTGATGTGTTAAACATGCGCCATTAACGACGGCTGTCTAATTTACAGCGTTGCCTTTATAGGAAACTAGAGTTGAAATACACTTTATTTGGGGAATTAGATTAAATTAAATCAGAAGAATATATTATGAACAAATTAAAATTAAAATTACAAAAACATGCGGTTACTTTTTACTAAAAATATATATATGTGTGTATAATGATTGAATTAGGACATAGGTAACAATGTATGTATTAAAAATAATAATAAATAATAAAAAAAAACAAATATATATTTAAATGCCCATATTTCCGCTTTGAGTTCCTTACGAGTAAAGGGAAATTGTACTAAGAGTACCTTCCACAAATAATCAAATTGGATATGAACAAATTAAAATTACAAAAACATACGATTCCTTTTTACTAAAAATATAAATATGTGTGTATAATGATTTAATTATGACATAGGTAACTATGTATGTATTAAACATTTTAATAAATAAAGAAATAATAAAAAAAAAAACATGGAAACAAATATATATTTCAGATGCCAATATTTCCGCATTTAGTTCCTTACGAGTAAAGGGAAATTGTACTAAGAGTACCTTCCTCAAATAATCAGTCCATCCTTGTAATTATTTGCAAAGTCTGATAAATTGAATTAAATTATTTGCAACAATAATATCAGGACTGAGTCATTTACATACTCGCTTGTAGGTATATTTCAAATGCAGTTGGCAATACTTTAGAAGAAACAGTAGATGTGTTTAACTTCACGGAACATTTTATTTTTCTTTGTACATTGTACATGGTTATTTGTGTGAATTATAAATTTGGTCAAAGTTTTTCTCACGGTCGAATGAGGTCGTAAATCCAACAAAAATCCCGTAATCCCGGGATTAAGACAAGCACAGCACCGGGATTAAGCATCTAAAAAAAGGCCCGATTCCCGGGATCCCGGTTCTTGAGATCCCGGATTGAAAACTCTAGCGTGTACTATAAATAAATAAATATTTGTGAACATAAAGTAGTGCACTGCAAAAGTTTAATTGCTTTAAAAACAGTACAAACAGTATTTTTGTAAATAAATATATTCCAGTTGAAATTTTTTTTCTTATTACACCTAAATGGTGTAATCAGAAATTGATGGTACTTTCCGAAATGAGATTATTTCACATAAAATTTTAGTAGACGAAAAGTAGTCGAACTAACAATTTTTTATGCTCAAAAAATTGCTTGAAAGATAGATAAATGCGTTCAAAGTTTTTTTTTGTATTTTGTCGATTATATAAATCAAAATAGTCAAATTTCAAATGCTAATTCGTAATTAAAGCTATATGGAACGGACGCATACTTCAAACATTAAAAAAACTGGTAGAATTGAGTTTTGACATATTTTCTATTAACTGTGAAATTTGGGAGTTTAGTACAACCTCAAATGTAAATGTTCTGAATATTCAAAATTATTTTCTAAAAACTTATTCAAATCGGAGCTACTCAGCGTCGACATAGTAATAATTTGAAAATCTACTTAATTAGGTTTAAATATTTTACTGTCAAATCCAACGCCTTCGAGGTGATTTTTCGCCAAAAAGGGTGCTACCCAAATTATTTTTTTAACACTTTATTTATTTAATAAAAAAAAACCCAAAGTAGGCAAATAGTGTTAACACAATACAAATGAGAATAATAAAAAAACGAAAAACAATGATGTGCAGATGTAGCCAAATTAATAATAATATAAAAACAAAAATAATTATCCGTCACTTCTTAATAACGGGGTTGTCCCAATGTTATTTATATCTTGCGTTAGTATTTTTTTTCAAAAATGAGCAATTATATATTTTTGGATACCTTTTCATAAGATGTTTTATAAAATAAATAGCTGTTCCCCGCCGTTGATGTGACTCAGTCTGTATGTGTAGATAGATAAATAATAGCGCGTTTTGCTTTTACGTCTAACAAAGCATGTTTTTACTTGTCACAGGCGGCATCTTTATAATATAGGTATATAAAAACACACGTGTATTTGCATGTAACGTTTTATCAAAATTTCAAAGAAATTGGTGAAGTACTTTTGGAGATTTAAGATTTTGAACAAACGTACATTTACATTGTTATTTATATAGATAGATAGAAGAAGATAGATTAGGTAATTAATTCTTTGGTCTTGTCCACTGTGCGGTGAGACTTGCCTTCCCTTCTCTCAGTCCTTAATTTAATCAGGTATCTCGCTGAAAGTTGTTCATTAATGAATTAAACATTTTGTTTGTTTAAGCAAGTTTTATCGCCCGAGTCATTTATACAGGCATTGTGATCGGCAATTTCGTCAAGTATCTGGCAGCTTTAGTCACCGTAAGATGTGTTGTTCAATTTAATTAGATAACTTATTTAAAATAAATGTCCGTCGTTGAATAAACAGGTATTAATTATGCGCTTGAAAAGGATGATTGCAAAGCACAACTCGAAGAACGATGTCGTTTTTCTCAAAATCTACACAGCATTTATTAGCTCTTTATAATTTCTTTGGCTTCTTTGTGATTTGTATAGTGGCCATTAACATTTCGATGGCGGAAAAAAAGTCAAAAGGGTAATGAATGACTAATATACGTATACTTCTCTCCATTTAATGCCGCTCTTTCAAAGAAAACTTCAGTGGCATGTTCATTAGACTTTTCAATGTTGGATGATTTTAGATGATGTTAAAAAATGGTATTAATTATTGAAAGAAGTTATAAAAGTTAAAAAATTATATATATGGGTAAAACATAATTCGTGTCCCGCTCGCAATCAAGCATTGTTCATTTCTTTTTAATTTTCGTACTGCTTGAGTAATTTTTTCAATAATTTATATATATTTATAAGTCGATAGTTTTATGACTCTTTTAAATAAGTCTTTGGAACTAAACAAAAACTTTCATAATATTTTAGAGTGAAAAAACATCTTAACCTTCCGCATTTTTAATGTGCTAGGACTGTCTGTAGATTTCTAGATACGTATGTAGATTTATTTTTTTAAACATGACCATGAAAATATCAATCTTCCTACTAAATATCGTGTGTGATGATCAGATCCAAATGGCATGTTACCTCCAGATCATCCTCTGCCACATGTCTTTTGCCCCCCACTCCCTTAACAACGTAACCCATTTGAGGATGATGGATGCACCAATGGCTCTGGGCAGTTGGGAATCTTGTGTGCTATTCATGTAAAAAACACAAATACCAAAAAAAAAATTAGGTACATTCTTAACTAATTTTTGTATAAAAACACTCGTAACAAGCTTATGTTAAATGAATCTTTGACATGAACAAGCTTTTACTAGACGAAACAAAAAAGATCTGCTAAATTTTATTATTGAAACGTGCTCGTTTTAGTAATGACACCGCGATAGTATTTCTTATCTGCGCATAAATCTCGTGTTCTCATAGAAGTTAGTTGAATAGAAGTAGAACACATGAAAGTTTATCCCAATCGTTAAACTTAATAGGTTCCTTACGCCCTCCTTATACAACTGATTCCCCTAGAAGTGTGAAAGCCCGAAGTGCTAACTTAGTCGCCGCCACAATCAAACCATTCATTCAAACTTTATGCCCTACCTAACAATCATTTCAAATGAAACAATGAATTACCTACTGTGTTTCAACTTTCAAAGTTGTGAACTGATTTCGATTCCGATATCAATAAAGAAATATTTTTCTTGAATTTGGAAATATGGGCCTATAAGGAATCAAAGGTTTTCAGTAGTGACATTAATGGAGACATCTTTCTTCATTCAATTCTAACCTAAATTAAGCTAGATATCTAATTTTCTTACCAAACAAACACGTTGAAAAACCGAAACTAAAAAGTAATGTTATTATTTTTTTAATGATAAACTAATGTTTATAAGACAAGGTTTCTTATTCATAGCACGAAGGATTACCAATTATTATAAGAAATAATTAGGTATATATTTCAGGCGACTAATTACTCCTTGTAATAATTTGTAAAAAAGCAATACTTTTCTTTTATGTAATATTTTAAAAGAAAAAATAATGAAAAATATTTACTATTTGTCTGTTTACTCTGTATTATAAAATACATAATTTTAATTTTTGTTATTTTCTTTATTTGTATTTGGGGTGTTATGCCGTGTTGCGCTAACCCCTTATTTAGAATTTTAATGTTTACAGAGCACTCTGAATTATGAAAGTACTAATTTTTGACAAAATTAAACACAATTTTTTTCAAATTTTGACAAATAGTCAATAGTCTTTCTAAAAACAAAAAAAAGCTTTGAAGAAATCCAATTTTTTTTACTTTTTTGACTGACTTTCATAAATTATTATAGCACAATAGTGCTGTGTGTCACAGTAAAATAAACTTAAAAATTGTGTTTTTTTAATACTCGTGAAAGCGGCCCAATTTAAAGTGTTATTTGACGTCATAGGATTTGTATCAGATGACGTCAATTGTTGTCAATTTCGTCCGAGATAGCGTCCTGGAAGGTTATCGATGAGGTCGAGCCGGAGCGTTTGGATTAGTTTTTTTTTTTACTAATAATAACATCGTAGGTACCAATATAGTAAAAATATATTAACAGAAATGATTTTGTAATTCCATATAAATATTTCATTATGGTCTAATAATATTATTAATTGGAAATCCTTATTCTCAGATTACGAATAATAACTTCAGGTGTCGCTTGTAGCGAAGTCGGAATCTATGCAAACCCGTTGTCAAACTCGACACTGTTCAACTCAAAGTGAGCTGTGTTTATTCAACACTCTACTTGTTATTTGAATTTGGAATTTGGCATTGTCTTTTGTTTATTTTGTTTTCAGTATTGCGTAGTTAATGGTCGTGCTGCTTTGTTCGGGATTTTGTGCTTTGTTTTCGTTGGTTAGTCGGAACGAATCAGTGTGCAAATTAATTCGATTTTAGATGAAGAACGCATAGACCATCAATAAATTATCATCGTTTTTGTAAAGTTATTTTAGGGTTCGTTGGAATATTATGTTAGGTTAAGTTGAGGCTTATAACGTGTTAAAACATAAAGGGTCTTTCATAAACGTGTTTTAAATTTTACACATCTGATAAACAACTTCTTACTTTCGATGTCCTAAATTTAAAAATTTTGTAATTATATTTTAAATATTCCAATCAATTTTTTATAAGCACATTATGAAATATAGATTTCCGTAATAATTATATTTATTCTTATGCTAAACCGGAGTCATTGCCAAAATATTGTATTTACATAATATATAGATACATTTTATTGTTAATATCAATATATTTTTTAATATTTTTATATTTTTTAACTTAAATTTTTATTTTTTAAGAAAGATAAGCATTCCAATACAAAAAATTAACTATGTTTTATTGGAAATTAATGTGTTATATATTAACATTAAATTATTTTTATCTGATAAAGTACTCCAACATTACTTTTCAACATTCAATTAGCCCTAGTGAAAAACAACGTTGCTTTAAATAGAAAAAGGCGTATTTGTTGATCAGATCTGACTTTGCATGTATTTCTTAACCCTCCTCTTTCCATGTCTTTCTCTTAGCTACTCCCTCACAACACACCCCAATTGAGGAAGCCACAGTTTTACTGCCTTCTTAAGCCGGGAGCATTTGAGTTTCTTGTGCTGTATTCGTGTGCTTTATCTAAGGAAATTTTCTAACATGGTAACAGGAAGGTTCCAACCATACCCATCCTCTTTAACACACCTCAAGGTATCAAAACTCGGAGGGAATGAGGGAACGAGATGTTTTAGGTAGTACAGTCTGTTGAGCCCTGTACCACCTCAAATCTAATAACCCAACAAACGTAAGTAATGTACGACGATATGTCCCGAGGAAAGGAGAGCGAGTGATATGGTTGAGTGCTAGTTCCTAGTGCACAAATAAATATGAACCGTTCTCGCAAATGTTCGTTGACATGAATAAATTACCATCTGGAAAAGCCCTTCGGCATATACCCGCAGCCACTGAACACTGAAATCGAAAGAAGTGTGTTGTGGGCGTGTCATCGTGACCGAAGTTAGCTCAATTTAATCAATCTACTAGGATTTGGAAAGCAATGTAAAGGGAATCTTCATCGACATTCGGTTGGGCAGCTTTGTGAGGCGCCTTAAGGTAGGGTCTGTAGGAAGGGATTTATTCGGGAAGGGGAAGGAGGAACAAAGAAATGTCGGTAGCTCGTTCCCAAATACCCGTAAAATAGACTCAGCATGCTACACTGCGTCTGTGCGTTAGAGACGGCAATGGATCTTTTCAACTGATTGTCAATAAGACGAACCACTCATCGATGAACCAAATCACGTTTTTTGGCGCTCCAGCCAAATGGTGGCTCCCAATACAAAAACTGGCCCACCCAGGCGTAGTGTGTTCAATTCCTCGGCTGGCTAAGTCCTCCATCACAACACAAGCAACATTTTCAGCTTACTGTGGTGGTAGTAGAAGATTTTCAAATATTGTCAGGTTATTCGTAACCCGGGAATGTTTGTCTTTCTTTAAAAAAATAAAATATTTTGGAGGCGGTTATGGGTACTGCTGCCTGGAAAACATTTATTGGATGACCAGCACCTATAACATAGGTGGTTTGCTACGTTTGATGACTTAGCAGGGGTGCACGGGTTTATGGAAGGGGAGGGTTAGGTTTGTCCGTGTCTTGGCGGCGAATGCGTCTGCCCACCAACTGCGTGGCAGGCCGGATCGGAGACTGGTTGAATCTTTTGACCTCTCAAGGAAGACACTAAAACATTGCTCTGCACCTTAGTGGGAGGGATGGATTCGTACGTCCGTCACTCCTGGACACAAAGACCCCTCTCCTTCATTTCCTAAAAATACACAGCACCAGTAACGACGATATAGGATCTGAGACGAATTCTTTTCTTCGGGGCCTTCAGAATGGATCTTTTGTAAAAAACACCTTTGGTCAAAAAGCATTTTGGTATTGATCACAGTTCTAAAGAACTGCTGTTCAGCGCCCGCAGTTATGTTATTTACAGGAAAGTTACTCTGAAATTCTGCATGATGAAGCTCAGTTTTTATACAAACAACCAACACATATTTACGAGAGAAGGTAGGGTACATTATTCGCAAGAAACTTCCACTGGAATATTGCGTAATCCCAAAAATCCTTGTAAAAACGGGAAACAGGATATCCCACATTACCTTTACTGTGTTTTGCTTGTTTATCAAAACTGAGGCTTTATTAAGTACTGTCAACTTGGGTTTGAGCGTGATGGGCTTTATTGTAAAAATCTTTGACAAAACACGTTTATTCGTTTGTTTATTCACTGAGAAAAATGAGTATTGCTAAATTATTAAGAATCTCTTCAAATTATTAAAAAACGGGATTTGATTCTATGTAAAGGAGGGTCTGATTGACAACCAAACCATCGCCATTTATAATGATCTCACAGACACAATTTTTATTCTATGAATGAGCTAGCAGGATTAATCCCGTCCCGATTAATCTCTATACCGGTGCACATACGCAAAACTCGAAGGACACGAGCGGAACACCCGTTCACAGTTGATTTTTTCACGAGAACGGGATGTTTCTTCGACTCATTTTTGTGTAAGTTGGTTCACATGTTGAATGAGCTAATTGTTTTCCTCCTTCAAATTTGCGCGTCTTCCCGGAAACCTTACGTTAAAACCCGCCTCACAACGCTGCCCAACCGGGTAGCGATATAGTGTAGTGTATATCCCCCAGGATACACGAAAATACGAGTTTATTTCTCCTCAGAATTTCTCAAGATACCCCCTGCTACCAGGATGGTGAATTTTCGGTCAAAAATTAGCCTTTACAAGGTTTTAGCTCCTATTCGGGTGACGTCTGGCTTTATTTTGAAAATAAAGTTGGCTACACTGGGTATAACACAAACAAATCCAATTTAAACACCTTAAAATTGATTTAATCCAATCTTTTCCAGACACCGTGCATTTAGGTATGGGTTAATACCTCGTCAGAGGGCCTGCCCCAATGCCCAGCGATAAATATTCCGGTTTTAATGGCTTCGTTAATAATCATACAATGGAATAACGATCGGTTTAATTTCTTGCCGCTGGTGGATAAAATTGGATACGGGTTAATACGAAATATATACTCGTACATTATGATTTGAATTTGCCCAACATGAAACATCATATTTGAAAAATGTAAGTAATAACGAAATTTTAAACACAATTTAAACAGTTTTTAAACATTTTGTAAATGATTAATAAGAATTTGAAAGAAAAAAAAATAACTTGCAAGAAGCTTACACGTAGACTCCGGTGGTGTGCAGTGCTGCCAAATCAATTTCAAAATAAAGCCCGATTTATTATAAGACTCCTTTTTGGAGCTTTCGGCTTCAATTTAGAGCTAAATGTAGCTCTGAAGGAGCTGAGTTGGCAACACTGGTGGTGGGTCAGAAATGAACCAGTGTTTGTAAAAATAATTATTACGACATAATAAATGTATATTTTTAGGACAATTTCTTACAGGTAACATATGAGAAATATATATGTGGTATATAAGAGAAATTGCACAATATATTATTGTTCGGGCAGAATTGTATATGAGAATAGATAGGTACGTATTCGCAAATACTTGATGGATATGAAATCTCAGAAACTAGCAATACTCGTTTTTCTCCGTGTTTTTCGCAACTTAATTGTAACACGATTGTTCAAGGCTTACTTACGTCTTGTGGATTTAATTTTTACAAAAATATTGTTGAAATTCTTTGGTTTTGGCTAGGGCCTTAGTTAAGCTCACTGTAACAACTGACTGAGAAATATACAGGTAACTCTCCCCGCTTCCTGTTGTTTATAAACTCTTATAACCGTATCTAGTGTTATTAACAGTGTGCTTCAATCTTCGTCCGGTATTGATGAAAAACGTCCACTATTGTACAAAAACTTGAAAATATATTTTTTTCTGTTTTTACAATATTTGCCGTCTTACTTAAATGTCAGTAGATACTTCATAAATCACTTTTCACGGTAACGTACATTATCCATTTAATTTACGTACGAAGTTTGAAAAATATTACGCATTTTTTTAAAGTATATTTTATTTCACTACAAAATTTAACATTTTGTATCTAGTGTTTATCTGTTCTAAAACTACTTTAATAATATTCTATTACCTACGTATTAATATTTGCACTTCACAACATTGAGACATAACCCATGAAAAACCATTCATCAAACTGACATTCGCAAGGTTCTTTGCCAAATTAATTTTTTCCATTCGGCCAACTCTTTGACAATCGGAAAATTTCAATGATAAAAAATTGGTAAAATTTGTTCATTTGGACAAATTCTTTGTCCAATTGAATGGGGACTTTTACCAGGGCGATAATGATACTACCCTCGTATCTATGTTTAAAATTATAAATAATGAATTTTTTACATTTGAATGCGAGCTCCGCTCCAATACTTAAGATTCTCTTATAAGAGCGGAAGAGAAAATATTCTATAAAAAATGTGGTTTTATTCTACGTTACGATATTTTTAACTAGAAAACATATCAGAAGTATAAGAAATATGTTGACAAGATTATGTTTTTTACGACCTTACGGCGGGTGTAGGTAATAAAGTGTGTCTTTAATATCAAGGTTCTGAAAATTGTATTTAAATTTGAAATTTATGAAGGGAATACGGTTAAATGAGCCATTCAGCGTCGCGTTTTCAAGTTATTTTATATTGGATGTGAAATAAGGTAGATACTGCCTCTACGTCAAGGGTAGGGAACCTTTTTACTGCCAAGGGACATTCGAGAAATGTATATTAATGTGTTTGATGTCTGAAATAGGCGTCATACTACCCGGATTATAATTATGTGGTTGAGGATTGCATTGATCTGAGAAGTTTGAAGAAGACCAATAGCTTATAAAGTACAATTTCCGAGTGACATAAATTGAATATTAAGTGAAGTTAAGTTTGTAATAAGTATGATTACTGATGACTGTTTTTTTTCTGTGAGTACCGCACAAGAGTTTCAACTGCTCTCAATCGTCTGGAGTAAGTGGGACTATGTCATCCCCATTTGGACCAAGTTGTGAGGCTATTAATTTTGAGGCGCATCTTTGGACCGGTTCTAGAAAATGGATTTTGGCGCAGACGTTTTAACAATGAGCTCTATACTTTGTTTAAGGAGCTAAACGTCACAAAATTCATAAAACTGGGAAGACTTCGGTGGCTAGGTCATGTGGAGAGAATGACCGAGCATCAAGAACCAAAGTCCCTGCTGAGCTCAAGACCGATAGGGAGAAGGAGCCTGGGAAGGCCAAGGTTAAGATGGAGCGACAACGTCCTCAAAGATTTGTCTGCCTTGGAGCTTCGAAACTGGAGAGAGCTGGCGCGGGACCGAGATGAGTGGAGGAAGACTCCTGAGGAGGCCAAGACCCACCAGGGGTTGTAGAGCCAAAAGTGATGATGATGATGATGTGAGGCTGTGGGCAGTGGGAGGCAGTGGAAGGGGGAAGAAAATGGGGTACGGGAAGTATCTAACCATTCTGATCTGGCCACCAAACATGATAATATCTTGTTTAATCAGGTTCCACTATGAGCACGCAAGGGACGGTACGCGGGGACCAAGTTCGGCAGTGTCCTTTGTTAGCCGGTATTTCGCTATTACAGCTTAAAGGGTAGGTGTACTTACACCCAACTAAGTGGAACAATTTTCACTTCATGTCTAGTCCAAAATAATACACTCTTTTGCCTTTTGATAGTGTTTTACAGAAAATAACCAAAAATGATTATTTTTGTTATGTCTTCCAATCTGCAGGACTAACCTGTATCTTGAAATGCTGTAAAGGAGAGCTGTCTGTCTTTTGAACATCACTGTGGGTGATTTCCGTATCAGCCACACAATAATAATATACCTAAGTAAATATAATGATGTTTTTACTGAAAAGTTTCTACTTTTTGATAACGCTGATCCCTATCCTAAGGTACCTCCTATCCGGCCAACTGTAGTCAAAATATCTCTGTTAAAAAGCAAAAATATCTTATGGTGCACTATCCAAACACCCTTCTTGATAGATTTTTTCTCACAAGTATTTTTTGGTTTTGTTTGCGGTTGCTATAGGGAGAAGTACCAAATGTACTCACGGTCCGCAAACTGCCCGCGGGTCGGAGATTACCCAACCCTGCTCAACGGTATGCCGACTTACTTATTAAATAACATTGTTGAAAGGGGTAGATTGGGGATTTTACGCATATTTTCAGTATCGTTGTTTTTCATTTGAAAAGTTTAAAGCAATCATCATTTCAAAATATGACTTTACACATTTTACATCTAAGTGACCAGTGATTTACACTACCATAGTGATCACACGTCTGGAGGCAGTGAGACTATGCCATCCCTAACTGGGGTATGTTATTAGGCTGAAGATAATGGGGAGGGGAACGAGATGGGGAGGGGAAAAAGATGGGGAAAAAGAAAGTTAGAAACTAACTGACTATTCAAATCTGTTCATGAATAAAACCATTTCAAGCAATATGTTGATTATATAGTGCTGTAATTCTCATACATCTTGTATGAAAACTAAAAAGACAAAATGTATTAGAATGATGACGCCACCAATGATCTCTCTCTTACTATTTACTATATATGTGAGCACCGTATAAATCACTACCCGGAGCTTGTGGGACTATTGCATTCCATAGGTTTTTCACAATGTTGTGAGGTGAAGGGAGTGAGATGGGAAGTTAATTTGGAAAGTACCAATCTATTGTAATTTTTTCAACCAATATGTCAAATTTCAAGCAATGCAACGCTTCGATTCTGATTGTTGTTCTTTCACAAGGACGTTACTTAGGACGGATTGTTTCTCAGAATTTTAACAATTCGTCAAATTTAAAAATTATATTTATGTTATTAGTTATTTCATGTATTCTTAAAGTATTTTTCAATTAACTAAAATTTATATACACTCATCATTGAATTCGCTTATAAATTCGTAAACTTATTTAAAAATAATCTCATTCCCAAAATGAATTTATTAAACTCATTGGCAATAAAATATTCAAGTTCTGTGAAAATTCAATCCAAGTTCTGTTATTATTTAATCATGGACAGGTTGTTACACTTGGATAGCAACAGAAACTTAAGCGGGACTCTCACAGAACTTTAACAATAAACGTTAATTTATTTTGAAATTTGATGAATTCTTCAAATTATGAGAAACAACCCGTCCTTCTTGGAGTATCCCCTACCCACCACCGACAAGTGTATATCAAACGGATTGCCTGTTTTGCATTCAAGTCAATATCAGTAATTAACACAGATTAGCACTAAAAGCTTGTGTATCTTTGTATGTACCGGATATACCTTCTATTATAGCATTTGAGCATATCATATTAAACATCTGACAGGTAGAAACATGGAACGATTTAGTTATTTAACTGGTGTGTGCCCTTAATGGGCACCTCAGGGTTCTGCGGTTACAGCAAGTTATTTTTCAGCTAAAAATGCAATCAATCTCCCGCAAGTCCCTGGGAAATATAAGCGGCTCACGGCTTTACGTAAACATTTTACGCGTTTATCACCACACGGAAAGTACCAAACTCTCATAGGGGTATTAAACATACCCCCTGTCGTGCGATTTGAGATTATCTTTTTTCCATTCGCTGAACTGAGTATTAGTTTTCGGTATGCTGAAAGATATAATTCCTAGAAATTTGATCTTTAAAGCCCGTTATCGTTTTAAATATGAAACTATTTTGGCATAAAATAAAATTATTATAAGTTATTTTTGATTAAACAATAACTTTGTAAACATCACTTATAGGTAAATACTTAATGTCGACCGGGTTTCGCTACAACCGTAGCTTCATCAGGACAGTATAATACTAAACCTAAACATCTAAAATATAAATTAACATGTGTTGATATCACGGTAAGTAGACGGTCTGAGCTACAGTGGAAGAGGTAGGGATAGGTGGGAGATTGAGATGCGAGTGCTCTTTGTCAATAGGGAACAATCTGAGTATAGGGCTTTTATTTAGGTTTATTTGGTTGTTGATGACTTTGCTATTGACGTTTTGGCTTTCCATAAGTTGGCGCTCAGTACCTGTCCAAATACAGAAAACATCATCGACATATCTCTTCCACAATAACACATTCTTTAATAATGGCGATTTACAGTTAACTGTAATAATTCATCTAACCATCACATCTCCCACAAACATTCTGCTTTCCATTCCATGATCCATAGATTAGTTACCGTCCCGTTATCAAATTCCAACTTCTTATTAGAATTAGCGACGATTTAACGAATCGCGATTAATAATGGCTATAATGCAAATATGGTCAATAACATCCTAAATAAGAAAGAAAGTTATTTTTGAGTTTATTTTGTCCCAGGACTGTGATTGGTTTTGTCATAGTTACGTATTATAGAATAAATGTATATATTTTTTTTATGTGAATATCGTACAAGAGTCTCAACTTTTTCCAATCATATGCAGTCGGTGAGACTACGGCACCATAATCAGGATATGTTGTGTCGCTGAAGCTGGTGGGGAGGGGAAGGAGATGAGGAAGATAATGATGGGAACTACCTGGCTATTCAGACCTTCTCACCAAACATGGCTAAAGCCATTTAAAGCAATGTTCCACTTCTGAATGAGTGATACTAAGATTATCTTCTACTCTAGAACATGTCACAAGTAAACTTTATATTGTTTTAAATGAATAAATTGTGAAATAACATAAAACAATCAAATTAAATTTACTTGCGCACGCCGGGATTTGAACCCCCGAACTTTGAGACCTTAAAATGCAAATTATTAATTAACTTTATTTTGTCAGTTAAATACACCTTTGTAACCTGTATATATTTAAAATTAACTATTTAGATAAAAAAGAAGTGTATTTTTACCATGTCCCATTTCTACATTCAATTAAACAAAGTCTGATTTCGTATTGAGTTTTAAGTACGTAAGATTAATTTTATAGTGTTTTAAATTATTTATAAAGCATATATTTTGGAAAATATATAGATTTTATATAAATTTGGACCAACTTGATAAAAAGCAAGTAACCCAAGTTTAATTGTACCCGCCTCAGAACAGAAATCTTCTAGTGAGGCGGGTTATTTATTTATTTATTTATTTACTGGACAATTTGTATAGCGCCGCTTTTGTGAGATATCACCTCAGGGGCGCTTTACAGTTGATGCAGGTATTACAAAAAATATAAATATTAAACAAACCCCTTTCATGTTTGTAATTTTGATCATGTTATTGCAATAAACGCCCGGGTTGCCGGCAATTAAACAAAAAAAACACATCTGTAAAAAAAACCGTAAGTTCCATTACGTGACCACATTTATATATTTTTAACGCCTTTTTAGGGTCTTCTAAATAGGAATTGATAATGATATATCAATTAAACTGATTTTTAAAGTTTTTTATGTACATGAGTGATTTGCTAACCAAATTTTTTTGTATTTAAGTAATAAATTGAATATCTCTTAAGAATCCACATTGTTACTCTTCATTCTTATAATATGTAATGAAGACTACACGTAGAAAAATGGGTATTGCCAATTTATTAAGAAGCTCTTCAAATTATTGTAAATCCGGTTGAAAATAGGATTGCAGGCTCTTAACGAACGAATTGGTAGGTTTCCTAGTAAAATTACAGTACAATACGAATATATGATCACGATGTCGGAACACGTGGCCTCTAATCCCGTTTTTAACCGTTTTATCAATAATTTGAAGGGAACCTTTAAAAACTAGCATTAATCGTTTTTCTCTGTGAACATAAATTATGGTTTTTGTTCATATGAAGCAGATACTTTGTGATGTGACATTATAAATTAAAATGAGATCAGATTGGATAACTTGGAGACACTAGAGTTACGGAAAGCCAAAAATATATATTTATTTATTAAATCTCACTAAACATAAATCAAGTTTTTATCATAAAAATCTACCTCACTAGGGCTAAGCCTGTATCGAGCTTAAACTAATGGCCAAGTCATCAACAATCAAATCAACCTAAATAGAAACCCAATACGTAGGTTGTTCCCTATTGACAAAGACCACTATATTCCCAACCACCTACCTACTTCTACAAGCTCTTCCACTGGAACACAGCCCGATTTCTTGCAATTAATATAAGCTTAGTAAATGATAACACATGTTACTGGTAGATTGCAGATTTTAGATTTTTAAAGTTCAATACGGTATTATACAGCCCTGATGAAGCTACGGTTGTAGCGAAACCCGGTCAGCATTAAGTATAAAAAATAAACGGGTTATTTACTAAGTTATTTTTTTATTTAAAAAAATAAATTATGGTAGTTAGTCTCAGAATATATGCACTGAAAAAAAACCGACTTCTAGTAATCTAATATTTGTGGAAACTTATAGATTAAACGTAAAAGTATAAAAATGACAAAAACGTAAAAAAAAAATTTCGCCCGCCATACTGGGGATGTCCATGTATTTAAACCGTTTGACTCCTAGGCCCCGGATAAGTCAATTTATTTGAGTTTACATCGGGCCCACGGACACCATATTTCTGAAGGTTTATCAAGTTATAAACGTAAATTAATTTGTTTATCTGCTGAAGAAAGAATGTTAATAATTGAAACTGTTCCATCAATTTCCCCAGAATTACACATTATTGTTCTTACTTCGGGCACACGCATACGACCACCGCACATTTCTAACTGTGTATCTATTCATTGTTATTTTTAGGAGTATTGCAAAACCTCGTTCCTAGGATGAATGTTTAATTTGACCATTAGCTAAAGTGTTTTCCTTTCGTGTTGTAACAAAGATAAGAGTTTAAGTTGCGACTGACCAATCAGGTGAACCCTCGTGGCTTTCTTTTATACGATTTTGATTGGATCAAATTAATGAACGAATTCAGAAAGAGTTTTATTATAACATGAATTTTTAATATGAATAAGTATAGCATCATAATTTCAACTAGCAGTTAAAAACCCTGCCCACGATTTATTTATTTTGCGTGAAGGCAATGCGGAATTAACCCGAAGCATAAGATTTGAATTTGACCAATCAGAGGGCCGAAACCGTCCAGACGTTAGCATAATAATACTATCAGATGCTCCCAACAGTCTGGTGCCAGTGGGACTATGGCGTCCCTTATTGGTTTATATATTAAGACTGATGATAGTAGGAAGAGGTAGGTGGTGAGGAAGAGAAAGCTATATAAGTACCTGGCTATTATAATCTGGCTACCAAGATATTTTAAAGCAAACTTTTGTTTCTCATAGATGGTATTTCCAGAGTAACAGATACTAGGAGTATCCGTCACACTGCCGCAAAAACCTATACTTTTTTTACAATAATAAATTGTGAAATAACACCTATTAATTGAGGTTTAAGATATTGTTAATTTTTTTCTAATTTATTATCAAAAACATAACAAGAACATAAGCATATCTACTAAAAGGTAACATTTGATTTATAAGAGCAGTAATAGAAAACAGTAAATAGAAACCTACAAAAATTAAATAGTAAAATGTAACCTACAAAGATTTAATTAAGTAGAGTATTCTGAGCGAGGAACCAGGAGCACAGAAATCACAGCTGGTGAATTGGTGCAGGAAAACATACAAATCTATTAATTTACTAGTAGATACAACATTACTCATCCCTATTTGAACCCACGAGCTCTGGATAGTAGTTGATAATGAATGTAACTGGAAAATCCTATTGGAAAGAGGATACAAAAATATATTGCAAAATGCAACCTACAAAGATTTCAATTTCCAGAAGCACAGAAATCACAGCGGGCGAATTGGCGCAGGAGGTCGACTATGGAACACGAACACAATATAACGTTATTTGATATGACCGAATATTAAATGGCCGGCATTAGCGTTCGTGTAACTGCTCCATTATTCATGGTGGCATTATGCCCGTCATCCGTTTCGGGCTCGGGCCGCAGCCGCTAGCTTGCCTAACTTGTTTCGTAGTCATTTTTGTTCGCTATGGGCCTTTTTCTTATAACAACGGTCGCAAGACGCAGGTACAAAGGCATGCTCCAGATGACAGACACATGCGCAGGGATGCTGAGAATCTTTTCGTATTGCATACACTAGTTAATAGCGCTGAATATTAGTATGAAAACAACCAACAATGTATATTAAATGAACGAGAAAGCGTTAAGGAACTAATGTTATTACCACGACGTATATTACCATCCCGGAAGCTATACAGCAGGTATTTTAGCGAGAGGAAAAACGTATATTTAACTTAGAGCCATAGAATAACTTAGTCTACCGATGCTAATAGACCATGTATTCTTTGAGTATCCTGATATGTCGCTGAGATAGGCACTATGGTGTTCTTAATGGTCTATGTCGTTTTTGGAAAAGCTGCTCGTGGATGTTTTTAAAGAAAGGAGAGTGTTAAAGGAACTGAGGTATTCCTGAGGTGGTATGTTTTCTTAGTGGAGGTTGTGTCATCTTAAGGGATGCGGTATGGAGGGTATTTTTTAGAAGAGAGAATGTCTTGAAGAGACCCGTGTTGTAAGGGAGAGGAATCACAGAGGCCGGAAAATAGTTCCAAATCCTAACTATTGAGCTTAAGATAGAGTCGGAGAAACGACCCGTTCGGACGCGCGTTATGATGATAATTACGTTAATTCTCCGGAGCACCTTCCATCGAAATACTGGTAGAATAAGGACAGCATTTTAATCTGACGCTTGTGCTCTGAAGATAGCAATCCGTTTGTTAAGATATGGGAATCTATCAAACGGACAGTCCATTTCTGCACAGAGTTTTGGGTTTTTTTTAAAAGTATTTTGAGGCTCCAAACCAAAACTGGCTGCCAAGCTCAAGGGTGGGGTGGTGAAGTGATGAAGGGTGATGAAGAAGTATGAAGGAGCTTGAAAAGACCCATATTCTAAAAATGAGGAAACTCAAAAGCCCGCCAGTTATTCTACAACAAATTTACAAACGAAAAAGTTTGTAAAACTATGAGTAACAATTATCAAAAAAAAAATCAATATCGTTTAAGATGTTCGTTGCTATTATATAGAAGGTTCTATGTCATCGATTTCATCAAGCAATCTTCATTCTTTGCATATACCAATACCATATTTTAAAAGGTATGAATGGCTTTCCTTATTAGACGGGAAATCTGTGTTCATCACTGAAACAAGTTTGTTTTCCCAGACCCTAAATTAATTTACGTTCAGAATACCAATTAAACTGCGTCAGCCTAGTGACACATTTTTGGGTATTCTAGTGTGGAAGACTCCCTCGTTTTACAACCCAGGATCATTTTTTTTAACTCGTTGGATTCAAAGTGATTTTTGTTATGTTTAGTGACGTGATCTGTCCAGTTTAATAATGTCCACCTAATTCATGTAACACCGATTCTTTTATGTGAAAATAATCCCTTGTTTTGAGTACTCCATATCACGTAGTTCGATTTTGAGTTGGTTTCTTAACATATGAGTGGTTTTATCATAAAGCTATGTTAAATATTTACTAGGGAAAGACAAATATACTCTTAATTCTATACCACTAGCTACAGACGGCTTGTAGCAGTTGATTCTCTTCGGTATTCAAAACAAAAACTAAAAGTACAAATCCGTATTGCTAATTTATTAAGAATATGTTTAAATTATTCGTAATCCGGTTAAAAATGGGATTGTGGGCACTGAAAAAATGAATTGATAGATTTCCTGTTGAACTTTTAGTAAAAGAGAAATGTATTATCACGATGTCGGAAGACGTGTTCATAAAAATCATAATATTTTCACATTTCGTCATTATATATTATCAAGGCAAACGCAAGTGCATGAACACGTCTTCCGATATATTAGAAATTGACCAAAAGTTAATAATAACCGGATTGCTAATAATTTGAAGTATTTTTGTAAATTAGTAAAACCCATTTTTCATAGTGTACATTTATATATTAACCGGAAGAATTTTAACTTCTTCACATTGAGAAAAACTAGATTTTGAAAAAAAAGTATATTATATCAAAACATGAATAAATAATTACCAAGAAAACAAAGTACCTATATACCCATACCGTACAATAAGTTGACCACCACCTCGAGAAGGTTCGTGCCGGGGGTAAGGCCAGCCTGGTCAGTTTCAACGTCTCAAAAACCCAAATGTGTCTGATTTCGGCAAAGAGGGCGATCAATAACTGTCTGTTCAATTTGATCGAAGCACCCTCCCCACTAAAGACTAAATTAAAACGCTTGGAGCAAGTATATCAGACCGGCTTAATTATTAAGGTTATACAAGCCCGAGTAAATCTGACTTCCAAGAAACTGGGGTCTTGTACAAGCTGGCAGATCATTCAATCGTGACCAGCTGCTAACCCTATACAAATCTCAAGTAGGCCCAGCAATTGAATTTGGGAGCCACCTCTGGGCTGGAGCCCTACAATACTTGACAAACCTACATAGTTCTAATTCACAATCCATTGTTAAAAAACTGATTGCCATACACAGGTGCACGTGAACATGCTAAGTCTGTTAAACAGGAATTTAAATGGAACCTGCTCTAAAGAGATAGCAGTTGGCTCATATGAAAAACAAGCATCTGTTTTTCCTCCTTCATATAATCCGGACATCTTCACGGCATGTATTAATAAATCCCTTCCTTTAGCCCTTATCTTAACCCGCCTCACAACGCTACCCAACCGGGTGGCGACATAGCTCCACTGTACATGAACATGATCACATAAACAAAAAATATTGTAAAGACGGGAAAATTCCCTAAAATAAAGTCGGAATCTTAACGACCAAGTGTATTGGACAGACCTACGGTTGAATTTTCCCTAGCAAATCTGTAAAATCATGAAGGAATCTTAACGACATAAGTTAAGAAGTCGTGTCAAAAATAATCGGCGCGCGGCCCGGCTTAATGGACGAACCTACAGTAGATGTTGCCTTGGCAGGCTTCGAAAATTGATCTTTCAGAAGAGTTTATTTTGATTAATTCCGATGAACGTATTACTAAAATCTCAGATATTTCTAGACAGATACCGCGGGAAAATGCTAGTTCAACATCTAAAAAATAAAATCTGGTGTTTAGCATATACTGTTTGTTAAATAAAAGGTTTTTAAAATTCGCAATTGCTGTTTTATTCATCTTAAATATCTATGTCTGTGTTAAATATAAATAACTTACATCCATAGGTAACGGTCTAAAAATATTTATATATTTTAGTTACGAGTTCATCGTTATTAATTAAAATGTGAGCCTCGAGCAACCCCCCGTTATTAAAGTCTTGTGTCGCCTTAAAGGGCGTGAGTTTTGTTACCGTGTACATAAAAGGAATTACTAACATTGTTTTGGTATTCACGGTGTTGTGTTTTGTGAACACCATGTACAGAGGTGTTTGGTGCATTCTCTCCGTTTAAATGAATGCTGTGTGTTGTTGGTTCCTGCATGTGGGAGGTTGTGGACATTATTATTTTCTAAGCGGTAATGAACGGTTATTTAGATCATCTGCACAATAATGGTCTAACCCCAAATTATACAAAGGAGATAAATGCTTTTGAAATTATGAGATCTATTTCAACTGTGATCATATATTATAAAGGCACTACATGATAAGGTCTACCTTATCTACGATAAATTTTAAAAAAGCATATTGAAAGTATTATACATATCAGAGTTCTATGTGCTTTGTAGTTCTAAGATATTTTTTGTATGCTTTACAGTGTTTCAGTTTTTGCTTTTTAATGTTAAAAGTTTTGTGGTTGTCTCACAATATGTTGACCCTTTTAAAGTTTTATTTGAAGAAAACAATTTTAATTTTAAGTTTTTATTTTATGTATTCAATAATAGTAAAAGAATTACTAAAACTCTCCGATAGAAGACTTGTTTCCGACTTGAATTTTATTTTTTAAGTAATTATTATTGGAATTATAGACAGCCCTGATTTATTGAGCCTAATCACCTTCAACATACAAACTTAAACTACTTGATAGAAAATTATTTTTTATTACAACAACAATATCAGGACTGAGTTATTTATGTACTAACTTGTACCTAGATTACATGCAGTTGGTAATAATTTTGCAAAAATTGTAGATATGTTCAACTGCATGGAATTAGTTACAAGAAGGCTAGTAACTAGTAACATATCTCAATAATATTAATAACTTAACGAATAATACTATTCTTCTGCATTGAATTTCTATTTAACAAAAACCAAACTTCTATTTCTTGATTACTGTTGCACTAAACTATTATGTATATCAAATGTTTGTAAAAGCCCGTAAGGGTGTAGAAAATATAAATAATGAAACAATTATTTTAAAAGCAATGTATCTTTTATCCGGAGATTTTCCAATGTGGATGAGTGTTTCAGGCTAATAAATATTGCTTATAAAATAATTGTTACCCTTTGTGCTATGCATAAAAAATCTTGTCTTAAACATTAGTTTACCAAAAAAATAAAATAATGAAATATTATCATCCTATTAACAAAAAAATAATATTTTTAAATAAGTTCTGCTGTGTAATTATTACTAAACAGCTGTCACGCGTAATATAATTACGCAGCAGAACTTGTTCACAAATAAACAATTTATATTATAAATTGAATTATTATATTATTGATTATTTTAAAAAAAATTGAAGTTTGTGTACATAGTTTTTTTCATGTTTTTCGACTACCACACAGGCGCATGCCCGTATTATGGTAATCGAAATTTGTATATAATATTACATATATATGTAATACATGTTAATTGTTAAATATACTGTTTTGTTAAATACAAATGCACATAATAGTATGATCAGGAAATTTACAAATGGTTTTTCAATTAGGTAAATTGCACATGTATAAACGAACCTTTTTGTAAACTATTAATTTCCTTCAAATAAAATTAACAAAAATGAATAAATAACTTTACTTATTGAAAGAATGGAAATATAAATTAGCAAATAAATATTTTTGAATTAGAATTACTCAAAGTGAAAGATAATCTTAGTTTCGCTCTGGTGTAAGACTACCATTCAGAATTGAAATGCTGCTTGAAATGGATATGGTGACCAGATCTGAATAGCAAGGTCCTCTTTCCCACGTTCTTTCCTTTCCAACTTCTTTCAGCCTCACAAAATATCCCAATTGGAGATGCAATACTCTCAATAATAAACAAACAAAAAATTAAAAGAAAGAAACAAATATTGTCAGGTTATTCCCGGGTTACGAATAACCTGAGAATATTTGAAAATCTCCTACTACCACCACAGTAAGCGGAAAATGTTGTGATGGAGGACTTAGTCAGCCGAGGAATTGAACACACTACGCCTGGGTGGGACCCAAACTCGATGTCAACTCAGCCATCGACCGGCTCTAGAAGGTTAGGAGCGATTGGGACTCTTGTGCGGTTTCACATAAAAAAGGTAAAAAATACTAACATAGCAAATTAACCTCATTTAATGATGTGAGGCATAATTTGAAATTGTTACGTAATTTATTTCATTTAGTTTGTCAATGTGATAAATTAACTAAACAGATGTATTTATTTAGCAAACAGATGACATCTATATAATATATCATGTCTGAAATAGAGAATTGTTTAGAACCCCTGAGGTGATTTTCTTTACCAAACGGCGCTATAAATAAGTACCTATGTATTACATAATACAAGTAATTAAGCTTGAAATGAAGGTTGATGATTATTTCTATTGTGTATGCTAAATAAAGGTGTGTTCTATTAGATCAATAACTGAACTAAATGAAGGATACACCCTCTTTCAACCACTCGTACGCTCGTGGCCTCAATGTGAGTTTTTTTAAAATATATTCCAATAATGTTATTTTATTGTAGAGCATTTGTGGAATTTGATTATTGTTAAATGTTAAGTATGTATGTAGAACAAAATGAATTACTTGATGATAACGTATTCAGTACTTGAATAGGTACTTTACTGTACAATTTACAAAAAGTTTAACCCTTTGGGTGCGGTATGCCGACATAATTAATTGGCCATTATTCGAACCCTTCTGAACAAAACCATTTTCTAGAAATAAAAAAAAATATAAAGGAAGTTTATGCGTTACCTGTATATGAGAGAATATTGGACTATCCTTTCCCGTATCCATTCTTGTTCTTAACAGAAATGCTCGATTTCAACACCTTAGAAGCACGCTGAAATACATTTGTAGCTAAAAAAAATGTATAAACTAATCTCTGAAACAGCACTTAATTTGCCTATATTGAAAGAGATTAACTTATATGAACTTAACACATAAATTTTTGGTAGATCGCATGATTTTTTTATACTTGGAAATCGAGGACTACTGCCTATCAGAACGCGCCAATCAACAGGGCGACTCCACTGCTTAGCGTCATTTTAAGCAACTATCCTTTGACGAATGTCACAAAATAGTAATACTGCCACCATAACCTTTTAAACTTACATGTACCTCAAATGTGTAATATTCTCCGTAATATATTTGTGCATAACCATTTTATGGAGAACGGGAATAAATAAATAATCGGAATAACACTTTATGCCTCTTGAGTACTTGAGTGCGGCGCAGTATGACGACATGTCTAGGCTCATGAAATAAAGATAACAGTTGAAGGGACCAACCGCTATCCCATCCTGTTATGAGTAACAAATTTTTACTCCTTCAAGGCGCACTACAAGAACTCTAATTTAAACTTTTTCTCGTTTTAATTAAACGAAGCTACATTTATGTAAACACAACTCTATATCCTGTGTCATGCAATGCAAAAACTAGTAACATGTTTAAATATGTGCATGGTGAATAAGTATTCATCCAGCAGTGAACAATAATGAAATTTCGGCAGAAAATTAGTTAAATAACTTATAATAATATTCCTTAAAAAACAAATTTTCAGAAAGGAAACATAATTATGATTAAAAGTCACCCGAGTTGGAGCAGGGACAGGGATCTAACTACCTACTTAAGGGGGACGGTCTTTGACTTAAAAAAATAATAGTTCATCAAGTGAGCAAAATAACGTAATCCTAAAAAGAAAATAAAAACATAAAACCATTCACACATCACAGAATTAAGAAAAGACTAAAAATTTCTTTTGTATAGATTGGAATACAAATCGATGTCGCCACTGACATATTACTTTTTGGTTTTAGCCCACTTAGCACGCACTCTGTCTCTCTTACACTTGACTAAAACCGTATATCCCGTTTGAATTTCATGACGGTGAAGCACTGTTCTGAAAACTAGTTAAATTAGCAGTCAAACTTTTGAATCACAAAACACGCCTACGTGGCGTTTCTTGTGTTCGTCTTTGTTCATGACTGGGCAATAGAAAACGTCGCGCAAACTTGGTCACAGCATGGGAAATACGTGTCCCTATCACTTGCTCATTCAACTTTGAAAACATTGGCAATAATATTTATATATATATTTTTTAAATAATCAAATGTTGGAAAAATAGTAATATTTTTATTTACTTTATTTTTCCATCGACTGACACTTATGAAATTATAAAAAAAAATTAACCCACCTAAAGGAGTAAATGTGTTAAATACTACAGAGGCTATATTTTGTATGGATGATGGATTAACTGAGCGGGATTTCGATTATCCCCCACCCACCTCTCCCTCTCCCTCCACCCGCCGTCGTTCAACTCGAATAATAATTATCATTAAAGGCTTTGTTCGCCTTTCACCTGTTTTGTAATATTATACATCGGCGCTTTAAGCTTTACAAAGACCAAACAATGTAACGATTTTCTTAATATTGCTGTATAAATTTGATAATCTTTCCTTATTGCTAAACCTACCAGCGAAGTAAAAAATGTCTCAAGCTTAGACTTTTTTTGTTTACAGAATAAAAACTTACCGCGTTTGGATCGCTGCAAACTTAACCTCTTACCTTCGACGGTAAGCTTATTAAAAATGTGTTTTTAAGCTGGCATTTTGGGATTACCTAAGAAGAAACCCATAAATTATTCAGTTTTAAAGTACATTTAACTGTCATCATAATTTGCGTAATGTGCCTGTCTTTCGAAATAAATAATAAAAATTGATCGTGAGATTAATAACTGTTTCTGAATTCTGTTGATCGTATTATTTAATTGACACAAAAATAGCCGTCACGGGACGCCTGGCAGATGTGAACACTTAAAATAGATTTTTATTGAAGTAAATGAAAATGGAAGCAAACAAGCCTTTAAATTTTTGATTTAGAAAACTATTGTTTTATTATTAATGAAACATATACAACAAAAACATTACAAAATTAATAATTCATCATTATGTGGAATAGAGCAATTGCCAATGTGAAAAATAGAAGCAAATATAACGTACAGAGTTTCGGCGGCCGGGCAGAAAGAACTGACACATAAGGCTGGCCGAATGAAACCAGCATTTTCGTGCAAGAGAGTGGTCCTGTTCTGCCATGCTTGCAACGCAAGAGTCGGTTTTACCCCCCTAGGAACGCCGAAAGATGTTTCACAGCGAAAATTCTTCATCACGGTAGTTGTTTTGTAAAGAATTATTTAACGGGTTTATAGCAAAAGATAAAATTTAGAAACACTGAAAATAAAAAAAAATATTTCTATAATAGCGATTAGGTTCTTTGGTGTTCAACTGCAGTCTTCAAGACTTCCTATCATACTCATATACTCTTCTTCGCAGACAATCAACCTATTTCCCTAACTACTTCTAGGTCACTTCACTAGGGCACCCATATGATTATGATTATTGTTGCCCTGTCATCTGGAATTCTACGATTTCAGTTTACAGCTACCTTTCGAACGTGCAGAATCTTAAAATGATATCAGCTCAATTGAACAACTGGGGAGCGTTTTCACAAAGACAAATTTCTATCTTTGAACTCTTTTTTAAAATTATTTTATTCCTATTCCCTGCGGAGGTGTCTTCAAAACAGGTAATATTTTCTAATAACAACGAATTAACCTGGTTTATGTTTTTATTAATTATTATTTAATGAGCTAGCAGCATTCTGTTGATTTGCTCATATCTGATTTCACGATAGTAATTGAGTCGTATGTACTAGAAAAGCATAAATTTTTACATAATGAAACATCTGTCTAAAAGTAAATTTGATAGTTTATATATTGTAAAGAAATCCATTATCACCAGATTTTATTTCAATGCGTCTGATACTTTGAAAGATTAAAGGACACAAACATTTTTTCGGAACTAAATGCAGAATATTTTTCTTTGTGAAAACCTTTTTTCGTACGTTAAGATATTCTTCTTTTGTAAAAATTCGCAAATTTTTTACTGCTTTAAAAAAAAGCATTTCAGAAATGAATTTTCTTTTGATTCGTCATGTCCAACATTTCTTTGAATGTGCACTTAGAGATTATCGTTAAATATTTATCCCGAATTTACATACAATTTTTATTTCAAGTAAGTTCAAGAATTGCTCGTTTTGCTTTCGAATGTCTGGTTACCTCTGGAATCGCCTGTCGTGTACAATTTGTTACATCCTATATACATCTAAATCTATATAAACAATAATTTCGTTTGGTATGATTTGAGATTTTCACGGCTAAAAGTATTATAGTGATTTGTTTTGGGGGAATTATGCCGTGTTGCGCTTCTTTAGCCAACGTTTCGGACAGCATTGCAGTGTTCATCATAAGGGCAGATGTGTAATCTAAGGTTGTGGTGAAATGTGTGTTTATGTATGAAGATGCGATACCGTGTTGCCAGCTCCAACACTCTAAGAGCTGACATTAATGTATAATTTTACACCATATACAAACGCAGAAAACCACTTTAAAATTATACGTTAATATCAGCTCTTAGAAGGTTGGAGCTGGCAACACGGTATCGCATCTTCACACATAAACACACATTTCAATAATAATAATAATTTCGTTTGTCCAATACGAGAGAAATTTCTACATGAGAGATTTGAATAAATAATAACGCCATTACACATCTTGAAAAGATTAGTAAACCTATTTGGATCTATCTGGGTCGTGGCATACTTCCTATCACTTCAAAACACCTATAAATGTTTTAGGGTTGCCATCCAATAATGGTCCATAACCCCATAAATGAAGAGACCAGTATTGAAAGGCTGATTTAATGTAACATCATTTTTCTTCCTTACCTATCCATATGTTAATCTGGTACTTCGTAACTCACTTAAATAAATACGCAAAAACGGTTTAAAGTTCTTGGAATTTAGATCAAGGAAAATGATTTAAGCATTGTTTTTTAATTTGAAATTCTTGTATGAATCTGTTACTATTTTTAAAAGTATGTGCCAAACGGTTTCGGCACGTGGCATATAAAACTTATCGTTCTGGAAAGGCCCGAAAATATTCTGTGTATAATATTTTTTTAATAATGTGTAAAATGACACATGCAAATTAACAAAATGACATTGCTAAAGATCTTAACAAATTAGTCATGATGGTCGACTTTACCTTTTCAAATCTTCTCACAAAAAATAATTTTTATTCGTTTTCGGTCTTAAGCTACTTAATTATTAAGCTGCATAGTTATTAAAATATATCATTATTAAGCTTCGCAATTATTTAGCTGTGTAATTATTAAATGGCATGATAATTAAGCTACTTAAGTATTAAGCTACATAATTTTTACTCTTCAAAATTATTAAGCTTCGTTAATTATCGATGTACATAATTATTAAACTACGTAATTATTATACTACATATTTATTAAGTTCCATAATTATTACTCCACCAATTTACTATCAAGATAATTATTTAGTTACATACTAAGCCACATAATTATTAAGCAACGTAATTTACTAAGCATCGTATTTCTTAGGCAACGTAATTACTGTCAAATAATTATTAAGCTGAGTTATTATTAAAGTACTTAATTATTTAGCTACATGATTATTAAGATACATAAGTATAAAGTTTATAATTTTGAACTTTGATGTAAATTTTAGGTTACCCTAGCAAATAATAATAATTATTTGAAAAAAAAATTGTAGCTAAGAAATAATGTATATTATTTGTATGTGACTAACTAAAACTGTCTTATATGACCCACTTGCTTTATATACATAGCTACACGATGTTTAGGTACCTCAAATTGACCTTACACAAATTCACATTACCTATCTAAATATTTTTAGATGCCTCCAAGCTGTTTTGTCGCATAATGGGAATAAATTTGCGAATGAAATTTATACTCGCAGAAACTTTCCCAATTTGAATGAGGAATAAGCAATTTTCTATACATTTACGAACTTCGAGTCCTGACAAAAACAACTCAACGCAGGCCAGGACACTGAATTATGCAGAGGAAACCGCAGTAGAGTCCCAACTGCTCCCGACAATCTGGAGCGAGTGAGACTGGCATCCTTCATTGAGGTATGTTGTGAGGCTGCAGGTAGTGGGGAGGAAAAGGATACGGGAAGAGGAAGGTAGTGAAGTACCTGGAAATTCTGATTTGGTCGCCAAACACTGTCAAAGCCATTTTAAGCAATGTTTCAATTCTGATTGGTGGTCTTACACCAGGGTGATACTGAGAGAATCTTCCACTCTGGAACGTTCCACAAACAAACTATTTATTATTATTTAAATTAGTAATTTGTGAAATAATAAAACTTAATAGAATAAAATTTACTTGCCCACGCCGGGATTTGAACCTGCGACCAAAGAGGCTAACAATTTATAAAAAAAATTGTTAAAAATATTTTTTTTTTTAGTAACAATAAATTATTAAAAAATATCGTACTTATGGTATTTTCGTGGCCATTTTCAATGCGAGGTGCTTTGCTACTGTGCGGCGGACTGGTTTGGATTAATATTGATTGTTTTTTTCTAAATTATGTTTAAAATATCTTCTTCGATTTCCTGCAATGCTTTTCCCGTTTTTTTTATTTGGCTTGTCGTTTTTTATTACTGGTGGAAGTAAATTAAGGCTTAGCGGAAAACTATTCTATTTGTTTATTTGTCCAAAAGTAGTTATGCATTTGGGTGTGTTAATAATCCTACTCTGCTTTGTATAATGAAAGTGTAGTTTTTTTGTTTTTTATGTTTTTAATCACATTATTTATAGTTATTCATTTATTATTGCAGTAAGTTTGAGCTTTTCCTAAAAATGTCTCGTTTATGTATAAAAACAAATAAAATAATGGATTTATAAAATGGTATGAGTATCTTTTAGAAATAAAAGGCCGACTTGATACAGTGCCCCGACCTGGGTTGAGTTGGTGTTGTTTCGAAGCAGCTAGAATATGGGGGACGCTGGAAATATCGGTGTCATCCATTCCTATTTAGCTATCAGGTCTGCGTGGCGCCGACTGGCATGTACTTGTACGAGGTCAGACAAACAAATTTATTATATTATAGAACTTTTTTTTTTTTTTTTTTTTTTTTTTTTTTTTTTTTTTTTTTATTATTGTACGACAGACAGGTAAGTCCAATTATGGTACAATTTTATAAAAACTAACAATACATGTACATATATTTTTTAAAACATGGTATAGTGATATTAAACACATCTATATCCGCTGGTAGGGCATTTAGTAAGGTCATACCTCTTGTCATGCTATGTCGGGCAATGACATCTGTCCGACCCTGCGGTATACAGAATAGGTCGTGGCTACGATTTCGACAGTATTTATCAGGAACGAATAATCCACAGCATGACAGGAGATATGGGCAATCGATAAGGTTTTTTAGTAACTTTAATTCAAATACCATGAGTCCGGCATTACGCCTAGTCTCCAGGCTTTGGTAATTTGTCTCCTTTAGCAGTTCCACGTGATGCATGAATTTCGGATATATTCCGTATGATCGCATGTAAACATACCTTAGGAATTTTTTTTGAATTTGTTCAATCATATTTATGTATTTAAGTTGATAAGGTATCCAGACAGTACTGGCGTACTCCAGCTTGCTTCTGACCACTCCGTTGAACATGGAGGTCATTGCTTCTTTGTTATTGAATTGTTTGCAAGTTCTAATTACAAAACCAAGAGTTTTGGAGCAAGCCGAGGTAAGCTGGACTATGTGGTTTGAAAATGTCAGCTTAGGATCAAAGATCACCCCAAGGTCCTTGATGATGTTTACGCGTGTAAGTACTTCACCATTCATTCTATACTGGCAGAATACCGGATTTTGTGAACGACTATAAGTCATAACAACGCATTTTTTAATATTGAAGTTAAGTTTATTTTCTACCGACCATATCATGATTGAATCGAGGTCGGCCTGCAGTTTCGAATAATCATAATCTGATTCGATTTCCTTCATCAGTTTCATGTCATCTGCGAATAGTAGACATGAGCTGTGACGTATGCAATCCTGAATGTCATCAATCAGAATGAGGAATAACATGGGACCGAGATTCGATCCTTGAGGAATTCCTGACAGAGCTGCGAACTTATGGGAGTCGTATCCATTTATATTTACATACTGACTTCTATCTTTTAAATATGACGCAAAAAATGTCAGTAAGGGTTGATTAAAACCTATTTTATGCATCTTTTTTATTAGAATATCGTGATCTACTCGGTCAAATGCCTTTGCGAAGTCCGTGTAAATTACGTCCGTCTGATGCCTACAGTCTAGGCTTTGTGCTACCCGTCGAGAGAAAGAGAGTAAGTTGGTTACCGTTGATTTCTTCGGTAAGAAGCCATGTTGATTACCTCTTAAGAAAGGCGTGATTTGTGGACTGATTTTATCACAGATAATCATTTCAAAAATTTTTGGAATTATTGACAGTACTGCAACTGGTCTATAATTTCTGACGTCAGTCTTTTCATCAGCTTTGTGAATGGGGCTGACCCTCGTTAGTTTCCAACACTGTGGAAATGTGGAAGACATGATGCAGAGATTAAATATGTACGCAAGGGGAACACAGATATTTGGAGAGAATTTTATAATTATTGAAGGAGGAATACCGTCCGGACCAGTAGCCTTATCAGGTCGGAGATTCCGGATACAAGTTTCTATTTCCTGGATGTTGGTCAATCCGAGTGAGATATCTCCAACGTTCCAGGGTGATGCTGTTGGGAAATTGGTTTCAAGTTTAGGGGTTACTTGACTATAGACGGAATGAAAATAGTCAGCAAACTTATTTACAATTGTGTTAGGGTTAGTAAAAGTTACGCCTTCCTCAATCAAGCATGTTGGTGAGGTTGGGTTAACTTTTTGTGACCTAATATAGTTCCAGAAAAATTTTATGTCGTCTTTGATCCCATTCTGAACATTTTCCATGTATTGTTTTTTAGCAAATTTTATTTCAGATTTTAGCTCGGATCTACTCGCTGAAAATATCAGATAATCGGATTGCTTTTTGTGCAATAGATATCTTTTTCTGAGCGATTCCTTTCTTTTCAGTTTATCTATAATGCTCTTATTGAACCATATCGGATATACATCGTTTGTGATGTTGGGTTTGTTATTTGGTATACATAATTCAAAAATACTAAACAGGACATTGTTTAAATATTTCACTGCTTCGTCTACAGATTTTATGGTGTACAAAAATGTCCAATCAAAATGCGAAAGAATATTATTGCACAGTTCTATGTTTGCTCGCTTATAATTAAATTGGTGGAAATTATAATTGTGGAGCGAAGGCGGGGGCCCGCGGGGGGCGCGGCGATCGTTTTGGCGGGGTCTTCGTCTGCACCGAACCGCTCTTGATAGGCGCGCGGAAATGTCCAGCGTCGGGTGATGCTGGTCTTCATTCACCAGTGGTTCCTCGCTTCTCATCACGTCACACACATTTATATTACTAAGGATAAGATCGAGAATGTTATCGCTACTGTTCTTCACTTTATTGTACTGCGTCAGTCCATTCGAGTTTGTGAAATACGAAAAATCAGTTAAGACGTCTTCGGGTTTATTATTTAAGTTAAAATCACCCAAAATTATTATGTTCTTATTTAATAATATATTGGCTTTATTGTCTAAATGTTCATAGAAAATACGTCTATTTTCGCTGTCATCTGTGCAGTAGAAGTACACTACACATATAAACACAGTGAAGTTATCTTTACAGACTTTTACCCAGAGGTGTTCGCCATCTGTTTCTAGCTCCCTTACTCTTATTGAATTTAACGGTTTACGTACTGCGAGCAGTACCCCTCCCCCTCGTTGCCCCTCTCGGTCCCGGCGATGTACTGTGTACTGGCTGGTGGACAACAGTTCTGCGTCGAATACAGAGGTTTGCAACCATGTTTCAGTTAGAGCAATAACTTCAGAATTTTGTGAAATAACGTTGTTCGAAAATTCACCTATTTTCGTATTTAGACCACGCACATTTTGGTATTTCAACGCTAGTTTTGCCATTTTTAGGTAGGTAAAGATTTACCTGATTGTGTGCCACCTTCTTTATTTGATGGTGGTAAGAATTTAAATTTAGACACAGCGATACCTGCCGGCCAGTTGGCGGCATCTAGGAATGTATCTTTCTTTTCTTCCGGGACACCTATTTTGAAGGAGGTGTAGTTCCCTTTTGCCTTCAATGAGACAATATCAAATTCGGAGTCCGGTTCAATGGTTTTGAGAAATGCGTGCACGTGTGTGCTATCGGTATCTAGGCTAAAGCGCCAAGCGTGGATATAATGCTTTCGCTCTATTGCTCGCAACGCCGTTTCTTTTTTAGTGCCCGTTATTATGAGGGATGTACGATGTCGCGGCTTTCGTGCTTGCACCTGCCACTCACTCTGATAATCAACGTGTTTAGAATTGATTGGTTCATTCAGTGGCTTAGCTTTATTTTTTCTTGGTTTCCTTTTCTTTATTTTTTCGTCCGGGTTAGATTTCCCGAGATATTCCTCATTTGTCGGAGATGCTGATGAGTTTGTACCTTCTGCCGATTCGTCCAAGGCCGATGGCCCGCTAGATGAAGACTTGATCGGGATTGATCCTTCCGTAGAATTACCCGAGGTAGACGGCCCACTGGTTGCGTGCTCCCTCGTGCCGTAGGTGCTGGCGGCTTCCAGTGCAACTATCTTCGCCGACAGTTTGGCGACGGTAGTATTTTGTGCAACAATAAGGTTCGATTGATCACTAACCTTGTTATGTAGCTCTGTTATGATGTTTTTTAGGCCACTAATCTGGTCCGTGAGGTCCTTAATGGCAGCGGTGACCGTTTCCCAGGCTTGGGTCGATCTTGTCGCCATATCAACACTGTTATACAGTTAATATTCAGAGCACTGATAAGAACACGTCCTTCACGAACAATTCACTTGTTAATTTGTTTTTATATTGAAAGTTTAACTGACAGCCAAGAGTCCGCGATAGATTTGGCGGGTTTTTGTCAATCGTCGGTTGGAATATTTGACAACCGTGCTCGCAAATAACGCCAACCATTTTCATGGTTGTTTAATTATTTTTCGACGTCATTAAATTAATTGTTGGAATAATCATAATAAACAAAATGATATTCTTTATGTTTTTGAACACCTTAATGAGTAAAACGTCAAATTGTAATATTTAATTATTGAAGAAAATATAAGCGATTTTTAAAAGAATATTTGAAACAAAAAAAGTAACGTTCACATCTAGAACTTGTATCCATGACCTTTACCTTGCCGGGGTATTGCTATACCAGTTGAATATTGCGATTATATATAAAGATAGCAGCCAATAAAATGTGCGGTGAGAAAATGAAGATAATGTTGGCAGTTCTTATTCGATGACTATTACCGAAGGAAATAGGTCACCATAAGCTCAGTTGATAGAACAGCGTTCTGACAAGGCGAAGGTCCTGGGCTTAGGTCTTAGATGTAACCGTATCTTTTTCTGATTTTTGTGTTTAAAATTTTCGTTTAAAATCGCTAATATTGTCTTCAATAATTCAAATAAATATATACATTTAGAATCGATGTTCCTTGCTCTTTCTGAATAGTTTATTTTTCATTAGAGTTTTTTTATTTATTTTTTTCAGTTTTTGAACCTGCATGCCTAGCGTCCAGAGGCGAAGAACTTATCATCAAAATCAAATGCGCAAACAGCCACATGACCATTACAACATAGATTGACCTTTTTTTTTATTTTTAATCACGCGTGATATTGATATTAATTTTACATTACCGTTGTTCTGGTTTTTTTTTCCGTAACGTTTTACATAGATTACAACTATTTTCTCCGCCGCGAAACACCTGAGACCTCATAAGCTGGATTAGACCGTCAGTTCCAGGTATAATCTCCCCGATTCCGTAAAGTAGAAAATGTATAGCTTATTTTCCCACGTTTATTTGTTATAATCACTCTTATTTTGTACATCCACTACGCATCGTCCCGCAGAAAAAGATTAATCTCCCAGCAAATTTTTAACTAAAAATTGCCTCTTTTTATCTACTCTATAAGCATTCTGTAAAAAACTCAGTCATTAAATTTCATACACGGAGTAAAATGATCATGTTAAAAAAGTCACAGCATGCTAACTTCATGACAAAATTTCTGTTCTTTTCCTAATATATGTCATGACGGAAAGCGACAAAATCAGTATTTCGATAACAATAGCAGTATTTGTATGAACATTGTTCCACCGTCCTCGTAAAAAAATCGCTTTTGACCGATACTTGTTAGGAATTTTCTCAATTCATTCGTTAATGGCATACAATTCTTAATACATTAGAATATTCTCATTTGGAACTTTTCTTCGTGTGTTCACCATGCTGTTTCTAAGTTTGCGAGACGTTTTCTATTGACCAGTACATATAGAGGCACGCTGCACTCAAAGAGTCACGCTGATTTATTGGCATACCGCACCAAACGGGTTCATATATAACATGAAAAATCATTTTTCCTAATTTTATAGTGTGAATCCAAGTAATTTGCACTATAAATATAAAATTTAACATAAAGAGAAAAATAAAATCGAGTGAAGCAGTAGGTATCACAATAACTCAACCTATCAAAATCAAAAACGGTGAATTTTGGAGATATCCAGTTCCTCATAGATAACCTATTATTACAGTTGGCTCGTGAATTATTATTATTGTGAATCTCTCCATTTTCCTACAGTCCTATTTTTAGCTAACGAATAATTTGACTGGTTTTTTTTTTAATAAATCAACAATTTTCTCCGTGTACCAGAGAGCCAATCATTTTCTTCGCTTGCTTCCCTTTCTTGTAAACACGAAGTAATTACACGTGCTTTTAATAACTAGCCATGTAAACATGCATTCTTTGCATTACCGTTTTGCATTTTTCTCTCTCATTTAAACATATTTCTAATGCCGTAGGATAAGCGCAGTAATTCATTCGAACTAATTAGTTTTAACGAGCAAGTTATTGTAAAGAGTAGAATACTTTATGTTAGTAATATTCTCACTTTATGAACCAGACAAAATATAAAATCATGAAATATTATTGTGGTTTTTTTTTTTTTTTTTTTTTAATATATTAATAATAATAACAATAATATTATTATTTTGTTTTATAAAAACAAATTATTTTTAAACAAGTTCTGCTGTGTAATTATTATTACGCGTGACAGCTGTTTTGCCCTCTAAATGCATTATCAAACTGTGGGTAGCCCACTTACAGACGATACATTTATATTATTTCTAGGTAGGTTTTTTAATTTCAATTACTGATTTCTTAATTGATTTCTGTGTAAAAATGTTAGAAATTAGTGATGGTTATTACCCTAGTAAAGTTCCCCAATTAGTGTAATGTTTAAATTTGACTGAATGTCTTAATGTTAGTTATTCCCAAACGATGACTCATAGGGTTATTTTAATAGTATAATTAAGTACTTCAATGTGCACTCGTATTTGCACTAGGTTTGAAGATATCTAGTAGGGGCAGTGGCGGTTCGTGGTCTTTTTAACAGGGGGTTCAGATATTCAAGAGAAGATAAACATATCTAATTAAAATTTACTTACTGTTGTCCTTCGTCAAATAGTCGAATACGGCAGCAGTCACACAACTTAAATAAAGTTAGTGGGAGGGGTACCTACATATTATTGTTTTTAAATCACTTTACGCTAGACACAATTATTAGATAATGAGAAAGGTTCTATAGGAATTAAATTATATTTATAATTATTAATAAAGGAAAGATCGTTTACTCCAATTTTACACCACGATGGGTCGCCTCCAAAAACTAAACAGGGGAAGCAAAATAACCGATTGGTTTCCTCGCAACCACATAACCAAGTACACCTCGCGTATCACTCACGTTTCAAAACTCGAGTGAAGATTTCTCGGTTTTCGCGGCACAAACCTGGTTTAATGAGAGGTCAGGACGCGGAGGCCCTTTATTTTTAATTTCCAACCTTTTTTCATAAGTATTGGCGTTATTTTTTTTATATAGACAACATTGTATTCCGCCATTGTATAAAAAAATTATGACAAAATATTCGCGACAATCAATAAACGCAAACGCATAAATAAACATATACGCAAACGCTTTCAATTTGAAATCCGAAAGAATACTGGAGATGGAGAACTGGACAAAACACAAAATTGCATAACTAGCGACGACAATGGGGCGTTTGCCGAAACTTTCGCAAATATAATTAAGGAATATAACGACTTATCTAAAAAAAATATACGAAAACAGAAATCAAAATCGGTCTACTTCAATAGGTAGTAGATTTACAAATGCCATAAGCAAACGGTTGGAGAAATGCAGAAACAAGAAAACAAAAATATGTACAAAAATGACTACAAAGTTAAATACCATAATATAACATAAAAAATAACACTTGCTTCCCTATGGTTCAAAGGTCAAACGTCGGCCAGTCAGTCCGCGAAGTGCTCGGGTTTCTTCGGTTACATTCGTCAATGTTCGGAGGTCACGTGATATCACAACGCGTGTTCAACGCACACAATTTGTCTTAGTTTTGCAAAGAAACACCAAATTTTGCATATGTCACCGTCATAGGGTCTGTACCGGCTAAAATTCTTTTGTATGAAGAGTTTGGGGCGGATTTCAACTCGCACAAACTTGGAATAGGTATCGTATTTTTCGGTGGCGCGGGTTTTGAAGGCGAAATTTTAATAGCGTGCTATCTATAATGTGCTTATATTATTAAAAAACAAGTTTGTTTTATTTTCTCATCTTTTTAATGGGGGTTCGCCGCACAAACGCACTTTAGAGAAAACCGCCACTGAGTACCTAGGGGTGAACGAATTATAATTACACAGCAGAACTTGTTTAAAAATAAACTGTTTTTATAAACCCAATAATAATATTATTGTATATATAAAAAAATAAAATGGAGTTCTACAAATTAAACTTAATAACAATAAATATTATTGTGGTATTACAAAGATGCTAAGTTGCAGTGAGACTGCAATTTAAATTGCAATTACAAATAACTATATGATTCCCCGATTGCACTTAACTAGATGTTAGTTTGCCATACTAGTTGCTACTTCAATCGGTGTTAGCGATAGACATTTATAAGTATTAAAAATTATGCCCCTTAGGAAGCGTTGAAAGATAGTTTGAAAGGGATATATGTAAATACGAATGTTAGAGGAAGCGCGCTTATATTAAAAAACTATAATAATTAAGCGAAAATGGTGAAAATATTTAATAAAACAGGATTGGTTTGAAATAGAGCAAAACTCTAGTCAAATACATAAGTTGCTTTAAAGAAACACTGTGAATTATTTCATGCTAATAATACATTAAACAATTTTCGAAGCTTACTTTGAAAATATCATATAATTAACGTTTCGATATAACAAGTGTATAAATATTATCAAAAAAATAATATGTATTTTTTTTGCAACTTATAAACTTAAAAAGTTAAACAAAAACTTGTTATTGATTGGTAGAAATTTGGAATGCGGGGGCTTAAGCTGCCAGAATAAGAAAATTGTTCTAAGCTACTTATATTTTATTATAAAATATCTAAATAATAACTACTATTGTTCTATAGACTTCGCCTAATGCTGATTACTCCGAAATGAAAGCTTAAAACAGTCGCAATGCTTTTGAAAAATAATATATTATTTTTAACAAGTTTTTTTTGCGTACGTTGGGATTTGATCCTGTGACCTCTGGATTTGTAGTTGAAATTCTTGTAAACACATCCAATTAAATTTAGCGTGTAAGTTATTTTTCGAAGAATATATGGCATGATCGAGTGAACCGAATTGAGTCAATGAAGTAAGGAGTGTGCGCGAAGACCGAGTTGTTTGGCAGTCTATCATATCTGCCTACCCCTGCACGAAAACTGCGTGATGTTTAGTTAGTTAAGTTATTGTATATAGTAGAAAAACTTAATTTTAGTATGATTCTTGCTTTGTAAACAAAAATTAAAACAAATAAATTATGACATTTCATTTTGATAGTAATATTTTAAATCTTTCTTTAGCTTGTAAACCTGCACATATCTCTTCATGCATAGTAGATGCTAAACAACCTTCTTTATTAAAAATGTTCTCTCGTCGAGGAACTTTATGGAACAAACATGGTCGTTTATTATATTTAATTTTACCTGGTATGCTGCGAATTTTTCTTAAGTTTGGTCCGATTCACAGTGGTCCCGTGCTCAACCGGGGGTATTTATAGCAAATAGATGTTGTAATAAACATTTAAAGCATTTAAATTATACTTCTGTTTTTAACTGCATTTTGTTGATAAATTCTAGTGGACTTTAGAAGAAAAACGAGTTTGTCAACTTTATATACCTTTATGGCTTTATTTTTTATTCAAAATTATATATAATATGTATAATGCGGGTTAAATCGATTGTTATTTATTGTTTTTGTGTTTAATTCGTAGAACTCCATTAAATTTAAAAAAATATAATAAAAATCAAATTTAGTAATATAATTATTTAGTTCTGCAAGTATTGTTACAGCTGTTTCGGCTTTCAAGGCCATTGTCAAACTGTGGTCTTAACCACGTTTAGACGACTTATTTATGTGATTCTATTCTACCCCCTCCCAATTTAAAATGATTTATTACCGGTTAAACCGATTTAGTGATAAAATAATTGTGATAGTTAATTTCATATTCTGTGGGGGGTATATTGATGTAAGTTTTCCAAACATTAATGTTCTCTTAACTTTTTAAGAATGATGTGGTTGCTATTAATGTATTTAAATATATAAAACTATACTCTTTTGATAGTACAAACATATTTTGATCTACTCCTGTCAAAATTAAACATTTAAACTATTTACAGTGAATTATTACACATAATTACTATCGAATATTAACAAGCAGCACTTATTTACTAACATAGCAGTACTTAGCATTGGAAGTGCTTGTGTACTGTGTCAACAAAAGCAATAACAAATCATCGACTCCCAACAGTGATAAGCAGTGAATAGTAAATTTTTAAACGTTTCACAATGGATTGCAAAATTTCATCTCCAAAGCAGAAATAGCTGTCAATGCCTTAAATAAGTTACTTTTTGATCCGGCCAACAAATTTAATAAGGATCAAATCTCTAAAATTTCCCCAATTGCATGTGAAATTTTAACTGCCATAAGTACCATGTCTTCAGCTGTAGCGTCCAAAACTGCTAATTTAGAAGGTGAACTGCGTGCATACAAGGATATTAGAGCAAATCCTTCTCAAAATAACTTTAGTATTTGCGAGGCAATTTCGGAAATGAATGAAAAACAAGTGAGATCTAAAAATATTATTATTTGCAATGTGCCCGAAAGCATTAAGACGACAGAAGCTGGCAGGATCTTGGATGACCAGGCAGCTGTCACCAGTATAATCGGTGTAATCGACAATTCAGCAAATGAAAATATTTCTAAATTTTATAGGGTTGGAAAATTATTAAATGATAAGCCTAGACCAATAAAAATTGAAGTACAAAATTCAATACAATAGAGAAATATTCCAAGCAAACGAAGTCTTCTCAAGAACAATGTCAGAATTTACCCCGACTCAACACCGGCGCAACAAAAATTTCTAGGCGATCTGAGGGTTCAGCTGGAGAAAAGGAAAGAAAATGGTGAAGATGTCACCATAAAATACATTAACTCCACCCCCCGAATCGTGCCGAATCGACCAAAAAACTAGGAAGTTACAAAAATATTCAAGCAATCCCAACTAACCGAACCAGAACTATGAAAATCTATTATCAAAACATCCGCGGACTGCGATCAAAACTCGATGACCTACAAGCAACTCTACCTTCTCATCATCATGACATCATTATACTTACGGAAACCTGGCTAAACTCGGAAATCAAATAGAATGAACTCGGTCTTACTAACTACAAAGTATTTCGTTGCGACAGAAACGTCAGATCAAGTTCCAAGTCAAGAGGTGGAGGAGTTTTAATTGCAATAAAACAGAAGTTGTCAGCAAGAAAATTAACCACGAAACACCATAACATCGAACATCTTTTTGTGCAAATAATGACTCCTCTTGAGAAAATTATATTTTGAACGGCCTATCTACCACCACTTTCTGACCATCAGTCATATAGAAACCACTGTGAAGACATCGAAACAATTTCATCAAAATATCCTCACTCGAAAATTGTTATTCTTGGGGATTATAACTTACCAAACTTAATATGGAAAGCAAATAACTGTGGTCTCATCATAAACGAAAGTGAAAACGATCGTGCACGTGAAATTTTGGACATGGTAAACTTTCTAAACTTTCATCAACATAATTTTATATATAACAGTAACAATCGCTTATTAGACTTAGCTTTATAAAACTATCCTAAAATGTCTGTTGAACTCTCAAATGATCCACTTTTACCTATAGATAATCATCATCCTCCCCTATACATTAAATTAAATATGACATGTGATAATGAAAGGAAACCTTCACAAAGCGTCCTAAACTTTAAACGAGCCGACTTCGACTCAATTAACTGCCACCTCTCAAATACAGACTGGTCTTTTTATCCGATGAAAGCGTTGATGAATCGTTAGATAAACTTTATTCATATTTTTCTAATACTATTGAATCCTATGTACCTTTTTACACTCCAAGAAGCTATACCTACCCGGTTTGGTTTTCATCAGAGCTTACAGCCTCTCTTCAGCAAAAAAAGAGTCAACACAAAAAATTCAAACAAAGTAAATCCATAAATGATTATATAATCTTTAGCGAAACTAGGAAAAAATGTAAAAATCTTTCCAAACAATGTTACAAAATGTACATAACCTCTGTCGAGGACACTGTCTTTAAATCCAAAAACCTTTGGAAATTTCTTAAAAAAATGAACAATGAAAACACAGACTACCCGCCAATAATGCAAATGAATGGAATCAGTGCAAACAATACACAGGATATTGTAAACCTTTTTTCGGACTTCTTCAAAAATGTATATGATGAAGACACTCCAGATGATAAAATACCCGAATACAAATTTAATATGACCACAAACTTAACAAACTGCCAAATCACACAAAAGTGTTGCGAACAAAAATTACTTTACTTAGACACTGACAAATCCGTTGGCCCAGACAACATTCCACCAATATTCCTCAAAAAATTCTCTAATACATTATCTAAACCACTCACATAACTATTTAAACGTCTCTTGTCCCTTGGACATTTTCCAGACCGCTGGAAATCTAGCTTCATTACACCGATCTACAAAAAAGGAGACGATACTGACATAGCTAATTATCGCCCCATTTGTATACAGTCAGTACTGCCAAAGCTTTTTGAATCATTGGTCCTTGATGAAATCTATCCCAAATTAATAAAATTAATTAATCAAAAACAGCACGGTTTTATCAAAGGAAGATCCACCGCAACTAACTTAACGGTATTTCAAAACTTCATTATACAATCATTTGCAGAAAATAAACAAGTCGACTGTGTATATACAGACTTTTCGAAGGCATTCGACAAAGTATCCCATTAACTACTAATCCAAAAACTATTTGCTCTAGGAATAAGGGGTAACATGCTAAAATGGTTTAGTAGCTATTTGTCAAATCGTAAACTGTTCGTCAAAATAAAATCTTGGATGTATAAAGCTTTCCGGGCTACCAGTGGCCTACCGCAAGCTTGGCCCGGTTTTGTTCCTTATTTTCATCAATGATATAACCAATTGCTTCAACGATGTCGAGGTATTGCTCTTTGCAGATGACATCAAACTATACAAGAAAATCACTGATATAAATCATTGCCATATACTACAGTCAAATATTAGTAAGTTTAGAGATTGGTGCGTTCAAAATAATTTATTTTTAAATGTAGTAAAGTGCAAAACCTTGACTTTCTTCAGAAACAAAAATCCTGTTTTATTCGAATATTCCATCAATAACATAGCTTTAGAAAGAGTCACGGAAATGAGAGATCTTGGAATTATTTTGGACTAAAAACTAAGTTTCACCAATCATGTCCATCAAATTGTGAACAAAGGTATGAAAACACTAGGCTTCGTATTAAGAACAACTAAAAACTTTAATTCTTTACAAGCCATTAAACTATTATACGTATCTCTAGTAAGAAGTCTAATAGAATATAACTCAGTAGTTTGGTCTCCATCTTACAAAATTCACATTAACAACATTGAGCGAATACAAAAAAAATTTCTACGTTTTATAAATTTTAAATTAAATATCCCTGTCGAAGACTTAAAATACAATTTCTTATTAAATACTCTTAAAATACAAACATTAGAAGATAGACGTAAAATAAACGATTTAACGTTCTTATTCAAAATACTTGACTCTAAATTCGACTGTTGTGAACTCCTACAACTTATAAACATACATACACCCACAGTAACAACACGACAAAATACAATATTCTACAGCAGCACACATAAGCGTAACTACACTGCCCACTCTCCGATACAACGACTTCACACCATGGGAAATCATTACTTGGGTGATGTTGACATATTCAATACCAACTTGGCAAGTTTTGTGTATCATTTAAAACATTTATTTCAACAATACTCCTAAACACATCATGTAAACCTACAAATAGCTGTAATTTTCTGTTTTTGTTTCTTGTGTTTGTATGACTTGTTGCATAGCTTTTATCAAATGTAATTTTTTTTTGTAACTTTTAAAGTATCTGTCAAATTAAAATTATGTATACTACCAACCATGTAAAAGCCCTCTGGGCGTTAAATAAATAAAACAAAATAAATGTATTATATTGTTAAGGTTTTGTGAACATACTTAGAAGCGGGGAATAAATAATTTTCCTTACTTTATTAATTAATGTTATATTAGGGTCATTGGTTCTTTTATTGATTTCTAATTGTTCAAGTATATTTAACATAAGTCCCTTTCTTTCTTTTACATCGATTGTGGTTGATTTTACAAAGAGTTTAAATAATTTTAAAGGTAGATGAATGCTGATGATATATAAAATGTGTATATTTTAGGTTTTTTAGTAATCTATTTGTGTTAGATTATTACAATGAAGTACCGTTAAACTGCCAGATATCAGTTTATCAAGAAGTTTTCCACCTTAATAGCCCAAGTACTTAAATTTTAAATTTGTTGGGTGCATTAGTAATTAGTAACACTTTTTTCTATTAACAATGACTTGTTCAATTTTAGATTTGTTTTATTACTGTTCTCTCCCCTTAATAGTTTACTTACTATAGCTATATAGTTATATTTTCCAGTATTTGTTTATGGGCTTGACCGGTTTTTTAAAGAAATTTATATTAATAAAGTGATATTTGTCTTTGCAGTATGTGATACTTGTTGGCTTATTAACATTGAATGGCTTATTGAAATTTTTGGAATTATTTACTATTTAAACGCGGGAATAATATCCATCGCTTCTACACGCTTTCTTTCTCTTCTGACCTCACTCTGAACAACAGACTATTCTACCTCTCTTTCGACCAGACCCGGCAACGTCAAACGGAAGGAGCCTCTTGAGCAAATCGGACCAACTCTACAGCGGCAACAGAGACTACACGTTCTCACCATTATGAGATCCTCGGGTATAGAATGGTTAATACATTTTAACCTCGCTCAAAAAAACAATAATTTATTTAAATTTCGAACAATGAGTAAAGCCATTGTCATCCAGATGCAGAACGGCTGTGGTGATAGTAAAATAGCCGCCCTCAACATCCGTGATCAAATTTACATTACGAAAAGATCTGATATAGTGGCAACCTAAGCTGTATGTGTCCATACTCAGACATAATTGCATCAATTTTGAATATCTAATATATTATAACTTTGCGAATTTCATATAGTTTTGGATGAAATGTGGACGTTTGTACAAGTACACTGCCCAAACGCATCGTCTAGCCTAGCCAATGGTGTGCATCGAACGGACATTCACACAACTGCGCGTGCGTTTAATACACTGCCTCCGTAAAAGCATTAGTAAAGGATCTCATAATGGATAACAAATTATTATAAGCAATAATTAGTCGCCCGAAATATCCATACAAATTGAAAATATCTCTCGAGTAAAAATAAATGCCGCCGACGGGAATTGAACCCGCACCTTTTGATGTCTGGTCAGGTGCTCTGGACCACTGAGCTACGTCGGCTTATTTCCAAAACGCCAAATAAATCAATTTGTACTACTAATTCAATCAAGATAACAAATTATTATAAGCAAAAATTAGTAAAAAGAAAAAAAATATATATAAACATTTTTTTTTCTTAGTAAAAATTAGTAAAAAGAATTTTTTTTCTCTCTTTGCTAATTTTTGCTTATAATAATTTGTTATCCTTTGTTCTATATAAAACCTTGTGTTATAAACATTAGTACCTATATCATTAAAAAATAATGATCTCATAATGGTGAAACTACTCTACTTTCATCTTTAAAGTGGTCCTGTGGCCGAGGAAATCACATTTACGGTTGTGGCCACATTTTGAAATGCTTAGTACTCTAGTACAATTTTGCATCTGCAGCAGAACTTTGCTTAGAACAAAATGTTCCTAATTGTTTAGCAGAAATTTTAACAATTTGACAGCTGTCTCCTAATATATATAGTAAAAATAACAATCATTTATGTATATAGCCTTACCTTTGATTAGAAAAAAAACCACAAATTGCACACGATTTCACACAATAACACTCAAACTACACCCGCTTGAAAATAAATGTATAGAGTTACGTGGGTAACCGTAAGTGGTGGGAAAGTGTACGCGCCCTTGATTGCTACAAATTCGTGCATGACTAACCTGTGCTTATTCCTCAATCCAGTAGCGCTTTAGGTTGCCTTGAATCGAATCGTGTGTACATTAACAGGTACACTGCCAACTCCGCCATTTGGCGGAGTTCGAATGTCTCGAGAAACTCCGCACCCACCAATTGGCGTTTTCGTCAATACATCTTTCAATGCTTAGTATAAATCCGGCAGCTATTGCAATGAGTTGTTTTATGCTTGCCCAGTGCTTGAAAGAATCAAAATAAATTGTGCAAATGCAATTTTTGAGTACCTACTCTAGTTTTAAAGTTATAGAGTGTTGAATATGGGTGATAGAGCTTTTCATGTTTACATGTCGGAGTTTTCCAAGCCATTACTGTCCAAGGCTAGCAGTGGGCGTGTTGAGCCCTGAGTAGAGAATAATAATTTACAGGTTAATTACTCTCTTAGCATGGTTTTATAATTTTATTCACCTTCGTTTTTTATTTTTTATTTTAAGTTAAAAGAAATAAACACATTTCACTCTTTTAACTTAACCGATGGGTGCTTGGTAAAGGAGTGTTAATTTCACGTTTTTGCAAAAAAGCATTTCTCATACAGATTTCAAATGATTTTAACTATTTATTTATTTTTGATTTTTTAGTAAATTTTACTTTTGTTTTTTGGTATAAGTGTGCGGGTGTAAGCGTACGCACGTTTGTGGGTACGACACTAACCATTTTGTAAAAACATTTTTTAAAGTACGAGTAACAATGCATCCCGATCATTCATTCGGGTCATTTAGTACCCAAAAATAGATTCAAAGTAAAAGTATGAAAACTTCGGAATACGTTTTTGTTGTGTTCGTGCAAACAGGTATCCAAATCGTTTTGGAAGGAGTTTATAAATAATTGGTTCCTTTAGATTAATCAGGGATTTATTATTACTCCGCGTATTATAATGGTGACTCGATAGTTGACCTAACTAGAAGCTGGCTAATTGGAATCTGAAACAGTAAGTTTCTCTGCGAGCCTTCCCTCTGGCCCTGGCGACTACTGGGCACTGGCTCCATCTTGCGGACTTCCACGCAAGCTCTATGTACTGCCATCTGTGCGTGCATCTATGAAGCTCTTACTTCTCAACAGCTTGTTTACCCCGCCTATGGGTCAAGTATACGAAATTGTAACGCATGTGAACTTTTTATTATAGCTTTTTGACAGCGCCCTTGAGGTGATACAGCGCCCTTGAGGTGATTTTGCACAAAAACGGCGCTATACAAGTCATCCAATTATTATTATTATTATTATTGTGTACAATTTTTTTGTGTTTGTTTGAGACACCTTAATATTCAACCATATTAGTAAACAAAAAATGGAATAGAATATAGAAAGCTTTTTAGTAAAAAAAATCCTAATTTAAGAATTCCGTACGTAAAAATTATTACCCCACGTGACTCTACCATGCTATAGAAAGTGATGTTTTCGGTAGACAGTAAAATAAATGGCTCCGCCAACGAACCGTGGTTATGTGGAATGTGACAATCCCTCTATGTTTCTCAAACACCTGGCACCTGATAGCTACTAGCTGCTATAGAGAATCCTGCAAGAACTCGAGTATTCTCTGTTTTTTGTCAGGGAATAAGTAACACACCAGCCACTTGAGACCTACTGGGGAATTCCGGGAATGGCACTTGTGACACGACACGTGGCAATGACGTCACGGGGTGTGACAGCCCCAATAATTCTCGGCGAGAGTGACGGGAGGGGTGTGCTGGGAAAACAAGAAGAAAGTTAGAGAAAATGGCACCCCATTTTTTGTAGATTGTTCAGTTTGACAAGTGACATCAAGAAAAAAAAAGATTTTAAGTTGATTGTTTCGGAAAGAGATTTTTTAATAAATATAATTATAGGAATATTTTATTCCAGAAGGTATGAAGAGTAAAACAAAATAACAATACTCAAAATAAACAGAAAAGAAATGAAAAAAAATATTAATTGAAAATTATTAAAATTGTGGTTTATGGAGAATATTTTATCGTCTCCCGTCTCCTGTCAGACCACCAAGGGGGACTCCATCTATTTATTTATTTATTACATCTCACTATACATAAAACACTTTTTTTTCAAATAAAAATCATCCTCACTAGGACTAAGCCTGTATCGGCATATGCCAGTGATGATAATATTCTTGGATAGCGTAGTCTGCTAAGCTTCCCAAGCGGTGGCGTAGAAGTGCTAAGAGTGCACTCGTCCCGTAAAGAATATTTCCGAAGCGCTGCTGTATCTCGGTAGGCGGAATATTTATGCATTATTGTAGATGACTTTTATCTTATTCCATTGGGATGTAATGTAATCTATACTCAGTTATTATGAAAGAGCCTAAAGCAATTTTTTTAGTAACTTGACTCAATTTTATTAAAGAATGAAAATGCTCGATTTTCTTCTGTGAGTGTTCCACGGTTAACTTTTACGATCAATGTGATTTCACCGGAAAAACAACACACGTTAATTGTAAAGATTTATTATGTAAATAACCCCGTTGATTTAAGCTCGGCTTAGGAATTATTATTTACCTTCGTTGAGTTGATATCGGAAAGGAATTGTAACAACCCAATACGACTCATATGTTCGTTGGTTCGCCCTAATCTAGAATGTGCCGGCGTTATTCGGTCTATATTCTATAATGTTCACTTAAATCATATCGATGCCGTACAGCATCGCTTCTTAAGGGGAATTGCTTGGAGGTTAGGGCTAGAGGGAGGCGATTACTAATACGATGAACTTGAAGAAACATTTAATCTTTCTTCTTTAGAAAAACGTAGGAAGGCCTTTGTTCTCATCTGCACTTATTATTATTAACAGTGTGATTGATTCATATACTTTGATGCAACTCATCCCTTTCAATATCCCTTCCAGTATACTCAAGCATAATGATTTGCTTTTCCTCAATCAAGACTCCACAAATTATGGATACCATTCATTAATGTCCAGAATGGCAAGACTTGTCAACTCAAGTCAGGACCTTGAATTTTTTGGTGTAAGCCTTAATGATTTTTGTCAGTCATATTTTGTATTGATGTTGCAGTAATCGCAAACCATTAAAACCTTACGTAATTGTCAAAAGCATTCACTTTGTGGCTCATCATAATTTACAATAAAAACACATAAATTTGTTTTTGACCACTATAGTTTTATTTTCACTCTACCGGTTTCGGAAGAACCCTTCCTTCGTCAGGAGAATATTAAAAACTGATCTACTACACAAAATATTGACATATTTACACAAAAATGTTAAGTGTTTGAGGGAGGGGTGGACAAAGTGGAAGGGGTAATTACGGGAATTCCAGGAAGAACAGAGCGGTTAACTGGAAATATGTCTAGAATAGGACTTTAAGACAGATTAATTTGGTTATTTATTATACTGGAGTTATTATTGAGGGATTTTCTGATTTCAAGTGCTTCTAAATTATCTAATTTTTTGCCTTTATTAATACGGTGAAGAATTTTAACCCCTGTATCTTTACTAAATGTATGATCGGTGGAAATGAGATGATTGGCAAACTCTGAAAAATTATTGTTATTTAAACATCTTAAATGTTCCGTGATTCTAATATTTATATTTCTAGTTGTCTTACCTATGTAGAACGATGGACAATCATTGCAACATAGTTGGTAAATGCCTGAGTGGCTAAATTTTTTATCTTTATCTTTAGTATTTTTAAGTAATTTTCCCAAGTTGTTATCAGTATAGAACGCGGGTTTAATGTGGGTAGGCAAATTTTTTGTACAAAGTGAAGAAAAATTGGATATGTATAAGATTTTACGCCATTGAAAGGGATTTATGATTTTATTATTAGTTTCAGGTGTACCAAATGAAAATGTATTCGTCGAAATGAGTTTAAGTTTCTTATTCAGGATTTTATCAATTAAGTGTGTCGAGTAACCATTATTTAGAGCAATTTGTTTTATTTTTGACAGATCAATTTCGAAATTAACAGCTGATAGTGGGATTTTTACTAAGCGGTGTACCATTGAATGATAGGTAGAATGTTTATGTGATATCGGGTGGTTTGACGTTTTATGTATAGTTATATCCGTGAATGTCGGTTTACGAAAGATGTTAAATTCAATTCTATTATTTATTGAAGTTCGTGTTAAATCCAGAAAAATAATCGATGCATTACTGCCTACCTCTACAGTGAATTGAACAGACACAACTAGAAATATAAATATTAGAATCACGGAAAATTTAAGATGTTTAAATAACAATAATTTTTCAGAGTTTGCCAATCATCTCATTTCCACCGATCATACTTTTAGTAAAGATACAGGGGTTAAAATTCTTCACCGTAGTAATAAAGGCAAAAAAATAGATAATTTAGAAGCACTTGAAATCAGAAAATCCCTCAATAATAACTCCAGTATAATAAATAACAAAATTAATCCGTCTTATAGTCCTATTCTAGACATATTTCCAGTTAACCGCTCTGTTCTTCCTGGAATTCCCGTAATTACCCCTTCCACTTTGTCCACCCCTCCCTCAAACACTTAACATTTTTGTGTATATATCTGTCAATATTTTGTGTAGTAGATCAGTTTTTAATATTCTCCTGACGAAGGAAGGATCTTCCGAAACCGGTAGAGTGAAAATAAAACTATAGTGGTCAAAAACAAATTTATGTGTTTTTATTGTACATTAAAACTTTGTTTCTGCCTTGACTTGACATTATCTTTATTGTTTTTGCATCCCACTTTGTCATAGCTGTATTTTTTTCATTTTCCTGTATTCCATCATATCTTTTTGTATTTACTTCGAGTAATATGTAATGTGTTGTAATTAGACATAGTTCGTTAGAAAATAAATAAATAATATTTTTGAGTGTATGTACTGAAAGACCGACCGATAGACTATTAATAAAAATTAGATATTAGCTGCAATTCTGCGATCGAAATATTATGTTTTATAAAAAATTTATTTTTTTAATCATCTTTGAATATGAATAAGAATCATAACATTTCGGGAAGTTCCTTTCTTTGAACCATGTTGATTTAGCCATAAACATATAAAGCAATTGAAACAGCCGCAGTGCTCTCAAATATTTTTCATTCAGTAGACAAAGAATACGTGGCATAAATGCATTCTTCCGAACATGACCATAATTTATTATTGAAGCTGGATGCTTGCCAGAAACACGAGATGTTTAACTGAAAATAAACATATGTACTGTGATGAAAATATAAACAAATATTGTCTCTTCCGGAAGATTTTGACTGAAAGTGGGTCAATGGATATGATAATATTAGTTGGATACTACATATTGGAAATATAGTCATTATAATATAATAAGAAATATAGCCATTGAAAAAAAATGAGAACAATATGACAAACAACTCGGAAAAAAATATGATTTCGTGTTTTTGTTACCTATACAAATTGTAAGCACTACGCATTTTGCATCTTGGAGCCTTTGAAGAGATTATTTCATGAAAATTGCAAAGCACGTTAAATGATTGTCACATTATTATTATTTATTAATCCAGAAATGAGCATTAGGATTTTATCGATCAACGCAATAATTTTTAGCTTAATATGCTAACAACGGTAACCAAGGTTATAATTTGATTTGGGTGTATGCGTCGAACAAAAACTAAATTTTATTAATCGTATTGAACAACATCAATTAAGGCTTTGAAAATGTTGGGTTTTGAATAAACATGTACATGTAATTAGTAAGGAGTCAAATCGAGTACAACTCAACAGTGTGGGCACCAAGTTATGATTTTCATTCACTCATGATAGAAAGAACACTAAATAAATTATTAAGATTAATTAAATTTAGACAGGGAATGTGTCAAATATGATTGAATACTTTGTCAACTATATTAATCAAAATTATCCAAACTTGGTATGGTTAATGACTTAATTTGTTTATATATATATATATATATATATTTTTATTTTTTTTATTATTTTAATATAGATCATATGGGTTACATTAATACATACATATTTTGCAAAATATAATATTAAGGTTCATAATTGGTCATGTATACCTTATCAGAAAAGAGGAGCTCTTGTGCCTGGTAAGGGAGCCACGATTCTTACTTAGATTCAATGTTATAATAATATGTTATGTGTAAAATATATAATAATATATATTTACATATATATTTTTGAATATAAGTTTTTTTTGAAAAAAAGTTTGATTTTATTTATTTGTTCTTGTTGGTTCGTAATACAGCGCAATTCGGAAAGGAGATTATTGTAGTTTTTTTATGGCTTGGTAAATATAATGGTTTTGCATTTGAGTTGTTTTAAAGATTGGCGTTATAAATTGATTTCCATTTCTCATCAGTTTGTAAAATTCTTGATATTCTGTGTTATTTTTTTCTTTACACATTTTTATAATGGAAGTTTGCTTAAATATATCATCAATATTTGGTACTGGAAACAATTTAAAAAGCAATTTTGTTGGGAAAGTAAAGTTTTTTTTAAGTATTACCTTTATAATAATTTTTTGCGAGACTTTTACTGAGTTTAGGTTGTTTTTATAAGATCCTCCCCAACCTATGATTCCGTAAATAAGCAGGGAGTGGACAAGAGCATAATATACATTTTTTAGTATTTTCAAATTTTAAATATTTCTTAACCTAACAAATATATATATATACATTTCCTCATTCTCTTTACTAACTCCGTAATATGGCTTTTCCATTTCAGATTTTCATCGATGATCACACCAAGATATTTAATTTCACAAGAAGAGTTGATTACAGTACAAATAGGATTATGTAGTTGACATTGTCACAATTTTCATCATGGATTATGATATTTACTTTGTGTTTAGGTATTTATATTAAATCATAAATTCAAAAATTGTAAGCCCTGAACTATAATACTTGATTTTTTTTCCATACACCTTGCAAACCAACATCGAGGCAATATACACCGTATTATTGCGACAACTCCAACACAGAATCACGACTGTGTACTCCCGTTCGCCGATTTCTTTCCATACATGGCGAACGGACATCAAGGCAATATATACCGTATTATTGCGACAACTCCAAAACAGAATCACGACTGTGTACTCCCGTTCGCCGATTTCTTTCCATACATGGCGAACGGACATCAAGGCAATATATACCGTATTATTGCGACAACTCCAAAACAGAATCACGACTGTGTACTCCCGTTCGCCGATTTCTTTCCATACATGGCGAACGGACATCAAGGCAATATATACCGTATTATTGCGACAACTCCAAAACAGAATCACGACTGTGTACTCCCGTTCGCCGATTTCTTTCCATACATGGCGAACGGACATCAAGGCAATATATACCGTATTATTGCGACAACTCCAAAACAGAATCACGACTGTGTACTCCCGTTCGCCGATTTCTTTCCATACATGGCGAACGGACATCAAGGCAATATATACCGTATTATTGCGACAACTCCAAAACAGAATCACGACTGTGTACTCCCGTTCGCCGATTTCTTTCCATACATGGCGAACGGACATCAAGGCGATATATACCGTATTATTGCGACAACTCCAAAACAGAATCACGACTGTGTATAATATATTATAACTCTAAGGTACTCAGGTTCGCCGATTGACATTGACATTGTTTTTGTTTAAGAGGTTGTGTTTTATTACGTCTTCTGTTTTCTTTTTGATTTTGTTTTTTGATTTTGTTTTTTTTTTAATTTTGTTGTGTTTAAGTAAATAAACAAATGAGTTAATAGATATAACAGAAATTCAGCTGGGCTGCATTTTAGGAATTTATAACTGTAGCTTAGCTTCGATTGAATCATAAATTTTCTAACACTATTGGCTAGGTGAATCAGGTCGTTAATGAGAATAAAAAGTGAAATGAAGGCTACCTATTGCCAGCCTCGGTTTTGTCACTTCTTGAGTGTTATCGAATTTTCCGGCGGGTGTCAAAAATATTTTCACCACGAAAATAAACTTTTATTTTCCGCCCACTGTAATCGCATGGCGGAAAACTTTCATCGGTTGTTTTTAAAGTGCAATATTAATTTTTATTTAAAGTTGAAATGAAGCCTACGGGGGTGCTTTGAAGTAAGATAGAGTTAGAACGACCTGTGCTTGGATTCAACGACCTAAGGGGCTCCGGCATTGCCCGGTGCTGAGTCATTTCCCGATAGCCTATGTGGTCCAGAGATAAGTTTAGTGTCGAAATCCGTTACGAGATAAATTGATTGTGAACGTGTCAGTGTACCCGAATTAAAACCATTGTTTTATAATTTAGGGAGTAATTCAGAAATATTAAGCATTTCAAACGAATCCTTGAATAACGCAGCTTACAAAATGTGTAACAATAATTTGCAAAATACTCCTTCAACAGCAACTTCGCTTTATGTTGTTGGTGGAATTTCTCTTTGAAAGTTCTGAGCCAAAACCACTTGTAGTGTTTACTCGCGAGCAATTTTAAAAATATACATATTGATATACCCACAGTCTGACGGAGCAGCCTGCGCTTGCTGGAACAACAATGCTGTGTGCAGCGTCTATTTTTCCGTTCTGTATGCAAATGTCTCTGGAAAACATTTATTCTTCGTGTTTGTCTAAGCAAATGCAACAATTAACGAACAAAGAGATAAAATCGAGCTTAGAAAAGCTTGCACCGAATAAAACTGTGAAAGCAAAAGAGCAAAAGTAAAAAAAAAAGTGAACACTGCATTAAAGTCCTTTACTGCCCGGAACCAATGATACTATTTGAGTATGATGAAAGGAGTGGGGAGGTGAAGGAGATGTGAAGAGGAATGTTGATCTCACCACTAAATGCGGTTGATAGTGCACTTCCAAGAAAAGTTTTGATTTGAAATGGTCTTTTTCTATCGTAATTTTTTTATTAATTCTTTGTATTTTTTGTCCTCCATACCAGGAATATCCTTGTTTTTATAAATAAGTTAGGTGCACGCCACAGTATAACTACGCTCAAATTTTTATTCTTCTTAAAAGTATTTCCAAGAAATAATTTTCTTTGCTGTAAACATTAAAAAAATCCGTTTTTTTTCGAGAGAAACGCATAAGTTTTTAAAAATATATTGCTCAGGTACGATGAAAGAAAAATTTGTAGGTTATTAAAAATATCGTTGTGGTTGAAAATTAACTCCAGAAAACATATTATACCCAATGTGTGAAGGACCACTTAGCGTATATCAACCCATGCGCTTTGGCAGCCAACTATTAGATTATTTTCGATTTCATGCACACATCAAAGGATCTTGGCGCCAACCCGCCTGCAGCGTTCACATGTTGTCGGGTTGGCGTTGGCGCCAATGTGTACTGGGGGCTTTATGTTCAGGTATGCTATATATTCTGAAACGAAAAATGTATGTAACAACGTACCAAAATTTGAGAATCGGGATTTGTGAGGCTGAAGGCAGTAGTAGTAAAGGGAAGGATTGGGAATAGCAAAGTTGGGAAGTACCCGGCTATCCAAATCTGGTCACAAACATGACCTGAGTCATTTCAAGCAACTCAAATCAAAAATTATGTATTGTAAATTGTAAATTATTTATTGTATTTATTGTAACGTTTTGATTCTGGATGGTACTCTTTCACCAGGGCAATACTGAGATATCTGCCAATCTGGTACGTGCTAAAAATATCCTACAATAATTTTAAATGTTGAAAAACCAACAAATTCTGCTTATTTTTTTGTGCAGGCTGGGTTTCTATCGGAACTTTCGAATTAGTAGCTAGGGAAATTAAACGCTCAGCTATGGAGTTTGTCAAATGACATTAAATTGTGCTCTCAGGAGAACAACAGTGCTTTGAGAATAACACTAAATAAAAATAAAATATTTCAACCTTTCAAATTTAATATTAATATTTCTTTCTAACCACCGATACTAGATATTGTATTGAAAAGTATTTCAATCCCATTTAAAATCATAAGATATTTGAGGGTTGAGTAATTTCATCTATGATTTTCTCGAAATAACCTAAAAAATTTTTACTGATAAATTTGGTTTTTAGTATTTAAAAATGTCGCCAGAAAATAATACTTTACCATGTAGTACATTAAAGAATATCCGCTATGTACATGAAACCACTGAAAATAAACATTCATAAAAAGTGGCTTGAAGTGTGTTTAGTTTTAAAAGTATGAACAATATTATATAACAATTGCTCAATAATACTAACATTTAATATTGTCAAAAGATATCCCTATTGGTTCCATAATTTATCAAATGACTTAAGAAAAAAAATTATCAATAGAACAAAGTTAATAGATTCCTGTTTTACTATAATAACCAGTTTCTTTCTCATCAATAGAACGTTATTAGTAGATTCCTGTTTGACCATAGTAACCAGTTTCTTTTATTTATCAATTTATCTATATTGGTAGATTAATCTTTTATTAAAGTAACCATTTTTCTTTTGTTGTCTATGTACTGAATTATATTATTTTTTCTCTTCTTATTTTTGAACTCAACGAACAACAACTTGTGACCAAGACTTTCTTCTGTATTAATATTTTAAAACGAAAAGTATTGTATAATAAATGTGATTGACAAACAAAACTGTGCCTTAATTTAACAACGTGTTTAACCAAATGACAGTCGATAGAACACTGTTAACTGTTTCTAAAATTTAATTATTCTTCAAACGGTTGTGGAACAAATAAATTTTTTGTTTGTTTCGTTTCGTCACTTCGCACTCCCGTGACTACACTGCCATAAGTCAAAATACGCATACTTTGTGATGTTGGTCGCAAAACAAGAGTTGAGGCATATACATAAGCCTTACGATTTTGTGCGTTGGTGCGTAATATGTGTACATTTCCGACAGCGTTGTGTTTGCGAAGTATCACCGAGAAACAGCCTTCTGTTTATTGGTCCTAGAGAAAAAAATCATATGAATCTTACATACGTTATTCAGATGGATCTACAAATTTCATACAGATGGTATACATTTATTTGAAAACAATACATTCATACATTAATTTGAAAACAAACAAGATACAAACTTCAGTTATTACAGTGATTAGCTTTTTTTATGCTTAATTTTTATATATAAATTTTTTATTTTAGTCATAAAAGTTTTTTTTTACATGCTTGCGACTACCCAACACACTATGTGTTCACAAATACGTACATAATTATACACACAAGTATGTAGATAAAGATGTACTTACACTAAAAAATTGAAAGCTGTCAAAAAAATAATTTCGACATATTTCTACTGTTTGCGCATTATACGAGTTTATGGGGATAGGTAGGCATGTATTCTCTAAGACTTGGTGGATAGAACATCTCAATATCAAATTCTGCAATTGTTCTACCTTCCCAATGTACCCATCAAACATGTCACCATGACCGGTATAATTCTAATTCTAAGATAACATATATAACAATATTTCATTACATTAAATGACATAGGTCAATCAGCATCTAGTTGGATTACATACGTATAAAGGGGTTTTTATAAAATTTTTGATCTTCGATCTGTCTTGGCTGATGATCCATGAATTGGTGTTTTATATTAAAAAAATTGTGTTCAGTCTAATGGTTAGTGGAAGAGTATAGATCTTTGACTGGTCCTTCGGGTGTGTTGCATAGGGTTTATTCCAGCAGCACTATAAATAAACCACTCCCAGCACCTTCTAACACCAATTAATACAGTGGAGTCGCAGTTTCGCAGCACTAACTATGTTGTTTATACTCGTATATTGTGCAATTTTATCATATCTCTGTGTAACACTATTTTTTATTTAATTTATTTGCTTTTAAACTCTTCTCAGAAATTATTTTTAATCGTTTATTTATAGACCTTTTTTCTCAAATCTCATGAATTTTTTTCCCTTAAAATTTATGTAAAAAAATTAAGGTTTGTTTTTCTGTAGTTACAGGCAAATTCTCTAGATAACATTTTATATATCTCGCTAAAAAAAACAATAGTTAGTAATCTTTTTAATAAAAATGACTCGTTTAGTTAATATGAATCGTTGACTACATCAAAAAAGTTGTTAAGTCCTTACTTGACATTATCTTCATATTTTATCCGTTTTTTTCTATTTGTGATTGCTTTATTTTTTTCTCCGTTCTTCCACCCAACAAATTATCTAAGCCATCTATCTAATCTTCATCACTCAATCAACTTTCATCACTCTAACACCAGTGTTGACTTAACTATATGTATATCCCTTTAAAGTATGTTCCTTCATTCCCCCACCCAATCGTTTTTCTTCTTTTACCTGTCCTTGTTTGAGAGTGTTGGAAACCAAACCAAACTGAGTGACCTTGCAACAATTGTAGTGGTCAGTCTTTTATGGAAATTTGTGCATTGATCAACTCAGTGATCCCTCAGTGCCATAATATCAATTCTTTCGGAAACTGTGCAGTAATCAATTCAGTGATCATTTAGTGCTATAATATCGATTCTTTCGTAAACCACGCAGTAATCAACTCAGTGATCACTCGGTGATATAATATCTATTCTTTCGGAAACTGGTGTAGTGATTAATTCAGTGATCTCTCAGTGCCATAATATCTATTTTTTCGGAAACTGGTGCAGTAATCAACTCCGTGATCATTCAGTGCCATAATATATATTCTTTCAATCACTCCGTGCTATAATATCGTTTCAGTGATCAACTCAGTGATCACTCAGTGCCATAATATCGATTCTTCCGGAAACTGGTGCAGTGATCAACTCAGTGATCACTCAGTGCCATAATATCGATTCTTCCGGAAACTGGTGCAGTGATCAACTCAGTGATCATTCAGTGCCATAATATCGATTCTTTCGGAAACTGGTGCAGTGACCAACTCAGTGATCACTCAGTGCCATAGTATCGATTATCATGAAAAACGTGCATTGTAAAAATTAAGGTATGTTATATTCCTTCCCAATTTCTACTGTTCACCATGCTATGTCAATTTTTGATTACAGTCCACATTTTGTATTCAAAATACAAAAAAAAAATGGCAGACAAATATTGCATTACCCTGTGTTATTATGGTTTTGGATTTCCAAACCAACTACTTGACATGACCGACTTAAGTATATATTATAATTCAATTGGTTGTGCCATGATTTCCTCAGATGCCCCCTACTTCTACCATTCGCTTTTACGTCATATTATGTTTTTTTAATAATCTTGCGGGATTAGTAAGTTATGAGTACGACCCCGCTAGAATAGAGTTAATACTGTTAAGTTTATAAACAAGTGCATTAGCTTCATTCCACTCCCTCAAACCCCAGCTTTCAGCCAGATTGTACGCGTTTATTAACGAACTAAAGTAATCCATAATCCAAGAATTATTATATAACAATAAAAATATATAAATTTGTTTTAGACAACTTTAATTTTAATTACACTCTACCAGTTTCAAAAGCACCCTTCCTTTCTTCCAAAAAACAGTAAAGATAAAGATCATAAATTGAGCCACTCGGGCATTTACTATGTTGCAATGATTGTCCATCGTTCTACATAGTTAAGACAACCAGAAATATACATATTAGAATCACGGAACATTTAAGATGTTTAGGCTGGCCGCATACATACGTTTTCCGTATTCGATTTACGAATTCGTTTTCCGTATTCGGAATTCCGTGAGACTAGCGCAAACGTTCGTTTTTCTTCATTCGGAATGTATAAACGTCAGAACCAGTGTTGCCAACAAGGGCGATATATCGCCATTTAGGCTACTCAGAGCGAGAATCGGCGCCGAAAAAATCTAAAAAGCGACTGGTCGCCAATTAAGCTACTTCAAAAATATCAATTTTAAACATGTCCCGAAATTCTCTAGCCACCCCCCCCCATGAAATTTATTTTTCTGGAGACAAATTTTATATTTTCTTGAAATTCTCTAGCCACCCTCCCCATGATTTTTTTTTATTTTCTGGGGACAAATTTTATTTTTTTGAAATTCTCTAGCCACCCCCCCCACGAAATTTTTTTTATTTTCACGTAAAAACATCAATTTTAAACATGTCCCACCTAACAGCAAATTCGGCTACTTTACGCTACCTTATGTATGAGAAACGGCGATATTAGGTCAATATCCGTTGGCAACACTGAATTACGAATGGAAATTTCCGTACGTTTGCGTCGGCACAAACAAACTGTATGCAATAGCTGCGTTCCACATGACGTCATTAGGTTTTTTCCATTCGTTTTCTCCGAACGCGCCGGCTGGCATTCGGAACGTGCGTAAGGAATTTGTTCCGTTCGGAACTAAAACGAACGTGTGCGGCAGTTAATGTATTTTCTACTGATTCCGTGCATTCGGATGTCCGAATACGGAAAACGAATTCGGAAATCGAATACGAAAAACGTATGTATGCGGCCAGCCTTAGATAACAATAATTTTTCGGAGTTTGTCGATCATCTTATTTACACCAATCATACTTTTAATAAGGACACAGGGGTTAGGATTCTTCACCGTAATAATAAAAGCAAAAAATTAGATAACTTAGAAGCACTTGAAATCAAAAAATCCCTAAATGAAAACGCTAGCATATTGAATAACTAAATTAATTTATCGTTTAGTCCCATTCTAGATATACGAGTATTTCCAGTACTCTGTTATTGCCGGAATTCCCGCAATTACCCCTCCCCCTTGTTAACCTCCCACTCAAACACCTAAATTATATTACAATAATAATAATATTACAGTTTTAATACTCTCCTGATGAAGGAAGGGTGCTTCCAAAACCGGTAGAGTGTAATTAAAATTAAAGTGGTCTAAAACAAATTTATATATTTTTATTGTAAATTATGACGAGCCACAAAGTAAATGCTTATTACAAATATATAATTTTTATATTAATCATTCGCCAAGAATTAATAAAACAAATCTAAATACTTTTATTATTAACTTTGGTTTATTTTGAATTACGGCAGTTTATAAACAGCAGTGCGATCTATTCACGCTTGGCTTAGTTATTACATTAAGCTCACACAAAAAGTGTTCGCGTAGCCCGTATCCCAGATAATCCGCACGCTGGTCACATCCCGGTTGATCCGCACTGGTAAAGCCTGTTTTTGGTCCGTTAGTCAAATATGTCGCCGACCACTGAGTGACAACCGGGTAACACCCCTTTAAAATGAGCGCAATTATAACCAACCTCATTTCGAAGAGAATGTGTAATTAAACCTGGTTTTAATTTGTTGCTTAGAAATAACATGTAAAATTCATTTAACGTGTGCAATGTTTAAAAAAAAATCGTGTTTTGTGTGGTTATTTTACTGGTGAATTTTTTAAATCTTTTTTAAATTCTTAAAAAAAACCTTTTCAAGAAAGCAATTGCATGAAAACTCGACCAATAATAATAATTCGAAATAATTTTCCAATTACACCACGTAATTTTGACTGTAAAATGACAGACACGCCAAGTTGAGTATCAGTACATCCTAATGACCCCATTTATCTGTTCACCCTCATTAAATCCCTTATGCATTAAGAAAATCCTGAAATACTGAAATCCTGAAACTTCCCAGTTCCACGAATACCCTCTTTAGAAGTTTATCATTGTATCATTCCGAACCGCTGAATACAAAATACTTAGAAAAATTTTCGACAATGATTCGAAAGAAAATATGAATCGCATAATTATATGAACTAGTAGTTAAAAACCCTCTCCGCGGGTTTTTTGCTGCTGGGCCCTGCGGGCGGCACTTAGTTGTTCGTCGCCCAGTTTAAGTTATACTAACCTAACCTAACCCAACTTAACCTATTATTTTATATACATATAAGTACATGTCAGATTTAGAGATTTGTTTGCTAATTTTACAATCGACGAAGCTTTTTCTAGCTTCCGATTGTGTTTCATGTTTTTTTATTGGGTTGGAAGTGCCTACACTTCCTACAAACAAAAGCGTATTATGCGCGAACTTCATATCGTTGTTCTGTCAAAATGGTGCGAAATTATTATTTACGTAAATAATACAAAATATTAATATTTTTAAAAATCTTATGCAAAAGGTTGTTGTTTATTGTCATTAAGTTAAATGATATATTTGTTTTATTTTTAAATGCGTATTAAAACGGTAGTTTGAATAGATGAAATTGTACGTATTTTTTATGGATTATTTCAAATGAAATTATTCGCTACTATACCGCCAGAGGTGCGCTCTGTCGGCCAATAGGGAAAATACTCCAGCGGCTGGTAAAGGAGGGATTGACATTTTTAAGGAACCATAGATTAACCTATGCGGAATTTACCCGAAACATACGATTTGAATTTGACCAATCAGAGGGCCGAAACCGTCCAGACGCTGGCGTCATAATACTATCAGATACCTCTGACTTCTATGACCTAGGCAAACAAATTACAGAGAATATTATTTAAGATTTTCACGGCATTTTCACGGATTTGAAATTTGAATAATTGTTCAAATTCTCCGAAACAACTCGTCCTTAGTGCTTCTAAGGGCTCGATCGAATTGTTTTTTAAAGGGAACAATTTGTGTCCTATGAGTTTAAATCTAGCGCATACCCTTCAAACTCCGCCACATTTATAAAAACAATAAGGTTATTTAATTGGAAGAAGCGCTTAGTGTCATCAGGAAAAAGAAAAAAAACGGACGAATTTACTAATACTGATTTTCATTTATCCATATTCATTACGAAACTTTTAATGAATTTCAATTATCTCTGGTGATATATGTTTTGTTCAAATCGGTAAAGATAGCACTCCTTTTAATTATCTGCTCAGTCATCTGTACATTTGGGATATCAGTTTTCTTTCGAATTGCTATCTATAGATGAAACTTCTAGGCGTTGTATGTTCAGTGTTTGGAACGGACATTTCTTAGCCCTTGTCATATAAATCCTAATTTGAATCCCCTTGGGAGCCCGCTCACTTTGGGCAGAATTATAATCAGCTGCAATTCGTACAGAGACTGTAAATTATATAGTGAGGGAACGAATTATATTCAAAGGAAGAATTTCAACTTGTGTCGCTGTTGAATTAAATATTAAGACTCTCTGGCCTCCAAAACGTACCTTTGTTTATTCGATGAAAAAGATTCATTAATATTAAGAAATTGTTAATTGTGATTGTCACAACCTTAATGCTGCACGTTCCAAGTTTGGAAGCTATTAGATATTTAAATAAATAAAAAAGATCTAGAAGTGCTGGACGCCCAAAGACGGATTTACACACGGACGCAAAAAAATGTAGTGGGACCAATATATACATATATATTTAAATATATTTAATCGCTTCCAAACTTGGAACGTGCCGCATTAAGGTTATATATATATAAATATATATTTTTTACGAAAGAATAACATTCCCGGGTTACGAATAAATATTTGAAAATCTCCTACTACCACCACAGTAAGCAGAAAATGTTACTAGTATTGTGATTAAGGACTTAGTCAGCCAAGGAATTTAACACACCATGCCTGAGTGGGACCCAAACGCGATGCCGACTCAGCCACTGACCGGTCAGTAGCTGAGTCAAATTCGTGAATGTAACTCTTCATTTGTATGAAGAATATTGATATGTGCTTTGAATATTTTGCAAGAGTCAATAATTACTCCGAACTGTCCAAAATCAGTATGATTATGATATTTTCAAATGGTCTATCTTGTGAGGCTGAAAAGAGTGGATAAAGAAAGGAGATGGTAAATGGTAGGGTTGGGAAGTTCTCTATACTTCTATTCTGAATCGTGGTCTTTCATTATGGCAATACTGATGGCATATACCAGTCTATAACAAATTAAGGTAAATTTCGCGAACGTGATTATCAAAAGATAATAGGTATACAAAAGTTGTGTTATAATTTTCTAAAACTGATTTTTACATCGCTTTAAAAGCCTTCATAAAACATTACAATCGACAAAATTCATATCCGACAGAGAACCTCATTACGTAAATCACTACTACTACGCTTTTTAGCTTTACGCCAAGTAGATCACTAAGATACGTGGACTATGATACTTTGTTATTTAGACTAATACGTTACGCAAATTATTCCAGTATATCGACCGCTACGCTAAGTAGACTTCTACGCAGATCTATACCCCTATAGACCTTCAAACTGAGTAGACCTTAACAGCAATGATGGTTTGACTGCTCGAGCCTAAGTTATATTCTGCCAGAAGGTCTATAAGTATTAACGCTTTGCATTAAAATCCAAATTAATTGAATATTTCTGAACGTATCCGCAAATGGCTCTCTCTAGGTTTTTTTAAACTTAAATTACTGACAGCAAATATATATATATATATATATATATAGTCACCTCGCTTTTTGTCGTTTCATACAAAAATATATTTTATTAAATTCACCAAGTTTCATAAGTTTTTTTCAAACTGCGGTCGGAAACTGTGGTTTCATAAAGGTGCATATTTTAATTCTTCAGATGTTAATTTCTATAAATTTTGAATAAAAAGCGTGGTATTTTTTCTTTCTAAAACCATTAACATTATATTTCTCTCTATGAAAATAAAGATGGTACAACGATGTATGTGAGTTGTTCCCAAAAGTGAACAAATTATCCTGAAGACTTGAAATATTCTGTAAGCTTCTGAATCTGGATAGTGACTCATTAAATATTCTGTAAGCTTCTAAATCTAGATAGTGACTGATTAAATATTCTGTAAGCTTTTGAATCTAGATAGTGACTCATTAAATATTCTTTAAGATTCTAAATCTAGATAGTGACTCATTAAATATTCTGTAAGCTTCTGAATCTAGATAGTGACTCATTAAATATTATGTAAGCTTTTGAATCTAGATAGTGACTCATTAAATATTCTTTAAGATTCTAAATCTAGATAGTGACTCATTAAATATTCTGTAAGCTTCTGAATCTAGATAGTGACTCATTAAATATTCTGTAAGCTTCTGAATCTAGAAAGTGACTCATTGAATATTCTGTAAGCTTCTGAATCTTGATAGTGACTCATTGAATATTCTGTAAGCTTCTGAATCTAGATAGTGACTCATTTAATATTCTGTAAGCTTCTGAATCTAGATAGTGATTCATTGAATATTCTGTAAGCTTCTCAATCTAGATAGTGACTCATTAAATATTTTGTAAGCTTCTGAATTTAGATAGTGACTTATTAAATGTTCTGTAAGCTTCTGAGTTTACATAGTGACTTAATCAATGGAAAAAATTGGAATACTTTGATTTAGACATAAATTTTTACTACCACATGAACTTGGGGAGGGAATTGCTAATTATAATAGTGGATGTGATAATTCTGCCGTTTTCATGAAAAATTGTTCTTAACAACTTACGAGTAATTGATATCCTGCAACTAACTCCAATCACTTAGATTTATTTATTTATTATGACTTTTCTCTTCTTTACATTTTATATAATATGCAAATACTAGTACAAAAAATTGTTTTTACGTCCAATCCAACATAAGGCACACAAAAAAACGCATTTTTGTCCAAAACATGCGCTATTTTTCAAAAAACCATGTTTTTTCATCATGTTTTGACATCTATATAATATAGGCATATAAAAACATACGCAATAAAGCAATATTGTGTCAAAATTTCAAACAATTGGTGACGAACTTTGGGATATTTGATAGAAGATGGAAGTTTAATTTTTTTGGTGGGTACCAAAATATTGTGTTGAGTTTTAACGCGTCTTATTTTTGTAATCAAAATTATTTACTATCGAATCGTTTCCAAAATATGTTTACTTAATTTAAGCTTAGAATCAAGAAAATTACGACAAGTGATTTAGTTTTAAGATTGAAAATGATGATTACATTTATTCATTTTATAAAGAAAAAAACAGTTTTTATTCTCACTGTGAATAGCAAGAATTTTAAATTTTTGAACAAATTATTACAAAAAAAAAAAATAAAAAAAGGCTAACCACCACCAGTACGCCGTTTCGTCACAGGCATATGCAGAGAGGATTGTCGATCTACTTAATAAAGTTATATAAAACGTTGTGTCAAAATTTCAAAGCAATCGGCGAAGAACTTTCGGAGATTTAAGAATTTTTTTTAACGAACGAATATTTACGTCTTTATTTATTATAAACATAATAATATTATTTAGCTTAAAAAATGTGTACGACGGCTGCCTGTTTTATGAAAAATAAATAAAAATTTGACCAGTTTTACTGTTATAAAGAATAAGCTCCTCGATGGTTACAATAGTAGCCATCAACCAGTGGCGGCTGTTCTTAGAAGGTCATTTGGGCAACGACCTCCCAAAAATATGCTGTAATAGTATTAATATAAAACAGGATTTAACAAACTACCCGATTATTAATTTAGTTTTTATTCCTGTGGTTTCGTACGTTTTTTCGATTTGTTCCAGTGCCTTCTAGCGTCCAAATGAGAAGGTATTACATGTCCTAGCACTTTAAATTTTATCCCAAACCAATCTCCTTTTTTTCTCCTCTGCTATAGAGACAGAGGAAGTAAACACTATCACTATCATGTCACAATTAAGCAATATTGTACTACCGGCTTCAGAATATGAGAGTACCAGTAAATTAATTACATAAATTAGCATTTTTTTAATGTTCAATACGCACTAGCAATATTTATTAACATTTCATATTCTCTTTTTTTCGATTTACCTTCTACTTCTGGAATCGTAAAACCGCCTCTGCTTACAACATAATTAAATATCGTACTCCAAAAGAGTTTACACATCATCAAATAAATTGAAAAAATGTTTAACAGGAATGTTTTCCTCATCTTTCACTTACCTTTGAATTTATATTCGAGCCATTAATTTATTCGAAGAAATACTTATTGGCTAAATATTTCGCGGCATATTGATTGTTTATTTAATAAACTTTACATTTTTTTAAAGATAATATTTTTTAATTAGCCGACTGATAGTTCGAAAGAAATAGACTAACAACAATGGTGTCCCCCGTAATGCTAGAAAAACAATTAGAATTTGACGTTGTGTTTAAAAAAGAACATAGGCTATGAAACTATTTGTTTATTTATTGAATCTCACTTTACATAAATTACGTTTTTTCTCCACAATCAAAAAGTAAACCTCACTACGACTAAGCCTGTTTCGAGGTTAACAATTAACATTTGAAATTAATAAAATACTTCGTTTTTACCACTTTTATTGTTTATTACCAACATGTTTCATGAGCAACGCTCACTTCTTCAGGGTTTTTAATAAAACTAATTATAAATAATAGACATAAACAATGGTGTCAATAGAAAATAATAGACATAGACAATGGTGTCATTAAAAAATAATAGACAAAGACAATGACAACAATGAAAAGATAAAACGGATAGGGGAAAGAGAGGCAATATGGAACAATTTACAAAGGGAATAGGTTTAATATTGGGTCATTTAAAAATAATTTTTGATTGTTAATAATATTCAATTTTGCATTCACACTCTTTCTAATCTCTTAAAATTTCTAGTTTATCCAACTGAATGCCATTGACATTAAAATGTATTAATTCTATTCCACTATTGAAGTGAAAGGTATGACTAGTTTCCAACAAATGGTTGACAAACTCCGAGAAACTGTTATTATTTAAAGATTTCATAATATGTTCTTTAATCCTTATTTCAAAGTTTCTCGAAGTTTTTCCTATATAAAAGAAACCACAATCATTACACTTCAATTTATATATTCCAGATTTTTTCATTTTTGAATCTCTATCTTTATTATTTAAAATGTAATTTTTAAGTTTATTATTTGCATAAAATACAGGAAGAATTTCATTTGGTACATTTTTTGTTAAGGAATTAGAAATTTGATGATTAAAATACATTATTTTCCTCCATTCATTTAAAACGAAGCATTTAAAACGAAGTATTTTATTAATTTCAATTAAAATGGTGCCACAAAATAAGTTTGCTGTGTTAGAAGAAATTAACATTTGAGTGAAGCAAATATAGAGTAATCACGAACACAAAGTATTATTACATACAAACCAGTGGCGGTCGGTGACTTTATGTAGAAGGTATGCTGAACATCAAATATTTATTTATAACATACGTTATTTATAAGCTACGTCTAAAATTACCAAAGCTCCATAACTCAATATTTCCAGTGTCCAGAATAAGTTTTTTTTCCGCAAATGGCCGAGACAAAAAAACTTTTCGCATTAATGATTCAATTATACAACAACACAATTCACTAGTATCACACATTGGCGAAGTATCCATCTTATTTTGGGTGCTCATTCAATTATTATTCAATTATGATTAAAAAGTAAATCGCAGGTTAATTATATTCTATAAGAATTCGACTTCAGTATTCACGCTCAAAGCAAACTGTCTTTAGTAATAGAGTATACGATTCTATGCATTATACATATGAGCATTAAATACCGGTTTTGTACGTTGGATTCTGTCATTAATATCGTACAAAGTTGACGAAGATATTGGCTTGCGGGTCTCAGTGCGCATGCGCGGAAAGAACGTACGTTCTAGCATTTTGGATACGGTTTACAGATCGTTTGGAAACCACAGTATTATTGCTTGTATACGTTTGTTTTACTCGTTTTAGACTCACCCGCGCTGTTTGTATTGTGTCGTTCGTTGTGCGTACACAGAAACGGGACTATAATACGCACGATGTCTTATAATAATAATATTTGTATTAGTTTTTATATAAAAATAAATTCACATTAAGGTCGCTGTAGAAATATTAAAATATTTAAATTGCAGTATTGCTGTTTACGGCTAGAAGTCCAAATCTTTTGACTCTAAAATGCAAGGGATGCGGAGCATCCACAGCATGTATGGACGGACCACGCCTGCTACAAACACAAAATATTTCAAAAAGAAAGAAAAAAAGATGTAGTAGATAGGTAATTTGACAGTATATTGTAACAATATTTGAACCATAACTATTTATTAATCATTATTCCCAACAATAAATAAATAGATAATAAAGACAGCTAGGGTGACATTCAGTTTGACAACTAATATTAGGGCACTTTCTATTATTCTCTAATAAATGGTTATACCCATCAATGTAATATATCATTAAAGAGAAATAATATAATACTAATAAATCCAAAATGAAACATAAAAAGACACAGAAAAATAAAACGATAACGGTCACAACCCAATAATCGATTATAGTAATATAAATCAATTTAAAGCTCGATTGGATTTTTATTTGGAGAGAAGAAAGGATGAACTTTTTTTCAATTTGAAACAACTCAATTACCTTTAAATTATTGTGAAATCAGATATGATCGCATCAGAAGAATGCTGCCTGCTCATTAAATAGTAATAATAAAACTAGGAATCGAACCAAGGGTTAAAAATATATCTGCCTAAAATATGGGAGAAATTAGTTGCAATTGTTAATTCTGAATCGATAATATGACGCTCGATAAATAGGTCTCAATGATCAAGTGGTTTAAGACGGCAGATGTGTAAGTGATAGTGGTGAAATGTGTGTTTAAGTACGTCTGTGCGATACCGTGTTGCCAGCTCCACTACTCTACGAGCTGGTTTTACAATAAAATTTAAAATGGTTTTCTGCGTTTAGCTTTGGTGTAGCCGTCGATTATTGGATACCAAGAACTCTTGAGCTTAGCTCCGTCGTCTCTATTAATATTAATGGGATTTTTGTGAATTTCAAAATTTTGTGAATGATAATGGACACTGTAACTTTGTCCGAAACGTTGGCTAAAGAATGAGTTAGCGCAACACGGCATAACACCCCAAAAACAAATAACAAAAAAAGATCTCGTGTTCGATTCTTAGTTATGATCGTTAGCTTTTTTATATTTCTGTGTCTTGTTCTGCTTCATGTTTCGTATTATATTTTTATGCAATGATAAAAAATGTATTCCCTATGCCCTTTAATATTATTACATTTCTGTTGTGAATCAAATAAGCAAAGGAAATTTTTCTTAAAAATATACGCTGATAGTACCTACCTATCGGTTTGATCGGAAATCCTAAATATTATAATCTTGCTGATTACTGATTACATTTTAACTTTGTGGCAAATTCGCTTAATTTCGGCTGATTTCTCTGGAATGGATTTTCGTTGCTAAGAAATGTGCGTAAGGCCTTAAAATTCAATCTGAAAATTAATTGACCGTGGCACAAAATGCTTTATTTCAAATGAGGCGTGTATTTCTAACAAAATTACAAAATTCCTGTATTCAAATTTTGGTTCAGTAGATTTTCTTACTCATTCTTACGGCATCGAAAATAGAATCTGCCTACGAATTTCTAGTCCTTTTTACAATGTCGTGCAAATTGCTTCCTGCGTAAAAAACTTAAGTACATATACCAAGTAAGATAAACAAAAATTGGGGCTTGTTTAAAAAAATTAATATTTTGTTACAGTATTTAGTTTTTTTACATTTTTTTATATTAACAATGTGTTATAATCCTTGCGATTCGTTTGAACAAACGTTCAGATCCTGCGCTGCAAACCTTTGCCTAACTTTAGCGAACTTTACTTTTCTTCGCATGCTCTGGTTATTTCAATGTGCGCTCTTCGGTGGTCAACATACAAACATAGAAAAACCAAAAGAAGTATGTAATATTTTTTCTCAATATATTTAACGGAATCAGTAATCGAGAGTATCTTTTGAGACCCTTATAACGAAGATAAACTAATATTCTGACGGTAGAACCTTTGTATCTCGGTATTTACTGACCATGTTATCGATTCTTCAATCCAGGCCGCTCGTAATCGCCGTCGACAGTACATATATTATATTGGTCGACAATCTTATTCTTGAGTCTCGTCGAAGGTACATAAATACATACGCAGAACGTCAAAAGTCATTCCACACGAACAAGTGGGTCGACAACTCGTTGTTTGAGTGGAATGACTTTGTCTAGAATCGAGGCCCAGACCAGATTTTAATGGAGTAGCCTAGCCGCCCTGATAAATATATTCAGGAAGGTTTAAAAATAATCGTAGAAAGTTTGAAAGTGAATGTTGCACTAGGCCAGGCTGGCCTACTTAACTATTTGATGAGGGGTCACCATTTGCAAGATAAACTCTAACCTCGCCAGAACCCCCTACAAAGCCCGGGAGTGTTATTTATGATGGATTACCCGACCGGTAATTGAATTCCTAGTAACTTAAGTATGAAGAGTATCGCGCCGGTAATGTGGGCTTTATTAAAATATCCATAAACTCACGAAGCAACATTCTTGGAGTTTCTTGGTAAATACGCGATGTGGCCCAGAAAGCCACTCTCTTAAGTATGCAAAGTAAGACTGCCTCTCATAATAAAATATAAAATAACTATATCGTCGGTGTTTTGCGAAAAGGCATTAAGCTATTTTTTTTGCTGTGTAGACTGAATTCTATATAGGGTGTCCGGTAGTAAAAGTGCATTTACTTCGGGAGGTGATTCTGTATGATAGTACAAGTAAGCAAGTGAAATAACTTTTTTCGAAATTCCATCGTTTTAATGAAGTTTTCAGGTAAAAAAATTGAATATCTTGTACGGAAAAAATGCATGTAAAAAAACAATGGACTTTCAAAATAAGAAATGTTTTTTTATTTTATTTTTACAATCACGTAGGATTTCCTTCCTAAGTTAGTGCAATTTACCCGCCCCCCAGGTTACCTTGTATTCTATCCGTTCTATCAGACTTAAACGTAATTAAATTCATATAAATATAACAACTAATTTGTAAACTTTTACAAATCCCACTTTTATATTTATTTTTAATTAAAATGTAACATCACAAAGTACCTGCTGCGCATGTACAAAGTTATTTAATTAGTCTACGCTAGGTTATGGTCCGGTGATCTTTTATATAACCATTCATAGTCCTAGAAGCTTACCGCTCGTATAGGCAGATCGTCAGTAGTCGATAATGGTTATTCACTAGGTTGGTCGTTGTTTTAATTTCTTTTGGTCATTATTTAATGATCTGGTCACTATTGAACGATCTGGTCATTATTAAATGATCAGGTTAATAATAATTATTTAAAAATGTATGCCGTGTGCTGGAACATTTAAAAAAATAAATTACATTGAGCTCTACCCCTCCGTTGTCGAGGGGTAAAGCTCTCGACTAGCAAGCGGTAGGACGCGGGTTCATATTCCGGCGAACGCAAGTAAATTTAATTTGATTTATTTGTGTTATTTCACAATTTATTCTTTTAAAATAATATATAGTATACTTAACGTACGTTTCAGTGTAGAAGATACTCAACGTATCGCCCTAGTCTAAGACCACCATTCGCAATTGAAACATTGCTTGAAATGGCTTTAGCCGTGTTTAGTGACCAGATATGAATAGGCAGGATATTCCCCCACCTTCCTCTTCTTCATCTCCTTCCCTTCCTGACAATCTTCAGCCTCACAACATACCCCAATTGGGGATGCCATGTTCTCACTGGCTCTAGACTGTTGGGAGCAGTTGGGACTCTAGTGTGGTATTAATATTAAATAAAAATTAATACTATTTTTACAGACATAATGATGTTTATTTTTGTAACAATATTGTAATTTTACATAAATTAATATATTTTTTTTAATTAAAAAGCTTTATGCAATTATTATTAAGATGAGAAAATACCCTAAAATAAAGCCAGAATCATAATGAAGCAACTAACAGAGCCAAGCACAAAAATATGTGACGCGCAGCCCTGCTGTATTGGACACACCTGCGGTTGAATTTGTCCTATCAAATCTCTTAAATAAAGTGGGAATCATAACGACATAAGTGATGAAGTCGTGTAAAAATAATCTTCGGCATGCGACGTAATGGATGGACTTACGGTCAACTTTGCCCTAGCAGGCCTAGAGAATCGATCTCTCCGTGGGGTTAAACTTAATACTTAAATCTCGAATGTTTATAGAGGGATCCCTCCGAAAGTTACTAATTCATCGTCTAGAAAAATAAAACCTGGTGCTTGCCTCTAAATTTCTAAACCATTTTTCATAAAATATAAATAACCTACATCCGTAAGGACCCCTCCAGAAACCAATGAGGTTTTAGTAATACGTTATAAAACCCCCGTTATTAGAGTCTTATGTCGCCTTAACCAGATCGTTTAAAAATGGCCAGATCATTAAATAGTGTAATATGGTGTAGTACAAGCAGCACATTTGAGGTGATTTTTCCGAACAAAATCTTCCCCACAGGAAAAACTAAACACTTCGACACACTTTTCCACATCATATAGTCAATCATATAGTCAATATACATTATGCAAGTGCATTATATAAGCATAATACATACAAGAACAACACGTCAACTCACCAGAGATCAAATGGGAAAATAATTTACCGACTCCACATATTTTCGTATCAGAGGGTTGGCTCGGTAGAAAATCTAATTGGACCTATAAATTCTACTGATCCCTTAGTATAAATATTTTAAAAAAATCTATAAATATTTAAGTAATCCTACATGTATTTAAAATGCACGACTGATATTTGCATTTTATTTTACCCACTATGATTATTATATTATTATTATTATTTATACCCATTAGCCAACGAAGAGAGCTAACTTTTGTGTTTGGTATAGGAGGAATAATATTTAAGACTGTACAAAAATAATACATTACTACGAAATGGAAAAATTAAAAATTATTCAACAATTAATTAAGTTAACTGTGTTTTGTTGATGAGACTACACAAATATTTTATCCTTTTGAAAATGTAATTGTTTTGTATTTATTATGTAGAAAATAAATGTGTTTTGATATTGTACTCATGTCAATGATGAATTAAGTTTCAATTGTTTTACTGTCTTTATCGAATATTTGAAACATTAAATTTTTATTAAAGATGTCTTCATCTTTTGGAAATAAAAAAAAATGAGTACAATTTTGCTGATAGGAATGTAGTTTGTCTTTTTAAAATGACTTTACTAATAATTTGTCTTTGTCTTTCGACGACCTTTACCGTCTAATAATTCTTTATTAAATTAATGACTGAATGTAGGTAATTTTTTTCACGTCGCATATGTGCCGGTCATGAAGTAAAATACTAATGACCTCTGGAGAAGTCAAACACTTAAGGGTTTTGACACAGAGGTTGTCTCCGTTCACCCAGTACTAATTAAACCTTTACAAGTGAAAAATCTTCTCAACGCTTCGTAAATACATACCCATCCATAGTTTCAAAATACCAAAGGGTCATATACTTACACACACATTTTCATCCACATCGCCATTTGTCAATTTCACTCTAATGTGTTTCTATGACCATAGTCATGCCAAACAAGGTATTCATAATCATAATCAAAAATTAATAGACAACGTGCAAGTGAGGTGACCCACATTAATATTTGGACTTTTTTGTTTACTTTAACTAACTTTTGAATTAAACTTGAAAAAAAAAATTATGATTTGCGTTTTTTTAAATTTTTTTTTAGCATGTGTTTAACGATGTCCCTAGTTAACCAGGAAACCCACCTAACCTACAATTGATTACACGTTTATCTGGGAAAACACCCCAGACCTGCACATATATGTATCTGGGGCTTAATGCTAGAAGTGCCTACGTCAAATATAGGAATGGCTCCGGAATTAACATTGTTTATCGATTTACCGGCTTAAAAAACACTGAAACAATGTTTTGCCTTCTCAGTTAGATAGGTCACAATTTCATAAGAGCACCTGGTATTGGCATTCATGGTGTTCAAACAAGGTGGAGGTTTTGTAGTATTTTCTGGTACCTCTATATCAATCATATCACTGTAGCTACAAGTAAAAAAAAATGTTTTGTAATTACAACGTTTTAAGGTTTCTTAATGTTTGTATGTTTCCATGGAAAAATATTTTTGTATGTGGAAATTAACACACAGTATTTTTAATTTAACCATCATGCAGCATCACCTCAGAAAGTTGTATGTAGGCATCAGTATAGCCAATAGAATTTTGCACCCTCGACTTTGTGATGAAATAAAAAACAATTTATAAACATTTCTTAAACCTAATCTTGACTATTGAATATGATTTGCACCAATCAAATTGATTCCTCTTATCGTTGCAAATTCTATTTCATAATTATTACTAGCTGCAGATCTGTATACAAATTAAATCCACGCGGACACATTTCTTTATATATAAACAACATAGATTGCCGGCAGCAAGTTTATTGAAGTTAAATATTAACCATAAACATTCAAGTGCGTCTTCACTTGACGATGTTTGTTCTGAGACGGGCAGAAATAATCGTTAGTATTTTAAAATTCTGTTAGTTTGCATTAAATATAACAAAATAAATAAATTAGTATAACACTAGTAGTTCTGTTGGAAGACGGAAGTTGAAAGACTTATACATCATGCTTCATCCTAACGTGATCGTTACTCAGCCGACCACGCCAGAAAGCGCGTAATTTGGGTTAATAACTCTCTACTACCCTTTACTTTACCGCGGGTTAACAGACCGCGGCTCGCGAGCCGTACGCGGCTTTTCATCAACTTCAGCTTCACTTCCACCCTGCTGCCTCATCAGAAGAGCTAGTAGACAACCGCCAAACGAAATCGTATTGCATATTCTCTACCTGCCTGCTCGTTCTATTGTATCACAATATAACCAGCCGTTGGAAATAACAGTTAAATGCAAAATTGGGTATAATAATTAATAATATTAATAAATACATGAATCTGTATGAAATTTATTCAACACAACAGTCAATTGATAGTGGCGTATGTATTGTTTTTGTTTTTACACCTTACAAGAGCGCCTCACAAGATCTGAACAGTTTAAAGACAGGGGACTAAATAACCACCCGGTTGGGCAGCGTTGTGAAACGGGATATGGTTAGAACTGTAGGAAACGATCCGTCGCGCCCCGTTGTTTCTTCACCGCGCCACTATAGAACCTAATCTGCTTACATCCGGCTCTGTACGGAATGCGAATCAATTGGAATATGGACTCCTCGGGATCACATCAGCGCCTTGGCCCCCGATATCATTCCTGGCCAGCGCTGACCTCACGCGCCTAGACCCTGCGAAAACCTCGCCGGTCTGCGCCTCGGCCTGGCGGCATCGTCGGCCTGCATCTCCTTTACATCTGCCGACCAGATCCATCGCAACTTCAGCTACCTAGTTCACACTGGAGTAACCGGAAGACTCCACGTCTTCACCAGTGCTGAACACATCCACGAGTCCGGTCTCCACCAACGCGGTGTCGACTCACTGACCACGGCCTCGACCACACCATAGCCGTCATCGCTGTCTACACCTGGTGTCATCTTCATCGATCCAGAGTCATCTCCTAAATGCGCAACTCAACTGACTCAAAATAAACGCTTTGACACAACATTTATCTTTCATTGTATCCTTACCAGATCCTAAAAGACTCTTTAATTCAATAGTTAAATCTACTTAAGATTTGTAAATGGTTAAATAATCTGCCAGCCCTATATAAAAAACCCAGTTTTTTGAAATCCAGAATTAATCGGACTCCTACGACACCCCAATCCTTGAGCCCGTCTAAGAAACAAACTTCAATCGTTTCAATGGAAAGTATTAACGCCAAATAAAATAAAATTTTGACACAGTTTATATTTCGTGAACGAGATTATGGAATTGAAGTAATTCAAATTTATGTCGAGACTCTATAAATAATTTGAGAGCGTTTTCTTAATTTTGGCTCCTGTTTAAAAGTCAACCGACCCCTGCCCATCTATGACAAAAAGCTACTGGATCGGGAAGGTACTTCATGGTGCGGGAGATAATTTTCAGGTTACTGGTTCCCACCTGATGAAAAGTGACACGTTTCAGGCACTAGTGTGATAGTAGTACCTATGTATAGTTGGGTAAAACCACTTCCCTCGTTGCTTGTCATACGCAGCGAACCGTAAAGGCGGATTTACTAGTGCGCGTAACGAAAGTTACGATTAGAGCTATAAATAATGGATGCATGTGAAAGAGTTTCATCTCAGAAGAAAACAATCTTGTCAAAAGCGCGCTTATTATTATTATTATTTAATACTTTTTAACATGAAAAACAAAAACAAAAAGCTGTTGAAAGAATACGAAACAAATTCTTACGTTTTATAAATTTTAAAATGGGTATTCCAGCAATTACGTTGAACTACAACACTCTGTTAAATTATATGAATATGCTCAAATTGTCAAACAGAAGAATTTTTACTGACTTGGTATTTCTGTATAAAATTCTAAATGATTTAGTTGATAGTACGGTATTGCTAGAATTGATAAGCTTTCGGATTCCACAACGTAATACTAGAAGTCAGGATTTATTTCAGTGCAGAAATTCTGGGACTAACTACCATATGTATTCCTCTTTTCCCAGAATACTAATGGAGGGAAACAATTAAACCAAGTCAGTGGACGTCTTCAATTTATGTTTAAACAAATATAAAATGTTGGTAATGAAGCAATTCAGTTATGTACAATAAATAATTTATATTTCTTAATATTCTCGTGTAAAAACCCCGAAAAGGGGCGTTAATAGATAAATAAATAAATTTGTTTTATGTGCATAATATGAGCAAGGAATACAAGGATTATTAGGTTTCTAGTTATATTCTTTAAATGTGTGTAGATATTAAAATTTTAGCAAAATAAATGAAGAATGCCCTAATTTATACCAACTGTTCAACAAAGCCAAAATAAACTAATGGTGATCGACGGGCAATCACCTTTGCAAAAACAAAATAATGCTCTCAGACTCAGAATGGAGAACGACTTCATATACCTAGGCTCGCCTATAAGGTATGAAGGAGGCTTCGAAATAGGAGTGAATAGAAGGCTTGGCATTATTATTATTTTTTTTTAAATATGAATACCGCACACAAGTCTCAACTTCTCCAAACTCAATGGAGCCAGTGATACTACAGCATCCCCAATTGGGGTATGTTGTGAGGTAAACGGGAAGGAAATGGGGGAAGGTGAGGGAGTACCTGGCTATTCAGATCTGGTCACCAAACACGGTTAAAACCATTTCATCTAACGTTCTGAATGGTTGTCTTACATCAGGGCAATACTGAGAGTGTTTCCACTTTGTTTGCATGACAAAAGATGCTATCAGCGAAATTCAAAAGGGTGACAAAGGCCTCAAACCAAAATGACGAGATTCGTCTTGGCGCTGATTTACGCCATATTTCAATACGGTATGAAAACATGGACACTTCCTGGAGAAAAATGTTCAGGATTCCATAACAGCCAGATATCAATATGTCCATTCTGGAAGAGCTAGGCTGCCTACTGATTGCTTAAGATACTTTCGTGTACTTAAAGGCGATGCACTACGTCGTGTAATATTTTAAATTGAGCCGCTATCAATAATAACCCTTACGTAGATGGCGATAAGGTTTAAATTCCCGCTTAACACCATCCGCCTGTTTTATTTATGCAAGAAAAAAACATGGCCAAAAAGTGCCTTTTATTTTATTTTGTGGATTTTCAGGCATAAATATTTTTTTTTCCGATCATTTTATAAATAACTTAATTTGCCACATTATACAATAAAATCACAACCGAAAATGGGTTTGTAAGTAGGATATTTTGAACTTTAAAGCAGTTTTCATAGGCTTTATACATTATTTTTTTCTGGGCTTATAAAAAGATTTATCTTAAAAGTACTCGATTATTTCAAAGGCCAAGATGTATTCTACTCGCAGTATTTAATTAAAGCATCTGAAACATTTCTAGGCGACCAAATTTTCAAACCCAAAACACATGATTTTGCATTACTACGTATGGCATCGCCTTAAGGTACTCGTACTTCCGCCAAACTGAGGACTCAGCTATAGCTTGGAGACAATCATAGTCTTTCAATTTCGGAGGCGGGTATTTGAGAAACACCACTTCCATAGGTCACCCCAAGTGGTTAGCTATGTTTGGTGACTTAGTAGGGGTGCCGGGTTCATGGGGGTGAGGTTTATCTATGTCTGGGCGGCGGATGCGTCTGCCCACCTTTGCTTTGCATCGCCGTTGAAGGGATGGATTCATAGAGAGCCTCCCATGTGGGGTTAATGTAAAAAAACTATACTTTAAATATCACCATATGAGTTGACTTATGAGCGTGATTTTATGTCAGGATGGGAGAAATATCTCCTAAAAAACTGTGACGGTTAAATAAGACGTGATATTAGGGTTGAAGAGATCGAGAGTCAAAACGTTAAACAAAAATCCGAGAATAAAAATATACAATGTAATCACCGAACATCTTTCAGTGAAAATTCCAAATTACCTTCTAAAAATCCGTGAAAAAAAAAATCCGTAGAGTTTATAATTAAAAGAGGTGATTTCAGTACTAAGCGGCGCTTTACAAAATTGAACAAATTTGTCTACTCTACTAATTTGTAAAGTGCCCTTGAGGGAATATTTCGCCAAAAAGGCTCTAAATTACTTGCTGAAGTTTTTAAAAGTGATATATAATTATGCATCCAGCGCGCCGTAAATCTCGTGGTGCCACAGATGACTTACAAACTTCAGATAACGTTGTAGAGGTATTTTTCTGAGACATCGCTTAAGAACTGTCGAGTGGCGAGGTCTAGGTCACCCCAGGGGTGAAAGGTGAAAAAAGACAAGACAAAAATTTAAGCCCTAGGCTTGCACAGAAATCGATATTTACCCGGCGCCTCGGTTAAATAGACCTAGATTAATAAATTATATTTAAAAATTAACGACGGAAAAATTGGCTTGGAAATTTTTGTTTTCGTGTAGAAATCCATCTTTAAGTTTGCATCTTATTTAACTTGCGAGGAGGCACGCCTTAAAAATTACATGAAGAAAATGCTCACGCTATTCTAAGTGCAATGTCAACTCCGCCACTGTCGGTGGCTGAGTTGACATCGTGCTTGGGTCCCACCCAGGCGAAGTGTATTCAATCCCTCGCCTGGCTCTATCACAACACAAGTAAAATTTTCCGCTTACTGTGGTGGTAGTAGGAGATTTTCAACTATTGTCAACTCGTTTCCCGTAATCCATTTCGTTTTCGTTCGTTTCTATTCGTAACCCTGGAATTTTTGTCTTTTTTCTAAAAAAAAATAGATGTATATATATGTATAAATAAATTAAAGAACATATTTTTTGTAGACGGCCCATCACGTGGTTGAGGCTTCATTGTACGGCTATGAGTTGCACCAGGGGATAGGGGTGAATATATTGAAAGGTGTCTGGACCCCAGAGGCGCTATGATATCACTATCATCGTAAAATATCGCAACCAATTTTGCGTGAGAAAAAAGCTCAAAGCGCGCCTTTTCACGAGTTAATATTAGTGCTTCATTAAACGCAAGCAATTATATGCACAACGCATCTTTTTAATATCGTAATAAATGATTTATTTTATTTACCGATTTTGCTGAAAATCATTCGAATTAATCTAACAAGGCATTTTAAGAACGAGGTAGTTCAGTTTCATAAAATTTATAAAGCAAAATTTAACGTTAGTTCTTTTTGAAAATAGGTTTTCAAATACAGAGCTCTTTCAAGGCCCACTCGAGGAACAAAAAACATTGGCGCGAAGGGTTATTGTACAAGCACTGCCATCAGCCTCGGGGGATGCAAGGACGAAAGGATGAAGCTATTTCGGCCTTAAAGATCGGCCTTGGGGCTTATCGCGAAAGGGTATCCCTTCTCTCATAATACACGAACGATGGAAAATTGTGGAAAACTTTCACAAGTGGTGGGGTATTCCATTAACAGCCAATCTCTCTATCTAGCTACAAAACTTTTAAAAGTGTTGTAAATTCTAAGATTCTTGTTCATTATAATGATAAAATAAGAAGAACGTAAAAAATGCTATTTGGACTTATTTTGTCATTCAAAAGTCTGGCCAAATCGGTCTTGAATTTCATTATGAAATTCACATGGTATGGTGATATACAAGTATGTCAGGCAAGGGTAAGAAAGACATAGCGCGTGCTAAGTGGGTTAGAGGTAAGAACAGGTATTTTTACAGGTCAATGGGGACATTAGTTTCCATTCAAATTTATATGGAAGGAATATTAGTGTGTACTATCTATTCATAGGCTGTAATGAACATTTTTACATTAAGCGACGATCTCGTGAAGCCAAATAATTGAGGTCTTCAATATTGCGTATGATTTAAAATTAGTATGAATTTACTAATAATATTCTTGTTTCAGAACGTAAACTGCCTCCTGTTTTATATTATATTTTAATGTTTTTGTTTTGTCATGTGGTATCCACTAGATTGATTGATGTCAATTATTTAAATATATTTATTTAATACCATTCCTCAAAATATCAATATGAAACTGCTTACTATTTAAACAGTTTAAAGCCAATGAATCCATCTAGATTTTCCCGTCTTTCCCATATTTCATCTATATTCTATAAAAACCTACTAGCGAAACATCGTAGATACGGCACAGCTACCTCTACCTGGATTATTTTATAACGCATTTGCGTTATAAATGTTATAAATGGCCACATCAACGCACCTATCTCAGTCAACAGTCAGTCAGTCAATAATTAGCAGTCACAAGTGTGTACCCACTACGAGGGCTCGTCGTTTTCCGAACCGGGTCACAACGGGCCATGGATCGACAATGACCGGCGTTCAACGAACTTAAAGGAGAGGCTACGAATATTCATTGACTCCGTGGGATTACAACAGCCTTGGCCTCGAACAACTTCCCTGGTCTGGGCTCCCCACGCGCCTAGGACTCTGCGACATCTTCGCCGGCCTGCATCTGCCGGCCCATCAACCCTACCTTCGACTCTCTTACTTTACACTGGAGTACCAGGAAGATACGTCTACCAGTCCGGTCTTCACAGCGCGGTTTCAAGCCACAAACTTTATCGCCTCGATCACTCCACCGCCATCATCTCCGCTTACATCTGTTGTCGATCTTCGATGTGGTGTCGATCTTCGGCCCGTTGACTATTTTCACCAAAGATATTAGAAGAACGAGATGTGCCATCCGCAGTTCGTACTGAGTGGAATTGTTTTGCCCAGTGTCGCCGGTTTTGTTCACCAATACTACTGCACACCTTCGCTTGCGCTAAGGTATCCGCACTAATACATAGAACAGATTTCTGTGCGTACACGTCCCGATACCGTTCAAAGTACCCTAATTAGGTAGTACTCCGGCTACGGTCCGGCGGCCAACATAGCATATCTCGTTCTTCTAATATCTTTGATTTTCACCGACTGCGTGAGCATCGGTCTGGAGTCATTTCTCGATACTACACTGACTCAATAAACAATGTAACCTCTCAACCTATTTTATTTGTCTCATTACCACATCCCCAAATGTTCATTATTCTTTGTTCTCCTAAAACTTGGTATGTGCTATAATTTTTTTAATGTTATTTGATGAATATTATGAAGGAGTCATTTTAAGAATATGACCACTGAATACTAAAATATTATTTTAAAATTCACTATAGTAAAGCGCACTTGAAACAACACAAAACTGCGCTGTACAAATGCTACTTATTATTTTTATTATTAATTAGAAATAAAATTTAAAATCGACAGAAAAATGTTTCCATAATACTAAAAGAGCAGAGCTGTATTTTCCGATTTTTTTGGGTTTTCTATAGTTTATTTGAAATTTCTAAGGCATATTTGAAAAACTGAATAAAAATAACACATCATTCTAAAAAAACAAGATATGAGTTAAAATCAGATAAAAAATTGTTTACTTAGTTTAAAAAAATCTTACTAAGTATGTTACTAAAAATTTGTGAGAATTGTTTCGTTGAAGTTCAGTTACTTTTATGTACAAATTACTATTATGTTTCCTGCCCTTCGACCTTTTCTCTTCCTATGAGAAAGGCCATTAGACAAACATTTCACAACAACTAAATAAATATTTATTCACAAAATCGATCCGTATTCTCCCATGTAAACATTTAAAACTTTAATACTTAACGAAGAGTTGTATGTTTAGCGGAATTTCCCCTCGTGTGTACCAACATGATCCAGCGAATAAATCAACATAATGCCTACTGAAGAAAACGCGTACTGTAAAAGAAGAATTTTACCGCCAAAGGTTGCCCTCTGTAAGTCTGAAAAACATCGTGTGGTACGGATAACACATTTCCCAACCATTTGAAAAACAAACCGTGTAATATTCTGCAAATTTATTCTTGACTCGGCAGATCAAAGAATAATTGCATTTTTATGCTCAAACGTACATTAACCTATGATGAGTAAGACCGCCGCACAGTGGGCTGAAAATCGCCTTTCATAGACATAGAGACTTGAATTTTCAAGTTTTTTTTTTGACATATGTATTAAAATGAATCATCAACATTCAAAAGTGTTTTTTTCAACTTTGAGGATTTTAAATAAAAAAATCGCATGTTGCGCCACAATACGAAGTATGTCAAAAAAATACAAATAAATAGTAGTATATCTGTGTGTAAGGATAGAATGGCCAACCTTATGATTCCAGAGATAGCCTCATTTTTAATGTCAGTGCGATACAAATTTTTCTTAATAAAATGATAACTTCTTCATTTGTACACGCAATTGCTTCGTACGAAATTTTATAGCATAGTAATGTTCAGCAGAATCCATTTCTAGCCAAAAAAATACCCTTGAAAATTCAAGTCTCTATGTCTATGAAAGGCGATTTTCAGCCCACTGTGCGTCGTCCCATTAGGTCGGTAAGGAAACGGTAAGGAATCGACGTTAGAGTCAGAGAGAGAAATAGACTCTGCGCAGAAAAGTTGCACAATGGCAACGCTGCAAACCGTAGCAAGCTTTGTTTTTCGGTGTAGGGTCTACAGTATTCGGTTTATGTCGATTCCATTCAATATTTTATTCTATAACGTGATAATGATAGCCACTTATAAAATTTTGGTTAATTTCAAAAGCTTTTAAGTATATTTTTAGCTATTGATTATTTTCATTTTAAAGATTATTTTTCTATTTTCCAAAAACAAAACACATCTAAAAATAAATATTTATTATTATCTTTCGGTCTGTATTTTGTATATCATTAAATAAGGGAAGAATAAGAAGAAAGAATAATTTATATGAAAGTTATTTTTTTCGGTGAGTAAAATAGATTTTTTTTTTTTTTCGTTTTGGAAATTTTTTTAATTCTATATAGAAATCACAATTTATTATGCGGCGATAGCAGAAAAATCAGTCTCAGGTTCTTACAATATTGACTCATTATTCATTATTCTGACATCCTATCGAAAAATAATGTAAAAATACTTATATACTATATCTCAAAGTCTTAATTTTTTGGATTTTACATAATAATTTTTATTAAATAATAATATCGTAGACAGTAAAAAAAAATGCAAATAATCGTATTGTGAACCAAATGCTAAACAGTATAAACCTGAACATATGTATTAAAACGAGATAATACCTTAAAATAGATCCAGAATCATAACGAAGTGAAGCAGCCGTGCAGACAAAGCAGCACTGGCGTATTTAACAGACTGACGTAAGTGAGGAAGTCGTGTTAAAAAAATTCGGCGCATGGCCCGGCTTAAAGGATGGACCTACGGTCGACTTTGCCCTAGCACGCATAGAGAATCGATCTTTCCGTTTGTACTGGACGGGAGTCCGCACAAGACTGTAGATTTAGGCGCCGGGTCCAAACCGTGTCTTCAACCGATGAGATGCTCCTTTACGGCCGATGATGATGATGGTAGTTGATATTGGTGATGAAATCTGCCTCCCGCACCCAGGCTTGGTGAATGGTGGGCACTGGGTGTGCTTTCGTCTCTGCTCGCTTCTGGTGTTGGCGGTTTTCCAAAGGAGGGCCGGGCCGGCTGGTCTCGAAGAGGTAACACCAGAAGATCTTGGAGCAGAAGACTCGGCGAGGTGAGGCAGATGTTGAGCAGGAGTCACTTGTTGATAAATAAAACGCTTGGTTTTGGTGGTAAAGATGAACTGATTTATTTTTAATTATGGGGCTGCTTATATTTAATTAGCCTGACTCGCGCCCGACATTGGGCTAGGAGCCCAAAAGTGGTGGGGGGTTGTACCCGCGCCAACAATGCGTTTATAGCCTCCGACAAAATGCTGCATATTCATTTTGTCGGTAGCAATGGTGATAGTAGTCGCTTAAATTTGCGAGTTAGAAAAGATTTTGAGCGCTTACATGAATGACAATTACATAGTTTAAATGCATAGTAGTTATAGGAATGTGTATCTTGACAACTAGATTTTTTGTTTGTCAAGATACGACAAAAAATAAGAAATGTTTGTAAAATAAATGTGTAAAAATGATCTCAAGCGATCAAATTTGTAAAACATGTTAAGTTAGTATTTTTCCGAGGTCCCCCGTAACATAGCGCTCAGAAAGAGATAAGATTCACTATGCTACGAGGTTCCTGGATTTTTGTACACGCAAAAAAGGTAAAAAATATTGTTCAAAAATGGGTTTACATATGGGTGAAAAACAGCTTTTTTAATATCTCCTCAGCGGTAGTATATCGAAAATAGTGTTTATTTGACTACCGCCGAGGGGATGAACAAGTAAAATATACATATTTGCAATGTTTAAAAATTGATTTTTCCATGTAAAATTTACATAGAAAAAATGCTGGACATTGATCCACGCGGCAGGTAAGCCGGCGATGTGGTATCGAAGCCATTCGGAGTCAAAGTTTTCAAGCCGCTTGGGCCGAAAACTGGACAAAAATGACCAGTGGCGGGGAGTGGTGATTTTGCCAGTGGCGTGGAGTAGGGACATTTTATGAAAGTAAAACAATTTTTATGAAATTAAATAATGTGGTCAACTACGTCCGTTACACCGTTATTTTAATCTGATGAACGAACTACTTAAATCTCAAATGTTTCTAGAAAAATCTCTAGGGAAGTTACTAGTTCATCGACTTGATAAATATAATTTGGGGCTTATTTTATAGTTGAAAAACGTATTATCAATTTTTTTTATCCGTTTTACATAAAATATTTCGATGTTAAGGTCCTTTGTATACTACATCCGATGTTAAGGCGTATATGACCACGTGTGGGTACGCGATTGCCACAAAATATAGAATGCATTGTCATCGACAACAAGTCTATCCGCCTCGTTTCAGTTTGATCAGATTTAGGAAAGTGGATTAATTTCCGCATCCAAGATGTATTTTAAAACTTTATAAATACACAAAATATGTAATGGAATGCCGGCGCCGCTCATCACCTACTCGTATATTGAAATCAGCGCTATGCATAAATTATTATTAGTTTTATTCGTTACTGGAAATTTGAGATGATGATTTTTTTTTATAACTGTTATATTAATGATCATGCTATATATATACCACAAGGCCAGAACCACAGCTACTAACATTTTTTAATAAACTGTTTCTAAGCATCTTCTAAAGTGATTGCGCTTTGTGATCGAACCCAACTCAATCAAAGTAAATTATCTCATAAACTGTCACAAACAATGAGCCTATTGCATGGTTAATTTAAAGGAATTCAGTTTCTCTAGCAAAACTGTAACAAGTGTATATTTATTCGGTGTGTAGGTTAGTGCAATCCCACACATTCGATACGGTAAATAAATTCTCACAATAAGGGCTCTTTTTCCATAAAAATGAGATAATTTTAAGATTATAAAGAATGTTAAAGAGAATTGGCCAAAATGCGTAAAAAATAATATCATCAATCAATCAAAGGCTTAGCTTAGAGCAAACAAATTGTATCTCCATTCTTTGGCTTATTTGAGTTACAAAATGATAAGTAACTCCAGTTATATTTGCACAGCAATCTTGAGGTGTTTTAAAAAAAAAAACAGTGCTCTACAAATTTTCCAATTATTATTATTATTGTACCATTCCAAGGATATTTAAATATTATTTGATAGTTTTCAAAATCAAATTTTCCTACTGATTACAATTTTTAACTTCATCCAGGTTTATAGGAATAATAGTTTATGGAGTTACAAAATACAATGCTTTAAGAAAGTCTTTAACCCAAGTTCAAATATAACATTGACACAATCTTGGAGGAAACTATAATAATAAATATTCTTTTAAGGCCTTACTTTGAATTTTTGGATTATGCTGGCTGTTTTTATACATATCTGGAAGAGAGTTGTAGAGTGTGTAGGCAATAGTTAAAAAAAATATTCTATATTTCGTAGTGTGTGTTAGAGGAATTTTATTGTTATTCCGTATATTGTGGTTGTGTGATTGTAAAGTAGCTTGATGTTAGTGTGGGTTGATTGTTGGGTAATTTGTAGGATGGTGGTCGTGATGTCATGTTTGGGAAGGACTGTGATTGGAAGGATACCGGGAATTGAATAGTTGTTTTTGAGAGCTCGGTTTTGGTCCATCTGCAGGTGAGCCGCAATAATAGGTCTAATAAGTCTGATGGAGTCTTTCATCTAAAAACAATATTTATTTATAAAATATGTTAAAAATCAACGAATTTATCTGGAATCGAATGTAATTTTGACAGTTAGCAGGAGAAATACATATATTGCAAAAATTAAATAAAGTAAAAACTTCTAATGACAAAATTCATGCAAGGGGCTCATTCCATGATGAGTGAAACACTTCCTTCCGCAACCATCAAATTTGAAAATCTTCTTCGCCCTCATCACTCTCGCCCAAATAATATTAACCATCAACGGCCGATAGTTGACATTATTTGATGGTTGGGGCTTGATGGCTGATAATTCGCCATTGGGGATGATTGATGTGCAACCTTACTAGGCACGTGTCGGGAAGTAAGTTGTATCCAACTAAGAAACCTGATTGGCTTGTTACAGAAGTGATTATGTCTAATCATCGAGCTTTAGGGGCTGCGAGTCAATCATCAAACAATGAAGATGCGCCCTGAACCATTATTAGCACGAAACCGCGCGCAACGCGTGTCGCCAACACCTGTGGTATATAGTAGCGAATGGTGGAAGAAATCGGAGACGATCCTGAAAAAAATAAGCTATGGCGAAACATTGATGGATCCACTAGTCATATATAATATTTTAATAGAAAATTATTAACCTACAAAAGAAGAAGAACACAACATTATTTAAATGTATTTTCAAGATGGGAATTATAAAATCCCATTATTTTTGTTATTTGTTTTTGGGGAGTTATGCCGTGTTGCGCAAACTCCTTCTTTAGACAACGTTTCGGACAACGTTACAGTGTCCATTATCAGGGCAGATGTGTAATTGATAGTGGTGAAATGTGTATTTAAGTATGTCTGTGCAGTACCGTGTTGCCAGCTCACTACTCAACGGGCTGGTTTTATAGGAAAATTTAAAATGGTTTTCTGCATTTAGCTTTGGTGTAGCTGTCAATTACCCGATACCAAGAACTATTGAGCTTAGCTCCGTCGTCTCTAATATTGTTAATGGGATTTTTGTGAATATCGATTGCTGTAATTAGGTGAGCTCTGTGAGTTTTGGGTCTTCCCAGGACTTCAGGAACAAATCCAAAGTAATGGCCGATTTCAATCAAATGCCCAGCGATTGCCGATTTGTCAGGGAGGCCGAGTTTACAGTGTTGTTGCAGTTTACATTTGTTGTACAGTGTAACAATGGTAAAGCAAGTAAATAGTATTCATTTATAAAATAAATATACTTACTTACAAAACGTTTAAGTCAAGTACATTTTAAATAATATAGGCAACTTAGTTCTTTAAAATGAGCAATAAGATTAACGAATTTTTTAACAAGTTTTCAAACGCGTTAGAAGGAAAGGGACGAACGTCGATATCCAAAGCTATAAGTAAAATTAAATGATATTTAGCGCACCTACATACAAATTAGAAATTAAATCATAATAATCAATTGATAAAGCGTGATTTTTTTGAGGTTAGGATTTTCATGCATTAGTATTTGACAGATCACGTGGGATTTCAGACATGGTGTCAAAGAGAAAGATGCTCAGTATGCTTTGACATTTCATCATGAATAGACTTACTAACGAGCAACGCTTGCAAATCATTGAATTTTATTACCAAAATCAGTGTTCGGTTCGAAATGTGTTTCGCGCTTTACGTCCGATTTATGGTCTACATAATCGACCAAGTGAGCAAACAATTAATGCGATTGTGACCAAGTTTCGCACTCAGTTTACTTTATTGGACATTAAACCAACCACACGAATGCGTACAGTGCGTACAGAAGAGAATATTGCGTCTGTTTCTGAGAGTGTTGCTGAAGACCGTGAAATGTCGATTCGTCGCCGTTCGCAGCAATTGGGTTTGTGTTATTCGACCACATGGAAGATTTTACGCAAAGATCTTGGTGTAAAACCGTATAAAATACAGCTCGTGCAAGAACTGAAGCCGAACGATCTGCCACAACGTCGAATTTTCAGTGAATGGGCCCTAGAAAAGTTGGCAGAAAATCCGCTTTTTTATCGACAAATTTTGTTCAGCGATGAGGCTCATTTCTGGTTGAATGGCTACGTAAATAAGCAAAATTGCCGCATTTGGAGTGAAGAGCAACCAGAAGCCGTTCAAGAACTGCCCATGCATCCCGAAAAATGCACTGTTTGGTGTGGTTTGTACGCTGGTGGAATCATTGGACCGTATTTTTTCAAAGATGCTGTTGGACGCAACGTTACGGTGAATGGCGATCGCTATCGTTCGATGCTAACAAACTTTTTGTTGCCAAAAATGGAAGAACTGAACTTGGTTGACATGTGGTTTCAACAAGATGGCGCTACATGCCACACAGCTCGCGATTCTATGGCCATTTTGAGGGAAAACTTCGGAGAACAATTCATCTCAAGAAATGGACCGGTAAGTTGGCCACCAAGATCATGCGATTTGACGCCTTTAGACTATTTTTTGTGGGGCTACGTCAAGTCTAAAGTCTACAGAAATAAGCCAGCAACTATTCCAGCTTTGGAAGACAACATTTCCGAAGAAATTCGGGCTATTCCGGCCGAAATGCTCGAAAAAGTTGCCCAAAATTGGACTTTCCGAATGGACCACCTAAGACGCAGCCGCGGTCAACATTTAAATGAAATTATCTTCAAAAAGTAAATGTCATGGACCAATCTAACGTTTCAAATAAAGAACCGATGAGATTTTGCAAATTTTATGCGTTTTTTTTAAAAAAAAAGTTATCAAGCTCTTAAAAAATCACCCTTTATATATGTGGTAGACACATTCAGTATCTTTCAGGTGAAAGACCACTATTTAGAATCGAAACGTAGCTAGAAATGGCTTTAGCCGTGTTTAGCGATCTGATCTAAATAGCCAGGTAATTTCCCATCTTCTTCTTCACTATCTTCTTTCTATTCCCACTACCTGAAGCTTCTATCCCCTAAGCTGAACTTCACAACATATCTTAAGGCGATGCCATACGTAGTAATGCAAAATAATATGTTTTTGGTTTGAAAATTTAGTCGCCTAGAAATGTTTCAGATACTTTAATTAAATACTGCGAGTAAAATATATCTTGGCCTTTAAAATAATCGAGTATTTTTCAGATAAGTCTTTTTATAAGCCCAGAAAAAAATAATGTATTAGGCCTATAAAAACTGCTTTAAAGTTCAACATCTCCTACTTACGAACCCATTTTCGGTTATGATTTTGTTGTATAATATGGAAAATTAAGTTATTTATAAAATGATCGAAAAAAAGTTTAAATATTTATTCCTGAACATCCACAAAATAAAATAAAAGGCATTTTTTGGCCATGTTTTTTTCTTGCATAAATCAAAACAGGCGGATGGTGTTAAGCGGGAATTTAAACCTTATCGCCATCTACGTAAGGGTTGTTATCGATAGCGGCTCAATTTAAAATATCACACGACGTAGTGCATCGCCTGAATCGGGGATACCATAGTCTAACTCTCTTCAGACGGTGTGAGCATTTGGGATTCCAGTGCGGTACTCGTGTTGAAAAAGAAAGCTCTCAGAGATTGTAAAAAATTGTCGAGAATTATTTTGCAATCGCTACTTTAGGGCGCTATTTCACAAGAACATACAACACTAATTTAACATCGATTAGATGCGAAAGGGAGCGGATGTTTTTTTTACCTCCCCTCCCCCACACCCCCTTAACCAAATCACCCCTTCTATCTTCCCATGTCTCTTACGCATTATTCAAAATTTAAATTATAATATATACTATTATAAGGTTTGGATTTTCAAATTTGGTTTACTTTTTGCTGTCATCAGCAAAAAGGCAGCTAGTAATTTGCAAGAGGCACATTCTGATATACTAGACTGTTCACTTACAATAATGTACATCAGAAAGTGAATTTTGCCAATTCCAAGCTGCCTTTTTGCTTATGACGTAAAAGTTACTTTAATAATGTTAAATTGAATAAAGCTTAATACTTGTAACATAACGTACTGTGTATGTCTATAAATAACTAAATACTATGATAATAAGATGAAGTAGAGCAATCAATAAATTGGTTTAGAACTTTAAAATCAGATTAATATTCTACCGGCGAAAGCAAAAAGGTACTAGGCCAGGAATTTGCAAGAGGTACACTCTAAAATTTTTGACCTTTCTCCTAATATAATAAAAAGTACATCAGAATATGAATTTTGCAAATTCCTAGCTGTCTTTCAGTTGGGAGGCGGGTATGGGTACCGCCCATTCGGGAACCATTTATTGGATACGCCTGCTTAGGTCACGTAATACAATCATATAATACAGTAACGACCCTTCTCACACATTCCCGCAAGAGCATTTTTTTTGAAGAAAGACAAACATTCCCGGGTTACGAATAACCTGACAATATTTGAAAATCTCCTACTACCACTACAGTACGCGGAAAACATTGCTTGTGTTGTGATGGAGGACTTAGCCAACCGAGGAATTTAATGTGTGACGCCTGGGTGGGACCCAAATGCGATGCCAACTCATCCACTGACCGCTCAAAATTCTCTTTTCTATTTCCTTATTTATATTCTTAAAATAAGTACATTTAAAATAACATCTCAACCGACTGAAAGATCATGTAAATACTAAGCACACGACTTTCATTATGAGGAATAAGGACGTATTCATGTTAGCGCAGCGTAGTCGCATTAAGTACACGACTTTCATTGTGAGGAATAAATACGCATTGATGTTAGGGCAGCGTAGTCACATTAAGTACACGACTTTCATTATGAGGAATAAGGACGTATTTTTGTTAGGGCAGCGTAGTCGCATTTTCTGATTTATGGCGACATATTATATAGCTTAAAATTTTGATTAAAACGTGGATTTGGCAGTACATTGAATGTTATTTTGGTCACTAGAGGGCCGTTATTAAACTGAAAAAATTCGATCATTAAAAAGACAAATTTGAAACAAACTGGCGTTCTTTCAAAATGAAGAAAAGTGCAATTTTAAAACATTATCTCCAGTTTTAATTTAATAATAATATTAATGAATGTTTTATTATCATCCTTTTTTTAACAAAAAGAGACAACGATATCCTCAGTATGATTTAACAAATAGAGAAAACGATATCGTCACTTGGATATAGAAAATAGTTAAAACGATATCCTCACAGGAATTTAACAAATAGTCAAAACGATATCCTCACTGGGATTTAACAAATAGAGAAAACGATATCCTTATTGGGATCTCCCATGTCAATGATTTCATTTTCATATTAATAAAATTTAGTAGTATGGATAATATGAAGTAATTATACATTTAATGTGTAGGCTTTTTTATCTGAAATAAATATTTGTTAAGTTGTTTTTATTGCAGTTGAGTTTCAGTTAGTATTTAGTATCAGTCTATTTTTTTCTGATCTCCCTATGTTTTGTATCCAGCTTTTTATTTGAGATAAATGTTATAAAATTGTTGTGAGTTTTTAGTGAAAGTTGGATTTCGTTGTACAGTTAAGCTACACAAGCATAATAATATATGTATATATTGTATATACCATAGTATAGGAAGTTTTTTTTTGCCTAAATGTTGTATTTGTACTTGTTTGTTGAATGTGTTTTTAATCCAAGCATTCAATAATAAAGAAGATTACTGAAGACGGTTTGAAAGGGAAATATGTAAATATGAATGATAGAGGGAGCCGCTCAAATTAAAAAAAAAAACTACAAAAAATGTTAGGCGAAAGCGATTCTTGCTAAAATATGTAATAATTCACTATTTAAATAGATCTAAAATCTCTTGTGAGATAAGTTGTAGGTATTTAAAAATTATAATTTCTTCGTGTCTACGAGTATAGCATGCTAAATAAAGAACCAAGTAGGTTTTTTATACTTTTCGGAGCACGCTTTGCGATATTTTTCTATCGTGGGAATTTCACATAAATGTTCCACATATCATCTAAATAGAGATTATCTTAAAAAATCAACCCGTAAAAAACAATATTTTTAAATATAATATATTTATTTTTACTATTAATATTTGGATGATTTTCACAGCGTCGTTTTTGTGCAAAATCACCTCTAGGGCGCTGTACAAATATGTGTGTTTTTGTTTTTTTCCACAATGGTATATCTTATTACTATTATCAATTTATGGCTAACAGATTGCATCCAACGGTTCGTAGATCACTAATACAAAAATAATTGTACCCTGCTTTTGATTAATGATCGCGATGTTGCGTTAGAATTATTTATTTATATGTTGTACAGGCAGATAATATACAGGACATACATATTGAGAGGTCACTTGAGATTAACATTGTTTATTGTTTATTAGAGAAATTTAGATACAGTTCGCAATTAGTATTAAAAGATTAGTATATATTAGTATTAGATGTATTTAAAGGTGACCGGATAAATCATCACAATGATAATTCATCATATCTTTAAAAAGTTATATAAGGTCATGGAAAGTGATGAAACAAAAACTTAATTAACTGTGTTAAGTGTGTTAGGTTAGGTTTGGTTAAAAAAAAATTCTTTTCATCTATTCTAACTTTATATCACTTTTTAAAGTGTGTTGAATTGTCACTGTGTTGAGTTATCATGGAACCACAGACATAGGAATTAATAGACGAGAAGATAATGGCGAGGGGTAAAATCAACTGTTGAAGAACGAAGGGAGTGAAGCTGACTGTGATTCGTCAATAAATCAATCTGACAGTAAATAGGCATCTCGCATTATAATATCACCATTTACTTCTTAAAAGTAAAATCTGCTTTTGAATGAATAGACATTTTTACATGGGAGCGCAAATTACTCGCCACGTTATGAACAAATTTGCGAAGTCCAAATTCGGCAAAAAATTCGGTTCTATTTTCAGAGTCGAATATTTCGTTTAAGTTTAGTTAAGACACTTTTATAAATGTTCATAATTTACTTCCCAGCAACCAACCAGCTTTGTGTTTCGCGTCCAGACGTTTCTCGGTGTGATAGTATAATATGTTTCTAAAACTGATCTATATTATACGATGTGAATATGCTTAAAATAAAGTAAAATAATGCCTATATATGGAATGTAATACGACAATTGGGTTTATTCTCTTTTTCACATCTATTTTTACAAGTTTTCATAGTACAAGTCAACATTTTGCCGTGTTATTTCGTAAAATGAACCGATGATGCCTCGACCATAGTTCGCACAAGAATGATGACGTCACGTTTTCAAATTTCACTTGAGGCCATACGCGAGCACAGCCGGCTCCAATGGAACCGGTATGGGGAGTGGGGATAATACGCTTTTAATCACTTAGGGCAGGTCTACTAATATTCATATGTCTATGCATGGAACCGTATTTAAAATATTTTTTTTTGGTTTGGCTGTGGGATTGAATATTCTTCCCCAAGGACTAGAGAGCAAATACCGGCTGGGTAAGACAGACATTTATTTCGTACATTAACTGCTTTGATATCATCCAATTTAAAAAAAAAAATGCTTGTATGTCCGCGTGTGTATGTGATATATATAGCTTTAAAGTTTGACAAAATTCATTGTCATCGACAATGAGTCTATCCAATGAGTTTCAGCTCGATCGAATGTCGAGATGTGGGATAATTCTCACTTCCAAAATTTGCACCCATGAAAACAAAAATGAAATTTAAAGAGATGTATTTAAGAATAATATATATATATATATATATTTTTTTTTTAATACCTTATAAACAAAAAATTTTCAACGGAAGTATTACTTCGGCATAAATTCATTATGTGGGGTTTTAAGCACCCCTCAGTACCCTTAACGTACACTTCTTATACGTTTTTATTGCTTATCTTAAATTTAACATCAAAAGAATGTCTATCAAGTAAGCGCAGTCATTTTTTCTCTAAACATAATACATAAATATTTTCACATTTCAAATCCAGACGCGGCCGTCAGTCGGGAGATATAACAGCACGAGGGGTTGGTGTTTATACAGAGGAACTATATGGGAACACGTCAGTTTAGAGCCAGAAGACAGAATCCGAACAAAATACTACCCAAGTGCTGAAGAAACACCTTCAAGTGAAAATAAAACTGAGTGAAGTTCTATGGAGAATCGAGGAGATTTCAAGTAATACGATTTCTAAGGTGGATCTACAACTGTGAAGAATTGTGTTAGATTTATTCGTTATAAATCAAATTAATATTAATAGCATTTATATCTCAATGTATGTGTATGAAATTTTATGTATTTTTCAATTTCAATTATTTTCTTCCAATATTTATTTGCATAGATTTATTATCTTCACTAGAGAAAGTGGTAAATATTCGGAATCGCTGGACACGGATTATACGAAATATTTTTTAATAAAACCTTCTGATTTACCTTCATTACTATAAAAGGAATCTGACTGCATTTAGAATATTTTTAATTTTAGCATTTTAATTTTTAATTACGTAAATCGAAAATTCACTTTCGTTGTATGGGATGACAGCTGGAATGGCTGAAATGGTTTTTGTTGATAACATTTTCTTTTGTTGGTATTCCTGATACGAGTGGCTAGATTTTTTACCATTTGCAAATATAAATTTGTAGATGACGGCGATCTGTAGATAGCAAAGATGCCTATATTTTGACTCAGTTGAATTTTCAAACAGTTTTCATCTTGTAGTTCTACTTTTTTTTAGTTTGCATTCCATTTTATATTTAGAGTATACAATTACTCCACCACTTTGATGTTTGTGTATTAAAATTTTCGTGGTTATTGATTTTTTTGTGTACGTATAGCGAGGAATTTATCCATCATTATGTTAGTATTAATAAGTAGAGTTCTATATTTAATTAATTTCTCAGTAAAATAAAAACTAAAACACAAAGTTTTTGTTAATACTTCGAAAATGATGTTTTGATTAATTATATATAGGATTGGTAATTCGTCCTGGATTATATGGTTTAAAAAATTGGTATTTGAGGTGATTATTTTTTCAGTTTTCAGTTTGTCGAGTGTTTTGTCGTGAAAGAGGCCATAATAAAAAATAATAAAAGTTAAATGTACGTGTATAGATTTTTTATAATTTTAAAAGGTATACCGTTCAAATGTCTCATTTCAATAACCTTTGATTCTTTTGTTTTTCACACATTTTTTTTCTATAATTTATTAAAATTATTCTTTTTCGTGGGCTTTTTTTTGGTGTTCCAGTGCAGTTTTTGTAGGACTGAATTAATGCCTCATTTAGGTAAACGTGTTTGGTTTCTTTTCGGTTGATTTTTTTTATCGGATCACTATGTTAAGCATTTAACATGGTGTGTACTTTTTTGATATCTACAAAATGAGTAGATTTTTTTTGATTATTTGGTTTCGAAGTTTTTATTTTGTATGTGTCCTCTTGTGAAATTGTAACGTCTGCGAGTTCAGCGATCCGCGTAACAGTATGGACTGGGGTATGTTGTCCTGTTATTTTATACCGCATATTTCAATACTGTTTAATAGAGTTGTTTGTTCAATGTCTGCCAGGTGAAATTTTACCGTAGCCAGTCTTTTTTCTTTTTCTGCCAGTTTATCCTTGAGTTTATTTACTTGTTAAGGTGTATCTATGATTTGTGGCAGTTCATGACCTCGTCGTATTTATTGTTTATGAAGTAATTGAAGGTTTATATTATTTGAAGCTCAGATTCAATTTTATAAAACCTAACTGTTTTCATTTTCTCGAATTTGGTATTTATAAATCCGAAGATGGGGTCATCTTTGGGATTTTTTTAGACCTTGTTTCCATTATTTTAGTTGGGTTGTAGTCTTGGTTTTACGTTGGCATGCTTGCATGGTAAATGGTTGTTTATCAGCTGTGTGAAATTTAAAACACGTTAATTAGTAAGGGGAATACATCTTATAACATTATTTAATTTCGTTAGAAATTAAATTAAGTATTTTTTTAATTTTAGTTTATTTAGGCAAAATATATGTAAATTAATTTTAATTTAAAATGTTGAATATCGAATAAAAAAAATTCATATACCATTTTTAATGGTACAGATTAGGAAGCAAGACGATATTGTTATAAGTAAAAAAATAATTTAAAGAAATAATGCAAGTTCAATTTGATTTAATTAGATTTTGAATGACGAATGTACGAGTGTAAAGTGTTAGTAAGGACGGGTTGTTTCGGAGGATTTGAACAATTCATCAAATTTCAATGTTGATTTCCGGGTTCTGTGAAAGTCCTATTCAAGTTCTGTTATTATATCAGCATAGGGTAGTTGATTGACAGAACTGAAATAAAAACAGAATTTGAAAAAATCTTTCACAGAACCTGAAAATTAACTTTGAAATTTGATAAATTTTTTTACTATTATATTACAAATTATTACTATTATAACTATTATATTTTAGTAATAATTTGTACCCTGAAGATGCTTGAGTAAAGCGAAACCGGTCGGTTCTAAAAATTATTAAAAACTCGTGGTTTTAAAACAAAAAGTATTTTATTTTGTTTAATTGAATTTATTTTAATCAAAATGTTAAATGTTAAAAGAGGTGTGAAAGTTTATATTTTACTGTACAATAGACTAAACTGTTGAAGCCGTTGGGACTATGACATCCACATTTGGGTTATGTCTTCTTGAGGTTTAAGGAAGTGGAGATGGTGAAGGTGACCTACCTGGCTATTCAAGCAAAGTTTCGATCCTGAATGATTATTTTCACCAAACATTTCTGAGAGAACCCGTGACCTCTTGATTAATTTCGGAACTTTTTAAATATGTATTTTTTAAACGAAAGTCATAAATATTTCCAAAAAATACTTGAAATGAGAATATTTGAAAAGATCCTACCATCATTAAAACGGAAGATGTTGCTTGTGCAATGATGAATTATTTTTTCAGCCAAGGATTTGAACTCACAATGTTTGGGTAGGATACCGACGCAATTGCCAACTATGACCGTTCTGACCGATCAATTGAAGGAAATGTATTTATTAATTGTACACAAAAAGAAACATGTGCATTTGATAAAATACATCAGTGGAATGAAGATAAAGATATTTGTAAAAGTAAAAGGAACTTGTTTTTCTTAATTGAAAAACTCATATTAAATTAAGATCCATTTTGACAACGTATGGAACACTGAACTTTCTGGTTATTTTTCAAAAGTATCTTTACCTTTCTACCTCCGACCTCACGTAAACTAACAAAACAGAAATTATTTTAAGACCCTTTAAAAATTATAGTAAAAGTCTTGAGCAAAGATAAATATGTAGGTGTAAGTAATTGCCAAAATATCGAGTTTTACACTTTCATATTCAGTTGTATAGGGTATAGAACTGAAATCGATTGTATTTACTTCTGGTTTAGGACAGCAGATGGCGTGTTGGTCTCAAAGTTGTGTGTAAATTTTTACGTGAGAATTGTGTGCAAATTTTTTATTCTAGGCTCCACATGTGCTCGCAGTTGCTACGAAAACAAATCGTTAATATTTTATAAGCCAACTACATACACAAGCTTTCAAGCACAAGCTCCAGAATAATGTTTACAAAACATGAGAACTAGAATGGTACCATATTTAGACTGAAAAAGCTATTTCAAACTTTACGGCTATAAAAAAAATATTTTTTTCAAATTTTAGCAATTATGTTTTCGTATAATTTGTACTACAATAACAAACAAACCTGTTTTAAAACAAAATGAGTAAAAGTAGTCATCAGCTTAGTGAAAGGACTCGGCACTCGGAAATCGAATTTCGGATTGAAAAATGAAATAAAAATGAAAATCTTATTACTGTTAGACCGAGTCAGTTTCAGTGAGTTGTCCAAAGCATCGGGTTTGCACCTGGGAGTAGTGAGTTCAACAGCCTGCTAACGGAATCCTCCATCATCGCACAATCAAAATTTCCGCTATTATTCATGCGACCTAGGATCTCCCCTTCGTCTCCACCAAAAGACACTCAAATATGATTTATTTATTTATTTGTAATAAACAAGCTTTGTACGTGGAATACAAAGATAAATAAGAATATACGTTAATTGAAGTTAAGCCAAAAAGTTTCTTACGCTAAAGTTGTTTAGAGATGGCGTTTTTTTGTATCTTGAAACTAATTTTATGTAAGGGGTAGATAATGAGGAAAGTAGGATAAGGATTGGAGATTCTGTCGATATATTCCGTACTCACGTATTGATTTATAGCCTCTACTGTGGATTTATCAGATGAAGGTATTTTTTATTTTAATAATGACAATAAAAATTATTGGATTTTGTTTATAACGAATAACAAGATATTATTTGAATTCCTTCTACTACGAGTATCTTGCTTGTTGGATGATTTAGCTAGCAGAAGATCAAACCCAACGCTTTAGACCACTCGGTCACTTACTTGTCTTAATAATGGAAGTACCAATTCTCTTATAAACTATTCGTGAAATTAATTGACAATATCCTATGGCGTGAGCTCAACATGATTGACATGCTTAATTCACACCGTTGGAAATTTCGTTTCTTAAATTATATATTTTCACAAATTGACAATGTTATAAAAAAATATATTTTGATCGCAACCCAAAACACGTTTGGATATCTCTGTTCGTGGCGTAGGTGTTAAACTCTAAATACACAGTTTTATACGAACAACCAGATTGATACATGTTTGTTTTATCGAGGTGGAAACTAACCACCCTGCAACGACAAACCAACCCTCACGCTTTCCGCCAACCCCCCCCCCCCACCCATTGCCTAGTGGGAGTCCTCGAAAGCCTCCAACCGTCACGGGTTTATGATGAATGGCCCTCCACCTAGAAGTAAAAGCTTATGACGTCATCATAAAACTTTCACATCTTTATTTACGAAAGTTTTCACGTATAAATGAATGTAGTAAGCACTAAGTTTAAGACAATCTTATTATGGAATCTTTAACATCGTAAAAAGCTTTATAATTAACAACGCTTTTCGATAAACCGTATTTATATTTATTAAATTTTATAGCTGTCAAAATCCGTAAAGCTAAAGCATCCGCAATCGGGGCATGTTGTGAGGCTAAAGGCAGTAGAAAGAGGAAGGAGATGGAAAAAAGGGTTGGAAAGTAGAAATATTACCAAGCAGCATCTTTACTCAGTTTCATGAAAGTAGACGGAATGTTGTAAAATAAGACCCAGAAGCGTTTTTAAGTTGGACCTTTTGTGGCCGCGTTACAAATTTTAAGATCATAAAATAATGCAAAAATGGTGTAAGCGTTGAGAACAAGAATAAAAGGATGCGAAATGCTTTAGACACATAAAATGGATGGACGGAGAAAAGAGTGGCATGAGAATATTTTACACAAAAATGAATAGTAGAAGACGGAGGTAGAGGGACGTCCGAGAAAGACATAGCATGATCAACAAATTTTGAAATATTTCTAAATCTATTTATTTTCATTTTTGTTGAATTTTTTTAACTAATCCTCTTACTAAGTAATAACAATAACCTCACCCCAAAACATCAAATTAATTTACTATTTTTTTTTCAAGAGAAATTTGCTTTTGAACTACCTTCGTATAATCCTTTAAACAGTCCTCTCTAATATCACTAAAACAATCTTCCGGAAGAGTTTTTTAAGAGTAATACTCGATATGATATCTCTACTTTCAAGATCAAAAACCAAAAGAGCACTTTAATTTTTCTAAAAAATTAAAAAAAATTAAATTAAAACTTCTAGTTCCCGAAAACTTTGCACCCAACTTGTTAAACATTTCATCGAATTTGGGATATCATTGAAGGTGTAGTGACATTTGACAAATTGTACACAAACTGGTTTGTGAAGATAACGCATATATAATAAACTAGGTTACCCAAGAAAAATCGGGGCATGTAATTTCACTTGCCAAGATGAAAACTGAGAATTTTTGCCTATGCGGAAACAAAAAATATTACACATATTGAAATGAGATCTCCAAATATGACGTTTAATAAATAGGTCAAATGGTCAAGTTGTTTAAGACGCCTGTCCCGGTGAGACAAGAAATCCTCTGTTCGATTCCTAGTTGTGAACGTTATCTTTTTTATTTTGTCTGTGTCTTGTACTGTTTCATGTTTTGTTTAGATTTATTAGTACCTATTATCTTCTTTTTTAACAAAATATTACACAATTAAGGCGTGCACTACGGCGTGTAATATTTTAAATTGAGCCGCTATCAATAACAACCCTTACGTAGATGGCGATAAGGTTTAAATTCCCGCTTGTTTTGATTTATGCAAGAAAAAACATGGCCCAAAAGTGCCTTTTATTTTATTTTGTGGATGTTCAGGCATAAATGTTTAATTTTTTTTCGATAATTTTATTAATAACTTAATTTTCCACATTATACAATAAAATCATAACCGAAAATGGTTTCGTAAGTAGGAGATTTTGAACTTTAAAGCAGTTTTCATGGGCCTTATACATTATTTTTTTCTGGGCTTATAAAAAGACTTATCAAAAAATACTCCATTGTTTTAAAGGACAAGATGTATTCTGCTCGCAGTATTTAATTAAAGCATTTGAAACATTTCTAGGCGACCAAATTTTGAAACCAAAAACACATGATTTTGCATTACTACGTATGGCATCGCCTTAAAAAAAAGAAAAGTAGTTTTGTAAGTATCGTTGCCTGGATTAGGAAAGACACACCCGTAAAAATCAAAATATATTTTGACTGTCGGATTTGAAAATCTGAAAGTGTGAATTTATAAAATACCAGTAGACGCCGCAATGCTTCGCAATTGCTAATGTCTTTACCACAATACCACAATGTTACTGTTAAAAAACTACATTAGATCGACTTTCGACTAATTCGACTTCGAATCTTATTCCGGTGCAGAGATATTGCGTTAAGTATTTCTCAGGCGTCCTTGATTTCTTCTACCATTTAAACCACTCTCTAAACATTCCTGGCACTAATAAGAACAAAATTTGAAATTTTCAGTTTTTGTCGATCTACTATTTTTCGAGTTTTGCGAGCACAAACAAAAGCTGGCTGCATTTTTATACATTAAATTAGTATGACATTAATTTGGTTTGTGAATCAGTTAAGTTAATTATCGTAGATGATGAGAAAGCTGATAGATACTACCAATAGTGTAAAATAGTAATCATGTCTCCAGGGCTAGCTCTGAGTCAAACAGCGCATGGCGTGATCAAAATTTTGGCACCCCTTGTCAAAACCAGTAGACGCCTAGGGCCTAGGTAAGTGATAATTGTAATCAATAATATTTGGATGATTTGGGTTTTTGTATAGAGCCGTTTTTATGCATAAATAATCTCAAGGATGATGAGTTAGGACTATGTAGTGTTCCGTATTATCAGCGCCTTGGCAATTCCTGAGCGGTTTGCTCCAATTGCGCCCGCCTGAGGTCGACCCTGAATACTTCAACTTCTGACATTTCCCATACATTGTGCTGGAAGTATGATACTAGCGCTTCATAGCGGCGTGAGTTGTGAGGCATGGTTTACTTTCCTACATTTTAACAAGTGGACTGCCGATAGGTCTCCGGAGAACATAGGATCATTCCAATATTCCTTGTTAGAATAATTTGCGATGGGATTTTGACCTTCGAAAAATGTATGAAAAACAAAATCAGCATGGTTCGGGCAAATAAAACTTAAGGTTCCTCTAATATTTTTCTGTTTTATGCTCCGGCCTTCAACATGTTAATAGATTTTACGTGTGACTAGCTGTACCCCGCCAAGCGTTGCTGTGGCTCAGTTTATCTGTGCAGATAGATAAACAATAGCGCGTTTTACTTTTACATCCAACAGATGGCGATGTTTTTCAAAAGAGGATGTTTTTACCTGTCACAGGTGATATCTATATAATACAGGTGTATAAAAACACATGCGTATTCGAATGAAACGTTGTGCAAACTTTCAAAGTTTAATCGACGAAGAACGGTGAAGAGATTTACGATTTTTAACAAATGAACATTTACATTTTTATTTATATAGACAGATAGATTATGCCATGCTACACCAGCGCCTCCAGCGGCCTGAGTAGCCAGCCAATACAAGAAAAACGGCCAATATTTTATAAAATTATTTATTTATTTATCCAATTCTATTCTCTGACATATATTTTTCATAATAAGTATCAGTTATACAAAAAATATTAATAATAGATTCGCAGAAGTATTTTGTGAACACCTCACTAGGAGAGCCCATATAAAGGTGTTCGCATGTTTTAAGAAAAGTGTTATTATGTCATCATAATTAAAAACACAGCATCGTCCTTGAGATTTTCAAGGAGGATTCTGTGATTCCACCCACGGATATTCAATATTATTTATAACAGAAGAGTATTAATAAGACGATATACGAATTTGATTAAAACTAGGAACCAATTCTCAGTTCAATTCTTTCTGCTAACCCATATAGAGAAACGGCGCGGGTGTGATTGTTATCATTATTTAATAAAACACATAATTTTTTTATACTAAAAAAAATCCAATTTTGCACGAGATTTATATACTCACCAAATGTAGTGATCTCATACCCTTTAACATAATTCATAACACACTCAACCCAAGTATTTATTAGAAAATATTTTTTGATAATTCTGCATTAGGGTCGGCCGTGAGTCAAACAACTGTGCTCGGCACTAGTAAATCCCTCAAAAACCTGTATTGGGTATTATCAGCGAATTGGCTCCTTAGCTCCTTGGCTCCTTGGCGCCTTGGCAAGTCGGCGCCCGTAGCGTACTTCTCCAATTACGTCCGCACAGGGCCGGCCCTGAACCGAATTCACTACTTTTATACCAGATATTTATTATTTGTATTAATTTTTGACATCAAAATCAGTGACGGCTGGTGACTTGTGGATGTACTAGAGCAGAGGTTCCCAAAGTGGTCTATATGGACCCCCAGGGGTCGATATCGGCTTGCTGGGGGTCTATGTCAGCGAGAAAAAAATTTGGGGGTCCACGAGATTCAAATGGGGGTAGATACGAGCGGACCCCCATTTACCCTAAGTCAACATTTAGGAGTTCCGTAAATGACACAATACACCTAACACAAATAACGCAGTTTGCGTAAAACTAATAATAGACTGAGAAATTACTTATTTGATATTTGTATTTTTATATTTCGTTAAGTTGTTTAATGAGGTATATAAATAAAATTATACGTTCCTTTTCTTGTTAGTATTAATATATTCAAGCAAAACATTGCAAATCGGAAGCCGCGAATTTTCATAGATTTCCAACTTGTTTTTGAAAAACGTCCAGGGTAATAATGACGTTCAAAATTTAAATGTACTTCTCACAGACTTCACAACTAAATTTAACGACATTTTGACTGTGGAAGTGGAATGTTGAAGAAACGGATATCATATGACCAGAAGAACTGACCGGAATAAGCCCTAACAAAGAACTTAAGGCGCAGTTCTGTAGGGCCAGCTACAGAAAGAAATTCCCGTTGCTTATCCCGCTCCATTTTAATTTGGTGTAATACCTCACAAGGGCGCCCCTGTCTGCACAACGTAAAGACAGAGGAATTATACCCGCTACCCGGTTGTTGGACAGGCAAGGTAAGGGAATCTTTTTATGAAAAAGAGAAATGATTATCACATGGGACGTTAATAGTTTTAGGAAAATTCAATATTCGGCAGGCAGGGGGTCTGCGGAAAAAAATATATTTGGCAAGTGGTCTACGGGGCAAAAAAGTTTGGGAACCTCTGTACTAGAGCGTTAATATAACGAAAAATCATTATAAATAATGTTGTAGCTGAAAACTATTTTTATTTTTAAAAATACGTTTTTTTTATGAAGATTTTCAGGAAATCCATGAGGCGTACGGCCAAACTGAAATGTTCTGAAAATCTCCATACAAAAAAGGAATATTCGAAAAAAAAATATTAAATATCGTTTTCAGCTACAACAACGTCAATAATACCATTTTTGTTACGACTTTTTATGTTGAATGACTTTGACTGCTAAAAATAGTGAATTGAACATACACTGGTATGTTTCAGTCGGCGAAAGCTGTGCGTATTCTAAGACGTGATAGCTGATATTATGATAGATTTTTCTCCTTCTGTAAACAGATCTCCGCTTTATTATTGTTATGATAACGATAAAGTTTTGTTTTCCTAGCAAATAAACATTCAACGCAGTAAAATAACAGATTGAGATAAGTTATCAGCGTGACTCCTTGGAGAATATTCACAACCTAGTTTGAATTACGATGAGAAAGGAGAGATGGCGATTCGGAAAAACTCATTTATTTATTTTTCAACACCCCGTACAGAAAATAAACTACTAAAAGATGAAAAGAAAAGTGTAACGTATGGGTAACTTATTATAAATTAACAAAAGGTGAGGTCTCGATGATTTTCAACAAAATTGAAAGAGGTATATGTCTGAAGTTGGACTCCAGATCTTTAAAGAAGAATTAAAAAACATTGCAATTGATTTTTTGTCCTGTTCAGGTAAAGTTAAGCTTCCGAAACCTTTCATGGCCTTAAAAAACCGCTGATAACGTCACCAATGGGTGCTTTTATAATCTCTGCAGCAACGACACGGCGACAGTAGGGCGACGGCACCGGTAACGCTGTTTCATTTCTTTAAAACGTGTGATTGAGATGTGTAAAAATGATAAAAATTTTCCTTTGAGGGAAGCAGACAATCTTACACCGTTTGTCACATGTTCAGCAACTCTTTCTTACACACTATTACGTAGTGTGTAAGAAAGAACTGCAGCATTATTGTGTTAAAGATCGTATATTTTATGCATGTTTTGTGCCGTTGCCGTGCCGTAGCAACGCTGTAGCCGTCATAATCATAGAAGCGTCTATTGGCTACAGTAAATAGAACAGGTCCGATGCTCTGTGGGGAACCCGCTTGCACAACGTGGTGCAAACCGTGCTCCCTAAAACTAAAGTTTAGACTTACGTAATTCCAAATTGCACAATGAAACAATACATAGGTACTGTCGCCATTATTGCTGTACCTATGTATAGCTTCATTATGCAATACATAGGTACTGTCACTATTATTGCTGTGCCTATTTATAGAACTTCCGATTTTATGTCCGGGTTAAATCTTCCCCAAAAGAAAAACTAAACCCTTTCACACACTTTTCCACAAATGATCATCTAGTCAATCGAAATTATGCAAGTGCATTATGTAAGCAAAATAAATACAAAACAATACAAGAACAACAAGTCAATTCACCAGAGATCAAATGGGAAAATAATTCACCGACTCCAGATATTTTCATATCAGAGGGTTCGGCTCGGTAGAACTCCTAAAAGGGCCTATAAATCCTACTGATCCCTCAACATAAATATTTAAAAAATCTTTCGTCATCCTACACGTATTTAAAATGACTGATTTTTGCATTTTTATATATAAATTTTTTGATAGATCTAATACGCCTAAATTTTTAATTAGAGAGCTAGGTATAATGCCAGTAGCATAATACTGTCACTATTATTGCTGTACCTATTATTACTGTCACTATTATTGATGTACCTATGTATTGCTTCATTGTGCAGTAACACAAACTCGAATGAAGCAATACATAGGTACTGTCACTATTTTAATAATTTTGTGAAAAAAAGTTTAAAATTCGCTGTGAAAATCAATAAATTTACTTCCAAACACGCAAAATAAACTTTTTTTAAAATACTGATTCTCATAAATAAATTAAATATTTTTTTTTACATGAGACCGCAAAAGGGTCCCAACTGCCCCCAACCGACGAAGCAAGTGAGACTAGGGTATCCCAAATAAGTTGGGGTATGTTGTGAGGATGCTCTTGTAAAATGGGGTCCTCATAAAGGGTAAAACACATTATTAAAAATAAAATAAAGTAATTGTATCAAATTTAAACAAAAAAATAAAGGGTAGTGGGGAGGAAATGGAAATAGAGAAGAAAATGGTTCACCAAACATGGCTGAAGCTTTTTAATCAACATTTCTCCACCCGGGCTATACTGAAAGTATCTACAACTCTGAAAGGTAAATTGTGGAATAATTCAAACATAAAATTAACTTGCACATGCCGATTCGTAGCCAAGGATTGCATTGTGATCACGAAAGCAGTCGAATAGTGGCTTATTGGTCCTTGGTCAAACACATGAGTTAGTAGCTAAGCGGTCTAAGGCTATGATTTCCCACCCAGGCATTTGGGGTCAAATTCGCTGATGGACAAGTCCTCCATCATTAATGTACATGCGATATTTACAGCTTATAATGATTTATTTTTTCATATTAGTAGGATGAATTTAAATATTGTGAGGTTGTATGTAATCTGTTAAATGTGTTACCCTAACTTAAACTTACTTTAAACGAAACAATTTTTTTTGATGTGAAACATTTTTTACGGGCGTTAAATCGACTCCTGCGTAGCAGGCGTGGCAAGATGGATGACGCAATTGTACGAAACGACCCCTCATTCGGCCTGCCCGGCGACTCATCGGCTGTTTCCGTCCGGCTGCCAAAACTCTGTGCCGTATAATTTCTTCTATTCTCACTAAAATTGGCAATGAATCTATTATAAATGATGATTTTTAATTTGCGATATATTTATTTGTGTTTATTTTAACAAAAATAAAATATTTTTTAACTATCAAAAATATAAACACATGTACCCTTTAATTTTCACTTCTTTCAATAAAAATCAATTTCGATGTTTCATCTGTCAGGCGTCCTTTGGCGGCTATTTTTTTTAAATTTACCCATGATGTCGTGAGCTATGAACTGGTTCAGATAAATCAATTTACCGAAATCAATTGTTCGAATGACATATTTTTTGAGTGGCATTTCTTTGAAATACTAAATAAATATTTTTTTTGAAGTCTTAATTTTTAGAATAGCAATTCTTAGAATTCTTCTAAAAGCTAGCTTTTGTGAATAGATTATTTATCAGATTCAAACGTCGTACATTATTTGTGCTTTTGTTTCGTTTGATATTTTAAGGATGATAATGGAGAACAATTTTGACTGTTATAAATTACTTTATTGACAAGGACGATATTCGACGTGTTCCTTCAAGAGTTCACCAGACAATAATAATCTCTCTACCCACAGTAGTGAAGTGATCTACTTATGCATAGTGATGTGACATCGCTCTTCTTAAGTTAAACAATAAAAAAACAGTTACACTAACCAAATAAAAAAAAACTTAATATCTATCCGGTTGTTTGACTGCTCTGCCATATCTGGTAGTGTTTGAATTGACAATAGTTTTTTTTCCTGTAACTCTTGTCCTTCGTCTCTGATTTCTTCTGCAAACTGTTATAAAACTATACCCACTTGTAATCACCATCATTTGTACCTAGTAGCTACAAAAACTAATTTATAAGTTCATATTTAAAAACAAGAAGTAAATCATTATTTCTTTTGATTAATAACTTTGTTTACTTCAATATTTGAGATTATATAACTTTGAGACTAAAATGACATTCTGCATAATGTCATTTTAGTCACTTATTTATTTAACACTCCTAAACCTTAATACAATGTACGGTATTCTGCAAACACTGGAAAATTCTGGAAATTCTGTATTCTGGAAAACACGCCTGCAGAGAGAAAGCGATTTAAATAGGAATTAAGAGAAAAGAGGAAGCTACAAGAAAAAAATGTGTGTATCCTTGGTAAACCTTATATTGTAGGTAATAGGCATTAAAATTGCTTGACAAACGGAGTCTAGAAACTTTCGATTTCAAGCACGAAACTGGTTTTTATTTATCTTGTAAATAATTTTATAAGAAAGCAAAAAAGTTAATCAAGTGAAACTGTCACAGATAATCTAAGCTATGATACTGTATTTTTTAAAAGTTGTTTCTTTTATGCGTTCATACATTTCTATTGAAAAAATTTTTTTTTAGTAGTTTACATTTATATTTTTTATTGAGTAATTTATTTTTTTATTTGTAATCTACTAAAGCAAAACGATAGGAAAACCTTAAATTCATCTAAAGCATATTTTTTGGTATTCATAATGTACAACAATTCGTTAAAAAGATTAATCAAAATAGTTATTTGGCAATATGCTTCTATTATACATATATATATATATATATATATATATATATATATAAAAAAAAATTAGAATTGAGATGTTGGAAGAATTGCATGGTCGAAAAAAACGTAGTCGAAGGAGCGGTGGTTTCGAAGAATTGATTTTGGAACATCGTGGTGCCTACATATTTAAAAAAAATCATTTCAAATTTAGTTCTTTAGTTTTATATGGTAGATTATCTGGTGGTTTTGTTGGAAAAACACCAAAACCATAAGGTCTCTCTTTGAAATCATACCAACATGGAGGATAGTAGTTTTTGAGATTTTGGGTACCCCTGTTGAAAACGGAAAGGTTAAGAAATCATCGAAAAAAAAGGTATAAGTATTTAAAATACTAGAAAGACATTTTGACCGTTTCTCGATGTAATATGACGATATTTTGAAGAAAACCATGTGAAAAAAGTATCGGTACATAATATGGAGAGGCCGTTTGAAAATTAATAAGATCTGTCGAATGTTTTGCATCAGCAGCTGTATGTCGAGTACTAACCGTAACAGGAAGATTTTAATTTTCGACATGACGTGAAAGTTTTTGATTTTATTTTTGCAAAGTTCACATTTTGATAGTTACTATTCGCAATAAATTGTTCAGCTAAAAGTGCTAAATAGTTCCTTTAAACGTTTTTAAATACATTTTTATTGTCAGTGGTTCTAAAAGTGAATAATTCCTTGTTTGGTAGATACTTATACTTATTATAAACGACGAACGAGATCGTACGAGATATATTTTATTTTTATTTTTTATTTTTTTATTTTTTATTGTTTTTTTATTTTCATTTTTTTTACGCGTGACAGCTGTCACGCGTAATAATAATTACACAGCAGAACTTGTTTAAAAATAAACTGTTTTTATAAACCCAATAACAATATTATTGAATATATAAAAAAATAAAATGGAGTTCTACAAATTAAACTTTAACAATAAATAAATATATCGTACGAGATTATTCACCGTTCGCATACATGTAACTCTTTTGTATGTTGTAAACGTTAAGTACAAATGCCAATGTTTTACAATAAAAATTATAAATTATATACTAATTTTGCAATTAGATATAAATTACAATTACACATTTACTAAAATCATAATAATAATGAGGAAAGGTGTGCAAATATTATGAACAAGTGCTTTTTAGTACAATTATTACTGAGCCAAAAAAACCCGTTCCTCTAGTGTTCCAATCATTGAGGTTGTAACGGACGTACTGCTCCGGGATCGGACGCGGTCGCCCATGTTAAGATCGCCCATGATCCACATCATCTATTAAATATACTGCTAATTAAATATACTGCCGAAATATAAAATGTAAAATTATGTGAAATTGTAATGTAAAACCTAAGAAATTGTTATAATAAATGAAACGTCGGAGCTTGGCTAGAGGTATACGGGCAGAGAAGTATTGTGAAAGCTGGTAAAATCATAATCATATTTAATTCGGGCACGATTGTTAAAACCGTGCCAAAACGTAGTGGGAAGCCGTGCCGTGCGCCATGCGCCGTCATAGCGTCACAAATGACCGGTGGTACGCCGTCATTACGTCCCACGGGCGCGGTTCTGAGGATCGTGCCCAAACAAAGGGAGGCCGTGGTCACGTTCGACCACGGCCCGAAACTACTGGCCGAGCGGCGGTAGACGGCCCGGCGGGGCGCCGCGATAGCGTTGCAATACGGCTCACGGATTCCAGGAATCAAAGAGAAAGTGGGCCCGTATGCGCGTCGCGCGCCCGCTGGCGGCCTATAAAACGGGCAACAGGCCCTAAAAACGTCAGGCAGCCCCCTGCGCCTGCCGTAGTGAAATCGCTAATTATTGTGTTTTTATACAATCATCTATTTTAATTGTAAAGACAGTTCTTCCGTGTTTTTGCTCCACTGGAGATTTTTCACGTCAAGTGCTGCCACCTCACAGTGAAAGTAAATCGTTCTACAACAGAAACTTTTCACATTTGTGTTTTTTAAATCCAAATATCGTTTCAAACTACAAACATTCAGTGTCTAATCAGTTTTGTGACTTGATTGAACTTGTGAATTCTTAAGTGTTACAGACTCAAGTGCTAGTGCTTTGAACTTTCGTGGTTTATTCTCTACGTACAAAAAATTCCGTCTGAAAGAAGAGTAAGACCGTCTGGCTACGTGGTACTAATCTCGAAATCAGCGCTGAGCACCCATCAGCTCCAGCCAACGTCCAGATTCCATCGCGCTGTACATTCAACAGCATCCCCACAGACATCTACTCAATATCCGGTGAGAGTATTTTACCTACATTGTACTTGTCATATTGTTTATTTGTCAGAGTTCACCAAAATTTTTCACATCCAAGCGACGTCTCAACTCAAAAATAATAATTAAATTACATTTTTAACAATTCTGCCGCGTTTTTCCCCAGGAACTAATCACTTAAAAATCCACCTGCGCACTTTCACTTTTCGCATAGTAATAGCCATTGTAAAATAAAAGCACTTAATTTTTGGTAAAACCCTCATTAGCGAAATAAATAAACTCCTTCAAAAAGGGTTTATCCAACGACTTAAGATTGTTAACCGCCGGTTGCTACCCAATTCAAACAATTACCCTTCATACTTAAGTTTCATAATACTTTAGAATCATGAACGCATACGAAAACAACCTTGCCGCATTCATGTATGCACGTATTAATAAAAATCTTTCTGCTGAGGAAAAAATACATCTTAATAAATTGATACACCATGAGATGGCTTCATCATCTCACAGAGTATCACCAAGCCTGCCGCCACTTTCTCCACGCCGTCTCCCTTCTCCAAGGAGGTTCCCTTCTCCATGTTATCAATTCGCCGACTCTGATATGGAAGAATCTTATTCGTCTTCTGAAGAGACAGGTTTTAGCCTAGTCTCCGGGCGTAAAAGATCACGCGCTAGTTCTAGGGGATCACTGACCCCTGTAAATTCTCCGAGAAACTCTCCTAATGCCTCTCCCCGTTCTAAAAAAACAAATTACGAAATTCGCCCGCCATCCTCAGAATCCTCTCAAGCCGATAATTAATTCGCAGTTCTAAGGTCACCATCACCCGCGCCAGGAACCTCTTCAGGGCAAGATGAACCTATTTCGGCTGAACAACGGCCGCGTAAATTTACCCGAATTCCCCCTATAGTACTTCATAACAAAAAAGAAACGACCACCCTCTTCCGAAGCTTTGAGGATAAAGGCATCGACTTTATAGCTAAAAAAATGGGTAAATTCATCCACATCCAAACAAAAACCCCAAAAAAACATAGCAACATAACTAGAATACTCCTTTCTAAAAACATAGAGCATCACTCTTATCGGCTACCAGAGGATAAACCTCTGAAAGTGGTGATCAGGGGCATCCCTGAAGATATCCCTACAGACGAGGTCAAGCGTGAGCTTGCCCTCAAAAATTACCCGGTCACTTCCGTGCACCGTATGAAATCGGGTCGGTCCCGTCAGCCGATCCCGCTAGTTCTGGTTTCAAAGCGAATATTTACCGAATTACAAACTGTTCTCCACCTACGTATCCAAGTAGAATCATTGCGTAATAAAACTAGGATGGGGCAATGCTTCCGTTGCCAGACACATGGCCATTCGGCAAACTGCTGCCATGGCCAGGAGCGCTGCGTGAAATGCGCAGAGCCCCACAGGTCCTCGGATTGTAAAAAACCGAGAGATACCCCAGCAAAGTGTGCCCTCTGCAAGGGTCCTCACACAGCTAACTACAAGGGTTGTCCAGCCAGACCCCAACATAATCTCATGTATAACAGAAATAGGAACTACAATTACCAAAATAATCCCAAGAGGAACCAACGTTACGATTATCGTCGTGATTACCGACGTAATCAAGACATCTCCACCCCCCAGTCACAACCTCAGCAACAAAGCGAATACACTAATCCAGGACCTAAAAATAACAATAATACGCATGTGAACCAGCCTACCCACCTCGCCCCCTCAACCTCGACTTCACACTCTTGGCCTGCACCAACTTTTTTCAAAAACCGTAACTCCCATCAGGAAAACCGGCTCCCCAAAACCCCGGCTTTCAGCCAACAATTCCGGCTCGAACGCCGACCTGAGTCCCCCCAAACCTCCCAAAGTACCCTCCCGCCCCCTCTCCCTCCCCAATTCTCAAAACCCGAGGCTAGTCAAATTCAAACCCTCATCGAAAGAGCTACGGAGCTCCAATTCCTCATTCAAAATGCCGCCAAAGAGCTAAGTTCCATACAGACATACATTAAGAATCACAATGGCTAGACAACGTGTCAATAAATCAAATTTACAAACAGCGTACTGGAACGCCAATGGCACAGTACTAGCATACCGCAAAGAAATTATAGAATTTCTCCACGATTACAACCTAGACGTATTTCTTATTAATGAAACGTGGCTAAAACCATCACGCAATCTAAGAATACAAAACTATAACGTTTTCCGCAATGACAGAACCGCCACAAAAGGAGGCGGCACTGCTATCTTTGTAAAAAGTAACATTGACCATTGTCTAGCTCATTCCTTTTCTAACGATAACATTGAATCCACCGCGGTTAAAATCAATACTTCTTCTGGCCCACTTAAATTCATATCTGTTTATAGTCCGCCCAAACGTCACTTGATTCCTTCAGAACTAGACTCACTCCTCTAAGAAAATGTCCCCACTATTTAGCCGGCGACTTAAATGCAAAACACGGCTCTTGGCACAGCCAATACGATAACAAAACGGTAGAAACCTTGCAAAATACTCTCTATCAAAACCAATCGTCATAGACGCTCCGGACCTGCCCACACTTTATCCTCCAAATGGCAGGCCGGATATTATTGATATTGTCATACTAAAAGATACGTCTCACGTACACTCCCTAAGAGTACTGTACGACCTCGCATCCAACCACAACCCTGTTCTTCTAACACTAACAGGTGGTTTGAATCCACTGGTCCCAAACAAGCCAACTCGTAAAAAAATTAAATGGCCAAAACTAATAGATTTATTAAATTCAACTACGACAGTGCCAACTACTATTCCTGACGAAGCCAGTCTTAACACAGCAACTTCAAATTTAATAGATTCAATAAAATCATGCATCAACGAGGCATCCGTTGATATTCACAATGACACAAGTCGTCACGGAATCCCCGAAGAGATCAAAGATCTTATTAGGGAGAAAAATCTTATTCGGAAAGAATGGCAAAAAAGTTGCAATCCCATAGTAAAAATGCATTATAACCGATTAGCCCGTGAAGTCAGGGACGCCCTAAATGAATTTAGCAACGAACGTTGGCACGAGTATATATCGTCCCTCGAAAACGACAGAGCAGCGTACTGGAAGCTCTCCAAAACTCTCAGACGTCCAAAGACCAGAATATCTCCACTTCAAGGCCCAAACGGAGTAGTATACTCTACTGCAGATAAGGCAGAAGCCTTTGCAGATAGCCTTGAAGCCCAATTTACTCCAATAACCGACCATGATGACCCAGCCTTCGTTTCAATGGTGGATTCAAAAGTAGCCTCAATTTTAAATACAGAATCTGATGACTTGCCAATCAAATTCACAACACCTAAGGAAATCAAAAAGATAATTAACGCTCTCAAGATAAAAAAAGCAGCCGGTCCAGACGGCATATCAAATAAAGTAGTAAAATGTCTCCCAATTAAAGGCATCTGCGCCCTAACAGCCATCTACAATGCGTCACTACGACTTAATTGCTTTCCTAAAGCATTTAAACATGCAAATGTAATTTTTATACCGAAACCGGGTAAAGACCCATTATTAACTGAAAATCATCGCCCAATTAGTCTTCTCCCTTGTTTAGGTAAAATCCTAGAGAAAATCATTAAAACTCGTTTAGAATCATTTACTCGCGAAAATAAAACCTTGCCAGATTTTTAACACGGCTTTCGACCGGTACATTCTTCAGTCCATCAACTTCTTCGCGTAGTCGAACACATAACAGAAAGTTTCAACATAAACAAACATACGGTGATCCTTACGTTCGACATAAGACAAGCATTCGACAGAGTATGGCATTACGGTTTACTATATAAAATATATCTCATGGGCTTCTCCAAAGCTTCAATACGTACTTTTCAAATACAATTGGAGGACATACTATCCTCAATACGTCCGCTAAAAGCCGGTGTGCCCCAGGGCGGATCACTATCTCCTGACCTGTATAACGTATATTCTAGTGATATTCCCCCACCAATGGACCACAATGTAAAACTTTCTCAATTCGCAGACGATACAAACGTTATTTCAAGTTCAACTGTCGTGACCACTGCTACACGCCGCGTACAGCTCCAGGCCAGTCTAATCGAAGATTATTGTAAAAAATGGAGAATTTCAGTTAATCCCACTAAAAGTGCTGCGACAATCTTCACACGAAGAGTGCCCAAACAGCCCCCGAACATAACTCTGTTTGGGGAAAAGGTCCCATGGGAGAAATCAATAAAATACCTCGGAGTAACTTTAGACTCTAAATTAACGTGGGCTAAACACATAAATGAGAAAATAAAATCAGCAAATAAGTCAATATCAGCACTCTACCCGATGCTAGGTAGAAATAGTCGACTATCAGCAGACAATAAATTACTTATATACAAGACGACCATACGGTCGGGCTTTACATACGCTGCACCCATTTGGGGACACGCAGCTCACACACAATTAAATAAACTACAAGCCCTGCAAAACAAAGCCATTCGATTAATATTGAATGCGCCAAAGTGGATCAGGGTTAACACTCTCCATAAAGACACAAACATTCCTCTGATAATGGATCTAATTGTTTCACACTCGGAAAAATTCTATGCCGGCCTAGCCGGACATGAAAATCCAACTATTAATACTCTCGCTCAATACAGCGAGAATGAAATTACGAAACATAAAAGACCTAAAGTAATCCTCCGCAAGGAGTAGGCAATTAAGAATATAAAAATTAAATTAATCCTGTCCCAAGTCGCAGTATAGTTTTAAGTTTCATTTCACACCACCTAATAAAATCATTCCAAGTAAAGTTTCAATAGAAAATCCAAATTTGCCCTTACGCTAGAGTCAGTAAACTCATTGTTTAGGAACTCTGTCATTAAATAATATCCAAGTCCAAGTCCAAAAACGTCAGATCTCCAGAAACCACCACCAGCTCTACAACTCTCTCTCTGCTCTGCCCTCTACCTCGCTCCGACTTCTGCTTCTACTCGCCTTCTTTCACTCTGATTCCCGCCTCACCCTGGACCACGGACTTGCCTACCCCTTCGGACCAGACTCGAAATCAGCTCAAGAACAAGCGACAAGCTATCGGACCAGCTCTACAGCGGCTTCAGAAACGGCCCCGTTCTACCCCTCCACGCCACTGAAGGACGACATCTCCCGCCTCCACAGATTGGGATCACCGGCCCCCTTACAGTCTTGTGTGTCACACGATTACGTCTGATACAGAGGTTATTGTTTCACAGATGGTTACAGCCGCTCTTTTGGAACGAACCGAAAAAACCACAACTACCTTGATTAATAGATATAAAAAAGTTACTTCAGATCGACTGTAAAACAGAAAACCCACTTTAAAATAACAAACAATATAGCTATAGTAAACATTTAAAAATAATAGGTGCAAAATTCTATAAAAAAAAATACATTATTATGCCCAGTGAATTCATTCAGTCAGAATAGTTGCCTTCCAAGCAGTTAATTATGGTTCGATTCTCGGCTGAGGCAATTTTTAATAAAAAATTTTAAACATGTTTTTGGCTCTCATTGATTCATTTTTTTCGTATTTTTCGATCACTGGGATTCATGTAGACCAATTTTTAAAAATCTCAAACTTCTGACAGTGACGGACATATATATAATGGAGTTATGTCTGTTAGTTCGATCATCTCCAGAAAAGTTCCCACAAAAAAACTCAACACATAAACACGCTACAAGGTTCACAGAAAACTTTTTAATCTCAAAAGCAAACAAAACTTTATTTCAAAAAAGACCACACTACATGGCCATTAATGTATATAACAACCTTCAACGTAGCATCAAACAAATAACCGACATACTTAAATTTAAATCATCACTAAACACATTTCTTTTAAACAAATGTCACTACACCTTAAATGAATACCTTGCATAAATTAAATACCTCTGTTTTTTATTTTTTATTTGCATACATTTCTTAAAATTTAATTGTTGGGTTATGTAATATAATGTATATTTGTTATGTTAGCTGAAAGATATAGGATGTAACATATAAGCTATACCCTTTGTACTTTGTATTTTTGTGTAGTAAATATTTTTTTGACTTTGAAAAAAAAAATACAAAAGTTTTCGATAGATATAACCTTCAAAATTACTAAGCGTAACTAAATAATTTTTCAAAATAATAAACTTATGCTTTCAAAACTATAAGAATATACAATCTACATCCTTATTATCAAAAAAAATTTACAAAAAAAAAAGATTTTGTTATTACTATACTTGCAGATCTAATTAATGATATAATTAAACTGATTTATTTTAAATTATTAAATAATAACTACAATATGATAGATTTTTTAAAAATAATTTCTAGGAACCGATCAGCTAACTACAATGAACATGAAAAAAATTGAGTACTTTATTTGTATTTTGTCGAATCAATTATAATGGCACTTTGATTTTAATAGCATTACATTTTATCGCAAAATAATGGTTTTTCTATCTATATATATATATATATATATATTATATTATCTATTTCTGATATTCTTAAAAATATAAGAATATCAGAAATAGATAATATACTGACACTAAATACAGACTGAAATTGTAACAACTCAATTGCACTTAAACACACTACAACATATACAGGGTGTATCGGAACGTACCCGACAAACTTTAACCAGCTATTCCTTAGCATATTTGGAGTAAAAAATCTTACGTGCACTTTGCTGTCCGGTTATGTTTTTTTTTTAATAAAAAATTTATTATTCATATTTTCACCACATGTCACCACTGTTTTATCCTTTGTCAAAGTTTGAAAACCCATCTGGCAAATATTTTATTCGAATTCCGTTGAATAATGCACGTGTGTACCTATATTGGCGCACTTTTATAATCACAACGAAATGGCACGGCACCATTCGTCTCATTTTAAACTATTATTATTTAGTGTGTGCGAAAGAGCGAAGACGCTTTTTGACATACTTGCTTATAACAGCTGTTGAACACGAAACGCAATGCCAATGACAGTGATGTAGTGTGGAATTTTTTTTTTTTTATTTTTAATTGAAAAAAAAATGCTACCGGACAGCAAAGTGCCCATAATTTTTTTTACTCCAAATGTGCTAAGGAATAGCTGATTAAAGTTTGTCGGGCTAGTGCCGATACACCCTGTATTTATAATTATGCTTGACACGCAAAATCGTGAAGCGTTTGACACATTTATTTTATTTTATTAAGTATTTTTCATATTACCCTCGCACAGGCAGTGTCTCTGTGGGTTCCCTTTACATGCCTTTTTTAACATGTTATGCGTTTGTAGTTTTTTTTTCTAAACATGTGTATGTAACTTAGGTGTAAAAAAAAATAGAAAAGAGTAAAATAAAAAAATTCAAACAAAACAACACATAAGACATTTATAAATACTTCATATTGTTCACACTATTAAATTTTAACATGTTAATAAAATATCTTTTTTTGTTATTTATCCACTCGAACGATCGCGCGTCAAAAAACTTTTTTCTCCGATTGCTCGCGGTTTTTTGGCGACGAATTTGAATATTTTCCGCCAACATTAAAAAAATCAAACCTCCGAATTTTAATACGGAGACATAAAACTGATTGTAGTGCTATACAGCCAATGAATTCACCTATATTTTTATAATTATTCTATATTTTTAGAATTGATAGATAAATTATTAAAAAATCTTAAACTTTATGAATGCGCGAAATTAGCGTTTTTGTGATTTGAAATTGCCGCCAGTGGCAGTTTTAAATATCTTTATAGAATATTTTCTACGTTTTTATGTTCTCTATGGCCTGTTTGATAACCACAGATGCAAGAATATAATGGGAAAATAATTTTTTGTACGTTATGCTCTCTTCAAAAGTTTGGTTAGAAAATAATTTTTTAAAATTTGAGTGCGTGACGTGTCAAAATTGAAATCACTGTATTATACTATATAATAAATTTACCACAAAAACTGGTATTACGTTAGGAAGATACATTAACTGTCTACAATTATTAATAAGCATAGTCGCCGTGTTGGCTTTATTTTATTCATTTGATGAATTATACAGAGAGCCTATTTCACGATGTCAAAATCATGGTGCTACTTTTTAAATAATTGTAAATTAGAACTGGAGATTTGTAACCATGTTTTTATATAACGTGCAAAACGAGGAAATAAGGCTTAAAATGAGATATACATCATAGATATAAACATTGCCAATATTTCAGGGGGATACTTTGAAAGTTGATGAAATTCACCAATATTTGACGAAAAATCACTACTGACAGCTACCTTAAGGTCAATCTACATAGGGTATATCGGAATATGTAAAATGATGATAAATTTGTATATATATATCAAACCTTTGTATGACCGTAGAATGGCAAATAAAATCATAGTGATAATTTTATATCTAAACGCAAAGGTATCGAAAAAAAATGGATGAGGGGAAAATAATTGATGGAACCAATAATTGATTTATTTATTAAGCCCTAATATCCTTTTAAATCAATATTACAGTTGTATGGTTACAATGAAAGAGCAGTATTTTGATTTAAACATTGTTTACACACTTTGTCATAATAAAAATGTATTCAGTTTATTGGTTTATTCATAATTTAAGAAAATCAATACATAATAATATCATTGTGCCTCGCTATAGAGTGAGATTCTGAGTATCGCTCTGGTGAGGGACCACCATTCAGAATTGAACATTGCTTGAATTGGCTTAGTTATGTTTAGTGACTAGATCTGGAAAAGACTAATACCTTGATACATTAAAATTGCCAAGAATACATACATTTCCTCTTTATTCGTGGGAGCCCATTTATTGGTACGCGCATGACGCTTAAATTGTTTTTTCGCAATCCATTGATCTGCATACCTGTTGGTCTCTCTCGCGATCAGTTCAACGAAATCTGCATCAAAGATTTTAAGAAAGGCATCCACAGGTTTGCCCATTTCGTCGGTATTGAAAGTTGGTCCCGGCGTGCCTGTGAAAGTCTCCCTTATCCCAGTAAAACGTAAGATATCATTAGACCAATCGAAAGAGTAACCTTCAGGCGGCAGAATCAAACGCATTGCCTCACTATCTACCTGGTCTTGTCTACTAAAGTCTATGGCCATAGCGGAGTTAGGTGAAACGTTGATAATATTATGATAAGGTATTGGCGGCATGCAGAAGGTATCCTCATCGCTCTCTTCGTGGTCGACGTCACTCGCTTCGTCATCCTCGTCGCTCGATCTGTCCATTTCTGAAACAACAGAAAACCCAAATTAATTTAATGTGTCTATATTACGATAACCCACTGCCTCTGGTACGGCTTATGACTCGCAATACGATGGTCGCGGGATCAAATCAAATAAATTATATTTGAATAATTAGTGTTATTTTCACACAAAATTCATTTAAAATAATATATATTATATTTGCGGCACGTTCCAGAGTGGAAGATACCCATAGTATCGCCCTGGTGTAAGACCCCATTCAGAATTGAAACGTTGCTTGAAATGGCTTTTGACGGCCGGCATAGTCCAGTGGTAACGCATTGGACTGCCATTCCGAAGGTCGCCGGTTCGAACCCGGCGTGCGCAAATAAATTTTATTTGATTGATTTGTGTTATTTCACAATTAATTAATTAAAATAATAATTAAAATAATATATAGTATATTTGCGGCACGTTCCAGAGTGGAAGATACTACCAGTATCGCCCTGGTGTAAGACCACCATTCAGAATTGAAACGTTGCTCCAAATGGCTTTAGCCGTGTTTAGTGACTAGATCTGAATAGCCAGGTACTTCCCCATCTTCCTCTTTCCCTTCCCCACTTACCTTCAGCCTCACAACATCCCCCAATTGGGGATGCCATAGTCTCACTGGCTCCAGCTGAGGCTCTTGTGAGGTATTCATATAAAAAAAAATATAAAAAGTTAATCAAATACTTGAGGCGGGCAATGTCAGGAGTCAGAATAGCACAGTCAGGTAGGTATGGAATGAAGAAAAGAGTGTGTGTGCCAAGATCGAGTTGCATGGTGGTTCATCCTCTCTGCCTACCGAAATGGCGTGAAGGTAAGTTAGTTAGTTTTATAACTCACGGTTTCCAAGTACAGACTCTTCTAGTACAGCTGCCTCGTCCACGTTACTTTTTCTGCCCATGTCTGACTCTGAAATAAAAGAAAACACAAATTTACAGTAGAATTTGGATATAATGACTTTGCATTTAACGGTCTACTGTTTTAAGTGACGATAATGTAAACTCTAGTAAGGTTTCATAGCTTTTAGTAGGAAAACGTATCCGTTTAAAGTGACCAACTACGTAAAGCGACCTATTTTAATGATAATTTGTCCGGTTACAAAACCCACCTACCAATACAGCCTCGCAACACAATGAGTCCCGTGAAGCGAAAGTGTTTTTTCAATTTAAGAAAAAAATGCTGTATTACACCGTTTAGAAGCCGGTGAATCAAATGTAATCCTCGCAAAGAAGTTCGGCATGTCTTATTTCTCACTCTGCAATACCCGTTACAGAAAAAAGATGTGTAATGATGCATCCACGACATAACAACAATACATTTTGTATGTTTGTTATGTGGAATTTTTAAGTACTATGCTTATTTCCTGCCAATATACCAACTGTGAAACTGTGCTAGGGATATCAATATAAAATATAGATAATTGATTTTATATTGAGCCCCTGGTATGACATTTCAAAAAATAAACTCACCGTTCCCAAACGCCGACAATTCTTCGTAGAATGGTACGTCCACCCACAGCTCGCTGTGATAGCCGGCTTCCGGAGAGAAGAGTTCCCCACTCCGCGATGTCCCAGGTAACGGCTCGGGAGATGCTGCACGGATAGGCATAATTGGTGCATTGGGAGCCGTTGATTGGGTCTGTGCGGGAGTGGACATCCACGGTGGTGGTACGGGTCGTGGCAACGGTGAAGGCGTCCCTTGTGAAAAGGGACACGTTGTTCTCTCCGGAGATGGAATTCTGAAAACATTTACATAAATCATAGAAAATTGTTCTCATTCACGTGTGAAACAGTAAGTACAGTATGTAAATAAACAATAAAATAAGAACTCTGTAAAATATGCACTGAATGTGCCAAATGCACAGAGCGCTGAACTTACCAACTCTCACTGTAAGAGTGGAACGCTGTCAGGAAAAAACAATAATATTGTACCAAGCATCTAAATACGATTACTTACTTTTGTTTAGTTTTTCTTGGAGGTGCGGTAGGGAGCAAAATGCGCGCCGCCTGCTTCTTGAATTTTCGGCTTTCCAGCTCTAGCCGGAAGGAAGCAGGCAGGGCCCTAACAGCCTTTAGGGCCTTGACGCGATCCTCTCGCACCAGTAGCAAAGCAGGGTCGCTGTTTAAATAAATACAAATATATGATGAGTTCAACGGCCACAGCAAAGTACTTTCATAAAAAAACATTAAAAAATACTAACACTCCAGACGAGGCTGCAATTGCAGCTCTGCGTTGACGTCCACGTGCAGGTAGTCCGGCACCAGCTCGTACCCCACGTCTCCCTTTTCCTCTGCCTCCTCTTGCAGTCAGCACCGCTCTATAAATTTTAAATTGAAAACACTTAATGTAAGTACTTAAATGTTTAAATTTTGTTAAATATTGCACTAATATAAAATTTGAAAATAATTATTGGGTTGTGGAGTGATCCCTTTCCCTGGACGACAGCTGTTTCTGCACAAATTTGGTAAAAGTAAACAAATTAATTAATTATACAACTAAATTACTAAATTTTTATTGTGTGACGAAGGCTTTACACCATTTTACATGTGAAAAAGAGTCAACTTTTTGACATATGACTTAAAATAATTGGTTAACAAATATCTGTATTAATAATGAACCAATTCAAATAAAACTTATATATATCTCTTTGTTTTGAATCACTGTGATGGAATATCTATATTTCAAATGCGCGAGTGCAGTATTTAAGACATTATTGTAAATCAAAAACAGATGACGTCTTCAGTTGACGTAATCTTACACAAAAACTTCAACCAAAACAATATAATACAAACAAACGAATTAAAAACGCATTTCAAAGATAGATAAGTCAATCATGATTACACAGATATATAATTATGCGTTAAAAACCCAATAAATTAATTACTTACGGCATTTTAGGAAGAGTCCAAAATTTCGTGAATGTTGAAAATTTATAATTTTGTTTTTGACAGGACGCCATAAATAAACCGCGAAAACTCGTTAAATAACACTTCAAAGACAACGGATAAGTTCATAGACAAAGAGAATATATTATCAGCTATTCGATAAAACAAGTAGCTGGCCATGGAAACGTTTTAAATAATTACAATAAATATTTTACGAATGGTAGAAAAATCGGTCCATTTTTGGACCGATATCAATCGCAGAAAAATAAAAGTGGTCGATTTTTCGACCGAAATCGTTCCAGTGGATAAAACATGTATTTTCTTTTCTTGACCCCATTTCCTGAGAGCGATCGCATCGACGCAGCGCCTCCAGGCGTCCCTGTCCTGCTTACTTCAGAAGCAACCGTCCATATCAGGCCCTCTTTTTAGACTGTCCTCGCACGTCGTCTAGATTTGTTTCTTCTAACTGTATCTGGGGGGCTCACCGGACGTCTTCTAAAATAACACTGGAAATTTTCCGCGGAATTCGATCTTCAGGCATTCTTAACACATGACCAAGTCCTGGTATAATGTAATCCTGTTGTACCCAAGAGGTAACGCTAAAAATACCCAGGTAATATAGGTACGTCAGTTTTGAGAATTAGATTTCTGTACAAGAAAGTACTGTATGTCCCTTATTTGCATGCTATGATTGCCTATGCCATGTGCTCTAGATTGATGAAACTGTGACCTATCTAATGTAGAAGTCAAAACATTGTTTCAGCGCCTTTTGAAGCCAATAAATCTTCAGAACAATCTCCATTCCTGAGAGATTTCCACATTTGATACAGGCTATAATTATTATTTATCGTCACGCCTTGTTGTTTTTTTATTACCTTTATATTATTATTATCTCTTATCTACCCTTACAATTTATGATTTTGCCATCATTATAATGAATAGGGAAATATCTTTAACTATTATAAGTCAATATATAAAATGTATCCAATTGTATATATTGTCAATGCGTACTTACCTTCTTAAAAACTACAGAGAAACTTTAGCGTGACTCTAATAAAAATATTATTTCAATATTAAATTTTGAAATTCAACGAGTCTGTCTACATTATCATCAAAAATTTCGAAAAGATAAATTGAATCTAATATTTGGTGGGCTATTATTATTAAATTAAATTTTGTAACAAAGATTATAATTAATTACTGTACTTTAAGTTTTCAATTAAAAGTTTAAGTATTTAATTTATGAACCTTAGAATCCAACCTTGTATTTTTTCCAGTGGACCATAAAGTGTTGGGACCAAATTTAATATTTTTATTCAGATAAAATATGAGTTTATTTATAATTATTAAGAATAAAAAAAAAGGTTTGAAGTTACATGAAAAACCCTAAATAAATTAAAAAAATAAGTGGGTTATATTAAGATATTAGGGTTATAATGGGTTCAGAATCAAGCAGTTTACTTAGAGTTACTCTAACTTAAGTAGTCGGTCAGCCACGGTTTTCGTCAATGTGCTTTCAAGAAATTTCCTCAATAAGGTAAGCAGGAGTTACATTACACAAGTAGATAATGTTAAAGAAACTATTCGTTTTATATCTGGAGCTGGCCATAATATATTATCATCGCACCTTTAGCCGGGCGGCCTTTCCGGAAAATCCAAGCGATTCAAAATATGACGTGGTAAAATATTTTCCAGTTCTGCCGGAAGGATAAAGAAAAAGGTTCGAAGCTTCGCTATCTTCTAATGGAGGCGACAAAAGAGTTCAGAAAGTGGTATATAAATGGATAGTGAATACTATTTGTAAGGGAATAAAATCATTTTTCCAAAATTCTCCGTACTTCTGTGAAAGTATGTTTAGCACGAACTTGAATAAAAATATAGATTCCCTAATATTGCCGAAAAAAGGTAGAATGATTTTTTATCAATAATTTACGCGACATCTTTTATTCCAATTCCAGAAACACTTTTCATAAATGAAATACTTTTTATTAATCATCCACCGAAATTATTTTCTTCAGGTCTGTGTTTTTCGTTAGCTGGACTTTGTAGATTCAGAAAGAGAGACTTTGAATGAACTTTTCGATTTTATTTCATCACGTTCGTATTTGTTTTAGTCATAATTTTTCTTTCAAATGTCCGTCGCTATTCAGTAAATTCTTATTACTTACCTGTGGGAAAGGTTGTATGATATTTTATATAAAATAAGATAATATAAATTTAAGGAAACTTAAATATGAGTTTATTTATTACACTGTTATACGTGGTGGAATTATATAGTATTAAAATAGAAAATAAAACATTTTTTAACTTATTTCCACTTGTTTATCAGTTTATCCTGCTATAGTGACCATTGTTATATTATTATTTCTTATTTATGACATATTAACCTTAAAGAACCATTGTAATTTAATAACCCAAACATATGTACCTACCTTGACATTGTGTACCTAATTTTCTATAAATTCTGTAACAAAAGAATTTCAATTGCCAGCCTGAAGATGTCCATAATAGGACGAAACCGGTACTGGTAAAATAAACAAGTGGAAATAAGTTAAAAAATGTTTTATTTTCTATTTTAATAACAAGTGGAAATAAGTTAAAAAATGTTTTATTTTCTATTTTGAAACTTAAATAAATAAATTAAATGCAAATAAATTTTAATTTTCAAATCAACTGTTCGTGTTTGAATTTCACTCTAAACAGTCCAAACCAAATGATTTAATAGTTGTTTTCGAACCTTCAAAGTATACATTTCTTCACAGAAAAAAAAGTCAACAGCGATAGTGACAAAGTCACCCCGAATTCAAGTCTTCCCATATTATGGTACTCTCCACATAACTAACTAACTAACCATCACTCCGTTTTTTCAGCAGGGGTAGGCAGAAAGGACGGACTGCCAAACAACTCAGTATTGGCACACACTCCTTGACTCATTCACATTCATACATCATCTCATACTCTTCTATTATACTGACTCCTGACTCAAGGCCCGACTCAAGAATCTGATGAGCGTCCCCGACCTTTTCTACTATTCACAATTGCGTCATATATTCTCCATACACTACTTTCTTATTTCATTTGTTCTACGTTCCCATACAATCTAAGCGTCCCTTTCCTAATCTTACTCATTACTCTTTCGTGACATATACTGTAAAAAAAAATTTATTCGTCAAAAATCGATGGTGAAAATGATGCAAAACGTTGGCAAAAAAAAAATTGGACCGATAAGGCGAAAATTCTTCAAAGAAAGAAAAAAATGACATAAAGTGGGATTGTAGAACAAATATACAATGCTTAAAGGCAGTGCGATTTGCTACCCAAATGTATCTGTTGTATTGCTTTCGATATGATCCTATCAAATACGACCGTTTTCCGAAGGTGGAGATTAAAAAAAGAAAATTAAAATGTAATAAAAATGCTATGGGGGAGAGTCTTAGATGATAGGGATATGCACAGAAGAAAAAAAATGGAGTTACAGAAGAGTAAATGTATTATATGTGAATGAAGCTAGGAGCAGTGGCGTGCGCGGAGTTTTTAATCAGGGTAGGCAGTAGGAAAAAATGTTGAATTATATTGTTATCAATTTACAAACTTACTATAGGTGTATAAGTTTTTACAAGAATGGCTAAGCTGCAGGCAGATGGCGAAGGTGGAGAAGTACGAGTAAAGACGGCTAAAGCCATTTTAAGCAAAGTTTCAATTTACTTTTTTTATTTTTTATTTTTTTTTATTATTTTTTTTATTTTTTATTTATTTTTTTAATTTTTGTTATTTTTCTTTCTTACATTGATATATTATATTTTTATTTTATATTTTACATGTACCTATCTGGATTTTATTGTTCATTACTGCTAAATTGTATTTTCCTAAAAAAATATTTTCTTTCTATTTTTCTTTCTTACATTTATATGTTATATTTTAATTTTATTTTATATTTTACATGTACCTACCTGGAATTATGTACACGCAACCTGCCAATTTGACTGTCCTAAAACGGGAAACTTCCTAGTTGGACAGTCAAAGCTTCTTTTTATATTTGTATATCTTGTATGTAATAAATGTAATAATAAAAAAAAAAAAAAAAAAAATTCTTATGGTTTTTCACTTTTCTTGTCTTTCACCAGGGCCATACTGAAAGTATCTTTCTCTATGGAATATGTAAAAAATAAGCCTTAGATTATTGCCATGGACTAGTTGCGGGAGTCGGGTGGTCACCTACACATAGCGGCGAGGCCAAATGCAGATTTACTGTGGAGGGTTGAACCACGCAAAGGAAACGAGAGAAGCAACCCAAACGTCTCTTGCTTTTAAATATATGGTAACTCTAATAAACGCAATGAAACAAAGAGCCAGTAACTTCCAGCATATAATTGTGTCACGCAATAGTTTTAAGATAATTAAGTAATAATATGCATAACTTTGTTGTCAAAGAAATGGTAAATCAGTATAACTTCATGAAGTGTTTTCATTTTGATGGTTCCTTGACAGATGACCGGAACTAGCGATTCCTGAAATTGTTATTAATAAAATGGGGTAAGTGTTATACATTATTTTAAGAACTATTATTCAAAAAACTCTAAACTTCTAAATTAAAACGCAAGTTATTGTAATGTTGTTAATCACTGTTGTTTATCATCAGCCATTATTTGTGAGAATTGAGTTTGCACGGGGTAACTCAATTTATCTGCGAACTAATGAGTCATTCACTAGTGTGGGCAAATCCTTTGAAACGGAATACAATAATTAATTTTAAAAACGTAGTTCGCTTTACAAATTCTTTATTGGAAACCTGAAATTTAAATAATTTATTGTTAATCACGATTTTATTATTTAATTAACTTGAACATTTAGTTCAATAAAATTTGTGGAGTTTCATTTGTTGCCAAATTTGCTTATTGTTCATTGTGATATTTGAAAAATAAGTAATTCATTTAAAAAGTTAATGACATAATTTATTTGAAATTAAATAGGGAAAATACATAAAACTAAAAAATAATATTTCGATGAAGATCTATTAATTTTCCTGTTTTTACGACTACACTATTGAAATGTTGCTTTGTTCCCTATAACCTTTAAAATAACCATGTTTTATTTCAGGTATATATATATTTTAATACACTGTGTAAATCTGAAAAAACCTTACAAAAATTTTCCTGTATATAATCTGCCTGTCCAAAATATAAATAACTAATAATAATATACGTACATTTTAGCATCAATTTCATTAATCAATTGCATTGTACATATAGTAATAAAATAGATCATTGGAGAAATATGTTATGTATTTGCGGTGATTTTTCACAAAAACGGCGCTATACAAATCAAAAAAACATTATCCATGTTCGTATTGATTCTAACTCTAATACTTACTGACTCTTGTCAGAAACATTTTTTTTATTTTATTTGGTTTTGGTTTTACGCCCAGCCGGGCTTTTACGTGGATTTTACAAACAGAATATACCTAGCGAGCTTTCGAAAATTTTTAAAACATGAAATAACAGTAAACTAGTAAGCCGAATATAAAGCAGTATTAGAAAAACGTGCAACAGTAACATAAAATAATATAGAAACTAGAACAATACCAGAGACAAATCACTAAAACTACATTACCAACGCTAATATAATTTGTAGGATTCAACAAAATGTTGTTACGCTTTATTCTGTAAATGGAGTTAGTAAATATATTAATAGTACCCCCGAACTTGTTGCCCAGATCATGGATCCTATTGGTTAGTGAGTGTGTCTGATAGTTGGTTGTGTATATATTGCAGAAGAATGCTATATTTTGTCTTGTGTTAAAGTTGGAAATTTAATAGTGGTGAAGTTAACGGAATTTAATAGTGGTGACGATGGCAGGACTATAAATTATGTTGTTAATGATTGTAACACAATCAGGTCTGACATAATTCATAGCGACATCATCTGCAATTGGAAGGTTGAAAGTGCCTAAGCGAAATCCGAACAATAAGCTTAGTGATCGTGAATTTGGAGTATCCGGCCCTAAGGCTTGGAATAAACTTTCTATGGAATTGAGATGTATAACCAGCCCAACAGAATTTAGGTCCAAACTGAAAACTCACTTTTTCAGACACTCATTTCCATAAATCCGTCATTCTATCAAAATATTGCATATTTTTCCCTTTGTTATACCGTAATTGTTAATTCACACACATAAATTCTCTAGCGATTCCGTTCAACTACTTATGATAAAGTCAAAATGCTATTGACTTGCCTACCAATGGACAATGGACAATATCAGGGGGAACATAACACGTCAATAGTATTAATTGTTGGCAGATGAATCATCTAAAGGCGTTCAAGATCGACGATTAATTTCATTCATTCTCATCATTCATTTAAGATATATATCCAGCTAACAATGAAAAATAATTATAAAAACACCCTAATATAATAGAACTTCAATCTTCTTCTGGCTCTAGTAAAATTAGGTTGTCAATGTTAATTTTAGTTATAAGTTTCTATATATGTAAATATATGTGTCATTAAGATAGTAGTTATAGGCTTTAGTCTTACGTCACTAGATATAAGTCTTAGAGATAAGTCACTAGTTTTATGTCAGTAGTTCTAGTATTAACTATTTAAGAAATATATCATTTAATAAGCAATAATTATTAGCCTGAAACACTCATCCACATTGAAAAATCTTCTGATAAAAGATACATGTCGCCAAATAATTATTGCTTATAAAATAATTGTTACCTTTTGTGCTATGCATAAAAAATCTTGTCTTAAAAACATTAGTTTACCAAAAAATAATAATTAAGAAATATATTTTTACAGCGCCCTTGAGGTGATTTCTCACAAAAACGGCGCTTTATAAATTAGCCAAATATTACTATTATTATTATAATTAATAATTCTCCTGTCAGAGAGTGGAATTGGATGCAATTGATTCATCAATCTGACATAATTAACGTATTCAATTGAAATTTTGAGGTTAAGAGTACCTATGAAATTAGGAAAAACTACCCAAAATCGTTCTATATTGTTAGAGTAAACAAAGTGCAAAGTGTAAAGAGCAACAAATAGTTGAATTATTATTGAACATTCTGGTAAATGTGTAGTTATGTTCGATATTCGTTTTATAAATAAATAACTACGAAATTTAGCTGAAGTGGTTTTCAAAAATACATCCAAAAACAATAAATAAACGTAGAAAATACAACAAAATGATTTACGAAAGGAAGGTTCGAGAATGTTCCGAAACGCGTCACGTAGGCAAAATAATTCGATCTCGATGTCACGGTTGCTGGTACTGTACCAGGGGGTATAACTCAAGAAAAACTGTAAGAAAAAAGTGGGTCAGAAAAAAAGACACGGAAATCTCTATGGCTATGTGACGTATATTTTGCACAAACCAGTGCACAGTTCATGCATGTTTATACGCCGCTGTCAAAACATGAAAATGTCGAAAACTGTAAAGTGCGATGTGAAAGGATGTACGGACACTAAATCAATTCGACATAGGTTTCCGAGTTTTAAGGAGTGCCAGATTCTGTTTCGCAAATGGTCAATAAGGATTAATAGATTAAAATTTATTCAGAACCCGATATTGACGACGTACGCAAGAGTGTGTGCATCGCATTTTGCAATTTATTGCAAAAGATCGAATGGTGCGTTAAGAAAGCGCGCATTGCCAACACTTAATCTTCCAGGTACGAATCTCTCTTTGTTTGTTCCTAATGTATTGTATAACTTATCTTAATTTAACCTCAGAATTGAATCTATTTTTGTTTTTAGACCGTACCTGTGACGAGATTATTGTGCCAGGATTCTACAGCGCGTATAGTGATGCACTCCAAGATCATGATTAAATTTTACAAGGCACAAATGTCTTCTATATTACATCGCCTTACCTTATTAATTTTATTCATATTATTATTTAACCAACGTTTTTATTTCAGAGCGTAATTTCTTCCCCAAACCCAGCGCTGTGCCCGTTGCTGCCAAAAGGGTGTCAGAAGATTGTGAAGGTACATATCTGTTTCATATTAAGTGGAAGGAAATAGTGTTCTATGTTTTGTTTTGCTAATTTGATAAATATTTTTATTTCAGGGCGTAATTTTTTCCCCAAACCCAGCGGTGTGCCCGTTGCTGCCAAAAGGGTGTCAGAAGATTGTGAAGGTACATGTCTTGGTACATCTTCTAAATGTGTTTCATGCTTGTATATTATTGTATTTCTTGTTTCTGTAATATCTATATTAATATAAAATGTGTATGAATCATTTCTCAAAAAAAAACTTGCATTAAAATTTATATTTTATGCGAACAACCAAAGCAAGAATCGTGTCTCCCTTCTTATCAGGCCAAATAAATTCTCTTTTCTGATGAGGAATACATTTAATATCATGTAAAATATATACGTATAAATGTAACTCGTATTAAAATGAAATACAAAAATCTTCTGTGTTTTTCATTTTTCTTTTAAAAGCAGAGAAGTATCAAAATTCGATACTGTCGTAAAAAGAACATTTCATATTTGATAATCTTATAAATGTTCTTCCTTTATTTAAAAGATTTTAAGTCATTTTAGTTTATTTTTACGACAGGTTGATTGTTCATCTCAGAACAAGATTTTGTGAACAGAAGTTTTTTCTCAGAACAGAAGTGAATGGGGTAGGCTCCGAATGAGAATTATATTGTCTATCGTTACGCCTTTTTTATAGTTTCCTCTATCCTAGTCGATGGTGATTATGAAGTGTGGTGACGTATATTTTGCAGGAGCAGTCTTATCATGGGCTTTTATTTATGGTAAAATTTAGGACCCATTTGCTAAGTACAAAAACCCGAAGATATTGATCTAGTGACTCGTTCATTTATGTACTGTACTGACCATTTTGTTCACGTTGTTGCTTATCTAGGTGGAAAATAAAACATTCTCGAACATTCCAGTTGCTACAGAAACAAATATTAAAATATAAAAGAAAATCCAAGAAGCTTGTTTGGAAACTTCTAGAATAACGTTCGAGTCAAGTAGTGGCGTACCACTACAAATGTAAGTAGTGTACATTTTATATTTTGGTAGAAAGCAGTCACTTTGTGGTTTGACATATTAATTGAAATAAAACAATAACTTTACTTGTAACCGCGATTTATTATTAAAATAATATTTATTTCAAAGTGTACATTTTTATTTGAATTTTTAAAGCTAGAAAAGAAGCAAACATTCAAAATTTAAAACCGATTATTATTTTATCTATCGTCTTGGAGGCTTTTTGAGCTTCGAGCCAAAACTCCTACCTCTATTTCGCGAATATCTATTTTTTACAATTCAGTAGTAGGTGTTCTTATTATGCTATAGTTAGGTACCTTCTGAACAAAGTTTATTGTTAACAAGTTTATATGATATTAAAATTTTCTTGTATTATCATATAACCATCCTTTTAAATTAGTATCCTTTGCTAAAGCAATAAACAACATACCAGCAAGTGGCTCCAGCTATTGGTGACATCCAGGCAGGCATTACGTGCGCCGTGAACAAGGAACCGTTATTTATGTTTTAACATTGTGTTAATTAATGAATATGCAACACCTGCTTACATTGCTCGGTGCACCTTGCGTATTATGTACGAGGTATCTATGTACGATATTAATAATTAATGATATGTTACCGGAACATACCGTGAACCCCTAAAAGGGACGTACTAAAATTTCCCCGTGGGCCGGCACGCACAAATTATCCAGAATATTTAACAGTTTCCTAACAAATTTTCTAAAAGAGTTAAGCAACTACAATACACTATCAACAAACTGTCCATTCACAGCGATCCGTATCATAAGATATTATAAACACTTTGATGGCTGAACTGAGAACTCGAACCTGTGAAAGGTAAAAAATTGATGGAAGAAGAATCAGAAGAGGATCGCCGATGCGTCGAAGTGATCACAATGAATGGAGGAGCTTTGTTCACCAGGGAAATTGGAGTAGAGTCACAATCATCAACAATGCACCAACAACATAGGAACGAGGAATTATTTTTGAATTAATATCTTTGTTTAATTGAGTACTAATGAATTACTATATTTCGTTCGCTGGACAGTATTACGACAGTAACAAGACGGTAACAGGACGGGAAAAAGACAGTAACAAGACAGTAACAAGACAGTACATATAACATATTATTGTAACAATAATTCTTCTTCAACGTCGCAACTCCTGAAACAAATTAAAATTTTGGGATCAGCTCCACACAGAAGACTCTGATGGAAAAAAATCCCTCAGGGCTCTTGTTATCTTTAGGGATGCTGTAAGGAGAGTCTTTTTAGAGAAAGGATTGAGAGGAAGTTATGGGAAGGAAAAAGGTATGAGGGGTAGTTAGGAATCTGGGGGGAGTGACGGACGTATGAATCCATCCCTCCAACTGCGGTGCAAGGTGATAGGTCGATAGAGACCAGCTAAAGAGGTCAAAGGTCTCGCTAAACCAGTTTCTCCTGGTCCGGCGCACCATGCAGCAGGTGGAGAAAAGCATTTGCCGCCTAGACTTAGACAAAACTCACCCCCACAAACCCGGGCATCCCTGCTAAGTCACCAAACGCCTCGAACCACATACAGAAGGGGTGTTGGTTATCCAATAAATGGTTCCCGGAGCGGCGGTACCCAATCCCGCCTCCCAAATGGGATCAACAAACCAACCTCGCAAAATACCGATCGATATTTGCTGTAATTTCATCCGACTACAGAGGAATGCTTATATTTCCGCGTGTGTGTGTTGATATAATGCATTTTCATTGACAATAAGTCTATATGCCGAGTTTTAGCTCGATCGTATGACGGGAAATGGGTTAATTTTCACTTCCAAGATTTGCACTCGTAGATGGTAATATCTTAGAAAAAGAATATTCTCGATCATTAAATTAAAGATACCTATTGTGGATTTACTACCTGAAATATATGTATGTCTCATCAATTGAGGTTTTATTTAATATTTTGATAACAACACCCTCCACACTAGCAAATATTAGCCTTCGTTTTAATTCAAATCGCTCTATAAGGCTACCCGGAAATGTTGAACGACGTTCGTTATTTAAGTAAAAAATATTGAAATCTATTTATTGATACATATTTCTGTTAGGTTAACAGATTAGTATGTTATTTTTTTCACGTACTACAATTGAGATATTTCTTTGGGTTTTAGAATTTGTAATACTTCACACAATGATATCCTTGCTTATCCTTGATTTACAAAAATTTGGGGCCATTTTACATACTATCCAGTCCACGACTGACCCGTAATATTGAATTCTGCCCCTTCCATGTATACTGAAGACGCTCTACGTACTAATTGCCGTAGTCGGCGTTGAATATTAGCAGAGCAATATAATATATTATGCTAGAAAGGCAATACTATGGTCCTTATATGATCATATTGCATGGAATCAATATGGAATAAAATTCTTTAACATATTTGTAATAAGCATTTACTTTGTGGCTCGTCATAATTTACAATAAAATATATAAATTTGTTTAAGACCACTTTGATTTTAATTGTACTCTACCGGTTTCGGAAGCACCCTTCCTTCATCAGGAGAATATTAAAACTAATCTATGACACAAAATATTGACAGATATGTACACAAAAAATATAATTTAGGTGTTTGAGTGGGAGGTTAACAAAGGGGAACGGGTAATTGGGGAATTCCAGCAATAATAAAAGAGCGGTTTTCTGGAAATATATCTAGAATGGGACTAAACGATAAATTAAATTGGTTATTCAATATACTAGCGTTATTATTAAGGGATTTTTTGATTTCAAGAGCTTCTAAGTTATCTAATCTTTTGTTTTTATTATTACGGTGAAGAATTTTAACCCCTGTGTCCTTATTAAAAGTATGATTGGTAGAAATAAGATGATTGGCAAACTCTGAAGAATTATTATTATTTAAACATCTTAAATGTTCCGTTATTCTAATATTTATAGTTCTGGTTATCTTACCTATGTAGAATGATGGACAGTCATTGTAACATAGTTGGTAAATTTCTGAGTGGCTCAATTAATGATCTTTATCTTTTGTGTTTTTTAATAATTTACCTAAGGTGTTATCAGTATAGAACGCGGGTTTGATGTGGGAAGGTAATTTTTTTGTACTAACTGAAGAAAAATTGAATATATATAAGATTCTACGCCATTGAAAGGGATTTGTGATTTTATTATTAGTTTCGGTTGTACAAAATAAAAAAAAATTTATTAGTTGAAATGAGCTTAAGTTTCTTATTCAGGATTTTATCAATTAAGTGTGTAGAGTAACCATTATTAAGAGCAATTTGTTTAATTTTAGATAGTTCAATTGTAAAATTAACAGATGATAAGGGGATTTTACTAGTCGGTGTACCATCGAATGATAGGCAGAATGTTTATGTGTTACCGGATGGTTTGACGTGATATGTATGGTTGTATCCGTTTATGTGGATTTACGATAAATGTTGAAATCTATTTTATTATTTACTGAAGTTAGCGTTAAATCTAAAAAAATAATCGATGCATTACTGCCTATCTCTAAAGTGAATTGGATATTTTCATGGAATGAATTTATAAGAAGTAGGAATTTAGTTAGTTGCCGCTCTGTCCCAGTCCAAATACAGGAGATATCGTCAACGTATCTCTTCCAGATAAGAACATTCTTTAAAAGTTCCGATTTACAATTAAAGTTTACAGTTAAACGTTTAGTCCCATTCTAGATAGGTATATTTCCAGTAAACCGCTCTGTTATTGCTGGAATTTCCCCAATTACCCGACCCCCTTTGTTAACCTCCCACTCAAACAAATAAATTATATTTTTTTGTGTATATATCTGTCAATATTTTGTGTCATAGTTTAGTTTTAATATTATCCTGACGAAGGAAGGGTGCTTCCGAAACCGGTAGAGTACGATGAAAATTAAAATGGTCTAAAACAAATTTATATCTTTTATTGTAAAATTCTTTAAGCCTCTTGAACAAAATATAGTAAAGGAATATATAAGGAATAAAGTAAGGAATAATAAAATTAATAAAAGAATAAAAGAATATTATAAGGCAAGAAAAACAACAGTGTATGCTTGTTTTCTAGACCTAAGTAAAGCTTTCGACCGAGTATCTCATGCACTGCTTTGGAAAAAACTAAAAGAAAGGAATGTACCCAGTTCAATAATTAACATTCTGGCAATCTGGCATCATCAACAAGAGAACCAAGTTATCTGGAAAAATAAAATGTCAGTACCAGTAAATACGAAATGCGGCGTCAGACAAGGGGGAAGCTTATCACCAATCCTATTTAACGTCTATATGAATGATTTAAGCAATAAACTCACCTCGGCGAATGTAGGTTGTTACCTGGGAAACATTTGCGTAAATAACATTGCGTACGCGGATGACATGGTTATTTTGTCTCCAAGCATTAAAGCATTGAGAACGCTATTAAAGATATGCGAAGAATATGCCGCTGAACATAACATGGTCTACAACCCAACTAAATCTGTGTTACTAGTATTTAAAACGGGCGCAGGCCCTACAAAAGTACTACCCGTCAGCCTAAACGGCACAAAAATAACTGAAAAACCGGAGGTCAAATACTTAGGACACATCGTAACAGCGGAGCTCAATGATGATATGGATATTGAGCGACAGAGAAGATCACTGTGCATCAGAGCAAATATGATTTCTCGACGATTTAACAAGTGTGGCCCGAAAGCAAAAAGGCAACTTTTTAACACATACTGCACGAGCCTATATACCTCGGAGCTGTGGACCAACTTCAACAAAGCATCTCTAAAAAGAATGGAAGTACATTACAACAATTCCTACCGAATACTTTTTGGGCTGTCCTTGTACTGCAGTGCCACTGAGATGTTTGTAGAAGGGCGTGCTCCCGGATTCCGAGCACTAATGAAAAAACGGATCACCAACTTTCGAACACGACTAGCCGCGAGCGAAAACGGTCTTGTGATGGCAGCACTGCACTTCTGGCAGGGACCTATTTACAAGCGATGGAGCCAAATCCTGATGTCATAGATAAAAAAAAAAATATATATATATATATATAAAAAATATATATATAAAAAAAAATATATATATTTAGGTATATATATTTTTTTTAAAGATTTTTTCTTGTTTTTTTTTTTGCATTATTATTATGGTCTTTTGTTTTCGTTTATTGTGTATGAATTATCTTACAATATTTCTTTATATATATTCTATGTATAATATGGAGCTCGTGGGATTGCACCACCCTCCCCGAGATCTGGAATAAAAATTAAAAAAAAAAAAAAAGTTCCATTCTTTGAGCCCCTTGAAAAAAACCATATCCTAGAAATAGAAAGAGTACAAAAGAGGTTTGTTCGTTACCTGAAGGTATATGAGGGAATAAACGTAATATCCTTTCAAGTTTTCCAAGTCCACCGAAAAATGTTTTAAGAGAACAATATTATATATTCCACCAAGAGTTCGTGTGTGCCTAGCGAGTATACTCGTGGGAGATCGATGCACTTTTTACTGATAACTTTTGCCTATCAGAACGCGCCATTTTATTTTTTTTATTGATTTTAGGAAATCATCAGTAAAATAAATACTAGGTACCATGCCCATGATGTTCTATTGTACCTTGCCCATGATATAATTTTGGAAATATCAAAATGGTGCTCAGTGCCAATTTGTGACAACGTCAAATGATACGGGTGTAATCGACCAGCTAGGTCTTTTACACAGACTGTAAAATAGGGGGCCGGTCAGTCCGTAGATGGCCGCTAGGTCCGGGTAGACATCTGCTTTACCCTTGCTCGGGTCGGTAAAGGAATCTACTTTATCCCTTGCTCCGGTCGGTACAGGAATCTGCTTTTATCCTTGCTCCGGTCGGTACAGGAATCTTCTTTATCCTTGGTGCGGGAGGAGGCAGGCAGGGGCAGAAATCCAGGGGGGAGCCAAGTCAAAGAAGTATCCAAGTTCAGATCCAGAGAGAAGTGGTCGGGAAGAGCAGAGTAGAGTAGCTGGTGGCGGTCCAAGGCAGAGAGAGCGAGCTGAAGGCTGGCGCGCCGTATTTATTGTGCAATCCCCCTCTCCCGACTTTGGGGAGGGCGGGGTCGACGCGCTGCCTTCATTCGCGGGTTGTTGATGATCCGCGGGCTGTGACGTCCGCTAAGATTTAATTAGCGGAGGTCACAACCTTTAGAACTACTCTACTCTTTATGCCCTTTTAATCGATCCTAACCACTCCTCTCTGGCATTTTTATTTATTAATCATTTGTGCATACATTCATTCAGTGTGGGGTCCCCGGCCCAACATATTCAGGGGAAATCGTAATTAATTTTCTTAATTCTAAATTAATACTAATTTTTATTAACTAATTATGTTTAGGAGAGTCCGGCCGTTTTATCAATGTATTTTATTTCGTAATATCTACGGCCAAACTCTCTCAAACTTAGTCTAAACATTTCAATAAATCTTCAATTCAAAATGTCTTGCCGTACGGCGTTGCTTACGGGCGCGTTGATTGGTTCCAGGCGGTCGCCTGGGGCCGGCCGGGCGCCCGCGCTGAGGGGAAGCGACGCGGGGGCGAGCGGGACTCGAGGTATCGAGGCTCAACGTAAGTTCTAAAACCACGCTCCGGCTCCGCGCTTCGACCATTATGAAATGTCGGCCGCCGAGAGCGGTACACACCGTCCGGTACAACGGGTATCCAAATTACTAGGCCTGAGGATACCGCAAGGATCAGTATTGGGCCCAGTTTTGTAATCTGCATTTCAGATCAGCTAAGGAACACATAACCAATCCATTTCGGACAGCTCTTGCAATCTCCATCAGTAGTTCGTTCAAACATCCGTTTTTTCATTTATTTTTATTCGGCTTTGATGTGACATGGTATAAGGCAGAGGTTCCCAATTTTTTTTGCCCCGTAGACCACTTGCCAAATATATATTTTTCCGTAGACCCCCTACCTGCCGAATATTGAATTTTCCTAAAACTATTAACGTCCCATGTTATAATCATTTATTTTTTTAGTAAAAATATTCCCTTCCCTTGCCTGCCCAACAACCGGGTGGCGGTATAGTTGCTCTGTCTTTACATCAGACAGGGGCACCCTTGTGAGGTATTAAACCAAATGAAAATGAAGCATAATAAGCAACGGGCAACTCCTTAAGTTCTTTGTCAGTGCTTATTCTGTTCAGTTCTTCTTGCCACATGATATTCGATTCTTCAACGTTGCATTTCCATAATCAATACCTCCTCAAACTTAGTTTTGAAGTCTGTGTGAAGTGCATTTAAATGTTGAACGTCATTAATACCCTGGACGGTTTTTTAAAAACAAGTCTGGGAACTAGGAAAATTCGCGGCTTCCAATGTGCAATGTTTTGCTGGAATATATTAATTCTGACGAGAAAAGGAACCTAGACTCTATTTATATACCTCAATTAACAACTTTACGAAATATAAAAATACAAATATCAAATAAGTAATTTCTCAGTCTATTATATTTGTGTTAGGTGTTGGTGGTATGTACCCCCATTTGAATCTCATGGACTCCCAAATTTTTCTCGCTGACATAGACCCCCAGCATGCCAATATCGACCCCTGGGGGTCCATATAGACCACTTTGGGAACCTTTGGTTTAAGGTGACGCTATTTAAATGAAATAAGACCATTACTATAGAGTTGTATAAAACCTTAATTTAAAAACTCCAAACATTGATTATATAGCTAAAAGTAGTAAGTTAGTAGGCACTCTTCAAAGCAGCGAATGCAAAAGTCAGGAGCATTCAAAGGAAAAGATTTACTTACGCTCCAAATGACCCAAAGATTTCCGTGAACATTACATAAATGAATGATGAATGTTCCTCCCTAAATTGAACATACTTTTACAGGTATTCTTCGAAAAGTTCCAGTCGTTTACGTGCCATTTCCCGTATTGTATTTCGCTAAAATTGCTTTCAATTTGAATCTCATGCCCGCACAGCCAGCGACTCTGTTTATTGATAGTAAAGTAAATATTACCGCGGTCGACTTCTGTAACCACTCTTTACGAATTAATGCCCCGTTTATAGGCAATCGGGATCTTTTCATTTTTAACGACTTGATTTCTGGTGGGAATCCGAGATCTTAGGATGGATTTTGTACCGCTGCCATAAATTTGGTGGAAAGCTATTGAAGTGCCCGTGGTGGAACGAATTTAACCTCTCGAGTGTCGATGCTTCCGTAAGGACATGCTGAAAAATAAATTCTCTAAAAATTCTGGGAAACTATTTATGTTAGATTAATACTATTTTTATAAATATATAAACACATTATCTGGTAATACGATCCAATTTGCAAAATAGAATCAGCCTTCCGTCCAGAGTGGAAGATACTTTCGGTGTTGCCCTGGTGTAAAACCACCATTCAGAATTGAAACTTTGCTTGGCATGGCTTTGGCCGTGTTTGGTGACCAGATCTGAATACTTAAGTACTTCCTCGCCTTTCTCTTCCCCATCTCCTTCCCGACCCACTATCTTAAGCCTCACATCAATCCCAATTGGGGATGTCATCTGTCTCATTGGCTCCGGATTGTCTGGAGCAGTTAGGACTCTTGTGCTGTTTCACATAAAAATAAAAAGGCCTGTGGATAGCGAAAATTTAAGCTTAATAACATCAAGAGCTAAAAGGAATTACTAATAAATAAATAAAAGTGTTATACCCCTCGTGGCACAGTTTTTAGTTTAGATTTTCCTTCGCATAGAAAGGTTGTGGGTTTGGTTACGTGCAGTGCAAACATATATCGAAATAAAATCGACACTTAAAAAAAAAATCAGAAATCATTCGTTATAATTTAAATAATTATTTATAATTTGTCGTACTACGCCATCTATCGACAAATGGACCAAGCGAAACCAGTCATCTACCGAGCAATATCTTTCAAAAACTAGAAGTAAACCAATAGATGTCACTACAGTGTTAATTTAATAAAAATATAATTATGGAGGAATTAATAGAAAACATAAGAATCGATATTAATAAAATAACAACTGTAAAAGACTCGAAATTAAAACAAAGTTTGGAAAACAATATTAAAAAGCTGGAAGAAGCAATAAAATGTGAACAATTAAAACTACAAAATAAAATAATTCAATTGCAAGACAAATTAATTGAACGTAACGACCTACTGGTAGAAAAAATCGAAAAAATTATAGATAAAAATACTAAAGCACCATCCTATGCCCAGATGACCAAAGAAAAAAAACATTGGACAAACGAACCTAATTATGCCATTCTTATATCGGCAGAAGACAAAAAAACTTCGGAAGAAATTGAAAAATGCATTTCTGAATCCATATCAGCCTCAAAATTAGGGATTGGAATAAACAGCTTAAAAAAAACAACAAAAAATCGGATTTTGATTACTTGTCCGAAGAAAACGGACGCCGAAACATTAAGAGACGAAATTAATAAAACTGAATTTGGCATAATCGCCAAAAATATTGAAAAAAAGAAACCATGCATGATAATTAAAGGCGTGAGTGCTGAATACAACGAAGAATGCGAAGAAAATTTCATGAATGACATTATTAGTCAAAATCAAGATATCAAAAATTTGAATCAAATTAAGGTGATGAAATTTAAAAAAAACAAGAAGAGTGACAAACTGTGTAATGTTATTATCGAAACAAGTGCCCAAATTCGTAAAGAACTAATTGAGAAACAGCGAATAAATATAGGCTTCATAAGAGCCCATATCGAGGACTGCAACCCACTGATGCATTGTTACCATTGTCTTGGTTTTGGACACACCTCTATCAAATGCCTTAACAAAATAAATAAACCAAGATGCATGTATTGCAGCGAAGAACATACATTCAAGGATTGCGTGAAAAAGGACAAAACCCCAAAGTGTTTCAACTGTACCAAAACAAATACGATATACAAAACAAATGTAACTACGGACCATAAAGCAAATGATGTTAAATGTACCTACCGAAAAAGAATGATGAATATGGAAATTCAAAAAATTGAATACCAGTAATAAGAAAAAAAAAAAATAACATCAATTAATACATTCGACAAAATGGATGACTTTATTAACATACAACTGGAAAACAACTTCAAAATCAGTGAATTCAAGAGTCATAGTGCAAAAGAGTGTAACGATATCATCACAGACAAATTCCTTGGTATAGAAATAATCCACCTTAATATACGTAGCCTTCAAAAAAACATTGAAGAATTTATTCTCAATATAAATAATCTTCAAGTAAAGCCGGGAGTCATTGTGTTAACGGAAACGTTCACAAATAGTGACTCACCACATTACAATCTACACGAATATACTTACATACAAACAAACACAAATATTAATAAAAATAGTGGAATAGTGGTATGGGTACATAATAAATTTAACATTGTAACATTTTTGGAACACAATATGGACTCAACAAACTGCATAGAAATTCAACTTAGCAACAACAAAACGAATTATTCTTTAATAGCAATATACAGAACCCATGAATCTAATGCTAACGTATTTATTGAACAAATACGGCATATAATATCAAAATTCAAAAATAAGAAATGCATAATAACGGGAGATTTCAATATCAACATTAACAAAAATAATGATAGTAAAATTAAACATGAATACTTAAATTGTATGACTGAAAATAATTTTAAATCGTGTACTAATGAAAACACGCGTGAAATTCAAGGTCAAAAACCATCCTGTCTAGATCATTTCTGGACAAATATTAACTTAAAGGATCTTCATAAAATTAAAACCATTGTATGGAAAAATAACATTACAGACCATCATACATGTATATTTTTGTACGAAGATGGAAAAGTAATTCACACAAAAAACATGTCAATAAAAAAATCATATACCAAATTAAACATAGAGAAATTAATTGAAAATTTGAAAACGGAAAATTGGAAACAAGTAATCGACTGTCAAGAGGTTGAATCATGCTCAAATAACTTTGAAAACATTTTAGCGACACATATAGAAAATTCTAAAACGGAAATTCCAAATCGAAATTTAGCTAAAAATAAATTCTTGAAACCGTGGATCACACAGGGATTATTAAATTCAATTAGAGAAAAAAGTAAACTTTACAAAAAAACAGTTAATTTCCCAAATGACAAAGAACTGGATTGCAAATACAAAAAATACAAAAATAAGCTGACACGCATAATTAAAATCAGTAAAGATGAGTATTATAAACATAAAATAATAAACTCCGAAAATAACCCAAAAATAATCTGGAAAACAATTAATTGTGCAATAGAAAATGATAAAAAAAATAAACCAATCAATGAAATTGAAGATGAAAATAAAGTAAAAATAAACGCTAGTGTAAATCCAAAAAGATGGGCAAATGTATTCAACTCCTTCTTCGCAAAAGTTGGGCAAAACCTCGCCAAAAAAATTAACGTGACAAAAGGATCAACTACAAAACCAATTATTGAAGATATACAAAATATAAACTCATTGTCCCGATTTAAAATGATAAGTGAAGTAGATATTTTAAAAATAATTGAAAATATGAACGGAGGTTCGTCGCCAGGATATGATAATATAACGATCCAAATTCTAAAATCTATTAAAAACTATGTTTTTAAACCATTAACTCACCTGATAAATCTGAGCCTTAAAAAAGGAATATTTCCATCAAATTATAAGAAAACAATTATCTCGCCTATATTTAAAAGTGGAAACACCCTTAATGTTACCAACTATCGACCAATTTCTCTTATCTCTAATATTGGAAAAATATTCGAAAAAATTGTTAAATCTCAACTCATGAAATTTATTGAAAACAACAAAATACTTCACAATAACCAATATGGATTCCGAAAAGCGCGCAGCACACAAGATGCAATTGCAAACGTTACTTCACGCATATACGAAAACCTAGATAAGAGTAAAAAATGTTTAGGCATTTTCATAGACCTAAGAAAAGCATTTGACAGCATATCTCACTTAAAACTTATGAAAAAATTAGATAATCTGAACATTAAGGAGAATGTTGCAAATTGGATAAAAAGCTACTTAAAGAATCGACCACAGTACGTCAAAATAAACAATATATACAGCGATGAAGAGACATCTGAATATGGAATCCCACAAGGAACGGTACTGGGTCCATTACTATTTATCTTATATGTAAACGGGATATTCTCACAGTCAATTCTAGGTAGTATAACCTCATACGCGGACGATACAGTACTCATTGAAAGTGATAATACATGGGAAGGAGTAAAACAAAAAGCAACAGAAGACATAAATCTACTCAAATACTGGTTTGACATAAACCTACTATCCCTAAATAGCGAAAAAACCCATGTATTGCCATTCGCAATAAAATCAAACGATATTCCACAAAATTTTTACATAATTATACACGACAACTTTGAAGAACATAATACAAATCACTGTACAATAAATTGTGCCACACTAAAAATTACAAATAAAATTAAATACTTAGGAATAATAATGGACAAAAACCTTAACTGGAAAGATCAAATTAACCTTACCATTAACAAAATAAGGAAATTAATTTATATTTTTCTGAAACTGCGTAACTTTCTATCATTGGAAAATTTAACTTCAGTCTACTACGCATTAGTACAATCGAATCTCCAATACAGTGTAACCAGTTGGGGATCCGCATACAAAACTAATCTCCTACCTATTGAAATTATACAACGTCTGATCGTTAAAATAATATTGAAAAAACCGAGAGATTATCCAACTCAACTTTTATTTGAAGAATTTAAAGTACCAAAATTTAACGATCTTATCCGAAAAAACATAATAATTCAAATAATAAAAGAAAAACAAAATCACAATTTTTCAACTGAAAGACGTACTCGTCAAAAACATATATTTCCAATACATAAATGTAACACCTCATTTGCACAACATCATTACACATTTCTAGGCAAAAAATACTTTAATAACCTACCTGATAATATCAGAAAAATCGAAGACGACAAAACCCTACTCAAAGCGATCAAAGATCATTTCAATGTAAAAAATCAAAATAACGAAATTCGCCAATTAAATAATGTAACGTCATAAATCGTTAAATTGTACATTGTTGATATACACTTATAATTTTAATATTCTTAACTCCTTAAATTATTAATAAGGATACTTATATAAATAATGTTCATCTCGTTACTCAGCATCTCTTTTAAACACAAGCGTCTGCTTCCATAAAGGAGAAACATCAAAAAATTCAAAAAAAATTGTGAAAACTAATTTTTATATATCATTATTGTTAATATATATTATACTTACCTTTTTTATTAAATAAAAAAAAAAAAAAAATAAAAAAAAAATATGGAGATGAGATTAGAACCGGACTATAATAAATTTAAAAATAAAATAAACTTAACTACCTTAAAAAATTTAACGAATTAGAATGACGATGATATCTCACTATATCATTTTATAAATTATTGTATAAAAAAACTAAAATCTCTTCACTTTATATGTTTTTATGATTCATTTTTTCTTCTATTTACATATGTATGTTTTTTTTCCCTTTACTCTTGTAAAGGTAAACATGTTAACTTTTATTGAAATATGTTCTTACTATGTAAATTTAAATAATTATACTGTATTTTATAAAATAAATAAAAATATTAAAAAAATATATATACCTATTATTATTTGGAAAAAAAATCAGTTTTAAACGTGGTTTTAAGCTTACATCGAAAATTCAGCAACGCTACCCTAAAATAAATACATTGCTTCATTGTAATAAATACATTGTTAACTTTATTGAAATGAATATTTTTACATTTAGGGTGTTCTATGAAATCGGTAGAAAAACTTAATTATGTTAGGATAGCATTTTGATAGCGTTTTCTGTTTTTTTCCATATTTAGGTACAGCTTTAATTTTCGTTTTGATCACATTTTTAGACACATGTAAGGATTTGGTCGCTAGTTGTAGAGGGAAGTTTACAAGAGTTTTTCATTTAACGTTTGGACTATGGTAGTAACCTTTTTTAATTAGCAATGGTGGAAATTACAAAATATAGGTTAGTATTTAAACGTACGAATTTACACAGGCGTAAATTTCACGTAACGATATTTCGCTGCCAGAATTACACACGGACGGAATTACACGTGAACGAAATCACATAGAAAGAATTACCCATGTAAAACTAAAACTTATCCTAAATTTTTTTTTTTAATTATTGAGGAATTTATTAAACACTTAAATTTAAACCTATTAAAAAAAAATTAGTTAAAAGGTGTAATTTCAGTAAGTTGACGTAATTCCTTTCACTTATAATTTCGTTTATGTGAAATTGTAATGGTATTCTTGGACTGCGCCGTCGGCTTCCTATGTGGTGCGGTAGTGTGGTGAGAAGTGTCCTGAAATAGGGAACTCGTCCGTACAAGTAAATTTCCGTAGCGCTGCAGTATCTAGGTAGGCGGAGTAAGTGGCGATATATGTTTTATTGTATTTATCCCAGCTATACTTTCAGCCTTTTAACATACCCGAATAAATAAAATAAAATAATAAAGACAATAAACTTCAGATCTCTATCTCAACTAGAAAAGCAATAATTACAAGATAAACCATCTGGTATTCCGGAGAAGGTTGATGATGAACTTTAGTCGTATTATGTGTTGTGTCCAGATCGAAATAACCAGGAACATCTTCCCCAACTCCTTCCCCTTTTTATTGTCATCAGCCCCGTAACTTACCTCAATTGGGGATGCGATAGTCCCACTGATTTCGGACGACAGAAAGCTGTTGGGACTCTTGTGCGGAATCCACACAGTGCGTAGTATAGAAATACGACGTACCTCGTGACTTTGAAATGTTGTAAACACCTCTTTAATAGGTAATGCAGTTCCATTCTAAAATTCCAGTCATATTTCAGTATTCTGGGTTTTCTGTGCTAATATTTAGAATTTAAAACAATGACAACGCTTACTTTAATTAAAATGTGAACTTTATTATTTGTGCTAAACTGTTTCTGATTCAGATTAACGAGGTCTTCAACTTAGAATTTGGGAAGTTATTTGTTATCTTTTGCGTAAAATCCATTATTGCTTTGGCTTTAAGCCAGTTATTTTTATTTCTAGAGAATCAGGAAGATTGCGTGAAGAGTTGTTATTGGGGTCCTTTAAAAGTATCCACTTAAAGCAATTCATTTAAACGAATAATATAAACATTATTCAAAAAACTACATCGATAAATAAAGTACTAACACAATTTTCGGTCGGGAATAAATGAGGCCTATAATATTACCAAAATGAACTTATTCAAGCACTACCAAAAATATTTTCTTCATAGGTATGGAAATAAAAAATGATCATACTTATTAATATTTAAATATTTAGATACGTAAAATACAATTTCCAACAAAATTAACAAAACAATTTCTAATATTTACCCCGAAACCGTCAAATGTTTTTTTATCAATTATTATTGCTTAATTTTCAAGAGTGGAACGGTTGTACTTCAGAAATTCAGGTATAAAATAATGACAGATAAATAAACAAACATAAAATTAATCAAGATAAAAATAAAAAATGTTTTATGGTCACCGCAACAGAATTTGAAAACCTCTTTTATGGATTAACAACTTTATAACTTAAAGCAAAACAATACGCAATAATACATAACCATGTGTTTTTGGTTTTTACTTAAGGCGAAACAATACGGAATAATACATAACCATGTGGTTTTGGTTTAAAATTTAAGCGAAATTATATGGAATAATACATAACCATGTGTTTACATGTTACACGACCAATCGCCTTTTAGATTTTTTCGGCGCCGATTGTCGCTCTGAGTAGCCTAAATGGCGATATATCGCCCTTGTTGGCAACACTGGTTCTGACGTTTATACATTCCGAATGAAGAAAAACGAACGTTTGCGCTAGTCTCACGGAATTCCGAATACGGAAAACGAATTCGGAAATCGAATACGGAAAACGTATGTATGCGGCCAACCTAAGACGAAACAATACGGAATAATACATAACCATGTGCTTTTGGAATAATACATAACCATGAGTTTTTGGTTTGAAAATATTTTAGATCATTTAATTAAATACAGCTAGTAAAACACATCTTGTCCTTATATTATTAATAATTTTAAATAATTGACTTGAGTCTTTTTATCAGCACAGAAAAAAATATAATGAGCATTTGTTGCATAATTTGGAATTTTAAGTTCTTTAAGAAAAGGAAACACTTAGAAAATTATCGTAAAATAAAATAAAATACACTTTTTGATGATTTTTTTTTTGTTCTTGAATAAGTCGATGATGAGCTGTTTGATTGCCGGTATAACTTATATAGAAATGACAGAGATACTAATCGAACGGGTAAAACTAAAGGGGGTGGCGTTGTTATAGGTATAAAAAAAGACTTTAAAGTTCGATCTCAAAAGTCATGGACATCAGAAGCCGAGGATATTTGGATCTCACTATTACTAAGACATTCAAAACATTGCATTTCAAATATTCATATTTGTTGCTCATACTTACCAGGAGTTAGTCCTAAGTTGTCTAATGCACAGCGTTTCTCTATTATCAATAGTCATACAACTACCATATCTGACTTAACTACTGAATTTCCAAATGAAATTTTTCTAGTAATAGGCGATTATAATATGCCAAATGTGAGCTGGAACTCTACGTATCAGCCACGTAGAATTGACCTCTGTACCTCTACCCTCCTTAGCTGCCTTTCGTTTTCCAATTTAACACAGTATAACGAAATTTATAATACTCACGGACGAATTTTAGATCTCGTGCTTTGTAACACTGCAGTCGTTGTCTCCGCGGCTGACTCGCCACTAGTAATCGAAGATGCACATCATAAATCTATTATAGTTGAACTAAATATTCCTCTCCCTGCTACCACCCTAAAACCCCAGACTGTCAAAATGTTCAATAAAGTTAACTACGAGGTAGTTAATGATGCTCTCAGAAACAGTGATTGGTCCTCTGTCGTTAATGCACAGGACGTAGATGCTGCAGTGCATTATTTTTATGGTATTATTGATGCCCTGATAGATGATCTGGTTCCAAATAAAGTAATCAAATCAACCAAATTCCCAACATGGTATTCGGCTGCTTTAATTAACATAACTAAAGAAAAATTAAAGTTTTTTCGTGCCTGGAAACGGTACAAGAATCCTCTAGATTACCTATCTTTCTCAATACTTCGCAAAAGACAAAAGAAAATTTCTAGTCATACTCATAACGCCTACATTGCTCGATTAAAATCAGATATACAAAATAATGTTAAAAAAATATGGAATTATGTTAAGACGCAAAGAAAATCTCCCACTATACCAGAACATATGACCTATCATTCGACAACGGCACACGATAGCAAATAAGTTACAGACCTATTCGCTGATTACTTCTCAACGGTTTTTAGAAATGAATTTCCAACACTCAATGATCATAATAAGGAAGATCCTCTGAACAAAAAATTAATATCCTCAATTAAAATAAATGAAGAAATCACCTTGAAATACCTTTCAAACATAGATATTAAAAAAGGACCAGGAATTGATAGGCTACCCGGAGTTTTTATACGCAACTGTAGTAAATATATCTGTCTTCCGGTTTGCGCCATCTATAAAAAATCATTGACAGAAGGAACGTTTCCCCTCAAGTGGAAATCAGCAGTTATTACAACCATCTATAAAACCGGTGATAAGCATGACGTTAAAAACTACCGTCCAATTTCCCAACTTCCTATTTTAAGCAAAGTTCTAGAAAAAATTGTCTTTGATCAATTATACTCGGCTATTTCCACAATAATTACACCGAATCAGCACGGATTCATGAGAGGTCGGTCTACGACATCCAACCTGGCCCTTTTTATTAACTTCTTGCATAGCAAGATGGATGACAAAGAGCAGGTTGATACTATGTATACAGACTTTTCTAAGGCTTTCGATCGCGTAATACACTCAATTCTTTTAAAAAAGCTTGTCTTATTTGGTATACACGGTGTGATGATTTGAATACTCACATAAAATAAACGAGACGAACGTACCCCAAAAAATTTTTTGTTTAGACTAGGAGAAGATGACAGGCAGGGTTTTTTTTAAAGTAAACACGTTCCCACGGGAAGGGAGCGGAGATCGATGGGACAGTTGGGTTTTGAACTTGGGTACGTTGACAGCTCCGAGAAATCGATACAAATCAGAAGTGTTGTGTGAAATTACAGTTAATTAGTGAATTCAGATGGTGTTAGAAAGCTTTGTTGAATATTGAATTAAAGTGAAATATTATTGAACCGGTGTTTGTGTGAAGTGAAAGTGGTTGTACTCAGTGAGGATAGAAAATTGGATAATTTGTAGAGCACCGTTTTGTGAAAAAATCACCTCAGTGGCGCTAGGTGTTGTGCGATCGCGATTGTGTTATAAAGTTGTGTTGATTTAAGCGTGATTTCGTATACAGTTTGGACTTGATTGTTTGTCTTAAAAACATGGAAAAAATAATGATAATGATTGCGTTTAAAACAGAGTGAACGTATTTAAAGGCAGGAAGTGTTTGATCGGATTAAAGAAGAATTAACGATTGGCGAGATGGCGTTCTAACCACGGAGACCGTAAACCAGAGAATCAAACAAATCATAAAACTCGGGTTCGAATCCTGACAGAGATTAGGGAGGTACAATTGTATTTACAGAATTATTTAATTACCCTTTTATAGGCGTAGGGAGGGGACCAAAAGTGAACAAATTGCAAGGATTTCGCTAAAAGGAGAAAATGATTAATGTAATGGAATGCCGGTAGGGAGGAGACCGTAAAACTAAACTGATTTAGCTATTTAGTGGGTAACCAGGTAGACTTCACGCTGAGAATGGGAGATGGCTAACTGGATGAGTTTTTTTATATTATTTATTAAATTTCAGAAAACCCATTAAAAGACGGATACAACGAAGAACAGCAACTAAGTTTACAGCCCCTGCCGCCCAAATAATGTTTCAAAAGGGAATGTGTCAATCAGATTATCTATCAGCTGAAAAAGGGAGACGGGCCAGTGACCTTTTCATATGTACGCCGAGGCGCGGTGTACAGTCAGTCGAAGGAGAAGTTTTGCTAGCGTATGACCGCCCGAATAGAAAGCGATCGGATGCAACCAGACAGAACAAAATGAATACTCTTCTTCTGTTATTTGACTTTCTAATTTGATACTTTTCATCTATTGTTTGACTTTCTAATTTACAAATTGGGATGCACAAAAACAAATCTAGAGTCAAAAGGGGGAGATGGTAATCTCCGAAATAAAACTACCATCTGAACAACTTTTCTCAACAGGTTCCTTTCGAGAGGTAGGCAGCCTCTTTAAATTAAATGCCAAAAATCAAACCAATTGTCCGTTTATACCTACCTGAGAGGATAGGTATTCAATAGAAGTTACCCATACCTAATACACGAAGATGCTAGTATCCTCATGAAATAATAACTGGAACCAAATATTAAAATACAGACAGTCCTCATCCTAAATTTGGCATTTCGAGTAAACCTTACATATATCTCACATGATAATTGGCTGAATGGGTAGGCACATAACCTATCGATAGAAGCGGGCTAAATGTCGACAATATCGTCGTGTGTTATCTATGTTATTGACCTAGAAAGGGATGTAAATTCCCGACGACGAGGAATTTACAGCGTTTTCTAGAGGTGGCACGTAACTTAGGACCTTACGTGTCACATTTTCGCGACTAGATTCGTGACAAGGGATGTCATGATTTTCCCCTTCTACACTCAGTAAAGTAGATTTTCCTGGAGGTGCATGAGGTTGGGACAATTCTGAAATTGGTGAGGAGACCTGGTTTTCTTTATTCTGGCGTGACGGTTGCCGATTTGGAACAAGGGTAGACCCGGCCGGTTGTGATATCCAGACACGCAGATATCGATCGCCTTGTTCAAATTATCATCCATCGGTTTTGTTTGGTAAAGAGGAGGAGCCAACTTTAGCTTGAACAAATTCATTCCCTTTCCTCTCCTTCCCCTCCCAAAATATATACATGGATGGCGCCGACAACTAACACCATAAATTTATCGTATGTTTATCACAAATATAAAATCTAACACCTTGTTATACTCACATTACCCTACGACAGGTAGAATCACGTAGCTAGTCGGTGAGCAGGCGAGTCAGAGAATGAGGTTTATGAAATGGCTTTAAAACACAGCGGTAATGGATTCAACTCACTCTATCTCAAAAGAACCGAGGGGTACCACACACATACAAAGATAACTAGGTTTCTATACCGAGAAACAAAAAAGCCAACACAACGTTCGGTGAAACCTTTTTATACTGAACCGTCACGTGAAATGATTACGTTCAAGATCGTAAACCACGTAGACAAACTAGGGTGCACACACTTGAAGGGGTGTGTAATAAAGAGATGGGCAAGGGCTCATAAAGACGGCAGGGAGGACATTCCTACCCCGGATATATGCATAACCAAAGCCTTATGGAAAAGTTACCTATGGGACTTAAAGAAAATCTATCGTAGAAAGAAGAGAAGGAATAGTTTGAAGAGGACAAATCATTACAACGGTGACCTATTTAGATGGATCAAATCTTACATTAGTAACCGTAATCAAGTAATCTTAATCAACGGCGTCTTCTCAAAATCTATCGAGGTAAAATCTGGTGTCCCCCAAGGGTCCCACCTAGGTCCGCTAATGTTCAACATTTATATAAATGACATTGGATCATGTTTTCAAAATTCCAAATATGTACTTTATGCCGATGACATGAAAATATTCAAAGTTATTCGTTCTCTTTCTGACTGCGAAGCGTTACAGAGTGACCTCGATAGGCTTTGCAAGTATTGTAAAGTTAACTGTCTAGATATAAACGTTTCTAAATGTGACACTACGGCATTCACCAGAAATAAACTCGTAATTAAGTACTCATATTCACTCAACAATGAACCTGTCATCTCTAAAACGGAATGTAAAGACCTCGGCGTTTACCTTGAAAGCAAACTTATATTTAATAAGCACATTGACTCAATCGTTAATAGGTCATATAAAATGCTTGGTTTCGTGCTACGTGTAAGTAAAATATTCAGTAATCCGCGTACAATTGTAATGTTATATTTCGCATTAGTCAGAAGTACACTGGAATATGCATCGCCTATTTGGAATCAGCAATATAAACTTTACATAGATAGTATAGAACGAATCCAAAACAAATTTATAAAATATATTACCCACAGATTCAACAATAATTTTGAGTGTACATTTGAAACTTTGCAGCGAAGACGAGCAGTAGCTGACTCAATATTTATACACAGAATTTTAAACAATGAGATTGATTGTTCTGAACTTTTGTCCCTTATTAACTTTAACATACCTTTGAGACGTACACGACATACAGTGCTATTCCACACGCTAAATTATGAAACAAATGCAGCATCTAATTCGACAATTAACCGAGCTCTTCATACTCTAAATAATATTTGTATTAACTCTAACATTGACATTTTTCGGATTCACTGCCCAAATTCAAACGTGGCATCATGTCAATAATTTACAGAATTCAATGCGCATACATACAGACACACACACACACAAACACTCACACACACATTACACACACACCTATAAACTACACAAGTCACCTGGTAATTAAGGAATAAACATACCACTTAGCAGACATTACAAGGAAACATATCATAGGTGCATAACATGAAGTATCTTATTCCTGTATATTGTTTCATCTCTGTAAATTATGTACTGTTTGTTTCAATAATATAAAATAAAAAAAATAAAAAAAAAGTCAAAACAGGTGGTTGGTGTAAATTTTCGCACTCACAAGAGCGCTCCTGTCTGTACAGTGCAAATGCAGGGGATCTATGTCGCTAATCGGTTGGGCAGCATTGTGAGGCGGATTAAGGTAGGTTTTGTATGAAGATATTTATTAATGTGGGTCTTGAAGAGGCCCGGATTATATGAACGAGGTAAGATAGATGCCGTTCCAAGTACTAGCCGTCTCATACAAAAACGAGTAGAAAAAGCGGCCCGTTTTTACGAAGCAAATATCAACTGTGAACGGGTCGGCGCTACTATCTCTGTAGAGCTGGCTCCATTAAAATACCTGCAGAACAGACTCAGCATGTCCAAATTGCGTCTGTGCATTAGAGATGGCAATCGGTCTTTTAACAATGGATTGTCAATTAGACGGACAGCTATCCTTTGTACCGAATTAAGTAGGTTTATCAAGTATTGTAGAGTCCATCTCAGAGGTGGCTTCCATATTCAATTGTTAGGCGTACTTGAGATTGATTGTACTTGAGAACGGGACTCTCAGCCTGCAATACTTGATAAACCGGGAACTTGTATTTAATCACAGTATCGCTTTACCGCGCTGTTTATAGCAATTTAGGCGGAGTTTAATCACAGTATCGCTTTACCGTGCTGTTAATAGCAATTTAGGCGGAGTTTCTCAATTCTCATATCTAACACGGTATCGTCTGAATCTTATTTAATTTTACCGTAACGATAAACTAAGTAAAAAGGTTTGATTTCAACCATCACTCTAAAAGTTTTTATTAACCGTGATCATTATTGGGAACAAATCTTGGAAAAAAATATTACCAAATAATCTAAGTAAAGTTTTGTGTAATTGTTATTATAATGAGATTGCCGCACAATAGTTCTGAGCCAGTTAGACTGACGTACCCGAAATTTGGATTATGTTGTAAGGGGAAGAGGGTGGAGAGGGGAGTACCTAGCTATTCAAATCTAATTATTAAACACAGCTAAAGCCACTGCAAGCAACATTTTGATTCTGATTGGCTGATCTTTTACCAATGTGATACTTACTGAGAGTATCTTCCACTCTGGAACGTGGCGTAAATATACTTTGAATACTATTTTATTAATTCCTACACTCCTTTCTTCGTTCATCCGCTCTACATACCCGAACAATCTAAACTACCTTTCTTAATATTACTAGTTAGGCTTACATCAGTCTTGCATTTTTTGCTAATCTTCGCATTTTCAGAGAGTTATACATGGTTTTACCTAACATTCGCCTCTGAGTTCTCATTTCTACAGCACCCAGTCTAGTTTCATTCTTTGTTTGCTAGTTCCATACCTCATTGTCATACGTCAGGGTTGGGATCAGCACTCTATTGTGAGATGCGAGTGTGTGTTGTACACTTGTATAAATTTATTACATTTAAAAAACCAGTGATTCACCACGTACCTAGATCAAAAAACGCATGGAAAAATGTTTTAGTATATTCAGACATTAATTACTTTACGGAAATTTCTGCCAAAGCCAGCTAATATGATTGATGGCTCTTTCGAAACTTTTCGATTCGTCAAAAATTGCCACACGGCTACTGGATACAGTGTATTAAAACTATTGATGAAGGAAATTAATTACGCTTCCGTATATCACCGAATTACTAAATATTTTTAAAGCAGCAAAGGGGTGCTGACAGAGATTTATTGCTTTGATTCTTTTCACTTACAAAGTTAAATATACCCTTTCACAATTTCAATATATAAATAAAAATATTCATTAATCAATATATATTACAAAAGTACGTGCACGATGTACGATTCCGCTAAATGTTATAAAAGAGTCTCGGTACGATCGAGGGAGTTATATGGCGTGGTAGCCCTCTATCCCCCATCCATGAATATGGTTCAAGTTTTTACCTGAAGGGCGTTCTTTTGAAGATATAAGGGCTGGAAGTATCGCCCTTACTTTTAGAACAGTCCAGAATATTAGAGAGCATTCCACAACATTCCAGAACATCCGGAACATTCTAGAATGTTGTGGAATGTTTGGGATTTGTCTGGAAAGTTCGGGAACATCCCGGAACATCCCAGATCATAATGAAATAAACACGGGATAACAGACCGTTTCCTGATAAACTTTTAGTAAATTCGTAATAAAGAATACATTAGTATATATAAATAGTGTAAAACAAAGTCACTATCCGCGTCTGTCTGTTAGTGCGCTTAGTTCTGCTGAACTATGCAATGGAGTTTGTTAGGGTTTTCACTATCATTTAGAAAATTTCTTCCGGAAGGTTTATAAATATAAAACATGGATATTATATTTTTTGAAAGTAGAAAAAAGTTGATCAACTCCGGGTACAAGTCAGCTAGTAAAATAATCAATTATTCGTTAATTAACTCTATTTCTAAAAAAAGTTACAAATGTAACACAAAAACAAAATTTATTTTTCAATGAAATTCCATTAGAGGTATTGAACGTAGCAGGAAAAAGTAGATATGAAATTAAATAGAAATAAATTTACTAACATAAAAATTAAATACTTTGTATACACCACTTTTAACAAATTATTATTATTAATACACATTTTAGAATATTTTTTGAGTTATCTATGTGATGGTTTGAAAACTCAAATAAATAAACGAGACGAGCGTATTCCGAAAAAGTTTTTTGTTTGGACTAACAGCGTGAAATGCATTACAGGCAGGCCTTTAAGTAAACACGTTCCCACGGGAAGGAATGCTGGGAGAGAAGATGGCAGGATGAAGTCAGTCGGGATTTGAACTTGGATATGTGGACAGCTCCAAGAAATCAATCAGATCAGTGGTGATGATGTGAAATTACGCTTAGTTAGTGAATTCAGACGGTGTTAAAAATTATTTGTTTAATATTAAATTAAAGTGAAATATTATTGAACCGGTGAAGTGAAAGTGGTTGGACTCAGTGAGGATAGAAATAATAATAATAACAATAATAATAATTGGATAATTTGTAGAGCGCCGCTTTGTGAAAAATCACCTCAAGGGCGCTAAGTGTTGTGCGATCTCGATCATGTTATAAAATGTGTTAATTTAAACGTGATTTCGTAAATAGTTCAAACTAAATTACTTATCTTAAAAACATAGAAATAATAATAATAATAATTGCGTTTAAAAACAATGTGAACGTGTTTAGCAGCAGGAAGTGTTTACATCGGTTAATCGAGCTAGGGAGGAATAAATAATTAGCGAGATGGCGTTCTATCCACAGAGATCGTAAACCAAAGAATCAAACAAATTATTAAATAAGAGTGTATGTAACTCTGAGATAAATCATAAAACTGCGGGTTTGAATCCTGACAGAGGTTTTAGGGAGGTACAATTTTATTTACAGAATTATTTAATTACCCTTTTATAGGCATGGGGAGGGGACCAAAAATTGAACAAATTGCAAGGACTTCGCTAAAAGGAGGAAGGAATGCCGAGAGAGAGAGAGAAGATAAACTAAACTGATTTAGCGATGTAGTGTGTAACCAAATAAGCTTCATACTGGGATTGAGAGGAAACTAACAGAGTGAGTCATTTTATATTATTTATTGAATTCTAGAAAACCCTTTAAAAGACGGATGCAACCGAAGAACAGGAACCAAGTTTACAACACCTGCCGCCCAAATAATGTTTTAAAAAGGAATGCGTCAGACAAGGTTATCTATCAGCTGTAAGAGGAAGACGGGCCAATGACCTTTTCACATGTAGGCCGAGGCGCAGGGTACAGTCAGTCGAGAGGGAGGTTTTGCTAGCGTATGACCGCCCGAATAGAAGGCGATCGGATGCAACCAAACAGAACAAAAATGATACTTTCATCTGTTATTTGACTTTCTAATTTACAAATTGGGATACACAAGAACAAATCTAGAGTCAAAAAGGGGAGATGGTAATCTCCGAAATAAAACTACCAACCGAACAACTTTTCTCAACAGGTCCCTTTCGAGAGGTAGGCAACCTCATAAAATTAAATGCCAAAATCAAACAATTATCCGTTTATACCTACCTGAGAGGATAGGTATTCAATAAACGATACCCATACTTAATACACGAGGGAGCTGGTAACCTCATAAAATAATTACTGGAACTCAATATAAAAATACAGACAGTCCTCTTCCTAGTAAGTCCTCTTCCTCTTCGAGTAAACCTTACATATATCTCACATGATAATTGGCTGAATGGGTAAGCACACAACTTATCGATAGAAGCTGACTTAATGTCCACAAGATCGTCGTGTGTTATCTGTGTTATTGACCTAGAAAGGGATGTAAGTTCCCGACGACGTGGAATTTACAGCGTTTTCTGGAGGTGGCATGTAACTTGAGACCTTACGTGTCACATTTTCGCGACTAGATTCGTGACCAGGGATGTCATGGTTTTTCCTTTCTACATTCAGTAAAGTAGATTTTCCTGGAGGTGTAATGAAGTTGGGGCATTTCTGAAATTGGTGAGAAGACCTGGTTTTCTTTATTCTGGCGTGAAGGTTGCCAATTTGGAACAAGGGGAGACCCCGCGAAAGCCCGTCAGACCCGGCCGGTTTGGATATCCAGACACGCAGATATCGATTGCCTTGTTCTAATTATCATCCATCAGATTTGTTTGGTAAAGAGGAGGAGCCAACTTAGTTTGAACAAATTCATTTCCGTTCCTCTCCTTTCCCTCCCAAAATATATACATGGATGGCGCCGACAATTAACACCATAAATTTATCGTATGTATATCACATATATAAAATCTAACACTTTATCATACTCACATTACCCTACGACAGATAGAATCACGTAGATAGTTGGAGAGCAGGCGAGTCAGAAAACAAGGTTTATGAAATGGCTTTAAAACACAGCGGTGATGGATTCAACTCACTCTATCTCAAAAGAACCAAGGGATACCACACACATACATAGATAACTAGGTTTCTATACCGAGAAACAAAAAACCAACACAACGTTCGGTGAGACCTTTTTATACTGAACCGTCACGTGAAATAATTACGTTCAAGGTCGTAAAACACGTAGACAAACTAGGATGCGCACACTTGAAGGGATGTGTAATAAAGAGAGGAGCAAAGGCTTGTACAGACGTCAGGGAGGATATTCCTACCCCGGATATACACATAATCAAAGCCTTATGGAAAAGTTACCTATGGAACTTAAAGAAAATTCATCGAAAGAAGCAAAAGTTGGAAAAGTGCAGATCATTACATCTAATACATTAAATAAATAGAATTATTTTTGTAAATTTTGAAATTTCTCACAATTAATTAAGTATTTTATTACTTTTATAAACCATAAAATAATAGTAGCCACTTAAATATTTTTTATGTTTTCGAAAAAAAACAGTAAGTATCAGGGTTATATAATTTGTTTCGATATAAATAATTTAATTTAATTAATTTCACATAAAATCCATTAATGTATGAGAAAAAACCAGGAGGCCTAGTGCAACATTTTGATGTATGGGAAATGTCAGTATTTGACGGTATTTTTAATTTTGCAGGGTATTTGGTTCAACTCTTTTTTTTCTGTATTTTGTCGATAAACATGGTTTCCGAAAATTTTACAGTGATTTAAAAATATTTGTCTTATTTTAAATGAAGGAAGACGAAACGGAGTTTCAAAAATCAATCAGGATATTTTAGCAACTGTCTATAATAACTGTAATTATTCATAAAATCAGCCCTCAAAAACGAATTCATTTGACGTCTCCATTCATAAATAAATAAACAAACCACCCACCATAGATAAACCATATCTTCGGGCTTTATGTATGAAACAAATTGGACCTAAAAGACCATAGATATGCCAATTATAGACATTAAAACTCTCATTCTGAGACTATTTATTATACTCTACGCCAATGAAAAACTCGGAAAGTTTATTTACAGTTTCAGAATTTTTCATTGGTGGATACAGTTAGGCAACCATATGACGTCACAATGTTTCGGTTCAAATTATTAGATCGGAGTTATACCCCCCTTCTTTTATTTCTAAATGTCTCAGTGTTGCCATCGTATGGCAATTTTTTTCCAGATAAATTTGTCAATATAGACAAAAACACTATTTTCTTAGTATTGTGAAGAGCTTAATATTTAAATTGTTTGTAATATGGAGTAGAATTTGGAATTAATGGACTCTTGTTAATGCACCACATTTAAATATCTCCACAAAATCACATAGCTGTAAAAAAAAAACAATTACTATTTGTGACAGATGATGGAATAGTATATACAAACATAACCATATACGGAAGAAAACAAGACATACAAACGTTCGAAAAAATCAATCGCAATTATTTGAGGTTTAGGTTGGGAATCTTTTACATAATATCGTGTTTGTAATTGGGTATACATTTTCCTCTCATTTATGAAATGGTCTAATGGAGCAGGGTTGGGCTTGGTTGGATGGGGGGGGGGGGGGGGTCGGGTCGGATAACAAACTGTAAAGATTAAATCACCGCATTCGGGGGTGATTAATCGATGTGCATTCACGGGGTGGAATCACGATGAATAATTATAGAGAACGTGCATGGAACTGGAAAAATTTACTAGCCCCGAGTATATTATGAAGTGCTGAAACTAATGACACCGTTCTTTTTCTGTGGGATGACAGGATTGTTTATTTTTTTCTAAATTTTTTTTTATTTATCATCATGCATTAAGGATCAAAATAATAATGTGATTTTAAACTGACTTTAACAGGGCAAGCAAATACAAAATAATATTAATAGAAAGAGCTTCGTGCTGTTAATTGTGATGAGCACCATATTTATATATTTATATGTTTTGTGAAAAGAAATCCATACTTCACCTTCTTAACTTAAAAATACACATTAAAAAAAATAGCATTATTGTTCGCTACATAACTTACATAAGTACATTTTAATTTACTCTCTAATCCAAAGAGCATACAGTTTTTTTCTTAAATACTCGTAAATTCATTCTATTTACTGTTGTCAAGATATCGGCAAAGAGATTTTATATGTGCACACCCTCGTGGTCTATGTATCTTTAACAACTTTCAGTATTTACTGAAATTGTGTACAGTTTATTATTTTGTCTTTTGTAGTGTTGTATTCGTATGTATTAAACTCCCGGTACTGACGTTATGTAATTGGCACTACGACTTTTTTTCCTTGATATTTAGCTGGCAACGTCATTTTTATCATGAGCTGAAGGGCTTAAAACAAAACAAAGTTTTAAGCTTGTTTTGAAATACAGAAATTTGTTATTTAGCGGTGAGATATTTTATTCTGATAAAACAATATTATAAAATTAAAATAAATTAAATTCTTAAGAGTGATTTATTTTTCGGGTATTATGTCGTTTTGCGCTTCCTCATTCTTTAGCCAATGTTTAGGACAGCTTTACAGTGTCCATCGTCCATCGGGGCAAATGTGATGCTATTGACGATATTGCTTTTGGCCGTGAAAATCTCAAATCATATTTGATTAATTGATAGTTAAAAAAAAAGGATATGAAACATAATTTTTATTAGAGATATCCGACATAATATTTGTGTCCGTCTGTTGTTTTTGTTGTAGGGAATTAATTTCTATAAAATCTTGCGACAATCAATCTAGGCAAGTGCTCATATTACAGATATAAAAATATTGCCTTTTATTATTTTGTAAAACATGAGAGATCTGTAGTATTTTTCAAAGCACTCAAGCAATTTTGCACGTTCTTTTGAATAAAGTGTAGTGAGTATGTAAATAAAACAATAGTACTTTACAAAATTAAATAATGTATCACTATTATTTTCTTTGTTCGAAAAATATTTTTCTAGATTTTGCTTAGGCAAACAAGTAAACAAAAACATGACAAAAAAATCTTTTTCAATGTAAATATAGGAGTTTTTAATGGAAGTAGTTGTAATAATTTATTACTCGTGTATTAGGAATTTAAAAGTACGGTCATTTCTATTATCGCAATTTTATAGCGCTGTCATTTAGTCATTGTGATTTTTTTTAATGTGATTACCGCTTAAAGTTCCCTGTACTCCTGTTTGGACTGAGTGTCCGGAGCTAATGGGACTATGGCATTCTCAATTGGGGTACGTCGAGGCTAAAGAGAGTGAAGATGGTGAAGAAATGGGAGAGTTGAAGGTTCGAGAGTTCTCGTACCTTACTATTCAGATGTAGGGGAGGCCGGGGACAGTTGTAGCAATTTAATGTTTACCTTTATCTCCGTCTTATGTATGAGGCTTATGAAAAAATACTCATTTGCAAGGGCCGATAATTTAGTTGTCTACTAAATTCTTATATAATTATTTCTGTCTTATAGACTTCTTATCTTATAGACTGTTTTTTGCATTGGCTCCACACAGGAGGAAAAATAATCTCTCAGGTCCTGTGTTATCTTTGATGCTGTGTGTAGGGCCTTTTTAGAGGAAGGAAGTAGAGGAAGTTCTAAAGAGGAAGGAAAATGGTGTGAGGGGTGGGTAGAAATCTGGTGGTCAATGTGTTCAGGAGCGAAGGACGTATGAATCCATCCCTCCGAGAGTCCGGCTGAAGAGATCAAAGGGTCTCCCTCAACCAGTCTCTTCCAATCCGGCCCACTACGCAGCATGTGGGGAAATGCATTCGACACCAAGACCTAGACAAACCTAACTCCACGAACCCGGGCACCCCTGCTAAGTCACCTAATGTAGCGAAACACTTGGAGTGACCTATGGCAGGGGTGTAAGTTATCCAATAAATGGATCTCGGGGTGGCGGTACCCAAACTCGCCTCCCAAATTGCTAATAACTATAACGTATCCTGGAGTGTTACAACTAACCCCGACCCCGGGGGTCAGTTGTACCAGTAGTGGAATTTTAATCAAAACACAGAATTTTTAATTTTTTTATTTAGACATAATAAATTAATATTTTCCGTGAGGAAATCAGTTATTTTATTAGTTTCTAAAATTACTTTTCTCGACGACTTATAGAATTCATTGAGCACAATGTGGTAGAGTTATCCCTGTGATATAACTATCTACAAAAAAAAATATTTTTTTACATTATAATAATATAAAATTTGTCATATTAGTTTTATTAAACTCTACAAAAAATAAAAGAAAATGTCCCAGATGTGACCGTTTCCTTTTCTGATTTTTCTGTTTCAGATTTGCGTTTAAGAATCACTAATATTGTCTTCAATATTTAAATATTATAATTTGAGGTTTTACTCAATAAGTTATTCCGAAAAATAATATACTCTACAAAAAATGTTTTTTTTTTTGTTTTTGAACGAAAATATACGAAGTGAAATTTAAATATTCGCCTTAATACTACTGACCCGTGGTGCAATTGTCCCCGGTCTCTTCTACTTATCAAACATGTCCAAAGCCATTTCAAGCATTCTTAATGATTATCTTATTACAGGGTTAATTAATTTTGTTTCGGTAAATATGATGTGTCACGTGGTCGTCAAATCAATCAATCTCAATAATTTTATGAGACAAATAATGATAACCCTTTTTTCATCATTATTTATTCAATTTTCTCATTAAATGATGCCACGAATTAATTTTGAACCTATTGAAGAAGTTATTATTTTTCTCCGTAAGTAATTGAGTTTCTGTCAAAACAATAATAATTTAGTAATTAACTTTTCGTTTAAGAAATCAATCACAAAATAACTCAGATTTTCGATTATTTTATTTTTGTAAACATCTTAATCAAAAAGGGCTCGCTTCGTTAAATAAAACAACGAATTCTTTTCTTTGTGATGTATGAAATGAATTTCTCGCATAATTTTCCAGCATAGCGCAGTCCCAGTGGACATCATAAACAAATAATAAAAACCCGTATCAATCATCTGATACATGCCTCCTTCTGTATCATGCAAGGAATAAAAGAATATATATTTATAAATACAAATAAATATCACACATATGAGCGAATCTAGGCAAAAAAAATAGTCGAAATATGCAACATTTACTTCCTCCGTAATAATTTTAACGATTTTCACGGAATTGGGGCATTTCACTTGAGTCTCCGCGTAAAAAATATTGTACGGACTCTACTATGGGTATATTTGAATAGTGAAGGATTTAGCATTTTAGCGCAGTAAACTTTTTCAATTTTGCACGATTTTTGTCCTGAAAACCATATAAATTGGTGAAATAAAATAATCGGGCAATTCAAATATTAGTTGGAATAATTTTTAATAAAAAAAATAAATACGTACAATTATGCCATTACCGTTAATTGAAATCAATTACAAATGGCATTGTTGTATTATACTAGATTAGCCCTGTCTAGTTAAATTCATTTTAAAAATCACGCCGCGTACGTCAAAAATATGGAGATGAACTTAACAACCCAACTCTGTTTAAACTCCTTGTACAAGCGTTCAAACTCGTAAGCGAAACCACGGAGAATTCGATGTCAGAGGTGTTGTAATATGGACATAATTCAAATTTAAATATTTGGAACTCGGTTATTTTTGTGATTGAAAAAATGAACTTGCCCAGCATAGCTGAGAAGCAAAATAGACCAACAAAAGGTAAAACGCAATGCACAGTGCCCATTTCGCATTGCGACATAATGCGTGGGCCTTTACATAAATGTGCATGTGAACCAAACCAAAATTGTGTTGGGGTTATTTTTAAATGAATATGCCGTGTCTAGTCTAATTATTTAGTCTATGACAAATGGACATTCAAATGTATTTAAATTAAAATAAATTAATTGCATAAAATTTAATTATTGAAGACATATTGTTTTAAAGAAATTAGAGGATATCTAACTAACTAACCATCATGCCGTTTCCCCGCAGGGGTAGGCAATGAGGACGGACCGCCAAACAACTCGGTCTTGGCACACACTTCTTGCCTCATTCACATTCATAGATCGTCTAATACAGTAGTTTTTTTTTTCAGAATATTTTTAAAATGTCTCTTGACAGAGAGCAGTATTCGGGTTTTATCATTAATGCTTCTGATTTCTTCTGGTAGACGATTGAAAAAAGTTCTTCCCTGGTAAGTATAATGATGTTGTGCAAAAGACGTATTTAGTTTTGGGCATAGAAAAACATGTCTAAGTCGCGTTCTGTTTTCATTTAAAAATTGATATTTATCTTTTTCTTTTATAATTTGGATTAATGAGTTTTTAATATATAGGTCTTTAAATGTAGGTACTTGCAATTCTTCAAACAGGCGTTCTGTTGGGTAGTCAAAGGATTTTTTTAATATAATTTTAATAATTGTTCTTTGTATAATTTCAATTCGAAGAAGGTTACATTTATACGCGGATCCCCAACTAATAATAGCGTATTGTAAAGTGGATTGAACTAAGGCATAGTAAATTAAATATAGATTTTTTATCGACAGAAAGTTTCTAATTCTTAAAAATATATATATTAATTTTCTAATTTTGTTTACTACTTGACATATTTGTTCCTTCCATTTCAGATTTTTATCAATAATTACTCCTAGATATTTAATTTTATTTGTTGTTTTTAGTACTGTACAGTTTGATTTGCAATAGTTTTGGCTGTGAATTTTAGTATTATTATGTATGACAATGTTAAAATTTTTAGGAGTATCATTTGTATGGATTGCAAATGGAATTACAAATGTCTTTTCTTTATTAAGTGACAGTAAATTAGTGTCGAAAAAATTCTTGATCGTGTTGATGTCTTCTGTGGCCTTTAATTCTACATTTTCCCAAGTCGTATCACTTATTATTAATACTGTATCATCGGCGTATGACGTAATTTGACCATGTAAGGGTTGAAAAAAAATATCGTTTACATATATAGTAAATAGAATTGGTCCAAGCACTGTACCTTGGGGGATTCCAAAGCTTGTAATCTCTTGATCACTATTAACACGATTGATTTTTACTACTTGAGGACGGTTTTTTAAGTAGTCGGTGATCCATTTAATTGCGTTGCCTTTTATGCCAATATTATTCAATTTTTTTAATAACATCTCATGGGATATGCTATCGAATGCCTTTCTAAGGTCAATAAATATACCCGCACATTTTTTACCTTTATCTAATGATTCGTAAATGTATGAAGTTACGTTAGCAATAGCATCTTGTGTGCTGAGTGATTTTATAAAGCCAAACTGGTTTTTGTGTAATATTTTATTATTATCTAGAAATTTTACCAATTGTTTTTTTACTATTTTTTCAAAGATCTTTCCTATATTAGAAATTAGACATATTGGGCGATAATTCGTTGCTTGATGTGGATCTCCAGATTTGTAAATAGGTGAGATTATTGTGGTTTTGTAGTTCATTGGAAAAATTCCATTTGTTAAACTTAAGTTTATTAAATGAGTGATAGGTTTTATTAAGTGAGGTTTCATAGTTTTTAACATGTGTGTCGTAATAGAATCAAAACCGGGGGACGAACCTCCTTTCATATTTTCTATTATTTTCGAGATTTCACATTCTGTTGTTGTTTCAAACATTGAAAGTATATTACGTTTCTGTATATTTTTATTTTTATGGTTTTCTTGGTTTGAAGGCTTATGAATATTTTTCGCAAGATTTTTCCCAACATTTGCAAAGAAGGAATTAAATATGTTTGCACATTGTTTAGGCTGTATATTGGCATCTATAATTTTTTTATCATGTTCAATGTACTTAATGTTTTGTGTTTTTTTTGTATTTTCTATGGCGAAATTAACAGTTTTCCACATTTGTTTATGGTTATTTTCTGAAGATAATATTTTATTTTTAAAATACTCTTCTTTACTTTTTTTAGTATAAGATGTTAATTTATTTTTATATTTTTTATAGAAAATATATGCTTTTTCATCTTGGGGATTTTTTAAAGTTATTTTGTAAAGTTTTTCTTTATTTCTGATAGATATAATAAGTCCTTTGGTAATCCAAGGTTTTAAACATCTTAATTTTGATTTTATGTATGTTGTTATCTCAGTTGTCGAATTTTTAATGTGTTGTGACATAATATTTTCGAAGTTAGTCGAACAAATTTCAGTATCATCACTGTTTAAAACATTATTCCAATCTTCCTTTTTTAATTTTTCAGAGAGAATAGTCATATCTATTGTTGATTTTTTGGTTATTAAATTATGTTTTTTATGTTTAATATTATTATTATACAGAAGTAAGCATGAGTGATGATCAGTTATGTTAGTTTTCCAAACAATTGATTTTATTTTGTGAAGATCTTTAATGTTTACATTTGTCCAAATGTGGTCTAAACAAGATGGAGTATGTTCTTTTATTTCCCTAGTATTTTTATTTATGCAAGATATAAAATTTTGTTCAGTCATACAATTGATGTATTCATTTTTGTTATTATTTTCTATTTTTTCATTAATATTAACGTTAAAATCTCCTACGACGAAACAAAGTTTATTTTTTAATTTTAATAATATGTATTTGAGGTCATTAATAAATGTAATAATACTCGAGCCATGCGTTCTATAGATAGCTATTAGATGGTATATGGATTTGCCGAGTTTGAAATGTACTTCGATGCAGTTTACTAAGTGTATTGGATGTTCTATTATGTTAACAATACTAAATTTATTGCTTGCAAATATTATTATTCCCGAATTTTTATTGATGTCTACTTTGGTAGAAATATAGTTGTACTCAGGTAAGTGGTAAGACGGTGACTCAGCGTTCGTAAATGTTTCGGATAACACTATAAAGTCCGGTTTTTTAATTAAATTATTTATATTTAGAATTAATTCATCAAAATTTTTTTGAATTGAACGGATGTTTATGTGCATAATAATTATATCATTGATGTTTTTAGAAATAATTTTGTTACACGAATCGGTACATATACATTCATATTCTTGAATTTTAATATTTAAATCTAATTCGTTACTTAAGAAATCATCCATTTAATGCATTTTCGGTTGTATTTTACAAAATTATTTAAAAGATTTTTATTCAATGTCGTAGTTAATTCTTTCTTTGGCTAATTTAAGCATGTAAGATCGGAACTTACATGTTTCGCTGTTTGTTCGGTGGTCTACTTCATTCATTTTACTGTTCAAGGAGTTTATTTCTTTCTTCTTGTTAGCTGAGTTGCAGTTAGCGCATTTGGGTGGCAGTTCCAGGGATTTACACTCGGAGATGGGATGATCTTCTGAACAGTGCTTGCATGTTGGTTTATTCATTCTATTGTAGCATTTTTGTGCTGTGTGTCCAAATCTTTGACAGTGGAAACATTGGGTAAGAGGACTGCAGTCTTCTACATAGATTCTCATGAATCCTAGATGAATTTTTTTTTTATTAATAAGATGTAGTCTCATTTCGGGATTTGTTTGTAGTATTAAGTTTTTGCTGTTAGTTTTTTTGTTTGTAATGATGGCCTTAACTTGTAATATTTCTTTGTCTTGGTATTTTTCACATATCATTTTGATGTCGTTGTTTTGTTCAATGATGTCTTCTAAGAATTCTTTTTCGGTATAGTCTTTGTCAAGACCTTTGAATATTACGCATGGATCCGTTTTCAGAAGTACCTCCGCTATTATGGTTTTGTCGACTTCATTTATCTTATCTTTTAATTTTTTTGCGTCTTCTTTTTCTGGGCATGTTATTATAAGGTTTTTTTTTGTTTTTTTAATTTCGCATACTCGAATTCCCAACTGCGATATTTTAATCTTTTGTATTTTCTCTCTTATTTTTTCAGTGTCTTCTTCTTTTAAGCTTTTAATTATTATAGGAAATCGTTTTTCTTGCGTTTGTGATATTAAGTTTTTTACTGCAGAAGAGTATGAAAATGGGTATTTTTGTGATTGGTTTTTTTCTTGAATATCACACTTTTCTTGTAATTTAGCTAATTCTATTGCCATGTGCGATATCATTTCCATGATGTTATTTATTTCTTTCATCATTTTTGATTTGGTTTCTTTGGTAAGTTTATTTTCTTCGATGATTGTATGTAAGTCACTTATGTTTTGTTTCGCCTTTGTTATGAAGGCATGCGGATCAACCGCTTCCTCCTTTTTTTCAGGTTAAAAAAAATTATTTTCCGTAAATTTATGTATTTATATAATTTGTCTTGGATTGAAGGTGTTATTTTATTTATTCACCGCTTGCGGCGCTCACTCGCGTCCAACACCGTTGGAGGTTTGGGCGACACCAGCGAATTGGCCAGCTTTAGGTGGCCAGCAGCGGTGTGTAGTTCAGTCGGTGTCCAGCAGGAATTGGCCAGCCTTAGGTGGCCAGAACTTCTTATTCTAGCGAACATATTTTCGTAAAATTAAAATGAAGTCTTATGATTCAATCAAATATTTTTCTTATAGTGAGGTTATGATCACCAGGCAAACGCATATATTTTTAATTTCCTAAAACGGGTTACTTAGACCAAAAACCGTCACTGATACGTTGTCTATGGTATTTCTAAAATACATTAATATATTATTTTTTTTAATGTGAAACCGCACAAGTGTCCCAACTGCTCTCAACCGTCTGGAGCCAGTGAGACTATGGCATCCCCAATCGGGGTATGTTGTGAGGCTGAAGGTAGTGGGGAGGTAAGGAGATGATAAATAATAAGGTGGGGAAGTACCCGGCTTCAGTAGAGCGATACTTAGAGTATATCTTCCTCTTTGGAATGTGGTACAATTATATTATGTATCATATTAAATGAGTAATTTGTGAAATAACAAATAAAATTTAATTGCGCACACCAGGATTTGAACCCGCGATCTCCAGATTGTTAGTCGAGAACCTTACCCTTCGACCACGGAGGCCGTCAATCAAAATAAACTTAAAAAATTTAAATGTACCATTCCATGTAAAACCTCAATTGTATTTGTGTATCATAGAAGGTTTCCGGTCGAGGGTCTTAAGCTGTAAGTCGGTTTTGGAATAGTTTAAAACGCCAAACCGCGTACAAACACACAACACGGCTGGAGTTTTTACTCAATTCTATTTCACAGTGCTACTGGAATAGAATTAATACTTCAGCATTTAAAATATTTTTACCAACAAGTCCTCACGACATGGTGATATTACATGAAATTTCGGTAAGCTCACGAGTTATGTAAAATATGGTACATATTGCTTATTAAAAAGAAGTGCCGTTTTTGAAACAAGATTAAATTAACTTTGGCAATTCTATATAATAATTTTTTTTTATATCAGAAAAGAAAAATATTAACAAAAAAACTTATCGAAACATTTTGACACGAAATGTCCAAAATTTTTGAAGAATTCGATATTTATAAACCACACTCCTATTGTGTAGGTAATTAGTAAGAAAATTATCACTTCTCTTTTTATGCCGTTTATGCAATAAAAAATATAAATACTTTTTTAAACTTTCAACTGTCAAGGAAAAAATTCGGCCAATTCGTGATCATGAACTTTGACAATATTTATTTTATCCATTAAATAAAGTATGAATATTTGAGATAAACTGAGAAGAATAATTATTTATCTTTCCAATGACGAACAAATCACGTGTCTAGTCATTATAGAAAAAAAATATTAAGATACTTTAACAATTTATGGACGCCCTGGTCAGATCTGTCCTTCAGTGCCTCTAATGGAATATAATGTTTGTGGCTAGTAATGTCCTTCTGAGGCAATCAAATTATCACTGATACTTATGACGTGTTGTTTCACAGAAATTCAAACCTAACTGTTATGTCTCTGCTTTACTTGGAGATTTCTGTGTTGGGAACTCTTTCATAAAGTAAAAGGTTATTTTACTATAATTGTGTTTATTTACGTAACAATTAAAAAGTCTGGATTTAGCTACACCATTCATTACCCGAGGGTTGGTAATTCTCTGTTTCTAGAAGCTTGTTGTCTGTCAATAATATCCCACAGGCAATTGCTACACTCTAGCGACATCTGTCGGACTCTGGAGTAAGCTTTATGACTAGTGCCATCTATCACTTGAATACCCAACTTATTACCATACATCACACTAAAATTCATCATCAAATGGAAAATTAGCGCCTTTTTTTTGGAAGTTGGTAGGTCCCCGTTAAATGCCGATTCTAAGGGCGGGTTGTTTCACAGAATTTGAACAATTCATCAAATTTAAAAGTTGATTTTCAAGTTCTGTGAAGGTTCTATTCAAGTTCTGTTATAAAATTATTTTTTTCAAAAAACTAAAATAATGACAAAACTTGAATAGAACCTTTACAAAACTTGAAAATTATCTTTTAAATTTGATGAATTAGTCAAATTCTGTGAAACATCCCATCCATATAAACATCGTTTTAGCTTTGAACAAATTGTGAACAGGAGAAGGGGATAACTTTTTTCAGTTTATTACGATTTGGTGGAAGGCTGAAACTCACCTAGAATCGGCGGTTAGAGCCATTCAAATGTAAAAAAAAAAAAAAAACAAAATGGAACTGAATGGTCATTTCATGACTGTTACAAGTGAATTTCTACGAAACGACTTGACCTGTTTTTCAAAGACAATTAACTGTATATTTAACTAACTGAGTGATGAGAGAAAATACGTAAGGAGCTTATTCAGTTTATATTACAATTGGTGCATACAAAACATCCCCCATCTCTAGCCTTATTTCGTTTCATTCCAAAGCATAATTCTACCCAATTAGTTGCATTGAAGTAGAAACGGGTGCCTTGAAAATGTATTCATAAAGAGAGAAGCGAGCACTGCGTCTCCTCATTTTCAAACTTAATTAAACTGTCTATGTTCTTTAGTAACACTGATGAGCCATTCTCTAGAGGTCTGATAATAATAAAATTGCATTTATATAGTACAGTAAAGTGTTCTTTTCGTGATCCATACAGAAATGAAGGAAAACATAAAACCCCGCAATGATCTAGACAGCAGATAGACCGATTAAAATATTGTTTTTGACCAAGAACGAGTTTTTAACTAGGAGGAGAAAAATGAATATTGCTGATTTATTAAAAATCTCTTCAAATTATCGGTAAGCCTGTTAAAAACAAGACTGCAAGCCGCTTTCTGATAAATTGTTAGTAAATTCATCATAATATCGGAACAAGCGTTCGAGCACCTGTGTTTGTACTAATAATATATCACGACGAAATGCAAAAATGTAAGGATTTTTATGAACTCGTATTCGGAAATCATGATAGACAAAATTGGTATTTTAGTTAAAGTTTATCATAATACCTATAATTATTCGTTAATGGCCAAAAATCCTGTTTAAAAGAAATACGAATAATTTGAAGAGATTCTTAATAAATAAGAAATATTTTTTATCAGGAAGTGGGTACTTAAATACCTACCTACTTCAATACAAATTATGTAACATTTTTTTTAATATCAAATATGGAATTACACAATTCTTAATTTTTTAAAATTATTTATTTATTAATAAACATATACCGTCCTACTCATAATAGACGAAGGGATGAGATCTGGTTAGTATAAATCGTTACTCATAATCACGCGAATGTGTACTGCGTACACCAGTCATCATAATACAGCAGCATTAGTGGCTGACAGATTTTTAAACCGCCCGACCTCTAGGATAAGGGACGTATTACGATAGTATTAAGACGGAAATCGCGGACTTTATTAACAATCTGGCTGATTTGATAAATATCGATCTGTCGCGCAATGAAAATGGTAATAAGAATAATACCCATTTTCAGCACTCTCAGAGGAATATTTTAAATCGTAATATGGATTTATCAAAGCGAATACGGAACGCATAATCGAATTTAGAAGCAATTTAAAACAGACCGGGTTTATGATATCGCAAACGTCATCTGAAGAAAACGCGAAATGCGAAAATGACCGTGTTTATGAGGATTGGAACAAAGTGGCGCCAGTCTAAACAAATCTTTCATTAATATTATTATGAGTAAAGATTTTACCCCAAGCAGTATACGGCCCAATTCACTGTATAACTATACCAACACTGCAGCGGCGTATTAGGCAATAAGAAGTAAGACTGATAATGTTACATCATTTATAGAAAATATGTCATTACGTTTATTATAATGGTTCACAAATTGTTACTTATTAGATGTTCCACCATAGTCAAGCTAGGCTTATGTGTTTGGGGAATATGTTATAATGTTCATTATGTATATGTTAAAGTATTCAGTTTCGATTTTCAGTGTATTTTATAAGGCGAAATAATCTTAATTTATGTTCCCGATACTTTCTGGTAATGTATTAAAAAGCATTACTGCAAGAAATTTATAGTTGAATTGCCCCAATGTTCTGAAAATTGACACTTGTCTGAGTTTTCTATTGTTTTTAAATGGTGCAGTTTTATTTAGAACGTCATCTTTGTAAATTTAAATTATTGCATAGTTAAAGTATAATGTATTTATTTATCAAACTTTAAATTCTCAAACAGAAGTTCTGATGAATATGTATTTGGCGTAAGTAGATTCGTTATTAAAATAAATTTTTGTGCCATGTAAAGCGTATTTTTCAAAAGAAAAGTCACTATCTCAATAAAAATTGTTGTTTTTTTTTACTTTCTTCAGGATGGTATATACCATCATATTGAAAAAAAAATGTGAATACGAGAGACTTTAGTCACGGCGAGAGTGTTGAAAACTATCCCAAAATTCAAACAAATTAAAGTTTATGGCCGTAATGGATTTTTTGTCGTTTCGCCGTGACTAAAGTTTCTCGTCTGCGGCGCTACGAAAGAGTCCAAATAAATACGACGAATTCAAATTTGAAAAAAGAATCTTTATTGAAACACATTTTGAGTTAGCCACCGTAAAAGTTATAGAAAGGCGTGATTGAATAATAAATTTGATCCATCAGATTTCCGGAAACAGAAACGGAACCCAACAAATTTACACATATACGAAGTCCAAAACGGTCGAATTAAAACAGGACAGAAGAAGTTGGTAAAAATTGAGCTTACTTCGGGCACACGGACACGCCCACAGCATGTTTCTATCGGTATATCTCTTCAGTGTTTGGGAGACTATAGAGCAGATATTACAAGGAATGAAAAGATTATTTCAGTGTTAAAAAAAGAACACAGTTTAAAAAAACGGAGTAGCGCTTTTGAAAGGTGATCTGTTGAAAATGGAGGATTTGAAAACTTCTAAGGGCAAATACGTTTCAGTATCATAATATTAAATTTAGCGCCAATAGAGTAGACAAAATATACTAGCGCTAAACTTAATACCAAAGGAGGAAATGGAATTAGCAGCAACATAAAACATATGAAAAAACTTTTAACTTTGCGCTAGAAAATGGATAATTTAGATAGTAATGGATCAATAAACCCCGAATCCTGACCAAGAGACCACTGTATGTATCTGTAGATTTGAAAGTTTTGGGCTGGGCTTATGAAAAGATTATCAGAGGACAGGATACCAATAATCTAAGCGCCCCTGAGGTGATATCTCACAAAAGCGGCGCTATATAAATCATCCAATAAATAAATAAATAAATCATAATCGAGTGGGTGCCCCAGCGGAAGAGACCCAGCAGAAGAAGGAGGAATAGGTGACTGGCCGCGTGGAAGAGGATGGTAACAAAACAGGAAGGACTGAGGGCTGGAGGCTTATAAATGGCACGGGAGCGTAATCAGTAAGGACTATTAGATTTGTGGATCATGACACCCTGAGATTAAATACCACCAATCTGATATATTTAGTTTTGTAAGATCTATGTAAAATAAAAACGGACCAATAAATTCCAAGTAAAAAACATTCAGCCTCGTGATAAGGATATACAACAAACTGGGGGTTATGGTATGTTATATAATGATAATAATTATTATATAATCGGCTATGAGGGGAGGTTAATGCAGTCCCAGAAATTCCATAATATGGAGTATCCATACATTGAATTATAAAATAATTCGGTACTAACGCAATGAAACACAATGAAAAGCTTTAAATACCTATATGAAAATAAATTCTTTAGGGACATGTGGCATTTAGATTGTGAGGGTATCTTTCTTTAGTAAACATCGTTGCTGAAGGATGGACTGAAGTGGGATCCATCATGATGATATTCCCAGAGCTGTTTATCCTCTCCCTCAATCTCGCCACCCTGGATCTTAGAAGGTGTGCAAAACAGGAAACACGTCCTTCAGTGAACATAATAGAAACGGTGCAGTATTTGGTGAGGGCAAACATCACGCGGAAGACGTTGTTATTGTGTGATATTCTAGATATTAGTTTAAGAGGTTACCCATAGATTGCCCAAGGCTGTCTATAATGCAGTGATTGAGATAATCATAAATAGGTACGTTTGCAACTTCATGATCGAGGCCTAGAACTATTCCTACAACATCTTAATAATAATCCGAAATAATTATCAAACTACTAACATTCACAAATAAAATCAAAGGTTTTGTTGACCCCGTAGTTAAATTTAAATAGTTTGTGAGACAAACCCGGAGTAACAATTTATTGCATACAAATTTTTTGTATACTGCTCTTTTTGTAGTTTTCCCAAAGTTTGCACAAAAATACAATGGTGCGCAGAAGGCAAGGAAGATAGTCCTCTTCACAGTGCTACTTCGAATGCAAAATATTCTGCTGATCATATTCGCTTTATCGCCGACAGCCCGTTTTGCCTATCAATATCGTCTCTAACCATCAGATTAATGGTGATTATTCACCTTCGGGAGGTAAAGGGTAGCTCGTGTAATACATTTTGGGCCCTGACCGTGTCTTATGATCAACAGAGCCTGTTTGGTTTTGAAATGAGAATATGCTTAGTTCCTACCGGGATTTTTTAAGTCCAGTTCCTACCTCACCCTAACCATCACTCTGCAGGAAAAGTATTTCAAATTTGGAGCAATGGCAAGTACATTGTGCAAATTCAAGTGCATTCGTTTTTAAAACTGAAGAACGATTGGGACTACCTTGAAAGCAAGTTGTTGGTGTTTTTCGTTTACATAATCTCGTTTAAAAGCACAAAGAATGAAGTTGACCATCTTGGAAGTGTTTAATATCGTTTTGTTGTGGCAATAACTACCTCGAGGTATCATGGAGGAACTCACTATATTGTGGACTGTATTAGATGTGTTGTGTGTTCCTTCTCGGAGATACAGTGGTAAGTGATTGGTCATCCTGTTTTCCATACATTATTCATCCTTACACATACTATCATCCAATTCCAACAAACACCATTTCATTTCGTCCCGTTTAAATTATTTACAGTCCACTTTCATGTTTATCGGAAGCTATAATTCGTAAGCAGTTTGGGATGCAACATAGCCATTTTAGTGGTTATAAGTATTATATGTACAAATAGTTTTAGTACGGCTTTACCCATATTGAATCTTGTTTATCTGTGTTATTTTTCAAATTCCCTCATGTTTCACGGATACCTGAATACGAAATTTATTCATCCTGTCTACCGATTTCAGAAGCACCCTTCCGTTATCAGGACAAATGTTAAACTAACGACCAATGTATGCATAATGAAATATTAAAAATAATTTTCATTGTATCGAAGTGGGTGACGGCAAAAATATTCATTCATATTCATAGAAGGTGTGCGGGGAAACGGATCGGCTAACTGGTGTCACAGTAAGATAGAAACAACACCCGGAATTTAAATATTGATTATAAAGTTATTATTTTTATTGAGTTTTCTTAACATTAAATGATTAAAAGTAGAAATTAAAGCATCAAAGCTTTCACTGAATTGAAAACATGAACTTCATTAAATTGAAAACACGAATTTATTTAAATTGAAAACATGAATTTGATTAAATTGATAACATGGAACAAAAAAATCTTGTTTTATTATATGGACAGTTATATTAGTTTTGTTTTGGTTTTAATATAAATACGAGAGACTATGACATCACCAACAATTATTATACCTTTTTCTTCTAATTTAGATTTTGGCTATTTACTTAAGGCAGGTATCAATATATTTTTTCTCTCTTCTTCGCATTTGTTGTATATACGTGCATTACATTGTTTTATTTTGTTTGTAACTTGTTTTTTTTATGTTTTGTTGATGACATACCGCCAATATGGATAAATTAAATTGTGGACAATTTATGCAACATGGAATTTAATTTTTTTTCTTGTTATTATGTTAATTTAAATGCACTATGCAATATAATTGATGAATTATTATTATGTGAAAGCCCTAAGGGCGTAAATAAATAAATTAATAATGATATCCTCACTGAGAATCTCCCCTGCTGAGGATTTCATTTACACATTATTAAAAATTAGTTTGATTGAAATTAGTATTTTTTTCTGAAATAGGTAATTGTTTTTTTAATTTTTTTTTTTTTAATTTATACCGGTTTATAATAACCTGAAAATATTTGAAAATCTCCTACTACCACCATAGTAAGCGGAAAATATTGCTTGTGTTGTTATGGAGGACCTTAGCCAGCCGAGGAATTGAACGTGCGACGCCTGGGTGGGAACCAAACGCGATGCCAACTCAGCTACTAACGGGTCAAAATATATGTTATTACTTGGTGTTTTTTGAATGCAGTCGAGGGGTTTCAGTTTGAGTCTGTATTTGGTGTTAATATGTATTCTATGTCTGATCTACCCATGTTTTGTATCCAGCTTTTTATTTGAGGTTCGAATGTTTTATTATTGTTGTAATTTTTAAATGAGAGTGGGATTTAGCTGTAGGATTTAGTACCATAGTACAGGATAGGTTGACAGTGGTTCTTTTCAGGAAAATGGGTGTTAAATAATTCAAGGCTTGAGTTCTCCGCCCCCTACTTTGATTTCCAGCTTTATTCGTACGAGTATTTGTAGTGAGCATTTTTAAATTTAACCAATCAATGGAAAGCTAGAATTGATTTTAACGAAGGTGCAGTACAATTTATTTTTATTTAATGTAGGTAATTTTTTTTACCTTAATCCTACACAAGAGGACCTGAGGAAAATAATTTGCCTCCGAGCCTATTTCTTCTTTGGGGATGCTGTATGGAGGGTTTTTTTAAAGGAAAGTAAAATATGAAGTTCGGATAAAGAAAAAAAGTATGAGGGGAGGGAGGGATCTTGTATACAGAAGTGACGGACATATGAATCTATCCCTCAAGCAAGGTGATGGGTCAAAAGAGACTATTTGAACAGGATTTCCCCAACCCACCAATTTGGTATACCACGCATCTGGTGGACAGACGCATCTTGAATACACCTCATTGGATGAACCCGGGTACCCCTGCTTAGTCACCAAACGTAGCAAACAACTTGGGATGACCCATGGCAGAGGTGTTTGTTATTCAATAAATGTTTCCCGGGGCGTCGGTACCCAAATCCGCCTCCCAAATTACGTCAATGTAAGATAATGTTTCCGTCTACTATCACGTCGGATTAACAGAATTTTTTCAACAAAAAAAAAATAATAACGTACGGTTTGGGACGATTTTTTCCCTTATTTCTTCGAAAAGCCCCGACTGCCGGAGCCAGTGAGAACATGGCATTCCTATTTTGGGTATGTTGTGAGGTTGAAGTAGGTGAGGAGGGGAAGGAAATATCAAATAAGAAGCTGGAAAAGTTCCTTAAACATGTCTAAAGCCGTTAAATATTTATTCCAAAGCACCCGTACACAATATAGATTGTACACGTGAAGGCATAACGAGAAATAACTAAGTAATCCTTTCCATTATTTAAGAAAAAATATTAACGCAATAAAATAAATCTGCTCCAAATGGAATGAAATTACACCCATCAGGCTACCTCACGAATAAATCGGTTCGAATTAATTCAAGACTTGAAGGAAATTTCGCTCAGCTCAATGCAATTAGATCCCTGGTCGTTAGGGGTGACCGAACGTGAGAAAGGGCAGGGAATGAATTTCCCTGAATACGTAGTTAGCGATAATTTAAGGGATAATCGTATCAAAAGAAATCGACTCAGTTTGATGATAAAAGATTTTTAAGAAACGCAGAAGTACGTTTATTATTTAGAGCTGGCCGCATCGGCAGTCGGCAGGCATGAACACTAGATGAGACAATACCCTAAAATAAAGCCAGAATCTAATATAGACAAGTGAAGCAGCCGTGCACAAAAATATACGACGCGTGGCCCTGGTGTATTGGGCAGAACTGTGGCTGAATTTGCCCTGTCAAATCTCTAAGAATTAATAAAAAGGCTATCTTAACGACATAAGTGATGAAGTCATGTAAAACAATATTCAGTGCGGGGTCCGGCGTAATGGATGGACCTACGGTCGACTTTGCCCTAGCAGGCCTAGAAAATCGATCATTCCGTGGGGTTTATTTTAATAATTTCTGATGAACGTATTACTAAAATATCAAAAGTTTTTAGAGGGATCCTCCAGGAAGTTTATCGTCTAGAAAAAGAAAATCTGTTGTTCACCGCTCATTTTATAACTGAAAAACATTTGATAAAATTATCAAACCTTCTGAAATCGGAAATTAACGAATTTAAAGTATACTAGAAGACTTTTTTATTACGAAAAGGTAACAAAACATAGATATATAATTTTAACATGCATATAAAAAATAACTCGGTACATGTTATATTTGTTATGAGTATAAGGTGTTCACGAAACACGTAAACTACGCATTTTTTGTAATTAATCCTCACGCTTTTCTCATACTCCGCATCCATGCACTCAATTTTTATTTTTTTAATTTTTATTTTTAAAAAGTAAGACAAACATTCCCGGGTTACGAATAACCTGACAATATTTGAAAATCTCCTACTATCACCACGGTAAGCTGAAAATAATTCAATTTTATAATTAAAAAAAAAAAAAAAAAAAAAAATTTTTTTTAAAAAGAAAGACAAACATTCCCGGGTTACGAATAACCCAACAATGTTTGAAAATCTCCTACTACCACCACAGAAAGCCGAAAATGTTGCTTGTGTTGTGATGGAGGACTTAGCCAGCCGAGGAATCGAACACGCGACGCTCGGGTGAGACCCAAGCGCTATGCCCACTCAACCACTGACCGGTCAAATTACGCCTGAGTGGGACCCAAGCGCGATGTCAACTCGGCCACTGACCGGTTATTGTATTATTTTTAGAATGCAGTGGTAACAGCATTTGTTTTGTATTACGTTCACCGTTATTGTTGCAATTTCATGTATTTATTGATGTTTGATTGTATTCATTAGCCCCGAAGAGCTTTAACACGGCTTAACATTTTGCTTGGTATGGAAACAACAAGAGTTTTTTTGATGTTTAGCTAACAAAAAAATAGTAAGCGGAGAAAATTTACTGAAATAATATATTGATAACTTATTAAGAATCTCTAACATTACTCTTTCGATTGCAGGCAAAGAATTGATTGGCTTCCTGATAAACGATTCGACGTGGAATTACATAGATATAGTAAAACATGTATAATCACTATAATCAGATTCAGAGTTTGTTAATCTGTAAGAATATATTTTTTTAACCAATGTATTTACTCAAATTCCTTATAACCTATTTATTATTAATTAATTAATACAAAATAATTAAATTAAATTAACAACTTGAAAGAGTCGCCGTTAAATTTAAATGTAAATATTTGCAGGGAAGGTGCTAATGGCGCTACAGAAATGTGGATTTTTTTTCACTTAACGATCTTATTATTCCGGAGTTCCATCGGGAAGATTCTTATCCAAGTCTTAAACGAAGATTTTTGTTTTCCACCAATACCCGTTAAATTTTATTTTGTATACGCAAGCCAATGGTATAGAAAACGACAGATTAACCAATAAGAATCAATCAATAGATCAATTAAGTGATACTGAAGTTTGTGGAACCTTTTTTGAGCGAAATGCATACTTTATAAAATGAATTTCGTAGAAAAATTCAGCCAAATATATTTTTGAGCACTCCTTTGTTTTTTCAATGAGTTTAGATTTTTTTTTTCATATCTTCAAAAATATTATTTTTCAACTTACCAAAAAAACATTTTTAAATAAAAAGAATCTTTAATTTTTTACTGGAAAAACTTTTATTTAAAAACTTTTAAATGTTTTAATCATTGATGTAATATATCACGGAAGAAGAAAATAATACCAATAAATCTGAACGAAACATGAAAAAGAACAAGACACTGAAAAATAAATAAAATATAACGATCTCATCTGGAAATTAAAACCAGCATCTCTGTCTTAATGGGACAACGTCTTTAAGCACTCGACCATTGAGAACACAACAAGTTGTTGAGAACAGAAACTGGACAGAACAATTGTTCCACGGGAACTACACATGGATACTGAAGAGAACAACTGATGTAATTATTGTGTGGGCGTGTCTGTGTGCCAAATGTAAGGTCGATTTGCCATTACTTTGAGTGAAATTGATAAAAAATTTCTCACATATAAACACATTAATATGCCTGTCTAATTCCTAGGAGTTGAAAGCTCTCATGTTCACCAGTAATTTCTCTCTTAAAGTATGTATGTAATAAACAACAATATAACATGTATTGCATTGGTGAAATCAATATAAATCAATTTAATACAGTCCTTTTTTAGGGTCTAAAAAAAGGCATGAGTTGAAAACACCTCTCGTCCTTTCAGTATACTTTATAAAATTTATCTGTACGTTTAAATTTCAAACTTTGTCTAAAAATAAAAAGTACTTTTCTCTCATAAGATATTACAAAAGTGTAGAAAGAGTTTTTGAAATCGAAACTGAGTATATGTTTTTTTGGTAAAGCCCAATCTTGAGGAATATAGTCCAATGACATAGGCGTATTGTTTTCTCCCAAAACGAAAAGATGCCAGAAACTAATTCGGCGTTTTTCGCACATTACCACGCCGATAAGAAATGATCAAAAGCAAGGACCCTTAAATATTTCCTAATTTGATTATCGCGGACATTTCCCGAGTCGACTGGGAAAACAAGAAAAAAATCCGAGGCATAATCGCGAAGATTCGTATTCCGGGGAGAGGGGGAGGGGATTAAATTTATTATAGACCGACAAATGGTCCATCGCGGGGTGCCCAGCTAACATCACGAGTTGGACCAAGTCTCGTATCGGGATTTGGAAAGTTTCGCCAACTTGAGTGAGGACTCTACCCGTGGACGGGACTACAGGCCAAAATATAAAGCAGAATTTGACGTGTCGCTGCATTTTTTCACTGTGTTGCGTTAACGTACATTTTAAGTTACGTAATATACAAACTTCTCAATGGAACGGTTAAAAAAATAATTATAAAATTAATATCATGGGTCAACGATATGACTTTTCAACAGATATACTGTAAGAAATCATTTAAATATTTGCGTAATGTATGCGAGTTCCTACCCATATCTGTCGCATTTCGAAATTTAAACAACAACAAAATAATGAAGAGAGCCTAAATAACAAAAAGGTTTGCTGAATTTTCTAAGCATCTCAAATTAACAGATCACCCTTTTATAAATAAAACAGGAATTAGTTTACTGCATAATTTGAAACAGTTCTGTTTTTCTAAAGCAATTTTTATAGTATTAACCACCATAAACAGCGCCATTGAGGTTATTTTGCTCAAAAACGGCGATATATAAATTATTCAAATATTGTTTTTTATTGAATGTGTCTCTTCTGAACTCCAGAGATATAATTAATTTTACTAACGACCTTTCGGGCTTTATGCCCGTGTCCCGTCGCGCCAGTATCCCTAGTAGGAGTAACACGGCCACATAAAGCCCCTATCGCCCGGTCCATCAAATGAGGCTGTCTTGTTTGGCCGAAATGGCCAGATATATTTGCCGATAAAGGTGGTTTAACTAAAATAAGTGATACAAGGTCAATTCTTGTTTATACTCCTCTCAAGGCAAACTTACGCAAATTACTTTGGCCGAAGTTGCCGTTTTGAGGTTTGACCATGCCAAGTAGATTTCGAGACACGCTTGAATGAAAAATTTCTAGTTTTATTTACTGTCTATACGTGATTTTGTTTTAAACTTTTATGCTGGTTATGGTGCGACACATACGTTGGTCACGTATAGCGTGCGGTAATATGTAAGTGAATTAATGAAGAGCTGTAGTGCCACGCGCTGAGTAGAGGACCATCGGTCCTGCTAGTCAGCGCTGAGTCGCGGCATCGTCGGTCGACCGACAGTACATTTGGCACTATTTCCAGGATATTATGTTTTATGAATGTATGTGTAAACCATTTTTCTGTATTACTTTCAAAAGAAAATAGAAAAAAGGAGATGTGCCATGAATAATAAGAATGAAACCGCGTGCACAAAAGTATTGCCAGTGCGGTTCACACTATTACTGAAAAACTCATCTACGCTCAGCGGTTCCCGCGCTTTTTTCTACCTACACACAAATCGCATAATTTTTATTGGCTCTGCTGCTTTGATAGTCTGTGCAGTTTGATGGTGGTGGAAATATCTTTGCAATATGTCTTAGTAGTGGAAATCTGTCTAATTTTCATGTGAATTCCGCAAGATAGCTAAATGCTCCCAACTCCGAATCCAGTGAGTATAATCCCCATTTTGAGTATATTTTATAGCTCAAAAGAGTTGAGAGGAAAAGAGATCAAGATTTCGAAGTATCTGCATATTCAGATTCTTCTTCACTAAACACAACGCTATTGCCATTTCAAGCAACGTTTTGACTCTACCACTTGGGATATCAATTGGTAGTTGTGGAATAATAAAGTTGACAGGTTGACTTCTGCAGCGTTAGACTTAGAGGGCAACAGACAAATGCTTATATGCAGTAGTGCATGCTTGATTATTCTCTTTTAAACCCAGAACTCCACTAGATCCAATGTTATTTCTCGGAATATCCAATGTTACTTTACATATGGTATCGCGTAATTATAAATAAATCTTGTCTTATACTGAAGGCGATTTCTTCAATCATCCATTTATCCTTTAAATTAAAACAGTAGTTATTATCAGGTCGCGTTTAGTGATTTTATAATCTATGAAAAATATTGTCATATATATATGATAGATTTACACAAAAATGTCTCTGTCAAATTTTACTTTACTGTTAACTATTTTCAAGTATGGTTGATTTTTGAAAAAACAACTTTTTAAAAATCTTAGTAGTGTTCACGACCAAATTTAGTTGCGTGTAAATATGAAGTTGACAGCTCATAGGATAGTCTATTGACATTTTTTGCTCCAGGGATGTAGTATGCTCAAAAGAAGGTTTCAGAAAAAAAAACAACTTAGGAACAGACTTCTTAGTATTCTTTAAGAGCTTTGGACAGCCGAATAGTCTCTGCAGAGATGAAAATCTTGTCACAGCGCGGTATGAGAAGTGTGCTTGCCTTCCGTTAAACTATAACAAGAAATGACTAAGCATAAAAATGGCAATAAAGCGTTCGCATGGGGAGCGACGATTATTTATGTGCGGAGCGTTTCAGAAAATGGAAACCATTCTGATACGGAAAATAACGGAATTGGGACAAATGTGTTGTGTAATATAAACAAGTACTTCATATACGTAATGAGGCAGGCGATATACACACAATAAATAAGTTTTAGCTGAGGCAAAATTGAAAACCCGCAAAAAGGGGATGTTGTGGTTTTTCGTTGTTTTCCAATTGGAAACATCGCCGCAGGAAATTGCTGCAATACATTTTGTATGCGGAAACGGCATATACGAAACGAATATTATGTGTTGTTGGCGTTGAGGTATAAAATATCGAACAGTTGCAAGAAGTTGTTTGTGCTTTAAAAATACACGTGCCGAATGGAGAGTGGGTTTATTTCAACTTTCTTGTTCGTTTAATTTTTATATAAATTTGTTTCTTTTATCAAAAATACTCGCTTTAATTATCTTATACAAAAACACATTCATATTTCGATTTCTAACATGTTATTCAACGTAGCATGACAAAAAGTGAAATATTGGGTTGATTAGTTTATGTTTTATTATGAATAATACTTATTATCAAGTGTCATATTATTATACCTTCAAAATCAATATTTTCTAACAAACCCATTAAGTTCAAATATGATTCACAAAACTCCAATCAATTAAGCGCTAACAGCCCTCATATTTGGGCTTAAAAATTCTATGGTTTAATCGGACATTTATTATTCTAAGTTATACATTACAAAAAACAATAGAATATTCGCCGCAGCTATACTACTTTTTTATACAATTACTTTTGTTCCATCGATTTCCGTATTATTTTTCCGGTAAAGAAGACAAAAGTTCGTAAAAACAATAAAAAATATATTTTTCTACATCGAATTCGTCCGAAAATTATAATTAGATATATTTAGGGTAGCACAAAGGTTTTTCAGATTTTCCTGCAATTTCCGACTTAAATCTTCTATTGAATCTTAGATTGCTTTAATAACTAATCATCCATGGCTTCTATGGCTACAATTCGTGGCTAGGAAACTGGAGGTCGCGTGTTCTAATCCCACCGTACTTAATAACTATTATTTTAATTATTTGTGTTATTTTACAATTAATTGAAAAGTTTTTCATGAAAGTCGAAACGTTGCTTGAAATAGCTTTGGCCGTGTTTGTTGACCATATTTTAATAACCAGGTTACTTCCCCACCTCTTTTTCTCTATCTCTTTCCCGTCCCACTACCTTCAGCCTCACAAAACACCCCGTTTAGGGATGCCATGGTCTTACTGGCTCCAGATGAGAGTAGTTGGGACTCTTTTGGGTACTCACATAAAATAAACAGAGTATTTACATTACAAAAAAACAATGAATTTCATGATTTTGGGTGTAGATAAAATGCAACAAATCTTCACAAGGCACATATCGCAACGAACAACGAACGGATGACCTTCACGACCCGCCTCGCTGGTCCGGATTTAACTTATTTGTCTTCCTTACATGTTCCGCATTCCACTGTTTCCGGTTCCACAGTTCGCAGTTCCACGGTTCGCAGTTCCACAGTTCACTGAATTTCTTTCTGAACTTCCAGCGTTTTCACAGTTCATAATAATATGTGCAGTCATTCTTAACTTCAGTCGATACTTCAGCGTTGTGATCGCTCAGAAGTTACTTTGATGTTATTTGCATGACAGGGGAGTTCCGAGGGATTAGGTATGTGTTGAGAACAGTTGAACGCGTCCAACTAGTAAGGTTATAAATTAAAGCATCAATAATTGCTTTTCGTTTTCTAAAATTAGAGTGAGATTATAAAAAATAGTTTGTAATAGTATGCTATACTCGAAAATAATAACGCAATATGTTTCACGTTTGTATCGTTAAACATGAAGGGGCGATAATATGATTTCATTAATTTATTTTTTGATTATAATTTGTAAAACCTCAAAACGAAATACCTAATAATTGAAGACAACATAAAAAATGATTGCAATCATACATAAAGCAGCAGCTAATAAAAAATATTTATTAAGAAAATGAAGATAATTTTTGTAGCTCTTAGTCGAAGTAGCGAGATATGATACAGCCGAAGGGGATAATTAATAACACAGTGGTAGAACAAAGTCCCGGCAAAGATCCTGAGTTCAAATCCTAAATACGACCAAATCTTTTTCTATTTGTAATAAGCATTTACTTTGTGGCTCATCATAATGAAGATATAAATTTGTTTTATACAACTTTAATTTTAATTACACTCTACCGGTTTCGAAAGCACCCTTCCTTTCTTCCAAAAAACAGTAAAGATAAAGATCATAATTTGAGTCACTCGGGCATTTACTATGTTGCAATGATTGTCCATCGTTCTAAATAGTTAAGACAACCAGAAATATAAATATAAGAATCACGGAACATTTAAGATGTTTAGATAACAATAATTTTTCGGAGTTTGTCGATCATCTTATTTACACCAATCATACTTTTAATAAGGACACAGGGGTTAGGATTCTTCACCATAACAATTAAAGGAAAACAATTAGATAACTTAGAAGCACTTGAAATCAAAAAATCCCTAAATGAAAACGCTAGCGTATTGAATAAGTAAATTAATTTTTCGTTTAGTCCCATTCTAGATATACGAGTATTTCCAGTACTCGTTATTGCCGGAATTTCCGCAATTACTCCTCCCCTTTTGTTAACATCCCACTCAAACACCTAAATTATATTATAATCGTATATATCTGTCAACATTTTGTGTCATAGGTTAGTTTTAATATTCTCCTGACGAAGGAAGGGTGCTTCCGAAACCGGTAGAGTACAATTAAAATTAAAGTGGTCTAAAACAAATTTATATCTTTTATTGTAAATCTTTTTCTGTTCGCCATTTTTAATTTGAGAGTTGTTAACACCGTCTTCCATGGTTAAAGATTGTAATTTAAATTATTACTCATTAATTTATTCTATACATTATCAAAATATTCATCTCCGACTTGTAGTCCAGTCAATAGATGTCGCACATTAGAATAAAAAATGATAAATTTATTAATGACACTATCTAGATTGCATTTAGCTCCAGTAGTACGAATATTTTGCAATCATACATAAAGATAACAAACAGCCAATAAAAATATGTTGTAAGAAAATTAAGATAATATTGGACGTTGGTAATTCTTTGTTTTGATACAGATAAGTATGAGCGAAGGAGATAAGGTTGAATTAGCTCCGTGATAGAGCAAAACCTTGCGAGGCTGAGGTCCAGGGTTCAATTCCTAAATGCAACCCAATCTTTTTCAGCTTAAATTTTTTTTTATGATATCTGAATATAATTTACTTAAGTCATTATTTATAACCATAATTATACCATAGCCAGTTAAATGTGATGGAACAGCGTTAAAAATGAGTAGTTTTGGTTAAAGAATGTATATTAAATATGTAAATATTTTAAAATTGGTTTCAATATCACCACAGAAACAACACAGTTTAAAAAAGCACCGTAAGCATTGAGGATGAGGAGGGGAAGGAGATTGGGAAGAGAGAGGTTCTGTGGTATTTGGGTATTTACATCTGCCATTTATCACCACGGTGATATTGAGAATATCCCTCCAGACTTTTAGAACGTTCCGCAAATATTCTATAATACATTATTTGTAAATTATCTAAGTAAATAACTAAGCAACTATCACAGTAGGGTTAGGCAGCTAGGTTGAATCACTACACAATTTTGTCTCAACAAACACTCATTGCTTCTTTCCTATTCAAGTATCATCACATACCTAAAAAGTAATAATTAAATATCATGCCTTCCTCGGGCGTCCCCGATTTCTTCCACTAAACTTCAACATCTTATTATATTCTTTTTACATTCCTTTCTCCGTTGATTCACTCTACATGCTCAAACCAACTAAGTGTCCCTATCGTAATCTTAACCTTAGCCTAGCCTTACATTATTTTCAGATCTCCTAATTTTAACACGGTCATGCAAAGTTTTACCCCAGATACGCCTTAGAGACTTCTCAACCGAAATTGCTAAAAGTTTCTTGACGTGATGTAAGAATTTCACAGAAAATAGATTAGAGATTATGATTTCCTTCAAATAAATCTATTTGAGCAAAAAATGAGAACGGCTTTTTTACCACATTTAAAAATCTTTTATACTCTTAAAAATGTAACCGTATGATCATTTTCTATTTAAATGTTAGTCATTCAGAATATATCTGAGCTAATGTTTAACGCAGGTTGCCTTGCCCGAACAAATACACGGACGACATTCGAAATTATTATTAATTTAAGAAACACGTGTTTGACTTCCTCATAACATATTCGTGCTGTACTGTTATGAAATTTGTTCGTTAAAATATCATTGGTTATAGGCATCCAATCCCGTTTTTAACAGGAAAAAGGAATAATTTGAAAAGTTGTTTGATAAATGTGATGTATGGTAATAAGTTGAGTATTTAAGCGATAGATGGCGCTAGTCATAAAGATTACTCCAGAGTCCGTCAGATGTCGCTAGAGTGTAAAAGATGCTTGTGAGGTTATACAGGGAACCAGAGAACCACCTTCTCGAACCAGAGAATTGCCAACCCTCGGGTAGTGAACGTAAATAAACACAACTTTAAGTAAAACCTTTTACTTTTTAACAAAGATTTCCCAACCTTTAAATCTGCAAAGAATACTGATATAACAATAAATTAATAATACTTCATATCAGTAAGTTTTTTCCGTGCGCAAAACCATATTAAGCAATGATAAAAGGAAGAGTATTAATAAATGATTCCATTCTTGTTAAGTTGTATTATACTAGACATTTATTTGTGCTATTATATCACGTAAAAAAATCTGGTTTGAATAATAAAGACGGAAAACGAACTCTCAGCAATCCATGTATGACTTCCGTAGCGCTCGTTAGTTAAGGGTACATAGAATATTTTCCGACGGAAGCTTAATTTTTTCGTCCGGGTTAGTCATAGTTCTTTCTCTAGCCTGTATCTCAGATATCGCGATATGAGGAGGCGTCACGGGCTTAAACGGCAGGTTTATAAAATGTTTTCAATGCTTAGCCTAAATCTTATTTTTACACATACATTAATATTTATTTAAATTTTGTATTTTTTACAAAAAATGTGAAATGTTTACGTGTCATACAGTATTATAATGTAAATAAAAATTAGCCTTTCCTCACCTTAAATAGACGTGTGTTTGGTAAGGGAATCTAGCTCAATTCTAAAAATGCATATAAGTAATTAATTGAATATTATAAATAATAATAAAAAGATACGTAAGAAAAACGCAAGATTTATCAGTATGAGATTTAAATATAAAAAAATATGTGAACTTTTATAGTAGTCTAAGATAGTTCTTCAATTTTAGCTGAAATTCATGAATATTTTCGATAATTTTTAGATTTAAAGGAAGGTTGTTAAAGTCAGTTATACCTAGAGAGAGATAGATATTTTAAAATTCGAAGGAATTTTGAATTGAATTCAGTTGGATCATTTTTTTTATTATTATATAAGTACATTTTTGTTTATTTGTTACAATATATGATCAAATATTTCAAGACCCCTCTTCCATAGAAGCATTAGCTTGTGGCTGGAAGAGGAGTGTACATTGTTTTATTACAGTATGTAGGTAATTAAAAATAAAATGATTTTAAACTTATTTGAAGAATTGAATGTTACTTAAGAAAACTAATTGAGATGAGTTATTCTTAAGATTAATTCAATTAGAAACATTTTTATTTTTTGTAAGTTTGTCTTTAAAATATTTTTTCACAGTGTTTATTATTTGGATGTTATTAAAGTTAAAGGAAGGTTGTTAAAGTCAGTTATACCTAGATGGAGATAGAAATTTTAAGATTTAAAGGAAGGTTGTTAAAGGAAGTTATGCTTAGATAGAGATAGGTACTTTTAAATGTGTTTTATTTCTACTTCTTTCATACAGTCGAATAAAAAAGAGTCATGCGTCATCTAAATTAGAAAATCTTTTTGTCCCATTTAGTTAACTCCAAATTAGAAACAAAAATAAAATAAAATTTAGAAACGCTAAAGAGTTAAATTAAAATAAACCTCCATTTTTTATTCAGAATATTTTATTTTACTGTATTTATATTTCCCGACTACCTAAAAGACCCTACTGAATATATCATATTATTCAGACAAATTATAAGATATTCACCAAATAGGTAATTAATTATAAAATCAAAAACAAGAAATAGACGAAAAATGTTTTAATTCTACGGAAGCAGAGCTGCAAAATTTGTGATTTTTTTTGCGATCAGCTGATTGCTCTACAATTTTACAATCTGAATCTGATCGCTGGTGTTGTGCATCATAGTTAAACCAAGTGTTAGGTTGGTTTAACGCAATACAAGACTCTAATAGCGGACGTTTACTCGAGACTCAAATTTTAATTAATTCCCATGAATGCGTAGCAAAAATACGTTTTTTTACACCGATACCCATAGATGTAATTATTTATATTTAAGATTGATAATTTCAATACCTTAACATTGAAATATTTTACATAAAACGGTCCATAAAATTAGCGCTAAGCACCAAATTTTATTTTTCTAAGCGATGAACTGCTAACATCCCGAGATATTCAATTAGAACATCTGAAATTTTAGTAACACGCTTTTAAGAATTAATTTAAATAAACTAGACCAAGTAAATTAGACCTTAGGTTTTCCAATACGTTGGGCCGCGCGCTGATAATTGTTTTACACAGTTTGTACTCTTACGTCGTTAAGATTCCCATTTTTTATTGAGTACTTACCAGAACAAATTTGACCGTAGGTTTGTCCAATACGCCGAGACCGTGCATTGCATATTATTAAGATTCTGACTTTAGAATCTCAAAAGGAAGATAATATATTTATTTTTGTCAACGTCGAATAATGTGTACTATTTTTGTCAAGATTATTAATTTGTTTTTGATCAAAAATCTTTGTTATAAATTTCAATTTTTAATATAACTCTAATAAAAAAATGAGCAAAAATGGTTTTCTTTTTTTTTTGAAGTTGATAGTTTTCAGAAAAATAGAACAACCTCTTAAAAACCAACCACGGGGGTAGAAGAAACCGTAGCTGCGGCAGAGGGCTGTGGAGGGAAGGGTCGGTCGGTTCGGGGGATGTATGCTGGGTGAGCGGGGTATTGGGAGGGCGGGGGGAGGGGCGCGCGTCGCTCCCATTTCCTCCAGTAGGCGTCGCGACGTCCCCACTCAAACACGCGACCACGTCATACCCCAACCAGGGTCCGTGCGTAAACATTACTTTAATCAACGAATAACCCCACATTAATCTTCGGAGTTTTTTTTTCACGGAGTGAGCCAATATAATCAGATGAGATAAAAACATTGAAAAAAAATACAAGGAACAAATTTAAAACTATAATCGGCAGTGTTCATCGACATTATTCCGGTGATTTTTTTAGTGATAGTAAGATTATGCAATTTGTGATTTATCGCTATTTTTGAAAAATTGTGAAAAGATTTAAAAACTTTTTTTAAATTAGTGTTTTGTATTTTATTTTAGAAATAAGGATTATCTAACAACAGTAGTGCAAATTTATAGCAAGATTCAATTTAACATATTTTTTTATAGACAATAAGTGTATACGAATATAAAATAGGTAGTGTCCTTAATAAATGTCAAAGTTTAATGTAATTTATTGAGATTGTGTGAACGACTCGTACGAATGTATAAATGAAACATTAGTGGAAGCAAACAGTTTAATGATTCGATGTCGAGATGTCATGTCTTAACTTAACGAGGATGCGGTTATTTAAAATAATGAATATAGTGATTTGACATTGAAGTGGACAACCAACGTTGGTTTAAACACTCCCTACAATGCAGAAAGTAATGCTTTTGATGATGCTGTATATAAGAACATGTAAGTAATCTATTCTATTCTTAAAAAATCATTAGCATTTGTTTTCCCGGTGTCCTCGGTACCCCATCGCTTTGACAAGACATCCCCATCACATGGTACTGCCGCAAACTCAGTCCACAGTGCCATTTCCTTAAAGGATCGGCCTCCGTGGTCGAGGGGTAAGATTCTCCACAAGCAAGCCGAAGGTCCCGGGTTCAAATCCAGGCGTGCGCTACTAAATTTTATTTGATTAATTTGTGATAACTTACAATTTATTAAATTAAAATAATATTCCAGAGTTCCAGAGTCATAGATACTATGAGTATCGCCCCGGTGTAAGACCACCATTCAGAATTAAAACGTTTCTTGAAATGGTTTTAGCCGTGTTTGGTGACCAGATCAGAATAGCCAGGTACTCTCACACCTTCCTCTCCCCCATCTCTTTCTTCGCCTCACTACCATCAGCCTCACGACATACCTCAATTGGGGATGCCATAGTCCCCCTGGCTCCAGACAGTTGGGAGCAGTTGTGACTCTTGTGTGGTATTGACATGGAAAAAGGATAAGCAGATCAGTAGGAAAACCACACATTTCTGTAATGGCACAAATTCATCGCTTCATTCCATATCATGGTTGTCTCATGTATGTAAGCTCTGTGATTACTGACTTCTTATTTCATCCTCTTACACATCATACATTCGCCTGAAATTTTATTTTCACCGTATTTGCCCTAGGACTTTGTCAAAATGATTATTAAAAAGTTTGCTTGCAGATTTAAAAATGCAGAACCCTTCAAAAAGAGGTTGGTATCCCGATAAAACTTTAATTTCGTCAATTAATGTAGATAAATCCACCCATTCTTCTTAAAATAATAAATGTTTTGCATATGTTCAGATGTTCATAATGAACTTACGTTAAGATGCAAATACACGCAGGGCCAACGTAAGCCCTAACTCACCAATGTGTGAACGCTGTTGGTGGGTTGGCGCGAAGATCCTTTGATGTGTGCACGAAAAAACGACAATAATCGGTCGGCCGGCCAACGTTGGCGGCCGCAACGGCCAATATACGCCAAATGGTCCTGTTGGGCCAGCGCATTGCCCCTTCGCGTTGGCTAAAGTGAAGATCAAATATTTTGCGCGTTCATTGCGTCCTTGATGTTATAACAGTGTAATGTATTACGTCAAAATAATATAATGTCTGAAACGTTGTGAATTAATTGCGTGATTCTATTTTTAACAACACAATAATAATAAAAAATCTAACCAACAAAATATCACAGCCTTACTCTGTGAGGGTAGGCACAGATAATGAAATGTCGCACGCCTCATTTATAGCAACACCCGTCGCTTAGGGCCTAAAAATTTCGTGTAATTTTTTAGCGAAATTCGTGATATTTTTTGGGAAACAGTGGAGGAATGGACGTTATTTTTTTAATTTCAGAAAATGAACGACATCAACGTTTTCGATGTTATGTTAGGTGCACTTAATATTATGGCAATTGAAGCTTATCAAACCCGTGGACAAAGAAATATTTATTATACAATAATAATATAGCTTTATTATTTTAATACCAGAAAACCGCTAGAAAAATCGCATTGTTTCAGAAAATTGATAATTCTCTTTATCGCAAACGCGAATATTTCAGATCTCTACTCATCGCTTATCTTCTATTATTTTCTTAGTAAGAAATAAATGTATTAATTATCTGACCCCTTAAAACTGTTTCTTAGAGGGCAATTCTTGGCAATCATTTCAATAGATGGAGAAAGGGAAGGCGAGTTCATATATTTATGTTTGTATTATTATTTCAAAGAGAGAAGATTTCAAACATGGAAGAGATTGAATTTTGAAAAGATAGGAGGGTGTGTTGGATAAGGCTTTATAGAAATTTATAGAGTAGAACCGCAAAAAATATGTGATCGAAAGTTCTCACTTTTAGACCACAGAAAGGACGATGCTGGGAGTCCAGCATGTTACTTTTTAAAGGTGAGAGGGAACAGAGCAAAGTTTAATAAAGAAATATATGTTTGGTTAAACAGATATATTAAATAAAGTGATTGTCAACTGTAACCGAGGGTTATTTCATAGACTTTTAAATATCTGCGAAACAAAATCACATAAAAGTTAAATTAACTCACCAACTTAACATCTCTTCACTTTCCCGTGGAGATAGCAGTTAGCAGTAGCAGTACTCTGTTATTCTGACTCTTGACATTGTCTGGCTAAACTATTTGATTCACTTGATCACGCCATGTAAGGCGTATACAACTTCTTCTGCATTTCACTTTCACGTAAAATATTCTCATTAGACTTTTTTCTTCGTTTACATTTAGAAAACAGAAATAAAATTATCACACGAGAAAAGTAAGAACTTGATAATTAAAACTGAGTTATAATCGGGTCGTTTAGTTTTGTAGTTAAAACGTAGTTAAACTTGAAGTGATAATATCAGAGATCGTCAACCCTCATTACCGGTTAGTGGTTTAACTGGTAGGGTACTCCACTGGGACCCAGAAGTCCTGCGACTACCTACCCCCTGGCACTACGTCTTCAATAAAACAAATAAAGCTCTACAGAGCTACGACCCTTAAATAATGCGGAGGCTCAATGCGGAAAACGGATTATGGTTATGACGGTATGAAGCCTCCATATTAATAGGCCTGATTTATTTATAGAATAATTGGCTTCACTGTCCTGCTTTTCCTATGTTTCAAAGATTTATTTTAATAGCAAACAATATGGCGTCTTATTTTATTTGTTAGATTTAACATTATATTTAAAAGCTCTTAACTTTCGTTGTAAACGACATTGCAAGCTTTTTCGACAGGTTGTTTCGAAAAATTTAAACAATTCTTTAAATTCCAAAGTTAATTTTAAAGTTCTGTGAAAGATTTTTCAAGTTCTATTATTATTTCAGTTATTTCAAGCAACTACAGGGTTTTCCAATAATGGGTGTTATTTTGAATAGCCCGCTATTTCGGTAGATGTTACTTTTAAAGCTGTTATTTTTTGACATTTGACAAATAGAAACAACGCCATTAATAAAAATGGAACGATACACACTTCGACAACGCACTAAAATTATTAAAATTCACTTGGGTGAATAAAATGCAAATCATATTGAGTGATGAGGCCCATTTCCACCTCGGTGGCTTCGTCAACAAGCAAAATTGTCGCATCTGGGGCTCGAAAAACCCAAGAGTTATTGTTAAAAAGACTTTCTACCTTCAACATGTGATTTTTTGGTGCAGTTTATGGTCCGGCGGAGTAATTGGACCTTACTTTTTATAAAATGAGGCTCGAGCAACAGTTACGGTGAATGGATCGCTATCGAAAGATGATTAATGATTTTTTTTTATGGCCAGAATTGGATGGTATTAATCTGGACAATGTTTACTTTCAACAAAATGGCAATACGTGCCACACAAGCAACGAAATCATTGATCTTTTACAATTGAATATCAAAATAACACCTCTTATTGGAAAACTCTATTAATATTATATAAAATAATTCACTCGGTCCTGGATACCCCTGATTTAATAGAACTAATACAAAGTAAATACAAAGTAATAAAGTAAATTTTCAATAATATCGGAAGACACACGTTGTCTTTGCTCCGTGTTAAATTTGTACTAAACCCGGTAAAAAGTCCGCTTAAAGCATATATTTAAATCGAAAGTAGTCCCTTGAGGGACAACTAATAAACAAGATTAATAGTTGGTTAAAACCGAACAATATTTAAATATTTTAAAGTGAAATTAAAATTTTCAGTGACAGTGACAGAACAAGTGATAATAACATTTCATTTTGGACGCATACAATCACAGTTCACAGTACCTACCTCGCATGTATCGGTGTAACGGTGCGCACAACATGATGCAAATATACTACCGCATCAAATAAATTACATTGTGTACTCAAGCAGGGCTGTCACACACAACAACATGAATACTAACGACAACGCCCTCATATCTATTAATGAAGCAAAAGAACTCATTGACGGCATCCATAATGCCATTACGGATCCATCTCTCAAAATTACTAAAGACCAAATGGCTAAACTTTTGACAAAATTATCTACCCTTTCAAGCAAAATGATTGACGTTGGTACCAAGGTTGGAATAATTGAGGGTAAATTAATGACATATGAAAAAATTGTCTCTCAACCCCCGCAACAATCAACGGCGGACGACAAAAAAACGTACGCTAGCGTAATTGAAAAAGGAAAATCAAACTTGCCAAAAGAAGAGCTGCATACAATTAAGATAATTTCGAATAATAATGAAAACACTGACCAAATAAAAATAAACATACAAAAACAAATTAGAGTCGGGAAATTGGGAGTTGAAGTTTCTGGAATAAAAAAACAATTAATAACAATGTTATCATCACTTGCCCCAAAAAAAAAGACGCTGATAAAATTATGAAAGAAATAAACAAAAAAGAAAATAACAGCATATCTGCATCAGAAATAAAAAAACGTAAACCGAACGTTATCATCAAAGGAATACATAAAGACTACAACATTCAAGATTTTAACGAAGATTTTATAGAACAAAATGAAGACATTTATCAACTTACCAAAGAAGATAGCAAACACATGCCCAAAATAATGGCAAAAATAAAAAACAAAAGAAGCGATCAACTATCCAACTACATCCTAGAAACAACCGGTCAAATGAGAAAACTTTTAATCGAAAAAGGAAGAATAAACCTGGGATTTATGCGGGTTCACGTAGAGGACTCCAACCCATTGTCCCAATGCTACCACTGCCTGTGGTTCGAACATACTGCCAACAAGTGCCGAAAGAAAACAGAAAAACCCAAATGTCTCCACTGCGCAGAAGAACACATTCTAGCAAACTGCCCAAATAAAAATCAAACACCAAAGTGCTACAATTGTCTAGCCTTTAATAAAAAAAGAAATGGGAAAATAAATTCTAACCATCGAGCGAATGACAGCAAGTGCCACTACGTCAAGAAAATGACAGAATCTGCTTACCAGAAAATTGACTATAATAAAAATGCTATATTCATTAAAAAAAACAAGTAAGAAATTAATATCTCAACTATACTTTGTTTACAGCATATCAATGTCGACACCCTGTTTAATAGCGCCTGTTCAAATTTGCAGTATCTACTTAAGTACTAACAACTCATAGTCGAGTTACATTATTATTTATAAGTATATGATTATTATTGTTCCGCCCAATTATGACGTTATTAATAGAAACGAGTTCTTAATTACTAACAAAATATACTTCCGAACATATTTATTTGCACACTCATTCATCTGTAACACAATATTTCATGATGATTTCAGATGATTTCATAAATAATGAATTAGAAAAAAATATTAAAATTCAAGAATATGAATGCATATCCACTGATTCATGTAACAAAATTATTTCTAAAAACAACAGTGATATAATTATTATGCACCTAAATATTCGTAGTGTTCAAAAAAATTTTGAAGAGCTAACTCTAAAAATAAATAATTTAATAAAAAAACCGGACTTCATAGTATTATCCGAAACATTTACAAATGCTGAGTCACCTTCTTATTGCTTACCCGAATACAATTATATTTCTACCAAAATAGATATCAATAAAAATAGTGGAATAGTAATATTTGCAAGTAATAAATTTAGTATTATTAAAATAATTGAACACCCAATACATTTAGTTAACTGCATCGAAATACATTTTAAACTCGGCAAATCAATGTACCATCTAATAGCTATCTATAGAACGCACGGCTCGAATATAATTACGTTTATTAATGACCTTAAATGCATATTATCGAAATTTAAAAATAAGCTTTGTTTCATTGTAGGTGATTTTAACTTAAACATTAATGACAAAATTGAAAATGGTTGTAAAAATGAATACATTAACTGTATGACTGAACAAAACTTCATATCTTGCATAAATAAAAACACAAGAGAAATAAAAGAACATACTCCATCCTGCTTAGATCATATCTGGACAAACGTAAATATTAAAAATCTTCACAAATTAAAATCAATTGTTTGGAAAACTAACATAACTGACCATCATTCATGCTTACTTCTATATAATAACAATATTAAACAAAAAAAAACATAATATAATAACTAAAAAATCCACCATTAATATGACCATTCTCACTGAAAAGCTAAAAAAAGAGGATTGGAACAATGTTTTAAACAGTAATGACACTGAAACATGTTCGACTAACTTTGAAAATACCCTGTCGCAACACATTAAAAATTCAACAAATGAAACAACAACACACATAAAATCTAAATTAAGATGTTTAAAGCCTTGGATTACACAAGGACTTATAATATCTATTAGAAACAAAGAAAAACTTTACAAGACAACTTTAAAAAATCCCCAAAATGAAAATGCATATATTTTATATAAAAAATATAAAAATAAATTAACAGCCTATATTAAAAAAAGTAAAGAAGATTTTTTTAAAAATAAAATATTATCCTCAGAAAATAACCAAAAACAAATGTGGAAAACAGTTAATTTGGCTATTGACAATACAAAAAAAACACAAAACGTAAAATATATTGAGCATGATAACAAAATTATAGATGCCAATATGCAACCTAAACAATGTGCAAACATATTTAACTCTTTTTTTGCTAATGTCGGAAAAAATCTTGCGAAAAATATCCAAAAATCTTTTATCCCGGAAAATCATAATAATGAAAACTTACAGGAACGTAATATACTCTCAACGTTTGAAACGACAACAGAATGTGAAATCATAAAAATAATAGATAATATGAAAGTAGGTTCGTCTCCCGGTTTTGATTCTATTACGGCACATATGTTAAAATCTATGAAACCTTATTTAATAAAACCAATCACTCATTTAATAAACCTAAGTTTAACAAAAGGAATATTTCCAACGAACTACAAAAATACAATAATCTCACCTATTTACAAATCTGGAGATCCACATCAAGTAACAAATTATCGACCAATCTGTTTAATTTCAAATATAGGAAAAATCTTTGAAAAAATAGTAAAAAAACAATTAGTCAATTTCCTAAATAATAATAAAATACTACACAAAAACCAGTTTGGATTTATAAAATCTCTCAGCACACAAGATGCTATTGCTAACGTAACTTCATACATTTACGAATCTTTAGATAAAAGTAAAAAATGTGCAGGTATATTTATTGATCTAAGGAAAGCCTTTGATAGCATATCGCATAAGATTCTACTAAAAAAAATGAATAATATAGGCATAAAAGACAATGCGATTAAATGGATTTCAAACTACCTAAAAAATCGACCACAAGTCGTAAAAATAAATAATGTCAATAGCGATAAAGAACATTCTGACTTTGGAATCCCGCAAGGTACAGTGCTTGGACCAATTCTTTTCACCATATATGTTAACGACATTTTCTTTCAACCACTACATGGCCAAATTACTTCGTATGCCGACGACACAGTTCTAATAATAAGCGAAAAAACTTGGGAAAACGTAATACTTAAAGCCACTGAAGACATAAATACTCTTAAGAATTTCTTCGACATTAATTTGCTATCACTAAATAGCGATAAAACATATGTAATTCCATTTGCAATACACACAAAAGACATCCCTAAAAATTTTAACATTATCATTCATGACAATTCCAAAATACATAATAAAAATTACTGTCTCCAAAACTGCACAATACTAAAAAACACAAACACAATCAAATATCTAGGAGTAATTATCGATAAAAATTTGAATTGGAAGGAACAAATATGTCAAATTGTAAAAAAAATCAGAAAACTGATATATGTATTTTTAAGAATCAGAAATTTTTTGTCTTTAAAAAACCTATATTTAATATATTATGCCTTGGTCCAATCAACGCTACAATATGGTATCATTAGTTGAGGATCCACATACAAAACTAACCTTACTCCAATAGAAGTGGTACAAAGGTTAATAATTAAAATAATATTACGAAAACCTTCCGATTACCCAACGGATCGATTATTCGAAGAATTTCAAGTGCCTTCATTTAAAGATCTTTATATTAAAAATGCACTAATTCAAATCATAAAAGAAAAAGACAAGTATCAATTTCTAACTGAAAACCGTACTAGACTTAAATATATTTTTCCATGCCCAAAATTAAACACTTCCTTTGCACAAAATTATTACACTTACCGGGCAAGAATTTTTTTCAATCGACTACCTGAAGAAATTAGAAACATTAATGATAACATCAAAATAATAAACACTGTAAAAAAATATTTTAAAGACAAACTCACAAAAAATAAAAATGTTTCCAATTGAATTAATCTTTAGAATAACTCACTTCATGAAAAATAACTCACTTCATAAATAAGTTTAAAATCATTTAATTTTTAATTACTTACTTATTGCAATAAAACAATGTACACTCCTCTTCCAGCCACAAGCTAATGCTTCTATGGAAGAGGGGTCCTGAAATATTTTATCTTATATTGTAACAAACAAACAAAAATGTACTTATATAATAAATGTAATAAATAAAAATAATAAAAAAAAATAAAAATAAAAAATAAAAAAAATACGATTTCATTGCCCTGGTCGCGCTAACAATAGACTGACTCTACCGTTCTACTATAATAACACACATACATTATCACATTATTACTCACCAATCAGTCGATTACACATTTTGGGAAATGAACATGCCAACATCGGCGACATTTATTTCTTAAAATTAGCGCAATATAAACATGCACTCAAAACTTATTTTTCCATAATGTAACGTTATATACGCAATATGGACTTGTTGAAATGAAATGATGATATTTCTCATTGTTCTTTTTTTTTATTTTTGGTTGTGATACACAAAATAATTGTATGTTATTTTTAAGTTTAAAACTACTATAATGTAATAATATTATTTTGTTACTTTGTACTCTATTATATGTTTATTTATAAAAGGCAGTATAGCCGTTTATGTATTTAAAACTCTATAGCTTAAAATGATATAATAACAGAACTGAATAAGACTTACACAGACCCCGAAAATGAACTTTGAATTTTGATGAATTGTTCAAATTCTCATAAAAAACCCGTCCTAAGAGTACATAGATATATTTTTTTAAGCATAGCTCATGTTGTAAAAGTTATATAGTTGGATTATCAACCTCGGTTCGTTCAAATGCTTTTCGGACGTTATTCCCTTGTTGGTAGATATTCGTAACCGAGAGAGCGGCAAAAATTGCATGACACCAGATATCACAGTTAGCGAGAATTCGCAATCATGTAACACACAAATATTAAAGTTTATTAAATTATCGAAGAAAGCAAACACTTTGTGGCTTGACATTTTACAAAATGAAAAAGTTTTTTTTTTGTTTTAAACCACTTTATTAGTTTATATATTTATTGTCCTGAAGAAGGTTGGGAACAACCGAAACTGGTCGACATATATAATAAAAAAGAGTGGTTTAAAACACAAAACTTTTTCATTCAGTAAAGTTTATCTTCATTTTAGCAAAATCATCGCATAAACGTTGACAGATAAAACGGTTCAATTCTCACATCGCCTGAGGTCACCATTCGAGTGCTATAGTTCATTTTGATGTACATCCTGCAATAGAGTACCAATAGCCCGGAGCCATTGGAACTACAGAATCTCCATCCCGATTGCGGTGTGTTGTGAAGCTGAGGGAATTGGGATGGGGAAGAGGAAGATTGGGAAGTATTTAGCTTTTCAAATCTGAGATATTTTACCAGGCCAATACTGATTTTACTAAAGAGACTAAAAATAATATATTATTTAATCGTTGTAGAAGGTGAACAACTATCGATGTAAATGTGAAAGAGAAAAAGACAAAATAAAAACGTAACGGACACAACTGGGACAGATACTAGTTCAGTGGCCGGCAATTAGTTTTGATGGCGGGCCGTAAGAGTGTCAATTTTTTTTTAGGGGGCAACAACAAAAAGCTGTTCCATGACTCGGAAATGATCAAATTGTGCATAACACTTTCTTCAAGGAGATAGCTTTGTCCACTCGATGTATGAAAAGTATGGAACTATTAAGTAACTATTATCGCTCTATGGAGCTATTGAACGGTGAAAACTGTCTGATATAAAATATTGTTAATTTATTAAAAATCTGGTAAAATTATTCGTTTTCCTGGTAAAAATAAGACTGTATAAATTTCATAACAAACTGTTATGAGGAAGACGGAAAATCTCATAAAAAATAGTCTGCCGGGTGTTCTTTTCATAACATAATGTGATGAGGATAATAATATAATGATGACATGCGACAATATTAGTATTTTTTTGAACACGTGTTCCACCGTCCTCATAAGAGATTCGCGTTTTATTGATATTTTCTTATGAAATCTATCAAGTCATTTGATAAAGGCCTGCAGTCCCGTTTTTAAGAGTAATACGAATAATTTGAGTAAGTAAGTTTCTCCGTGTATAGCATTATACTTCTTGTCTTTTTTGACAGCTTCCACCACCTTTGTCAGTTCGATTTTATGAGAGAATTCACAAGGTTGAACCGGTCCGACGTATTCCATCTACATTCTCGTCGTGAATTTGTTTGCTTGGGTTTATCTGGGGTCTTACAGTCGACGTGGTGTACTCAGAAAAAATAAATTATCTTTCGAAAATATTTTCATTAGTATTTATTTAAAGATGTTTATGAATCTCATTGTTAAATTGAATTATTAAAGAAAATAAAAATATCAACTTCTCTCAATGCAGCTAAATATTGAATAGATAAAATTAGGTTTATAAGCGTCAATAAGTCAATTGAAAATTCAATATAGACTTGTAGAAAATTTTAAAAGATGTCCCATATAAGTCACAAGCCAAAATTTAAACGATTTATATATTGGTGCAAGGTGAAAAATGATTTTGAATTTACATCGTTAAATATAAGCGTAGCTACGCACCAAGTAAGAGGGGACTACGGGCGTGCTTACCAAACAAATTCGAAATGATTGAAAAAAAATCGTTACTATCGGTTTGCTCGGTTATCTTGTTTCTTCCTTCCTTTTTTTACAGTATTTCTCTCCAGAACTTTTTGAAGTGAATACCTTCCGCAAAATAGTCCCAACTGCTCACAACTGTCTGGTTCCAGCGGAACTATGAGATCCTCAATCGAGATATTTTTTAAGGCTTTAGGGAGCGGGGGAGGGAGGGAGATGGGTAAGTAAAAGATTGTGAAGTACCTGGTGATTCGGATCTGGTCAATAAACACGACGAAAAATTGAGAAGCGGGTACGGGTAGCGTCACCCCGGGAACCATTTATTGGATAACCAAAACCTCTGCCATAGGTCACCCCAAGAGACGTTCGCTACGTTTAGTGACTTAGCAGGAGTGTCCGGGTTCATGGGGTGAGATTTGTCCCGGTCTTGGCGACAGATTCATCTGCTCACCAACAGCGTGGCAGGCCGAATCGGAAGAGACTGGTTGAGGGAGACCTTATGACTCTCCAGCATGACTCTCAGAACATCGCCGTGCACCGCAATGGAAGTGATGGTTAAATATATTCGTCACTCATGGACACACTGACCCACAGATTCTACTCAACCCTCATATTTTTATCCTTCCCAGAAATTCTTTCCGTCCTTAAAAATACCCTCCACACAGCATCCCCAAAGATGACATAGGTCATGAAAGGAATTATTTTCCTCATAGTTTCAATTCTGAATGGTGGTCTTTCAGCAATGCTACACTGATAGTGTAAACTCTGGAACAGGCCCAAAACAAATTACAATACCTTTATTATTTTACCTTAAAACGTATTGGTAATTACCCACTATTTTTAAAATGGCGCACCCCTTATGCTTAACCCGCATTCAATTATTAACAGAGCGTATGCCTTGCATTTCGACTGTCTGTAAATTTGTTTCTGTGTTTAATATTCGGTCAATCCATTCGAGATGGTAGCTGTGATGGATAGTTCCATTTTACTCCGAACCTACTAACTTTAAGTACCTTTTTATTCCGCCAGAGTTCATGCGTGCATTACAAGCTGTCATATAGGAATAATCAATTATGTTCACAGAACTACATAAACATACTCGTAAGATACTTATTACATACTCATTATTGCTCTTGAGAAATTATTTGTTTTATCAATGATCACGTCGTGTCGTCCACAACCTTTTCTTTCCCTCGTTTGCGAATCGATTCAACCATAAAAACATATGTTATTTGTTAGAAAAAGGGTTGTAGGTAGGTAGTAAATAGGTAGGGTTGAAGGAGTCCCTTTTCAAAATTCAGGTTTGTACAAATAGTTTGATTCACGGTGTAATGTTATAGAACAAAGAAAACTGTTGTTTCGAATTTATTGAGATGGCAGAAGCTCTTGAAAACCTTCGGCGAAGTAAAGTTGAATAAGTATTTGAGAAATGAAGACTTAAGAAGTTCTAATTGTTTTCATAGACAGATGAGTGCCAGAAAGCATTTTGAAAAGGAAACAAAAGATCCTGGATTTACAGTTCCGTGTCGAGTCAAGTTATATGTTTTGGTACGTATTTATTTCCTAACCGAGCCACGAATTACGGGAATGGAACGAAGCAACTGCAAGCCGCGTTTCGCGCCATTTACTGCTGCTTCGTTCCTTTCTCAAAAGTTGATGTTCAGTTTGGCAGTTCGGCTCGAGTATGTTCGAGTATATGTAGCAAATACAAACAGCGATTCAAACATCAGCTATAATACGTACTCTGCACAAAGTATAGCATCGGTGGCGGATTTGAATCTTATAGATTGTTTCCTAGTCCGAATTGGACACTTTTTTAACAATTTTTGCTTTAATCCCAACTGCTCGAAGCCAGTACGTTCAAGAATTCCAATTAAGATTGCAAAACCAGCTACGGGCAACATTCATATTAACAAGGTTGAAATAATTGGTTTGGACGGGTTACGGAATTCAAATAGCAGCATATTGACATATCAAACTATGATGATCGCCAAAAGTATTATAATTTTGAACATAAATAACTAGGGGCCAAAAAAATGCGTTATTGACTTTTTCACATTTTTTACGTGATTATTGGAACTTTTACACTTTTCCAACAAAAACCGCAGAAAATGACCTTATGACACCTTATATAAATTAAGCCATGCTCCAAGTTTTACTTTTGATAGTCCGGTAACTGCGTTTGGCGCTAGTAAAATTTTGACGCCCCTTATTGAAACCAGTAGACGCCTAGGTAGGTGACCGATGTGATCAATCATATTCGTATTTTGTTTAGCGCCATTTTTGTTAAAAAATATCTCAAGTCGATTTGTTTTGGACTGTTAGGTGTTAGGTATTATCAGCGCCTTAACGCTTTGACAATTCGGCGTTCGGAGTAGACTGCTCCAATTGTGCCCGTACAGGCCGGCCCTGATCCTGCCGAACGTAAATATATAAGCTTTTACAACAATAACTGCTGTAATATTGAATTTTGAGGTTGGTTCGTGAAGGTTAGATGTATAAAATAATATAGACTTATAATTTAATACAGAGAATCGGTACTATTGGTCAAACGCCGCAATAAACAGTTAGTGCGCACCATTTTAATCCCCCGCATACCCAATTTCTACCGATTTATAACAAGTTTCTCGATAACTCCTTAAGTTTTTAAGTTTAAAAAAAAGTAATTTTTGAAGATAATATCTATACAATTGTTATGCCGAAACGATAATTATATGAAATTCTCCATATAGAAAAGAAAAATCAAAGTAAGCTCCGAATATTTTTAAAAACACGTTTTTTTCTGCTATTTAATATGTTATAGGCATGAAAAAAATCACAGTGTATCTTTAAATACAACTAAAGCATTTCACGAAAGATTTTTGCACTATTTCAAACCAGTCGTGTTTTATTTTTTATTTTTTTTTTATAGTGAATACCTCACAAGAGTCCCAATTGCTCCCGTCTGGAGCCAGTGAGACTATGGCATCCCCAATTGGGGGATGTTGTGAGGCTGAAGGTAAGTGGGGAAGGGAAAGAGGAAGGTGGGGAAGTACCTGGCTATTCAGATCTAGACACTAAACACGGCTAAAGCCATTTGGAGCAACGTTTCAATTCTGAATGGTGGTCTTACACCAGGGCGATACTGGTAGTATCTTCCACTCTGGAACGTGCCGCAAATATACTATATATTATTTTAATTAATTAATTGTGAAATAACACAAATTAATCAAATAAAATTTATTTGCGCACGCCGGGTTCAAACCCGCGACCTTCGGAATGGCAGTCCAATGCGTTACCACTGGACTATGCCGGCCGTGAATGAATGAATGAATTATGAAATATTTTCACAATTTTCGCTTAATTATTGTCGTTTTTAATATTATCACGCTCCCTCTTACATTTTTATTTATACACGGTGTCCGGAAACTCGTAGTACAAGCGGGAAACTGGAGAATCTACACCACATGGGGAACCCAAAAAAACATAAAGTTTTTTGATTTGAGTATTTTCAAAAAAAAAAAAAAAACAAAAAAAAATATTTTTCGACTATTTTAGGGTTAAAGTTTTTTCTGGTGTTTAGGGTTGAATAACAGATGTTTTAACCCTGCAGAGCAGAAATATTTTATGATTACACCGGGTTAAATGAATTGTGATTTCAAAATAATGCTTCAAATCCGAGTTTCTTCATTTGTTTTACTTTCAAATAGTTTTAATCAGTTGGGTACTTTGATCTTCAGTAATAATTTATAAGAATTTAATTAAAAAAAAAAAAAAAAAAAATCAACTTCAAACTCGATTTACTCGATAACGAAAGCTCAAATAAAAAAAATATATACTACAAAATCGACTCCAAATGTGATGTAGATTCACCAGTTTCCCGCTTGTACTACGAGTTTCCGGACACCCTATATATCTCCCTTTCAAACCACCCTTAAATATTTATTACAGGGTCTAAAGATCAGCCATCATTTTTAAATGTAAAAAATAATGAAAACTAACAATTGAATGCTGTTACACTTTCATAGTCATTTGCAAGATATATTTCAGGCAAAATCACAAAAACATATTAATAAATTTATTTTTACGGCAATAAATACCTATATATTAATAAATATTTAAAAAAAACATAGATTTGAAGGATAGCGTTTTAATAAAACATCAAATCTCCATTTCTAGTTTGTTTTACTCGGTTTTATTTTTAGTAGTTGTGGGAAGAAGTAGATTCTGCCAGTGCGTTGGGAAGTTTTATTATATTTAAAATTGTTTTCAATTACCTTCAAGCTAGTTCATAAAGTATTACAATGTGAACTTTCAAAACGGCAAAGCATTATTTATAAAATTTTCAGAAGTTCCTGGTACAGATTTTAGTACGAATTTTCAAGGATTTTTCAGGTTGAATAATTATTACAGTTGACAAAACAGTAAATGTTCAAATATTAACTCTTCGGATTACATTTTAAAACAACTTATCAGTGCAGAAATGGAATCGTTGGTTACACATACGAGTATTTATTCAAATATAGAAAGGTAAAAAAATATTTTTTTCATAAATGTATTTCGAGTTAATTTTTTTTGTAAAATGTGCTCGACAAAAGTCAAAATTATTTCAGTGCACGTATATTGGTAAATACTTCAGTGGTTCGTATATTAGTAAATATTTCAGTGGCACGTTTATTTGGATGTATTTCTGCGTGGGAGATGTTTTTGTTGAACACCGATTTGTTATCGAAATTGGATGACACCAATAAGCGCAATGGATACATGACACAAACCAATACATTATTATTTGTTCCATCAACCAGAATAATGTATTCATTAAATGTAGCAAGCCTCGCCACGATTTTGATCAAATTGGTAGCAGTATAACTGGAGAAAACTTATTTTCGTTCTTGAAAATCTCTCAGTGGCACTCAACAAATAAAGTTGCCAATACTATTTATATGTGCTTCTCCTGTAAATTAAGTTTATAAACCATTAAACCGTACATAACTACTTCATTAAAACTCTACCCTTCAGTACTTTTTGTTCAGTTTGCAATATTTTCTGTGTATTTTAAATGCGCTTTATACATCTTATTTTAAATACTGTTTTATTGTTATGTTATGTTCAATTAAAATAAACATTATTATTTCTAAATAATAAAATTTTTACATCAAATGTGAAAAATGTTGTCGAAAAAACTAACCACATTTTTACTTAATTTTTTACCCGAATCGTAAAAAAATTGAGACAAAAATCGATATTTCGAAAACATATTCGTTTTGTTCGAGGAATTAGTAAGAAAACTGTAACATCACTTTTATCTCGTTCATAAAGTAAAAAAAAAAATTTAGAATTTTATTAATGACATCTTTAATAAATATATTTGAGACAAACTGGAACGAATTATTATTTTTCTTTGTAACCTCAAGAAAATGCGGATTTCCGCGTGAAAAAAAGATTAAAATACTTTTAAAAAATATGGACGCCCGGTCATATATGACCCTCAAACGCTGGAGGGGTGAAACTAAAGCATCATTAAATTGGCACAATTTTTTTATTCAAAATATTTCATCACTGAATACTAAAGACGATATCAATAAAAAGACATCGTTAAAACGGTAAGCCCAGATAGCATTTAGAAATGGAATGTTGCTTTAAAATGGAATAAGCTAAAATCCACCACTATTTTTAGACTTTGACAAGATTAAAAATTGCATTTTTAATCTAACAATGTGGAAATAGTGAAAACTGAATTGTAATATCCTAGTGAATTAACCCATCGTGCGTCGCAGTGTGTATTTAAATTAGTTTTTTTAAAGATAGTAGTTTAAGAGGTATGGTCAAAGGTTAGGTTGCATCACAGCAGTAGAGCAATTCATCAAATTTCAAAGATATAATTCAATAAATGAAACAAAAATACTTAGTTTTAAATCACTTTATTGATATATTTTACTGTCATAGTATATCATTAGGACTGTTATAAAAATTCAGCTATTAAATACAGAAGTATATATATGTATACACATATTATAAAATATACAAGAGTGGGACAGTGCATCAGTTATTGGAGAGAGGTGGGGGAGAGGAGGGGAAGGTGGGAGAAGTGAAGTAATGGGGAACATACTTGAATTGGGCTGATAGTTAAATTTAATTGGTTATGAATGATTTCAACCTTTGAATTTACCGATTTTTTTTATTTCCAAAGCTTCTAAATTGTTCAGTCTTAAACCTTTTCCATTTTTTTCTAGGACTTTAATTCCTGTATCACGGTTAAAAGTATGATCTTTAATAATTATATGTTTCGCGAACTCTGAAAAACCTGAACTAGTTCAGCATATTAAGTATCTTAAAAAAAATAAGTTTTGTGAATGTACTATTCAAGTTTTGTTATTATTTCACCGTGAGCTATTTGTTTCACAGTACTTTTATCTTAAGATAAATTGAGTAGGACTTTCACAGAACTTGAATCTTAAGTTTGAAATTATGTGAAATGTTTAAATTTTGCAAAACAACCAGTTCTAAGTTAGGGGATCCGATAAATTAGTTTTGGTCAGCCCCTTACCTCTTCACACTTCATTCAACCTCACGAAATTCCCCAAAAATAAATAGGATATTATAGTTTTACTGGCTTAAGACAGTTGGAACTCACCATAAAAATATCGTTTTTCGATCTAAGCATCCTTATACTTGAGAACAATGGGTTCATTGTTTTCCCATAATTAAACTTCTACATCATTTCTTAGGCGTTCGTATAATCAGAAGAAAAAGATAAACGGAAGAGGAAAAAAGGCATTCTATTAAGAAATCAATATCCTTAGAAAAGCTTCAAATGCGAGAATAAAGCACAAGCCCCGTTATTTGGATTTCAAAAGGAAAACCCGAATTATATTTTGCTCTCAAAGATAATTCACAATTTCAAATAGTATTATTTCGTTTATCTATTTCGGAGAAGGCGCTTTGTTCCATGAAATTGGATGAAATTGGTTATATACACATCTCGGAGAGTCGACAGTATCGATATTAAATAATTATAATACTGATTCAACATGAGAACAACGTCCTATTGGCATCTCCAATTGGGGTTCGTTGTGAAGCTGAAGTAAGCGAGGAGGAGAGTGAGAAAGAGACGAGAAAGGTGGGGGAATATTCAGATCAGGTCATCAAACACGGCTAAAGACATTTCAAGCAACGTTTCAATTCGTAATTGTGATCTGACACAAAGATTGTACATAATATATAGTATCTTCCACTCTGGAAGATACTATATCTGAACATCAAAACGTTTCCACCGGGATAAAGCCCGCCAAGTTCAATAAAAGTAAAAGTTGCTCAATTGCGGACGAGTGACTTAGCTGCCAACAACGTGCCGCAAGTATACTATAACTAACTAACTAACAAATGGGGTAGCGGCATGATGGTCAGTCTAAAGAGGACATACCGCCAAACAAATCGGTCTTAGCACAACTCCTTGCCTCATTCACATTCATACATCGTCTCATATAAACTCTTCTATTATTCTGACTTTTTACATGGCCCGACTCAAGTATCTAATTCACTTGGTCGTGCCATGTCTTCCTCGGGCGCCCCCGACTTCTGCTATCATTCACCTTTGCATCATAAGAAGAATTCCTTACACTCCTTCCTTCTCTCATTCGCTCTCCATGCCCAAATCATCTAAGCGTCACTTTCTTGATCTTACTTATTACACACATACACCTCAGGGATATCATTTCTCAAGTATAGTGTATGTTGTGTATAGTACCCAATCGTGCATTATAAAGATTTACTAAATACTTAACAATAAACGTTTCATATTCATTTTGCTAACATCAACGAAGTTACCAAATATTGTTCCGCTACTATTTTAATAGTACCTTGTACCTATCTTATATATTAGTATCTATATACTATTTTTTGAACCACTATTACTTCAATGTATAATAACTCTCAGCGATAACTTGTATTTTACCTGCTTATATTGTCCGTACTCGGCCTTCTTATGTAATTATTGTTTATTTTATGTATTACAAGTTACAAGATAATAACAAAGTTATAATGTATTATTCCCAGTGAGTTTAACTCACAGACAACATTAGATTACAATAGCAATTACAATTACGATTGACAAGAAAACATAAATACATTAAAATAAATAAACGCAGATGTTATTATGGAGTTTCAAAGAATGATGGTGTTAGTCATTAATAAAACTGCTGAGGAAATAGCTTTTAAGAGCTTTTGCCAATGGTTTTTTTTCGTTGCCGGAAGTTTTAAATTACTAGGTAATGCGTTATATTGCTTATGTGCAATGTATTGTAAGGAGATAATTCCAAATTTAGTCGTGTAAGTAGATGACGATTTGTGTATTTGATTTTGTGATCGTGTTTTGTACTCCTGAACAGCTTACCTTAAACATTGTATACGTGCAAAAACCTTCATGACGTGAATAAATAAATAAAATAAAATATTATTTTAGTTCAATAAATTGTTTTCAAATAGAATTTACCTGCGCACGCCCGAATTTTAACCCGCGTCCTTAGGCTTGCCAGTTGAGAGCCTTACCCCTCGACCACAGAGACCACGTTCCACTCTAGAATATGTCGCAAATAAACTAGATATTTTCTTTTAATTAAAAACAAACATTCCCGCGTTACGAATAATCTGACAATATTTGAAAATCTCCTACTACTACCACAATAAGTGGAAAAACGTTTATTTTGTCGTAATGAAGTACTTAGGCAGCTGAGGAATCGAAATCGCGATGTAGGTGGGACTCGATGCCAACTCAGCCACTGACCGACTGACCCACAAGTAACAAGTAACCTTCAACCGATTTTTAATGTTGTAACATTTTGTATTAGTTATTATTAAACATACTAATTTCAGTTCTCGGTGGATGAGTGCGTGATTTGAAAGTGTATTCCTGGGTAATGTGTAAAATTATTGCGGGCCGTTCATATGACTATTTCATACATGCACACATATTCTTTGATTGGATATCCCTTTCATAAGCGGTGCTATATTATTTTTAATTTCATTAGTATGAATACGACGTGTCTTGTATTTTGATAATATCATTGGATAAATCGTAATTTTCCAAGTTTACTAACATTGTGGATATCATAGTCACACTGGCTCCAGACGGTTAGGGATCAGTTGGGACGTTATTCACATAAAAAATAAATATTAAAAAAAACTTTCGTAATGTAATTTTTTTCTTTAGAAATGCAATTGATTCTTAGAGAAATGTATTTTTTTATAAATACTTAAAGCTTCACAAATCCTACAATTATTATATCCCGTAATTTACTAGTTTTGTAATAAATACAAACATATTTTACAAAAAAAAATTGAGCATTGCTGAAATATCGAAATCATTGGTGAAATAAAATCAATAACCGGCCAAAAGCACGTCTCCTTGATCTAATCTCGGACCCGAGAAAAATAGTCTAGGTTTGTGAAGCTAAAAGTATTTGTAAAAATAACATTCAATCATGATCATTGCCTACCTTTAGCGACGATCAGAAGTTTAACTTTCGAATGAAAACTGTTAGTTATCTTGAACAATTGCTACATCTCTAAAAAAATAACAAAATAAATACACGCACATTTCAAATACAGAATGATTTTCTTTATTTTGTTTAAAAAGAAAGTCAAACATTCCCAGGTTACGAATAACCTGACAATATTTGAAAATCTCCTACTACCACCACAGTAAGCTGAAAATGTTGATTGTGTTGTGATGGAGGACTTAGCCAGCCGAGGAATTGAACTCACTATGCCAGGGTGGGACCCAAACGCGATGTCCACTCGGCCACCGACCGGTGGCCGAGTTGACATCGCGTTATTTATATATTAATTAATAAAATGATTTTGGTACCTACCTTATCGCTTGTCTGAATCATTCGTTCAATCATTTTTGGGCACCATGCCTGTTTTATGTACTTAAATTAAAATAAATAAAAAATTCCCACAATCAGTTCCAATTTTAAAATACAGAGTAAATACCACTTTTAGAGGTCGTTGAACCGGAGGTACACACAGACACAGAGACACAGAGACACATGGTAAATCCCGGTTAAAGGAGATGTAGGTATTTCCACATGACTCATGGCCAAAATTATTTTGCTTTTTGACAGTTAACATATGATCATGGAACATGTTTAGTTGATTTTAAGAGTTTTTGCTGCTTCATGTGTGAAAATTATTTAAGTCTAGAATTTCCATCCTGGCCGTACGAATACTTCATTAATATTTCATAATCTTCCGCTCAACATCTTATTTCTTCTTCACCTCCCCCCACTCATCACCCTAACAACATATCCTAATGGGGGGTTAAGTAGGTTAGGTAAGGTTTAATTTTTTTTCATCTTTTCTAATGACTTTATATAACTTTTTATGGGTGTGTTGAATTGTCACTGTGTTGAGTTATCATGGAACCCCTAATGGGATACTCATACTGCATTTGCTCTGGGCACCTTTTATACATTTTTTCTTATCAATTAAATTTATTCATTTAAATAAATGTAAATAAAAAAAACGAGTTGATTTTCAAATCTGAAAAGACAGTCTTTACAATTCTAACTCATTCTTTCCATTCTCTCTTTCCGTCCCCCTAAAAACGATTTTTTTACGATTTAACTTTCCCAAAATGTTAGAATTTATAAAAGAATTCACCCGCTTAAAACAAAGAAATTCAAGGTGACTTTTCGATACTCAATCATAACGCCACACCACATTACAACTTTTTAAATTATATTAGTCAAAAGTTAGGCCAAGATTGTATTCAACGTTGTACCTACATTTCAAATTGGGCTTTGTAATATTTCCGTGGCCCGTCCAAACTTTAAAATAAGAAAAAAGCGTTTTTGTTTCATTCTATTTAATTATTATTGAAAAGAATAAAGAAGAAAACATTGTTTGGCTCTTAATTATTCATTTCTCCGGAATTACCAGGATATAGAAGTTACTTCGTATTCATTATTTTCTTATTGTAATTTTGAAGCGAGTCTTTTTCTGTAAGTCAGTTTAAATTAGTTTTTTTTAAGCCAAAATTTATATCTTTCTTCCTTTTAACTCGAAATTTATACATTTCTCTTCCTTATTTGAGTTGAACGTCAAAACGTTTCCACCGGGATAAAACCCGCTAAGTTCAATAAAAGTAAAAGTTGCTCAATTGCGAACGAGTGACTTAGCTGCGAACCGAAGGATTTCTTTACGAAGGCCGCCTTATATTGTTACTTGTAATTCAGAATACACAAGGGATGAACTAAGCACATAGATTATTATTTTAATATGCCTAACGAGGGAACGAAAAGCCAAGCGAAACTAAATACACATCATAGGCCATTCTTTTGGTGAACATACAACTTTAATATTTTGTCTGCGAAAGTTAGATTTAATTTGGGAGGTTATCTTCATATATTTGTTTTGTGACTTTTCAGAGTTGAAATTAATTAGTGTTTTTAATATTTTAACGGCCGATTAATGTACGTAAACGTTTATATGTTCATTATGAAATATTTGCCTATTATAAAGTTGAAATCAAAACATAGACATCGATGGTATATAAAATGTATTATGTTAGGATGGGATGTTTCATAGAATTTGAATAATTCATCAATTCATGTTCATTTTAGAGTTCTGTGAAAGTTCTATTCGAGTTCTGTTATTATATAAGTATAGGCCAGTTACTTCACTGAACTGAAATATTAACAGAACTTGAAAATTATGGTTAAAATTTGAAGAATTGTTCAAATTCATTGAAAAAAGTCCTTAGAGTAGCGGGGCTGCATTGTTATTGGTAGACAATTTATAACTTGGATCTTCGATTGAGTCTTAATTGAACACACTGTTGTGGGCATTATGTCCCGTTTAAAGTTTAGTGGGAGATTGATTTTGTACAATTCATCTTTTTTAAAGTTCTGTGAAAGTTCTATTCAAGTTTTGTTACTATCGAAGTACTGTGAAATAACCGTGAAATAATAACAGAACTAGAAAAGAACTTTCACAAAACTTGAATTTTATATTTTGAAATTCGATGAATTATTCAATTTGTGTAACAACCCGTCCTTGGTAGGTGAAGATCAAAAGATGTCGAAGTTTTTGATATGCAATCCAAAGTGATTGGTACGTGGTAGAGGTGAAGCGTATATACAAGAACAGATGTTTGGAACAGATATAAGTATCGCGCATCATGAAATAAAAAAATTGCATACCGTCACTAATTGTAAGTAGGTACAAGTGCAAAATACTAGGGAACATGTATTTGGAATAAGTATTTATTCTTACTTGTAACAGTTGTTCCAAGTATCAAGACGAGCTAGTATGATAAGCCCCGAGTAGTGGTTGTTCCGTGTTTAAGTCTGTAGGTACTAGTAAGAAAAATAACGAAATTAACTATACTGTAAAAAATTAAAAATGGCAGCAAAGCGTATGAATTATAAGCCGAACTTGATACAAATTATATACATTAAAAACATATATTTTTGCGTAAAATATTTTACCAAAGAGTTATTCAACAACAGTAAGGTAGATAAAAAAAAATTATACGAAAAAGATGTCTGCAATATTTTGTGATAGAAGTCAAAAAATAATTTTATGAATTTTATTGTTTTATTTCTCTTCATATTTTTTTCTTTGCTTTGATGCCCCTTTCACAGGTAATTAACTGTTATGGTTCTAGCCTTTATGTCAACATTTAAAGTTTTAAAGGATTAGTTTTAAAGTTGCGTGGGTATAGTAAATATTTGTTAGTGGCCTGGAAGTAAGTAACTATTAAACTTCTATAATGTGATCTAAGAGGTTTTGGTTGAACCCAGGCTTGTCGTAGACTAACAAAATAAAAATAAAAAACTTGACCTTCCAAAAGTTTCATTAATCGTAAAATTAACCCTATAAACTGCTGATGAATAGTGAAGTAACTTTACACTAGTAACTAACTAACCATCACGTCTTTTCATCGCAGGGGTAGGCAGAAAAGATAGACTGCCACAAAATTCTGTCTCTGTACAAAATCCTTACTTTAAAAGTATACATTCATCGTATCATAAATACTCTGCTGTGAGTCCCAACTTATTCATTAAACATTAAATTCCGCTTCACAATTTTATATATTTTCATTACACTCCTTTTTCGTTCATTCAGTCTACATGCCCAAAACATCTAAGCGTCCTTTTCTTAATCTTAACCCTTAATGCATACATCAGTCTTGCGTTCAGTCTTGATCTCCTCATTTTTAAGATGGTTACACAAAGTTCTGCCTTGGTGTACACCTCAGAGATTTCATTTCTACAGCATTCACCTTCTACAACGTCGACTTTCATCCCCACTAAGTTCCGTGATACTAAAGATTATTTTGCTTAACAAATTACTTTAAAACATACATGTTTTATAGAGTATTTGAAGGAAATCTCAAAAGTTAGTAAGATAATTAAAAATGCGTCTAAAAATGGAAAAATCATTTATAAAATTGAATAAATAATTTCACCAAAACCGTAAAATCAGATTTCTGGCTCGTTTTAGCTTTTGATCATTCTGTGAACGGCTGCCATTAATAACTTTCCTATTGTTATGCTTAATTTTTATTGTTATTCTGAATCGATCTTTGCTTGAAATGGGTTAAGCCATGTTAAGTAGCTAGATCTGAATAGCCTGGTACTTTCTTCTTTTTAACGTTCATCTTTCCTACCAGCTTCCCCTCTTCCATTTATTCTTTCAGAACATAAAAATAATAAATTCGAAAACATGATTAAGGTAATTTAAGGTAAGTTTTTATGTTGGCAAGTCATAAATCTACTTCAAAATCTTTCGTTATCACCATTTAATCAAATAAGTAATGTTTTTCCTTTGTTCTCTGGTAGCTAATGTTGGTAATATTTTGCCGAGGAAATGGGCTTTGGGGGTATACACATTTGGCAACATTAATAATGTTGTGTTATAACGACCGTATTACGAATGTGAAGATCCGAAAAACCAAGGCCAGTGTGAGTGTAATGAATAAGGTTAAGAATATCAAATTTAGGTGGTGATATATGGCACCTCCAATTTGTCTACATATGTTGTGAGGTTGAACGTTCATAAAATAGCAATATGTTGTATATATGGATATAGCATTTTCGCTTTGCAGCGCTCAATCAATCAATTCCATTAGTCAAGTTACATCATATAAATTACTTTTAATTGTTTATTCTAGTTACTTCCCAAGGAATTCACAATGGAACTATGCAAAAAAAAACAACTTCAAAAAAGAACACTTTATTTATTTCTTTGAGGAACATAAACAGTCTTAGTAATACAATATATTTATATAAGAGGATAACAAAAAAAAAACAGACCAATTATTAATGTTTACATATAGATATTCAGAAACATAAAAATAACCTGTAAACTAGAATATTTAATAAAAATAGAAAAAAAAAACAGAATAACGCAGCAAATAAGAAAAATAATAATACGAATGTAAATTCAACAAACGATAAACCTATAATATGCCTACCATAAACAGCAATAAATAAAAGTGATTATAACTATACTTAAATATATTTATACTTTATGGCAGAAAGTTGCAATAAAATACAGCATTCTGCCAGGACAATTCCACAAATACGCTGTTGCCGTGCGGGAGACAGGATTTTTCAGGTTGTGTTAATGTGCTGTATCTCCTCAAAACTAATTTTGAGATGAACAACGTTAATTTTTTTCCCATTTCCCCTGAAAATTAACAGTAGTAGCAATATACAATTTGGTGGAAGGTATGATTTAGAATTCATTTTAAATATTTAAAAAAAAATACCATGCATTTAAAAATACCCGATATATTTTTTATTTTTAACAATTTTTTTTCAAATTAAGGGTTAATTTCATTATTCACCAAATATTTAATTATCCCTACTCTTAGTTTGCAAAGTAAAGTAACAAAATGTTTAAAAAAGAAGTCATTCATCTCAAAACTAGCTTTTTGGAGGTACAGAGAGAGTGTAGAGAGAAGGGGCAGAAGACGGTGAAGAGGATGTTTGGGAAGTAAAAGGCTCTAACAAAAAAAAATTAAGTGCAAAATAGGGTGGTTAGCGGCAGATGTTTTTTCCTAGCCAAAGCACCGAACTAATGTATAATGAGTTCCAACATAATTTATTAAAATCGCATTACAATGAACAATTTTATAAATTTTGTATTTATCCAAATTTATTAGATTTATCCGAATCAGCATTTCTCTCATTGTGCGACATTTTGATTATAAATGGTGTTTCACCTGAGCGACACTGGGAGGGTCTACCATTCTTAAACAAAAAAAAATTGTAATAATTATTGTTCACATCATATTGATCTTGGAATTGTCTCGAATGAAACCCTTCATTCCGGGAAAGCTATTTTGTCTTCAGATTATATTTCATGCTCCAGGCGTTGTAATATGTTATCTAATAATTGATATATTTATTTATTTTGAGACATCCTTGTCAATTTCAAATAGGTATGTCAAAACATATCATTTACAAAGTCATTGTAATTAACCTTTATACAACGAAGGAATATGTTATCGAGCATTTCCAAAGAATGTAACCACAAGTTGTGTAGTAATTAAACGTTGATTAAAATTGTGAAACCGTACTACACATAAAAACGAGAAAATCTCAAATAGCTTGTTCACATCATGGGCGGCGACAAGTATAATATTACTCAACTGATTATCTAGGGAATGATTGATGACTTGGTAGCGGAAGACGTGACACCTAATGACTTCGAAACTGATGAGACAAGTTTGGGAGTTGTTCTGAGCAACATCATGCAGGGGAATATTTCCTCGATGATAGTCTAACTCCGATAAGAGAGAGAGCACCAGAAGAAGCATTAATACTGATCTGCTTTGAAAGTAAAGAATTCATTAAACGTTTAACTAAAGTAGAAATCATATCAGAAATTATGAAATTTTATTGACTGTTTAAATTGCATTAAAATCGAAAGTGCAACTTTGCTAAACTACCAAAAATTATTTTCGAATGAAATTTTTTTTTTTTTTTTATATTCGCCGAATGACCTAATAATAATAGTGTTTGATAGTTTGTATTGGGGCCGCTTAATGTGACTTAATAATGTAATAAGAGATACAGAAAATATACTACGTAGGTCAATTCGTATAGACATAACTATACGATTTTGAACGCAGAAGACACAACATTAAAAATACTTCACATTCTCTGACATTTTTCATTTTATCCTCTCTTCTACACGGAGAAAAAAAAGTATTGCTGATCTATTCAAATTATTCGTAATCCAGTCAAAAACGGGATTGCAGGCCCTCAACCATTGAATATATAGGTTTCCTGATAAACTTTTAGAAAAATACAAATGTATTAACACGTGTTCATAAAAATACTTATCGTAGAATTTCGTTATCATATATTATCAAGGCAAATGCATGTATTCCGATAAATTATTGTATATTAGAAATTTGATAAAAGTTTTTCAGGAAACAGCCTGCAAACCCGTTTTTCATCGGATAAATAATTAATAAAACCAATAGTTTGGAGATATTCTTAATAAATTAGCAATACTTATTTTTTCCGTAAACGGAAATTAAATTTATCATAAGATTACTGGCAAAAGCCGATAGTGAATTTTTTATTACTCGGTTTTAGGACTGGACAATTTTTTGTAAAATGTCCTAAAATGATAAACATTCTAATTTAATTCTTATAATTCTATAAAATGGTAATTATATTGTACGAAACCGTAAAAATACTTTCTTTCAATAAACGCCGATTTATCGGCACTAAAACTGAAACTGAATCGCGATTTATCCATATCTTGAAAGATTGAAGCTTCCAATAGGATAAGAAAACAAAGAGATATACAGATTTAGCTACATAGTTATACAATTCACCACTTACGTACGAGTATATACTGAAGATTGAAGAACATCATATTAAAATGCTTGCCAAATGCTCGTGTTGCCAATACTGGCCAGACATAATTGATTGAGCAAGCGCAGCGAAGTCCTGTTTTCAAGATGGTAGCCGTGTTGGAGAGTACGTTTTTACTCCACCTGTGTTCGCGTAGCGTTACAAGCTGTCAAATCGGAGTAATCAACAGTACGTGAGGTCTACTGTTCCCAGAACTACCAGTATATACCGTGCCAACTTATAATAAATATTTACTTCGCACTAGCGTTCCTAGCGCCATTTGAAATAACCTATCCCGAAGACGTATTTGGAAAACCCGACTTGTACGAGCCACATCTCTTTACCTTGCTTGCCTTTCGTTTATCCATAATTAGAATGTCTATAATAATCTGATTTGGGGGTAAGTCTTAATTTAATAATAATTATTATTCCCGGATGCGTTTTTGTATACGTCTTCTGAAATTGTGATAATACGTTCGAAATTTACTAAAAGTTTGCCAGGAAACCTGTTAACTCATTCACTAAAGGCCTGCAATACCATTTTTAACCGGATTTCAAGATTGTATGGGCCAATAATTCTCTCCAGTGTTCTTTGAAATTGCAATCTGGACTCTGGCAGAATTCTACAGGGTTTTCTAATAAGAGGTGTTATTTTGAATAGCCCGTTATTTCGGTAGATGTTACTTTGGAAGCTGTCATTTTTTAACATTTGACAAGTAAAAACTATGCCATTAATAAAAATAGAACGATACACGCTTCAACAACGCATTAAAATTATAAGAATTTACTTGAGTGAATCAAATGCAAATCATTATGAGTGACGAGGCCCATTTCCACCTCGGTGGCTTCGTCAACAAGCAAAATTGTCGCATCTGGGGCTCGGAAAACCCAAGAATTATTGTTGAAAAGCCTCTCTATCCTCAACGTGTGACTGTTTGGTGCGGTTTATAGTCCGGTGTAGTCATTGGACCTTACTTTTTCGAAAATGAGGCTGGAGCAACAGTTACGGTGAATGGATTGCGCTATCGAGAGATGATTAATGATTTTTTATGGCCGGAATTGGATGGTATTGATCTGGACTACGTTTAATTGCAACAAGACGGCGCTACGCGCCACACAAGCAACTAAATCATTGATCTTTTACTGTTGAATATCAAAATAACACCTCTTATTGGAAAACCCTGTACATGAGGTATTTAAAACAAAATTATTATTATAAATATTTATTATAAACATTACTCAGACACCAAAATATAAGCTCTTCGATATAAAACCCTTAACTTTATCGTTCCTTCAATAATGTTCAAAATCGATTTTGAAGTTGGGTTAGTAGAGGCCTCCCCCTGCGATTTGTGGTCCTCCGAATAAATTACCCATTTATATTACGAAAGGTGGGTCGTTTGGAATGGGTATAACGATCATTGAATTTCGCTAAATCGCATTTGTTCCCATTCGGTTCGCTCATTGTGCATAAGATCGGGAAAATAACGTAATTGGATTGTAACTTTTATACGGCAATTATTATTCAGTTGAGTATTTTAACATTACCGAATTACTTTTTTTTCCTGATTCACCAAAATCGATAAAATTACAATGCTAACCAACAGAAATCTACGTCAGCAAGATACGCCATCACTGCAAGAGTTCAAAAATCGTTGGCAATTTTATGAAATGTGAGGTTAGTCAGTGAACGTAATACTTTGAATGCTCTTCATTCGTCTAAAATGTTATCATCCAAAGTAAGGTTCTTGTTGTTATGTGACTTTTAAGTTAACATCACAAAATTCAAATGAAGTACACTCCCATTTCAACTATTGATTAAGAATTAATGACGGCCTCCGTGGCTGAAAGGTAAGTCTCGTATGTACGTATGAATGTTAATGAAGCAAGGACTGTGTATCAAGGCAGAGTTGTGTTGTGGTTCACCCATTCTGGATAAACGATGAAATGTTTAGTTAAATGAGTTTAAAAAATCGATAAAAAACGTTTATTCAGGAAGGAACAACTATGTTCAACTACATTGAATTGTAGATTTACGAAACAGATTTATATTTGGGGTATTATGCCATGTTGCCCTACTTCCTGTGATGATGATGGACACTCGATAATAACTTTTGGCCATGAACATCTCTAATTATATCTGTAGATTTATGGCTTCAATCTTCAATTGAATCTTTTTAATTGCATACAATCTTTTGATCGTTTGTATACGGGGTCTTTTGTTTATTGGCACTTATAATAAATATTTATGTTACTATTACGACAACCATTATGACCCAGTCCATCAATTTTCCATGAATAATTTAAAATTATACCAATTTTCAATAATATTGAGAATGTCGTTTTCAATATGTTCGCGTGTTTGCAAGGAAAAACTATTAACATATTGATTGTCTCCATTATTCAAACTTTCAAATAAATGTCAAAAGTTCGAAGTCCAAGAACGGGCGTAGGTACAACAAAAAACATGTTTTTTGATCGGAAAGTTTATCATATACTTACATTATTATTTAAACATCTTTACATAATAAATTCAGTAAATTAATAAAATAAAAATACCTACTTTTAACTCAAAAACGTAGATACCTGGTTTGTATTTCAATGCCAAAATAAATACTTCATTTGTACAACACCAAGGAAGATTTTTTTTCAATCGACTGCCGGGAAAAATTAGAATCACTATTGATAAAAAATAACTCCGTTAAAAAATATTATGAAGGTATTTTAAACTGCAATTAAAAATTGAGTTTGACTTGTTCATTCAGAAGCTCTGCTTTATCTACTTTCCATAATAATTCTAATATATTTTTATTTCATTGCTTCAATATAATTATGATATACAATTCAAAAAAGTTCTTTGTTTTAAACCACTTTCAGTGAGTTATGCACGTCAACCGGTTTTGAAATAGAGATCAACCGAAACCGGTCGAAGTGTGCCGATAATAAAATATTATGTTATCTGGTCTCCTTTTTATGCTGTCCACATTCGACGCATTGAATCCGTTCAACATCGGTTCTTAAGAGGGATTGCTAGGAGGCTAGGATTAGAAAAAGGAAAATACTCATATGATGAAATTGAACTAACTCTAAACCTCTCTCCTTTGGAAGTCCATCGGGAAAGAAATGACCTCATTTGCTTCTTCAAAATTATAAATTGTATTATTGATTCACCTACTCTACTGCAACTCATTCCCTTCAACATCCCCTTGCACAGACTCAGAAATAATGAACTGCTCTTCCTCAACCATCATTCGAAAAATTATGGATATTATTCACCATTGTCCAGAATGTGTAGATTGGTCAACTCAAGTCAAAACCTTAACTTTTTTGGGATAAGTCTGATTGATTTTTGCCGGTCGCTAAACAAGTGACGGAATATTATAAGTGTTCCGTGGTCCTGACCCACGACGTAGTCTTGACTTGATTCGACTTGTCACTTTATTTTATTATATTATATCTGCCTTATGTCTTTGCTTTCATCTACCTTTGTCTAATCCTGTATTTTTCATTTTACTGTATTCGTGTTATTATTTTGTAATTTGGACGATGTCCATTAATAAATAAATAAATTATATACATAACGACGTATTGATTATTGCTTTAAAACGATATTTCTATATTTGTTCTTGCAAATATCTCTTTTCTGTATATCATGATTCTATGGTTCAAACAGAAGAGTAGTAAAATTCTACAAATTTATTGGAAACCTATTTTGTGAATCATTTATTTAATATTATGTACTAGGCCACGTAAATAAAACATAAATTATCAAAAACGCCAATTTTGACAAAGTTCTAAATTTCAACGCATTACCATTGTTTCTAACCTTTTTGGTTTCGGGGTTAAATAACGTGATACGTGACAGTTATACCGTAATGGTTGCGTGTGCTTTCCTCAAATCAAATATGCTGAAAACTCTTCATAAGGTATTAAATTAATTCGTAGCAATTATGTGGAACAATATATTTAAGTGTACCAACTTAATGTTATATTAACGTACTATAAACTTCTCGGGTTATAAATAACCTTAAAATATGTTATGGAGAATTTAGTACTTTTGGAACAACAATTATTAGTAGCAATTAATTAGTAGCAATTAATTAGTAGCAATTATGTGGAACAATATATTTAAGTGTACCAACTTAATGTTATATTAACGTACTATAAACTTCTCGGGTTATAAATAACCTTAAAATATGTTATGGAGAATTTAGTACTTTTGGAACAACTATCAAAAGCCTGTTACTATAAGTGTTGAATGAGTCCATATAAAAGTTAATTTAATGTTGATTGTAGATTTGTATTGCTATTTTAGTTAGTTAGTTAGTCCCAGTATTTTAGGATTAGATAAGTACAATTTTTTTTTTCAAAGAATGATAAACATTCCCGGGTTACGAATAACCTCACAATATTTGAAAATCTCTTACTACCACCACAGTAAGCGGAGAATGTTGCTTGTGTTGTGATGGAGAACTCAGCCAGCCGAGGAATCGAACACACTGGTCAAATGGCCAGTTTCTTGGAAACACTTAGCTTTGAAAATTTGGCATAATACCGAAATGATTCACGTAAACGTTTATTTACCAATATATTTCTTAGAGAGATGGTTATTGGTTGAATTAAAAATAAAACGATATTGGTAAAAACAATTGTCCCTTTTAATTTTTGTTCATCCGCAATCATATTGAATAACATACAAAGTAAACATATAAACATAAAATTAATTAAACTAAATGGTCGAGGGGTAAGGCTCTTGACCACAAAACCCGTTCAAATCCCGGCGTGAGTTATTTTGTGTTGTTTCATTTTGTATTAATTCATTAAAATAATACATGGCATATTTGCAACATATTCCAGTCGTTAATAGTTTCAGTATCTGCTTGAAATGGCTGTAGCCTTGCTTGGTCACCAGATTTGAATGGCCGGCTACCTCCGACCTTCCTCTCCCCATTTTCTTCCCCTTTCCACTACCTTCAGTTTCACAGCACACCCCTATTGGAAATGCCATAGTCTCATTGACTCCAGGCGGTTGGAACTATTGTGCGGAATTCACAAAAAATATGTTTATTACCTACAACCTACACTATTTTCTAAAAAACATCATTCAGTGAGTTTGACAGAGGGTTAATACAAATACACACACAAACTTATACATTCTTTCAAGGTAGGCAACTAACCAAAACTAGCCACAAGTAATATGCTCGATATTGTATGTATACCGCCACAACATTCTTTAGAATATCAAATAGGAAGAGTACAAAAAAAAACAAATCAAACAAACGGTAATATCACCAATCAAAACAATAGTTGACCGGAATAATATTGCAAAGAAAAAAATCAGTATTGAGTTATTGACGAAATAATGTTAAGTATGTTATTAATCATCTTTTTAGGTAGGGCTTTAATAGTATTTAAGAAATATTTCGGTCTGTGACAGCATCTTAAAGACATTGGTTAACGGAAAAATGTTGTGGATGCTGTCTGTCAAAGTCACGGAATGTGGTATAATTCATGTGAATAAAGGGAGAAAACGGATATTTTATGTTTTAAACTGGAGTCATCAAAGCCAAGAAGCTGACGGTTGTAGGAAAGTAGTATTTGTCCGGAAAAAATATTACTAAGCCTGCGTTTTACCCATCAAGACAGTTATATTCAATAATGTTGTAAGTTGATCTCACAGCAATATTTTGAACGTAAATTGTTTGACTTATTCATGTTGTAATTTGCTGCTATGCTCAAATACCTCAATGACATGTGTAAAATGATGTCAGATGAGAATACCCCAATGACATGTGTAAAATGATGTTAGATGAGAATACCCCAATGACATGTGTAAAATGATATTAGATGAGAATACCTCAATGACATGCTGCTTTCCATAAGGCTCTATTGAGTGAATTAGATTAAAACAGCATTTTGTGGAATAATGTTGTGCGTAAAATTTTCATACGCAACATTTTTCCACTAATTCAGAAACGATTTTTGTCATAACATTTAATTTCATTGTCTTGTTTACCACTTTTCATTTCAAATACTCAAGAATTGTATTTTATTATAATTTTTCTCAAAACTAGAATATTGTAGGAAATCACGTTATTTCTGGCAAGGTCTCAGTTATATCACCAGTCAATCATATATAATCTAACCTCTTCTATGCGTATGATTGCGTGTAAGTAATAATGATTGCTATTATCAAAATTTTGATGAATTAACAAGTTTTTGTTTCCAATAAAAGCTAAGAATTGTATTTCTTTAACGTCTGTTTCTGTCCATATAACATGTCACATGTTACAATCAAACGTGTCACATCAAACGACAAATAGCTTCACAAGATTCTTTCATTGTCAAGAAAATTCACAATGAAACAGCAAGGAAAGTTAACCAACGGCGTATCGTGACTTTTCTCCCGACTTCCAAACTTTTTTTATGCTACATGTTTTTTTAGAGAAAAAGTTTATTTTTCACATTTTCAATGGAGAAGCTGTGTGCTAAGGAAATATTAACTACTATTCATTGAGAGAGGCTGGTTAAATCAGTTGTTACTTCGATACGAAAAAAAAACTATGTAAAGACAGATATGAAAAGAAAACTAGTGTGTGAATTGTGCAAAACTAATTTGGCAATACAATTATTAATCTTAATACATAAAATATAACGTGTCACTGTGTTCTAACACGCTAATCTCCAGTTTTCTAGTTTTGACGTATCGAGACTATCGAGAGTTCAACAACGATTGGTGGCGACGCGGGTCTTGTGATTCCTGTAGCGACAGGTACAAGGCACAACATGAATGAGAATTACTTGCATATTGTTTATATTTCAATTTCTTATGAAATTCCATATTCAGGACATAACATATATGTGGATTGCTTGCGTATTGTTTATATTTCAATTTGCTTAGATATTTTGTAGTATCTTTCACTACAATTAAGGAGTGAGTAGTTGGAGTTACAGCACTTGAGCATGCGGGTTACGGATGGGGAGTATCCTATTCTGCTCTCATGCGTACCCCGTAGAATGCCCTCATCAGAGATTCCCGTTTCGGTTCAGATTCTAGCAATGACGCATACGTGAGGAGGTATGGAGGGTTCGGAAAAGAAGAAATGGCTTAAAAAATTATTAGAACGTTTTTTGGGATCCATACTTAACATAACATACTATTTACATCACATTGATAAAAGCGATGATAAAAATAATATTATTGCATTTTCCAGGAATGTAATCTACGATTATTCACTTTTTTAATTGCACAACACGGAGGATGAAGGAGGGGGGTTGAACTCCCTAAACCTCCTTATATACGCTCTTGTAGAAATCTATGATTCCATCGATGATTTAAGCTACATCGACATAATTAAGTGTTTGTCTCAAGTGACCTACCAGGTAAGTATTTTGCTGTTTATTATCTTCATATATAGTTTGTAGATCATTGTAGAAGTGTATTATATATTTTTTCAGCGCCCTTAAGGTGATTTTGCACGAAAACGGTGCTATTTAAATCATCCAAATATTATTATTATTGATATTATCTAAATCTATTTAGATTTAGATAATATGCAACTCTGTTTCCCTGAAATGCAATCACTCTCTGTTTATCCCCATAACGCGATAAAATAATGATATTACACTACGTGGGATACATGATTTTTTTCCTTGAATAAAGTGTTTCCATCTCCATACGATTTTGTGTAAGATTACACCGCAATAGTTTGAACAAAAACTCCTCGCGTTGATCAGGAATTGCGCTGCAAGCGGTGTAAAAATGAATTGCTATCCGTCATTGGTTTAAATGTTCCAACGAGGCGTACCAGGCACACTACACTATTTCATATTGAAGCCAACAATACCAATGCAGCAAACAACTCAGTAATTACTCGCGCAATCACAACATACACCCATTACAAAAAATTACTACATTTAGACATCTTTCATGATTCCTTTCTAACATACAAAACTAACTTATTAAATTTCTTAGCATGACATATTTCAAAAATATTTTCACATCATTTTTCAAAACTTTTATGTATTAACAGTCAATTACAATTCGTGAGCTTATTATAATTCTTGTTTTCAATTCATTTATTATTATCTATCCACACACTTCCTTCCTTTCATAACAATCTCAGGCGAAATTAGGTAATGATATTTTATGAACATACGTAACAGGTGTACTACAACTATGTAATAACTAAAAATATCTAACTGTATCTTATTGTACTGTGTGTGACTTAAGAGGAACGGCTGCGGTGCCTGTTTCATACAAAATTTTAATTTGGATTTACGGCTAAAATACTAGAGTAAACTGTTTTTTTTTTTTTTTAGTTAAAAGACATGGTATATATAAAGTACGCATATGGATCAGATTTTCGATTTTTGCCTTAAATTATAGAATATAGGCCCCAGAAGATGACGATTTTACATGATTTTACGAGGCATCTTTGGCAATTTTTTGTGACCAAATGGAAGATATTTTTTGAAAAAATCTCACATATCCCGTCTCAGGCATATAATGAACTATACAATAAAATTTGAATCTTCACTGAAAAAAGTTTTATTTGCTTCAAAAGCCGAATTTGGTGGCCACAAATTCAACGTATATTTAACTAGCTTTTTTGTTATTGTCTCATTCGCACTTTCTTGAGTCGGGCTGGCTAGAGTAGGTGAAGCACGGGCCGGGGGGCAGGGGCTCGGGTGAGATCGCCCGCCTAACAAATACATGCATACATACCTACGTCAATCGTCCTTAGAGTCATTTTTTATTATTATTGCTAGTGTATGTATATGTGACATTCGCAGTCGGCCCGCGCGGACATATAATTGACGAATTTGTTACTTTGTTTACGAATAATATTATTTTTAAACTCCACAGTTTTTAACCGAAGCATCCCCAAATAATTTATTTCATTCAACATGGGTAAGTAATCATTATTTGAGCATTTTTAACAATGATAATTAGGTTATGAATTAGGGTACTTACGTTATTGATTTTTATAAAATGTTATTTGTGTTTTAGGTCGAAAGTGGATACGTGGTAAGCCACCCAGTATGCACCGGAAAAAGAGGAAGTGCAATGTCAAAAAGACAGAAAGAACTCGGAACAGGTGAAAATTAAATGCAATATTTAAATCAATATTTATTATAAGTATTTATTTTTTACGGTAAAAATGTAATGTTTTTTTGTTGTTTTCAGTTCCGTAAATGATGTTAAAGATTGTCAGGCTAAATTTGCCAACAAGGATTTTTTCGATGCTAACATCGATGTGAATTGTGGGATTTTGAGCAAACGGTAAGCAAATAATTTTATTTTCACAAGAACAAACTCTCGAGAATATACACAATAACATCAAGATACCATCTTTTGGTTGTAGTGAGAGTTTCATTTTATTGCCGTTCAGCTTTTAGTTTTGATGACAGTGTTTTTACACATTGGTACAATTCAATATTACACCGACGATCTTTAATTAAAAGTGATTAAATTTAAGAATAAAAACCGTCCTCCATTTTTGCCTATAATTGCTTGTACTATTTTGTCGAATTTGTAAGTAAAATCACTACACATATTGATCATACCTTGACAGTATAATATGCGGTCTTTTGTTTTCACGGTTTGATGCCTGATTTTTTTTCTTTTAGTACCGATGTGATTGAACCCGAAATATCGTCGCAGAAAATGTCAGACGTATCACCCGACATTATATAACATATAACCATATAAGTAATGCCTTTAGTTAGAAAATTTGGAAAATTTTGTGGTTGACTGACAAATTTTATGAAATTAAATTTTTAATTAAATTTTATTTATGTAATTATTTATTTGCTTGTTTATATTGGAGTCTGTTCTTACTATACAACTACTACCTGTCCGACTTTTTTTTATTTTTCACCTTGTGCACATGTATTGTGTAGATTATAAAATAGGATTTTTTTCAGTATAAAAAATCTGGGACTAACTACCATAAATGTATTCCTCACTGCCTAGAATGGACGGAAATAATTATACCGATTCATTGAACATTTTTAATAAAATATGCTTGTTGCTATTATTCTTGCTGTTATTGTGCTGCTATTTTTATGGTTATTTTTATTTATAGTTGTATTACTTAATTTTGTTGTTCACATAATATTCTTCTTAGACAACACTTAAAAATAATCTCGACCAAAATCCCAGTGATAAAGTCAGTGCGTGTTCGGAATTATATACACAGCGACACGACTTTATAACTTTCTTCCAGATAAAATAAAAAAAATGTGATTCACAATAAAATTTCAAAGGTAATGTAAAAATTAAAAAATAAAATATTATGTCAACAGTAACGGTAAGGCCTTTACCGGTGCACTTACACAAATTTTAAGTAAGTGTATATTTCTATTCTCTACAATTATATTACTTACTGTTCATATATTATTTACGGCTGTTAATTTGTTAATGTACTTATCTAATTTATAAACTTATACACCTATTATTACTATTATTATAATTTCGTCTGTCGCCACATGTACAATGCACGTGTACAATTTCCGTATCTCATACAATAATACACGTATCTGCTAATTTAAATGAACTAAACAAAAGGGTGATTCCCCGTTTTGATGCAAATATATTCACGCACAAAAGAAAAAAAGCATTTCTCTTTTACTGGCCTTCAATGCGTGATATCACTGCCATGTAATAGAGACGGCAGTGGTGATATTGTCAGTGCCTAACGTGTACATGCGCATATACCAATACTATTAAAGAATAGGTCGGAAGCCCTTGTATGTCTGTGTCTGATAATGGAATGAACTAAACGAAAGGGACATTTCACCGACTTCGTGCAAATATTCAATCATTGAACTTAATTTCTTTTTTATTTAATCTCATATTATCTAACTTTTTTTGATCGCTTGCAACGTCAGCCGTACTAAAAGCCAGGTACTCCCTCTCCGTTCCCCGCTGCACGCTCCGTTAGAGAGGGACACAGGACAATAATTATTTTTGCGGGAGTCGAAATTTCGTCCGCGAAAACAACGCTCTTAACAAATAAATTAATAAAATAAAAATAAATAAAATAAAAAATTATTTTCAGGACGATAAGTATTGAATCCGATTACGTCAAAATAGTTGTCAATCTCTCTACATTGTTCCGTAATTATATTGCAAACAGGTTAGAATGACGTCAGGGCATGTTGATCCGTTGGTTTTTAAAATACGAATAACCAAAATATATAAAAAAATAAGTTCTTTATTACATTTGACGGCCTCCGTGGTCGAGAGGTAAGACTCTCGACCAGCAATGTGAAGGTCGCTGGTTCAAATCCCACGTGCGCTAGAAAATTTTTATTTGATTAATTTGTGTTATTTTTTAGTTGTAGATAATCTCAGGATCGCCCTGATATAAGACATCCATTCAGATTTGAAACGATGTTTGAAATGGCTTTAGCCGTATTTAGCGACCACCTCTAAATACCTAGGTACTCAAAATTCTTCCTTTTCCCCATCTCCTTTCCCCTCCCCAATATCTTCAGTCTCATAACATATCAAAATTGGAGATGCCATAGTCTCACTAGCTCCAGACGGTTGGGAGCAGTTCGGACTCTTGTGCGGTATTCAAATAAAAAATAAAATCAGGAAACACTTGAATGTTTCAAGACGTTGAAGAGTTGCAGATTTTCGCTTATCTTGATTATATCTTATTTTGATCTTTATGCCAAACTTATTTTTCGCTGGAGTTATTATACAACGTCAATCATATATTTAGAAAAGACAAACTTTCCTATTACTCGACAAATGACAAAGACATGAAAGAATATTCGTCCTTACCTAATTTACTAGATAAATGAGGCCCTTTCAAAATGGTGGCAAAATATCTGCCCACGGCCATCATGGATGATGGGCGTGTGATCAAACAAATTGTGCACATATTTTTAGAATAATGTAATAAACCAGTGGCGGTTTTCTATGAAGTACAATGAACACCCATTAAAAAATAAGATAATAAAACTGTGATATCATTATTTTACTACACTTTAACCCTTCAGTACATTCATCAAATTTGTCCGGTTGCATTTTTTTTATTTCTATTTCAAATACGATATATACATCTTATATTTTAATTTTGCGGAAACACAAATACTGTTTTAGAAACTAGATAAAATTATCAAATAAACATCGCTATTTTTAAATAATAAAATATTAACGTGAAAAATGTTGTCAAAAACGCAAAACACATTTTTGATTAATTTTTTACTCCAATCATATAAAAAATTGAGAAAGGTCGATATTTCGAAAACACATTTTTTTATGTGGGGAAGTTGTTAGAAAACTGTACATTCAATTTAATCTCGTTCATATAGTAAAAAAAATAATAAATAATTTTTAAAGTGAAACCTATTGTTATGATAGCGGCGCGAAATATGAATTATTCATTTTGACTATTTTTAGGATTTTATTATTGGATTTCAGTATAAATATTTGGGGCAAAGTGGAAAGAAAAAATATTTCTCTTTCTAACGTAAAGTATTTCGCATGATGGAAAAAAGATAAAAATACTTTTATAAAATATGGACGCCCGGTCATATATGACCTTCAAACGCTGAAGGGGTTAAACGGTGCGCTATTCAAATTCCGCGCTAAAAATTCCAACCTTTCGTATAATTTCTGCCCGAGAGCGAGTCCGAAATGAATTCCATACATGCGTTATGAATTCAGCACCTATGAGACATTCTGTTCCAAGAAATAGTGCATTCAAAACATACTAGTGGCGCTTCAACGGAAAACCGTGCGAGCGTGCCAAATTTAGGAATGCCAAAGTGCGCCGCGACTATGAGATTTGTTAACACCAAATTTGTACTAAATAATATATTGCAAGAATGATTTTTTTGTATTTGTCATGTGTAAAGTTGTTATTAAAAAGGTTAATTTTCGAATATGTTAATTTTAATTTACTGTCCCACCAAAACATTTTAATTGAATTAATTATTGAATCAATGTAATTGACATTCAAACAATGATAAATACAAATATTCAGGAAAGCGAAAAACAAAATTATGAAAATTTAATGCTTTTTTATTGTGTCGAGATACTAATAATTCCTGAAATCTTAAATGTTTAATTTTTAAAAATATGTATTCAAATGCTGCCTCTCAAGTGGCATAAAAATATTTTTGAATGCTAAATAATAAACCATACAAAATACTTATTCCAAACCAATTCCAAAAAAAATTCTGTTAACTTACCTGAATACTTGGTTTTTATTTCTTGTATTTTTTTCATTATTTCTCGTGTAATTTTATTTTTAAATTATTTCTCGTGTAAAGATTAAAACTTTTTTATGTTCCTGGTGAGCTTTGTAATATATGTGAAGGTTTTGTTTCAAAATTTAAATTATTTGTATCAAAATTGTAACCACACGGAAAATCGTAAACATGACGTTACGTGTGCGAAATTCAATCAAAATTGAGAAGCCACTTTAATATTGCAAGACTGGCTGTTCTTTTGATTTACAGAATTCCAATAAATTGAACGTTTCTGGGTACTTGTCAAAGGGGAGTTGTGAAACCGTTTTGACGCAATCGTAGAAGGAAGCCAGAGTGGAGTTCAATGTGCGTGGAAAATGATCCAATTTAACCCCCATAGGGTTTGTTTACTAACACATTTCTGTTAATTATTTTTGTTGTTATTTAGGAGTATGCTTACGTGACATTTATATCGGTATCGAAACGAAGAGAACACAATTAAATAGAAAATGAAAGAAGAGAACCATTATTTTAAAACAGAACTATGCATCCAGTGCAATAAACCACTCAAGTATCGAGATATTTTAATTTGAACAAATTATTAACACTTGCACTTCGAGTAGGACGTAAGTAATCAGAAACATAAATGAAAGGCGACAAAAGACTATATTACCGCGGATTTGCTCGACGCTCACATTTTAATTATTTCTGATGAACGAATTACTAAAATCTGAAATGTTTTTAGAGGGATCTCTACAAGTGTAAGTTATTTAATTGTAAGATTAATAAAAATATGACCGTAGCATTAAATTTTTTTATGTAAAATGATTTTAAAATTTTATAAAATGTTTTTCATCTATAAACTTAGCGGTAAGCACCAGATTTTATTTTTCTAGACAATGAATTATTAATTTACCAAGGGATCTCTCTAGAAACCTTTGAGATTTTAGTAATACGTTCTTTAGAAATAATAATAATAAACCCCACGGAAAAATCGATTTTCTAGGACTGCTAGGGCAAACTCGATGTTGTATTGTATGTGTAGAGCGCCGAATATTGTTTTGTCATCATTTATGTCCTTAAGATTCCAACTTTATTTTGAAGATTTGATAGGGCAAAAACAACTTTTGGAGGTTTAGTACGAACGATCGATAAAGCCCTATATCAATACAATATTGACTAAATTCGTGATCTATTGTCAGTTAGCAACATTCCCTAGCACGGTCAACTATTGATGAGAAATTCCTTCAAAAAAATCCCGCCAAATCTTCTTGCCTGTCAGTTAAATTTGGATGACTGTTGACATACGCAATTTTAATACATACGCAAGATTATCGTTTTTTATCCAATTAACTATTAACGAAACTCCTAGCATTGTAAGACGTCATTTATGAGACCAATTAAATCCGTTTGGATTTGGAGAGACGAAATTCAGACACTTGTTTCGTAAATGTAGTATTATAGCTAAATATCTCATTGAACAACTAACTCATAAGAATTTTCACTGACTTGGTATTTCTATATAAAATTCTAAATGATTTAGTTGATAGTCCGGTATTGCTAGAATTGATTAGCTTCCGGATTCCACGACGTAATACTAAAAGTCAGAATTTATTTCAGTGCAGAAATTCTGGGACTAACTACCATGTGTATTCCTCTTTGCCCAGAATACTAATGGAGGGAAACAATTATACCAAGTCAGTGGACATCTTCAATTTATGTTTAAACAAATATAAAATGTGGTTAAGGCGATGCCATACGTAGTAATTAAAAATCATGTGTTTTTGGTTTGAAAATTTGGTCGCCTAGAAATGTTACAGATGCTTTAATTGAATACTGCGAGTAGAATACATCTTGGCCTTTGAAATAATCGAGTATTTTTTAGATAAGTCTTTTTATAAGCCTAGAAAAAATAATGTAAAGGCCTATGAAAACTGCTTTAAAGTTCAAAATCTCCTACTTACGAACCCATTTTCGGTTATGATTTTATTGTATAATATGGAAAATTAAGTTATTTATAAAATGATCGAAAAAAAAATTTATGCCTGAACATCCACAAAATAAAATATAAGGCACTTTTTGGCCATGTTTTTTTCTTGCATAAATCAAAACTGACGGAGGGTGTTAAGCGGGAATTTAAACCTTATCGCCATCTACGTAAGGGTTGTTATTGATAGCGGCTCAATTTAAAATATTATACGACGTAGTGCATCGCCTTAATGAAGCAATTCAGTTTTGTACAATAAATAATGGTTTTTTTTAAAGATTCATATGTAAAAGCCGAAAAGGGGCGTTAATTAATAAATAAATAATTTTAAAAAGTAAATACGGACAGCCAATGCATATTGAGGTTAGTAATTCAATTCGAAATTCCCATTTAGTCATTTTTTTACGTAAATATATGACGTTTGATGATTTGAATTGTCAAATTACTCTAGTGTTGCCAGTAAATATCAATAACTTTACAATATCGGATCGATAGGTCGAACAAACGACGAATTTCAAGCGATTTAGCTACCATGCGCGAACTATTAATACGCCAACGGATTTTGTAATGCAAATCGATGTACGCTGGCAATACTGGCAGCTGGGAAATGAATTAACTTCAGACTTTACGCAAAATTATTTGTGTAGAAAATGTTTGGCTTTTCCGGAAACTATAGAACAATTTTATATCGGGATGTTCTATATTAGCACCGTCCGAGTATACATTTAGGCACAATCAAGTTTTAAAAATAATTCACCAAAATTTGGTAGTTAAACATAACTTGATTGACTGCCGTAATATAGTACCATGTTATGAATACGAACCAAATTCATTTTTAGAAAAAGAATTTTATAAAATATATTATGATAAACTATACTAACAGACCGAACGATTAGTCATAATAGACCTGATATAGTTTTACATGACAAAATTAAAAAAAAAAACTTATATCATTGATGTCGCTATTCCAAATTCCTGTAATATTCAAAAATCTGTTAATGAAAAAATAAGAACATACACAGATTTAAGAAATGAAATAAAAAGAATTTCTCATTCTCAGACTATAAAAATATTACCATTCGATATTTCGGCTACTGGCATTATACCTAGCTTTCTCATTAAAAATTTAGGCGTATTAGATCTATCAAAAAAATTATATATAAAGATGCAAAAGTAGGTCATTTTGAATAAATGTAGGATAACGAAAGATTTTTTAAATATTTATGTTGAGGGATCAGTAGGATTTATAGGCCCTGTTAGAAGTTCTACCGAGCCGAACCCTCTGATATGAAAATATCTGGAGTCGGTGAATTTTTATTTCCCATTTGATCTCTGGTGAGTTGACGTGTTGATGTTATTGTATTGTTTTGTATTTATTTTACTTATATAATGCACTTGCATAATGTTAATTGACTAGATAATCATTTGTGGAAAAGTGTGTGGAAGGGTTTAGTGTTTCCTATGGGGAAGATTTAACCCGGACAATAAAATCGGAAGAAGAAAAAAAATAAATTTAATACACAATGGCAAGTCCGCATATACTTTTTGGCACTAAAAGGAAGTTAATTAATTCATGAGGTCTTTAGTTATGACCAACAACTTTTGTTCTTCCAAGTTGAAACGGTATCAATTGATTGCGTTTCGACCGTCATGGATCGTGTAAATAATTTTTTTCAACTTAACCTTTTCAGTACCTCATTTTCATTTCCACATTTATACCGTATTTTAATTTTAATAACACCTTGAATAATTATTTGAAATTTTATTGTGCATATTTTTTGTTTTTGTTTTGTTTACTTATTTAAATTTTATTCATGAACAGTTTAACATGCATGAATATAAAGGTAACATAAAAAATGTACATAGGTATATAATAATGAATGCGAGTCCAAGCAAAACACTCAAAACGGGATCTGTCATTATGTTAACAGTATTTTTTACTGGAATAAACGTTATCTAGCATAAAAAATAGACGCCATTAAGAATATCCTTCACAAGCGATACACAAAGTACGGGACTATTTTTTTCACAAAATAAATAAAAATAAAATTTGTTCGTGTTCCTCAAGAGGAACTTTGGAATTAAAAGGGTTGAGGGCTTAGTTAATTCACCTCCATTCATTAATTAGCCAGTTATTTTATCTAACCAACGACATTTTAAAAAAAGTCGTGCATATTGGCAGCTTATCCGTCACCTTGAAGGCCTCGCTAAAAGCAGTGGCTTTTTTTACCGACTATCGGAATCATATTTTGACCATGCTCGTGAAGATCGCTTACTGACCATTGATGACAGATTTCGTCAATGTCGTATTGACGTAGGGATTTGTGGATCGGCTTAAAATCGTCGGTAGTTACGCCTATCAATCCGAAATTATAAAGTTATTGACATCACTGTGCTAGACCCCCTGGTCTGACCAATAAACCAGGGCCGCGCGTCGCATATATTTGTGCACGGCTACTTCACTTATGTCGTAAAGTTTCTGGCTTTTTTTTAGAGTATTGTCTCGTCTTAAGATATTTACAAAACACTTGCGTTTTGAAAGACACAAGCTGTATTAACATAAAAGAAAAACGCCAACCATTCAAATTTAAATAGAAGATAATTGCGTTTTCACTAAAGTGTAAAAACTTTATCTCTCGCCAAATCTGGTTGAGATTCCGGAACTATCCCACTAAATTTTAGAATTCCTATCTCCGATGTCTTCTTGATTCTAAAATCCAACATGACTCATGCCTGGGAAGAAAACTGGATCTTTCTATGCTGGAATTCAAAAGCATATCCCTGCTAAGCCATGGTTTCACGGTAAAAAACTTTCAAAACGATTCATTTCATGTATTTCGAGAATGAAAATTGGTCACTGTTCAATTGCATCTCACTTGGCTAGAATTAGAGTTTTGGATGATCCGGTCTGCCAGTGCGGTGTGGAAGAGGAAACCCTCGACCACGTTTTCTTTAACTGTAAAAACTATTCATCTTTCAAGAACATATACCGTCGGCTTATTAAAATCACACACCAGTCCCCCCTTAACATTTCATACCTTTTATCTCTTAACAATTCTCGTGTTCATACAGCTTTATGTAAGTTTATTAACCTGAATGAATTCAACATTTAATTTGATTTAGTGATCTAAATGAGTCCAATATTTAATTTGTTTTATTATTCTCCCAATAGATTAACCGATTTTTTTATCCACTTTAACTGTTACCGGCACAAAGCACTCTTTTCGGGGTGAAATGCCTAAAACCAAATAAATAAAAAAAATTTACTATACACCCGATAACAACATATCAGTTCACGATAATACAATGGTGAAAAACTAGAGAAAAAATATATTATAAGCTGTATAATTTTCTGTTTTAATTACAAACCTTTATTTCCTGCAATTTGTACAATCCGACTTCCGTTAAATAAATCATTTACTCTGCCTGGTTATTGGAAAAGTTTAATTTCCTTTCAAAATATCTATACAGATACATACACATGTATCGCTATGTAATATATTAAAAAAATTGCGCAAATAATAGGTGCAAAGAAAATATAACATGTTGGCAGTTATAATACCAAGAGATACTTGCTTGTGTAGTTGTGTACTGGACGAATAAAAAATAATTACATATAATTTTTTTTTTCGGGATGCTGAAAATGAAAAAAAACACATAAAACGAAACGAACACTAGTCGAATTGAATCATGAGTCATTTATACTCGTGATTCGTGCAAGTTTGGGCATTTTTGGAGGATAAGAAGAGACTAGTTCGTGGGTAAAAAAGCATTCAGAATGATTTGCTTACTACCTACTTGAGAAAGTGGTCCTGCAAAGGACACACTTACTGATTGAGTGCTTAAGATTGACTGCCCCTAGGTACCTCGATGTCGATGCGTTATTAGGGCACACTTGTTCAAGAACAAACCGGTGATCGCGAATAGGTAGATGCAGCGTACTATCGCCGCACGTCGCGTAGGTTCCAATGTGAAGTATCTTGCATTTATTGATTTCTAGAACCTACTAGTAGCTGCCGCTATAAAATCACTGCAGGAATCTTCTGCTAAGGCGCTGACATCTGTAAACTGTTCTAAGAGAAAAAAATACAGTGTGTGGCAAGCCTACGCACGACGGAAGTGAAACTTTTAGTGTTCTTCTCTCTCTCTTTTCACTTCATATTATCAAAATGCTGTACATTATAGTTTTAAAAAGCATAAATTTATTTATAGGCGTGTTGTTAACAAATGAACGTTTAATTAGATTCCTAATATTGACATATTTATAAGTAGCATGTGATAAAAAAAATTAAAAGTTATAAAAATATGGGATTCGAACCCGGGTCCTGCATAACGAGTGTCGAACGCTCTGCCTCTAGACCGCGGGGAGAGGTATCTCGCGCGACGAGAACCGCGTATACAACGTGTACTCCTCAATTGACTTGTCCCGCGCTTATTTTTATAACGGAGTTTGTATATGATATTATATTACGATACAAAATTCGCTTCCTTCACTCGATCGGTTCAAACAGAATTAGAAGGTTCGATCGCAAAAATTCTAAAAATAAATTACCTACTCAAAAAAAAAAATAAATGTGCATTTTAGACAACAATCATGTGGATATCTTCTTATATGTATGCCTGAAAAAGTCGCAGCACGAGAGCATTTTATCACTTTTCTTCGTATTAAAAAAATCACAAAAAGAAAAAAAAAATAGTTAAAGCGGGGATCGAACCTCGGTTCTTCACGACGACAGTCGGGCGTTCTGCCTCTAGACCGCAAAGCTGAGTTTAGAGAGTGACCTAAACTAGGTATATAATATTAGCTAGGCTCCTATAGCGAAATGATCACGGTTTTTCGTGACGGTCATGAGTCGGTTTTACTCCGGTTCCCGAAAATGCATAACGCGCGTAAAGAAGTTTCACTTCAATATTTTTGACATTAAGAATAAATTGGAGAGATTTTCAGAAAGATACTTGTATTGCATATTTACATGATTTTAATGATACATCGCTGGTAGGTGGTGAAGTTGTAAAAGTAAAAACACAAAAAAGAAAAGAAACCAAGTCAAATTAAGCTGTTAAATACATTTCTAAACTTGAAGTTGCATTGTATCTATATGTTAGAAGGCCAGAAGATCTTACTGTGAAGATTAAATCCAAGCGTTCCAATTCCGCCGCTAACTGTGGTTTTAAGAATCAAATCCAATTCACGTAAGCCTCCAAGAAATAATGTTCCACCGAAATGAGTTGAAATTATAACATTCGTTAGATTTATGGGCTTGATTAAGTGTCGACAAAAGGGTATTTCCTCTTTTTCCAATCCGCCCGAGCCCTTAATTAAAATTTCAATAAAGTTGGCTAATTGGAGCAATGTACCGTGAATTTCTCAATATCAGGATTTCCCGCGGTCGATTTGGCCCGCGAAGCCTTCCGAAGCTTTGAAACTTTAGCTAATATTTAATTGAAATGTTGGATTCCGAAGTTAGAGAATTGTTCCCGTTTAACAGTAGCCAAGCGAGTAGGCCGGAATATAAAACGGCAGTGATTTGCATTACTTGGAATGGAAATTATGATAACTGTCTGCCAACTCGGCTTTTTAATCTAAAAGGATATTCCGCTTTTTAAATCTATTTTATTATACACTAGTTTGTAAGTTAGTTTGTGTGGTTTTAGAACCTAACTTTTCTACAGTATAATAATTTTACGGTTTATAAAATACCTATCGCAATTGCCTATATTCAAGAAAAAAATATAAGTTTGGCATTCTGATTTTTTTAAATGTGATTACAGCACTGGATTCTCAACTGCTCGCAGCTAATAATGAGAGAGTGATTTCTCACGTTTGGGGTATGTTGGTAAGCCGACGGAAGTAGAGATTAGATATAAATATGTTGAGCAGCACCTGGCTATTTATATCTGCTCATTCATCTCTGTTAATAAACAAAATTTTACGTTTCAAGCTACAAATATTTCAATTCTGAAAGGTGATCTTTAAAAGGCGATACTGAGAGTATCTACAACTCTGAATTTTTAAATTTTTTTTAACAAAATTTTGAGGTTCTTTATCGTGTTGCAAAAATATTTTGAATAGCCCCAGACAATGCATAAAAAATATAAATGGTGTAAAAAACTAGACAAAGAGGAAGCTTTCCGGAAGACGCCTTACACCGTAACTTACAGTAATGTTACACGAACTAACCCAATACAATAAAATAAAATGAATATCTTCGAAATGTGAACAAAACGAGGTACCTACTTTATGGAGTCTAGTTTACATGATTAAAATTGTTCCGATAGTAACCAACATCTGATTGGAAAAGGAAATATACTTTAGAATGAGATCAAAATGAATATTACAAAACAAAATGTTACAAAATGGTGCTCAGAGAAGAACAAATAACAGTAAACATGTTAAAATTAAATTTCTCGCTAAAACACTCTAATTAATGAACATGTCTTGAATGGTTTGGAAGTTTCCCAAGAAGTGGTGGCTTTCAATAAAACATAAGTTTGCTTGTAAAGAGTACAATACAAACATGCTCTAAGATGGCAACGTTTCATTGAATGATGCTGGAAAGTTGGATATATGATGAAAATTCTTTTGAAGTCTGTCCATGATTTATTGCAAAACTTGCACCGCAAGAGAATGCTACAGCTGACGGGTATACATTATATATAATATACCGACTTGTACTTATTATAAGTGACGTCTTGAAAGAACAGAGTTTGCAGGAACGTGTTATGACTTTTTGCTCGATTTTCGCGAGTTTGCGGAAGAAAAGTGTCTGTTTATTATTTTTTGGTTTGTTTGGTATGTGAGTTTACTTAGTTTACATGCGTAAAAAATATGATTAACGAGGTGATTAAAAATGACGCAATATCAAAAAAGGGTTTTACGATGGTGGGATTTGTAGAGAAGCTCACAAAGAACGGAGAGATTAGAAAAAAAGTCGAAAAAAAGTGAAAAAAGCACGATCCATGCAAAAATTTAAATATCCATTTATAATATAATACAGGGTGTTCATAAAATAATTTACCAGTTTGAATGGTATAAATTAGGCTATTTACAAAAAAATCATACATTGAATTGTTAAATATGTCCACCTTTAGTTATACGGCACACATCCAACTGAAAGTCCAATTCTGCCCACATTTTGTTTAACAAGTCCTGAGTAATGGAAGCAATATTGTCAACGGTTATGTGTCTCACCTCTGGTAGATCATTAGGTAGCAGTGAAAGGTTGAAACGCTCTTTTATAAAGCCCCAAAGGAAAAACTTGCATGGCGTTATGACAGGTGAACGTAGAGGCTAGCGAAAAAGAGTTGTTTTCTCGACTATTACGAGAAAACAACTCTTTTTCGTAATAGTCGAGAAAACAACTCAACAACTCAACAACGGTCAGGGATTTTCGACGTTCAACCACTCTTGTACAAAGAGATTTTCCATCCTGTTGCCAATATAATATCAGCCCCGTTACGGTAGCTTCAGCGAAAAAAATGGTCCACACACCTGACGTCAAGGCACAGCGCAGAAAACGTTTAATTTTGTGGAATCTCTTTGGTGTTCTACAAGTTCATAAGGATGTTCTGACACCCAGACACGAAAATTATGGGTATTCACCTTCCTATTTTGAATCTGAAAAGTTGGCTCATAACTAAACACCACAACTAGGTTAGTTTACCTTCAGTTTGATGTATGATTTTTTGTAAATAGTCATAATCAAAGTGTTATGATATACCATTGAAGAAGAAGATAATACTAATAAATCTGAATGAAAAACGAAATAGTACGATACACAAAAACATAAAATGATAACGGTCACAACTAGGAATTGAACCCAGAATCTCTTGTCTTACCGGGAATGGAGTTTAAACCAACTTGATCATTGATAAAGTCAAAAAGAAAAAGTTTTCCTGTTTTAATACATCATTGAAACTGAGACCTTCTTTTTTGGACACCCTGTATAGTATTGAAAACTTGTGTAATGTTCAAACCACTATTTATAAACAAAACATAAAGGGTTTTAAATCGGTATTTATTTGTTTTAAAAATTTTGTGTGTATTATTTTTAATGGATACAGCGCAAGAGTCCCAAATACTTCCAAATGTCCCTGTAAGACTATGGCATCCCCGGGATATATTTTGAGGTTAAAATGAGTTGAGAAGGGATGAAGAATGTTGGAAAAATCCTGGTTATCCAGATCTGGTCGCCATTTAAAAAATCATTTATCTATGGTATTCTTCCAGGGCGATACTGAAAAAAGCTATCACAACATAAAAAAGTCTGTAGCGAATAATCTACTGTGTATCCATTCAAAACAATGACAGGACGGTGGTTAGTTTATATTTATATTGTTACTCGAAATGTTAAGCATTTAATGGTAAATCACACCGTTATCTACTTGGCAAAACTAACCTCTTCAGAGAGTTTTGTGAACAATCTTATGGGAAGATTAATTACTAACTAGCAAACTTATTACCAATTTTGAATATTCATTTTATTACCCAGTGCGCCGACATTCTCACTTTTTCGGGGAGTATCGAGTGAGATTCCTACCGACTACTCCTTACCGTCTGGAGCCAGTGAGACTATGGCATCCCCAATTATTGGGATATGTCATGAGGCTGAAGGTAATGGAGAGGAGAGGAAGATCGGAAAGACGGAGGTTAGAAAGTACCTGGCTATTCAGATCTGGTCACCAAACACGACAAAAATCATTTCAATCAAAGTTTCGATTCTGAATGCTGGTCTTACATCGGGGTGATACTGAAAGTATCTAGCACTCTTCAATGTGTATAAAATAAACTATACATTATTAAAATTAATCAGTTTTCTTGCGTACGTCGGGATATGAAGCCGCGACCTCCGAATAAGTAGCCAAGGATCGAAGCCACTCGGTCACGAAGATCGTCAACTTGAAGTTTATGTTGAAGTCTTAGCTAATTCTCAATTTGCTCATTTAAATAAAATTATTGAATCACTCGGACTTTCAAATTAGGGATTACAAATCGCACGAAAAATATTATCTGAGTTTAATTAAAAAAAACATCTGAATTGTGTAAAATAATCCGGAAAATTTGAGAAGTTTTGCCACTTGGAGATAGATTGAGTTTGGAAAACTCAATTTTCCGCCAAAAGAGGCTGAACCTTCTTATAAATACCTTAGTTCATTATGAACTTCGCCTAGATATTTTATTTCGCCGCATGATATTATAATCAACGGACGAAGTTTTGAGGGAACCTGATCTTGGAATACATGTCGAAGCTTTATTCTAACTTTGTACTAGTAGTACACAGGAGACCAATAGAAGAGGATTGCAAGGAAAAATATTTTAAAAAAATCCTGATACCTTTTCGGTGACCTAAAATGGATATTTTTTTTAGGTGACCGGATAAATCATCAAAATGATAATTCATCACATCTTTAAAAAGTTATATAAAGTCATGCAAAGTGATGAAACAAAAACTTTATCAACTAAGATAAGTAGGTTAGGTTAGGTTAGATTAGCTCAACTAACTAACAGAACGGACTCGAGAGACTTTTCTCTTCGCGTCTCTTCACATATATATATATTAAAAAAAAAATTATCTTACTTGGAGTTGATAACTTTATCAAAATATTTTAGTTATTTGTTTTTGGGGTGTTATGCCGTGTTGCGCTAACTCATTCTTTAGTCAATTTTAAATCATGTTTGTATCAAATTAGCTAAACCTTCATCTTACATTTTTTTCTCTTCCTACTCCTTCAGACTCTAAACATACCCCATTTGCAGATGCCGCAGTCCCACTGGACTCTGGCAGTTGGGACTTCTGTACAGAATTCAAATAAAAAAAAATAATAGTGCTAGGTACAATAAAACACCAATACCGTGTGAAATCATCGAATGTAACAATAATAACAAGGGGAGGGGAAGGACATGGGGAAGACAAAGGCTGGAAAGTGCCTGGCTCTTCAAATTTAAGCATCAAGCAGACTAAAGTCATTTCAAGCAACTTTTCAATTCTGAATGGTGGTCTTTCACAATTGTCTATCTAATTATTATTTTTAATAAATTATTTGTGAAATAAAACAAAAAAAAATCAAATTATTAGTTTTGATTCTTAAAATGAATTGATTGTGAAATAAAACAAATGAATCAAATAAAATTTACTAGCACGTGGTGCATTTGAACCCGCGACTTCCGGATTCGTGGTCGAGGATCGTAACCACCCAACCAAGAAGGCAGTCGAATGTTTTATCGGTCGTCGTATTTTATACGCACGAACGCAACAAATCAGCTTAGTCATTAGCTAATTTATGTACCTACATCAAATCATTAACGATTATGATGAACAATGACGACTTAAGTGTTCAGGTTGTTTGATCGACTAAACAAACCACTTATCTGTTAAAATCCCTTTTAGTATTCCATAAAAGGAGATTGTTTTGCTTCTACTGTAATATTTATTTATTTACTTTCGGAAAATCGACAGTTTATTTTTTATCAGTTTGTACAAGCCAAAATAAAACCAATTATGGATTTACTACTTGATACTTTACTAAGTCAACATAACATGAATAAAAAAGAATGAAATTAATAAGTAAATTATATAACAGCAAAAAATTGCTCGTGAAAGCTAAGAAAAACATTTATTTATAGAGATTATTTTTATCTGTAATTGAAGATGACGTATTAAGACAAGATATCATATTATAATAAATATAAGACAGGGATTAATATTAATTAAGTTCAATACAGAATTATATAAAACAACAACAACAAAAACTCGCTCATGATAATAATAATTCAGAACATTTTTTTTATGCATACCTCAAGTATAGTCAAGGTGAGTGGCGCCTCGTGACTTTTGTGTTTTGAGTTTTAAAATTAAAAAAATGGAATTATTAATATCGTTGTGGCTGCTGTTTTTCGTATAAAGATTTTCAGGAAATTTCAGCCTAGCAGTGCACTGCCCCGATTTCCTGAAAATCTTATTACAGAAAACCGATTTTAGAAAAAAAATATTTTTCTTAAACATCATCAATAATGTCGATTTTTTTAACTTAGCACTCTACCACACTCAAAAGTCAAGAGCTGCCACTGGGTCAAGGTTATCATTTATTTAAAACAATAAGAAGATAAGACGAAGCAACATAAAAACAAATTCAATTCATTACAAAATCATAATTATTAAAAAAAATACACAAAAGTACAACAAGCTCTTGAAATAATCATTTATGGACTTTTTATATTTGTCGACTGAAATTGAAATTATCCGTTTTTGATAATAAGTTATTTTATTTGTACTGGGTTTTTACGGACGATCTCAGTTATGTGAGTAAATTCAAGTTATAAAAACTCAGTTAATATACAAATAGGTACAACAATTACAAAAATCTACTCAATCTCCATTGTATTTATCAACTTTCTACTTATTAAATTTCTCCTTCAGATGCTCACGTTGTGTATATATTAATGTTCATACATACACATTTGGGTCGTAGGGCTAAAATAGGAGATATTAATTTTTAATGTAATCAGTTGAAAATCAGTTGAATACTGTGTAAACAAATCAGGTCATTCAGTTGCCTTCTAATTTTAAGTGTACTCATCTTGAATGACGTACTTTATATGATCTAAGATGGTTATAACAGTCTTAGCATTCTTTTAAACCGATTCTACAATGGTTTCATATTTACGGTAATGTGGATTCCAAATGGTGCTTTTATATTCAAGTTTACTTCTCATTAAGGCACTGTAAAGGGTTAGAATTGATTGAGGGTCTTTGAAAGGTTTACATATTCTGTGATGAAATCCCTTCATTTTAAGTGATTTGCACTTCAAGTTTTGCATTTGCAATCAAGACTGATTACTAGATCTGTCTTTTTAAAGAATATAATTATTAATAACAAAGGAAAAATCCTTAATATTTCTATTTCGAGTAAAGTTCAAATTGTCACATTTTTCAACATTTAAGTGTATATAATTGACAGTAAACCAGTTATTGAGTGTGACGAGGTCATTTTGAAGCAGTAGATGATCGGAAACCGACTTATTTTTAGGAAAAAAATTATGATCACAGACTAAAAAGTATAATCACAGTTTAATTTTGAACTTGAGGCGATGGATGCACTACGTCGTGTAATATTTTAAATCGAACCGCTTTCAATGACACCCCTTACGTAGATGGCGATAAGGTTTAAATTCCCGCTTAACACCATCCGCCTGTTTTGATTTATGCAAGAAATAACATGGCCAAAAAGTGACTTTTATTTTTTTTTGTTGATGTTCAGGCATAAATATTTAATTTTTTCCGATCAGTATTTAATTAAAACATCTGAAACATTTCTAGGCGATCAAATTTTCAAACCAAAAACACTTGATTTTGCATTACTGCGTAGTGCATCGCCTTAAGTCATTTATGAATGTTAAAAAATTCAGGGGGAAAGATTAGACCCCTGTGGTACACTAGAAGTTACAAATATGGTGGACGATTTGTATCCATAAGCACTAGTGTGTTCTGTTATATCAATATGATTTTACCCAGCGAAATAGGTATCCATGTATTCCTATTTTATCAAGCGTTTTTAGTAAGATGAAGTGATTATCTTTATCAAAAGCTTTTTGGAAACCGGTATAAATTGCATTTTTTTTTCATTTTATAGATTCTTATTTTCCATGAGGTCAGAATCATTTTAATTTACTGATTTTAAAGTTAATGTTCTTTATACAAATAGAACGGCGTCATATGCGCCTCACAATTTTTACCTCATATGGGTGTTTAAAATGTTACCTGGCTATTATAGACTTAGAAGCCTTGTATTTTCTTCTACTTGAGATTTTTCATTAAAAGAATTAAACACAAAATTACAAAATCCCAAAAGATTTGAATTATCAGATCTTTGAGGAACAAACCCGTGTTGACCGACGCAGAGAAAGGGTTCAAGATGTGAAAAATATTATTATATATCCGAGATTCAAAAACCTTGGCACATGATAGTATACTGATTGGTCTATATTTTTTATTAAAGATTGGTCACCTGGTTTGAATACTAGTACCACATGTGTCTCTTTTCACAATTCAGGAAAATTTCCCGTGGTTGATGATTATAATAAAAAGCGGTAAACATAAAGAATCTGCACAACAACTGACAAAGAAAATCTTTACTGGAATCTACTTTACTCAAAAAACATTTGACGTTATTGTAGTTATTTCTGTCTGATAAAGCAATAATTTTGTTTATAGTTGGTTTTAAATTGTTTAATTTACCTTTTGTTATAGTTTGACAAGCTTACCAAAATTACTTCAAAAAAATTAAATCCAAAAAAACCTAACCAAATTTAAAACGCACATAAATAACCATGTACTTAGAACAGGGTACCCCAGTAAGGACACATTATTTTCAACACTTGTAAAAAAATATTTAAAAAATAATAATAAAAAAAGAATTGATCTACTTTGAACAGAGCGTGTGGGGGAAGGTACATTAAATTAGATCTTATTTAGCAACTCTGGGCATGTAATATTATTATTAAAAAATCTATACAGGAATAATACATTTATGTGATGCTTTTGATTATCAATATCAGATCAGATCGGAATATCGGAATATAAGATAGTTATAAACCTAACTCTTTTCTATACGCATCTAAAGCACGATGATGTGTCTACCTATCCCTCACCGGCTTAAATTAGGATAATTCTTTAAAAGTAAAATATTTTAAATTGATGTATTTATCAAAAAGGTATCCCATATAAATAAGACTCGGTTATGTTTATCCGAGACGCTATCTAGGTTTCAAACTAATTCTTTATAACTTTGAAATCATTCAAAAAGATAGCTGCCAAAAATTAGTTGCAAGATAATATTGTTAAGTCTGAGTCTATTTTAAATATGAGATCTACAAAAATGACGTATAATAATTAGGCCCCGATGGCCGAGTGGTTAGAGTCGTTTTCCGAGTAAAACAGAGATCCTTGGTTCGATTCCTAGTTGAGGCCGTTAACTTTTTATTTTTCTATGTCTTGTTCAGTTTCATGTTTCGTTTATATTTATTAGTAGTATCTTCTTCTTCAATGATATTTTATATTGTTTCAACATTAAAATATGAAATGGTATTTTTAATGAAATAATTTAGATTATAAATTGCCTAAAAACGATAGCTTCAATCAGTATAAAATATAAAAAAATGTGATTCTTATAAAATAGGAATAATTATTTTATGTTCGTTATAAGCAATTTTTGCGGCTTGCTGAATTGACGTAATTTTAACAAAATAAAATAATCTTTTAATCATACAATTTAACTGTTGACCTGTTTCGGAGGAACCCCTTTTCATTCGGGATGAAAAAATACGCTTTCTAATGCAATTAAAAAAAAATACCAACATTAAAGAAATTAGCGTGGCAATGGGTACTGAAATAAAGGTATTAGAGGTATATTAAACGCTTTACCAATACAAATTGATTCATGTTTCCTATTTAAATTCAGTCAATATTTGTTTCTGTTTTGTTGTTATATATTGTAACACTTCCTTCAAACTTTTTCAAGTGAGCCATTTTTTCAATTGATGCATTACAAAAGTAACATGTTATATAGAATGTTTAAAACTCTATTCTTACTCTTAAAATTTTATGACATGTGAGCTACTTCAAATGTTATAATATTTTATGAATAGATTAGCTTTGCCAACACATACGTAATATACGTATGGAGTTTAATTTAATATAGGTCAAAAGAAAACTTTTGACGTATTTTTGTTTAACTGGGTCGTCGTCTGGAAAGATAATTTTTTTGTACAAAAATTGCCACAAGAACAACTTTTTTTTAATAAAGGAGTTGTCCTCCCACAAAGATCGGCAGATATAAAATAAAGCACAAGACAAATCCGCAGAGTCAGTGGGAATATGGTTTGGGATTGGGCATTCAACCATTCAGATCTGAACACTAAACACGGCTAAAGCCGTTGCAAGAAACGCAACAGAACGATGTTGAGAGTATCTTCCACTCTTATTACTATAGGTCTGTTATATTCCATTGTTTTATCATTATTACCATCCTTTTACGTTTTTTAACCTGGTTATTTTAGATCACTACCATAGACACATTTCATTTATGCAACGTATAATATAATCTGTGCATAAACAGTATTAAAATACGTATATATGATATAAATACACCATCATATCCTCGAATATCATCGAATTATATTCTAAGCATAGTGCCAATTTTTTTTAATCATAAAATCAGACCAAGAAAGGATCTTTAAAAGATTTGCAAGGACACCTGTAGACAATCCCGTTCTTTATCCTTAGCTAAGAAATTTACTATTTTATCTTTAGCATAAACTAGAGCGAGCAAGAGTGGGAATCCGCGTGCGTCCTGACTTTTATTGACAGCGTCGGTTATTTGTCAACTATTGCCAAGCATGACTTCCGATCAAGCAATAATTCACGTCGACTAAACTAAACTGACCAACTAAATAAAATTAAACTTAATTTAGTTGATGTGAACTGTTGTTTTTTCTTTGGCGATCTGATTAACCTTATAAAACTTTTATCGATATGTTTATGAAAGAAGCTCAGGAATCATCTGTGTTATTTGAATTTATAGAATTTATTTTGACTAAAGTTTAAATCGTAAATTGAAAAAGAACTTTTTATTATGCCACCGGTGCTGCTAATGTGTCGTTACCGACTGCGCGAACATGCAATAAATTGCTGTGTCTACTTTGAAGCAGTTTTTTTAAAACAACAACCACCCTAATGGATGTACGGCAATGGCAGCCATTTTCCATTGCATAATGTATCCAGCGACAAATGGAGGGACAACTCCCATTAAATCGCACAAACCACTGTTGTTTCAAAAAAGCATATTTGTTTTATAAGAGTGTCGCAAGTTACGTACACCGACGCACGAATTCTCCGATGAACTTCTAGCAACGGAAGTGAAGCCATAAGAACCCACACAAAACTCGCTTTGTTCTTCGGAATAATTGGTGTTATAATAATAATGATGTATTTATTTCGGCAAGCGGGGAGGTCTGTGCAGTCTCAAACATGCCATAGATTATAAAATGAGTAGGCGAATAAAATATATTTAATAATAACAAATTTAAATATTCGGGATCGCTGGCCACGGCTAACACAAAATATTTTAAAATAAAACCTTTTATAACTTAATTACTATAAAAGGAAACTGACTGCATTTGGGAAATTTTTTACTTAAGCATTTAAATTTTTAATTACGTAAAATGAAAATTCGCTTCCGCTGTATGGGATGACAGCAAAAACAATTTATGTTGATGACATTTTCTTATGTTGGTATTCGTGATACCATATGAGTGGCTAAAATTTTTACCATTTACTCTATGCAAATTACGTAGGTAATATTTTGGCAGAACTCTAAAAATGAAATTAAGGTAATTAGGAATATTTTGTAAATAAAGAAATATTTAAAAAAAAGTAGGTTAGGTTAGGTAAGGTTAGGTTGGGTTTAGTTAGGTTAGGTGAGGCTAGGTTAGGTTAGGTTAAGTTAGGTTAAGTTAGGTTAGGTTAGGTTAGGTTAGGTTGGGTTAGGTTAGGTTATCGTGTTACCCAGTGAAGATAAAAAATCTAAAGTAAAAAAGGGGGTGATGTTTAACGTGTTGGTATCTACATAACTTTGAGAAGTAATTCTACATTATAAGCATAACGTATTCATTTTCTTGAGGTTTGAATCATTTACGTCTAATTGTGTTGAAGGGCCGAATTTTTTTTTCTCTGCGGTCGAGGATGATTAAAATGTGGTTTTAATGTTCTGAAATTGGGTTTGATTTTAACACGTCATACGTTTACATGTAGAGGTGGCCAACGTGGAGTGAGTAAAGTTCGGGCGATACCATAAGAACTGTATGTCTTTTGAAACTGTATGTCGGAAAAGCTGCTACGGCTGATAAGCCTTCGTACGGGAATGGCAACACACAGCCACCCACTATAAACTCATCGTGGACTGCGTTTATCTATCGTAGGCGTGCGTTTTATTCAGATTTCTGCTCTTCAGTCTTTCTTCACAATTTGTCAGCTTCAGCTCGCACCTTGTTCATGCTTAAAGAGATGTAGATTTGCAGTAGAAAGAGCTCCTTTGTAGAATACCACAGCTAAGATTCAAATCTAATGATGCATACTGTTGTTTAAACTATTTTTTGATATGTTATTATTATGAGATTTAGACGCTACCATTTATGTAAATTCAAAGTTCCTACGAAATTCCTGTTTTTATGTAACTATATATCGAATGCTCCATGTATATATTGATATATATATTTGTATAAATGTATGTGTAAGCATATATATATATATATATATACCTGCCTCAGAACAGAAATATTCTAGTGAGGCGGGTTACTTTCATGTTTGTAATTTTGATAATGTTATTGCAATAAACGCACGGGTTGCCGGCAATTAAAAAAAAAACAATTTTTGCTAAGATAATGCATTTGACCAATGCACGTAATGTTGCGTTACAATTTACCTTCATATTATTTATTTATGTTATGAACAGGCATACAATATTATACAGGACCATACTTACCTGTCAGGTCACTTAAGATTATCAATTTTAATTGTTTATTAGATAAATTCAGATACAGTTCCTCATACAGGACATGGTCGGAAACACCGTGTAATTGGAGATGCTATTATTCAATTTGTCGTGACAAGCGCCTCCAGTCATATTTATCCTGGACTACATCAGCGGTATCTGTCCGTTCCAAGCCCAGTCTCTCCTTGCAAAGTCTCTCGAGTTGCTTTACATCACATTGCTTGGGGTAGCCGCCCGCCGGACTTCTATTATCATTTAAAGAATCGAAAAGTTTCATTTGAAATGGTTTAAGCTATGCTTTTTGACCGCATTCGACAAGTCAGATCCTAACTAGTCTTTGATTTTCCGTTATCGTTTTCTTTATTTATCCAAATCGGGATTATAAAGTTCTACTGGCTTCGGGCAGTGCGATCATTGCTCAAAGGGACAATCCAGAAATCAGGAATTTGAAAATCAATAATTATACAATGTGTCCGGGGGTAAAGTGTTCTTACTTCGGGAGGTTATTCTACATGATGCTACAGTACAAGAAAAAAAATGTAAGTAACCGTTTTCGGAACTCCAACGTTTTAGAGTAGTTATCGGATGAAAAAAATATTTTTACCTGAAAATTACACTGTTTAAAGAAAAAAATGAATAAGAAAAAAAACAATAGAATTTCAATTTTTTTATCCTTTTAACTTTGACTATTTTGAAAAATCACCGTAATGCACTTTACTTTCGGACACCCGTACATCTTTCAATTAACAGCGACCGAACAACACTTTCGTAAGTCTACAAAGACTTTTTTTTAAAATTTGTTTTCCACCTACCGTACTTACTAGCAAAGCGTGCCTACTTCCTGAGATTAACTTTAAGATTGCTAAGCACAGAATGCTTCGATTAAAAAATAATTTCCAAGTAGCAATCAGCATCACATGATTGAGTTTCGAGTGAAAAATATCAGAGGGAAGCGTTGACTGGAATATCTCTACAAAAGAAAGCAGATTGGACGTCGAAAATTCCTTCTGATTAATATCTAAACTGAGTAATATCTAAACGATTTCCAATATCCGGTCATTGGGTACCAAATAAAATAATTTTGCAGTGTATATTATATATGTGTAAAACAAACATTAACACGGAAGATAAAGACCTTTAAAATGTAGAAATGTAACAAACTATAAACTTGAAAAGTAAAATGATACTAAATTTCCAACGCTTTTAAGGCGATACACTACGTCGTGTAGTATTTTAAATTGAGCCGCTATCAATAACAACCCTTACGTATATGGCGATATGGTTTAAATTCCCGCTTAACACCATCGTTTTGATTTATCCAAGAAAAAAACAAGGCCAAAAAGTACCTTTTATTTTATTTTGTGGATGCTCAGGCATAAATATTTAATTTTTTTCGATCATTTTATAAATAACTTAATTTGCCACACTATACAATGAAATCATAACCAAAAATGGGTTCATAAGTAGGTGAATTTGAACTTTAAAGCAGTTTTCATAGGCCTTTACACTATTTGTTTTCTGGGCTTATAAAAAGACTTATCTAAAAAATACTCGATTATTTCAAAGGCCAAGATTTATTCTAAACGCAGTATTCAATTAAAGCATCTGAAACATTTCTAGGCGACCAAATTTTCAAACCAAAAACCCATGATTTTGCATTACTACGTATGGCATCGCCTTAAGATATTCCTTTTTAAAATTAAATAATTCGTTGGAGAGTTATCAATGAATTGATTATTGGAATCAGCCTAAGCTGCAAAAGTTCTTAAAGTTGTGGTTCAACTTTCCATGGTGTACATTTTTTGCGTAATCTTATTTTCAAAGAAATAAATGATATTTGAAAAAATTTGATTAATTCGGATACAGAGATTAGATAGATTTGGATAATTGTATTCGGATACAGAGTTCGTAAAAATACTATAATTAGTCTTGTTAACACATTTTTTTAGTGATATTCTTTTTAGATAGCGTATTATGGGGAATTTTTTTAACACGACAATTGATATAAAATTGACAGGTTTAAGAATTGGACAACAACGAATTTCGTCACTTCGATTGTAAATAACACCCCCTACCACTTCACTTTGTTTGATCCATAGCTAACAGGAAGTCTTGTATAATAGGCACATCCTCACAATACAATGGACATATGGTAACAAAATGTAACAAAGGTAACAAGTTCTTCATCGAATTAGGTACAAACAATTGTGAAAAGATTAACAGGTTATTGGTATTCCCGGGAACATTAATGGAAGACGTAGTAGAATAAGACGTCGTACTTCATGGCTTCGAAATCAACATGAATGGTGGGATTCTAGTACGGCAACGTTGTGACAGGCTGCAGCAATGTGATTGACAATCTCCAATAGGAATTAATACAGGAAGAAGAATACTGTAATTAGTTTTACTTGCTTATCCAATAAACATTATCTCCTGTCAGCATTTTTAAAGCCAGATAGAAGATATTTTCATAATAATTTCTCTAATTACACCACACGTAGGTCTAGTATGTTGTACGTGGTCTCTGCTCTCTCAGGAAAGCGCTTACTTCAAGTTGAAATGAATCGTACTATTCCCGAGAGATAACGACATGTATTTAGTAATCTCCAACAGAAACTAGTCCGGAGATTCATCTATTACTAGATATGCATAACATGCCATATTTAAGATTGTTGTATATATGACAGCATTGCTTGAGTTACCAATATGTTGACAGTTGAAGCAAGTAACGAAACAACCACAAACGGCTTTTATACGCAGTATAAAATGTCTAAATAATAATGGCTTAACGAAATTTTACAACTACCTAATACAAAGATACCACGCTTTTAATAATAAAACAGGCATTAGTTCAAAATGGAACTGTTAGAGATGAGGAAAACCAAAAAAATTATATTAAAGTCATAGACTAAATACGTCATTAAAAATCAAATAAACCTAAATAAATGTCAGATATTTAAGCTGTTCACTATTATAAAGAGCACGCTTCCCCCACTGAAGCTCAGTTCGTGTATTCTAACGTATAATACTGCCCAACAAAACTAGTTTATGGCTTTAGAGAACCTTGCTCGAAAAAATTAAAGCGGTGCTTACAAAGTTATTTTTGTTTTTCTGTTTAATTCGTAGAACTCCATTAAAAAAAATAATTAAAACCAAATTTAATAGTACAATTATTAAGTTCTGGAAGTATTTTTGGCTTTTGTTATTATTACAGCTATTTGTAAAATGTGTAATATTAAATTAAATATATTAATAGCAGGCCACATCATTATTAAAAAAGTTTGAAAACATTAATGTGGTGAAAGCAGACTTCAAAATAACCCCACAGAATTTGATACAATTATTTAATTAGAAAATCGTTTCAACCGGTAATAAATCATTTTAAATTGGGAGGGGGTAAAATAGGATCATATAAATAAGTCGTCTAAAAGTGGTTATAAGCACAATTTGAAAATGGCATCGAAAGCCGAAACAGCTGTAACAATAACAAAAACCAAAAAATACTCGCAGAACTTAATAATAATACCAATTAATTTTATTTTAATTAAATTAAAAAAAAAAACAAAGTTATTGTTTTATTGGAAAAAAAATTTCGAATACCAATGTAATTTTTCTAATTTTTATTTTGATATTTATTCCAACATTTCAAACCTGTTTGCATTCACAGCGACATACTATATACAAATAACTGATTTTTATGGAAATTATAATACCACGTTTATTCCACGTGAGTATAATTTAGGGATGTTTAAGGCTATTTAACTACAGTTTGAAGGTATTTTCTAGCTTTGCAAAGCACCCCTGTGGTGGTATTTTACACAAATGGGGCTATGAAAATTAACCAAGAAGTGTTATTATTATTAAAAGCCTTTCCAGATGCTTCCAAAACCCGCTGTGACAATTTAACCCCGCTGAACCCAGCTTTACTCTCCCCAGCCATCTTACACGTGTACTGCACAATGAACTATGCGATTATGAAGGTTTTCTTTTTCTTTAGGATCTCAAAAGTTACCTAGGTACGATAACCTCACTTGTCTTTTCATTTTAAAATTTAAACTACATTAAAAATAAAATTTTAAACAGTTTTCTAAATGTTTTTATGTTTCAGCATTTTGATGACTCTAGCGTGAAAAACAATTCTCAACAGTTCTACTAAAATGTTTTTTGAATTATTGAAGACAATATTAGCGATTTCCAAACGAAAATCTGAAACAGAAAAATCAGAAAAGGATACGGTCACATTTAGGACTCGAACCCAGGACCCTTGTCTTTCCGGGACACCGCCTTACCAACTGAGCTAATGGGACCCTATCCCCCTCGGTTACTTTTAACTGTATCATACTTCGAATAAGAACTACCAACATTTTCTTCATTTTTTCACCGCATATTTTTATTGGCAACTATCTTTATGTATGATCGCAAGATTCAACCCGAACTAAATGCAATCTAGACAGCGTCTTTTTAGATAAACCTATCTTATTTTTTATTTTTAATGTGCAACATCTATTGACTTTTCTGCAAGTCTAGAATGAATATTTATTTTTCAATCGAAATTTTTGTGCAGAAAAGTCTACGGAAGAGTTACCCTTATTATTAATAATATTGTTGTACAAATAGATGTCATTAACAATTTAGTTTCAAGACCCGTTAGAATTTGGCTTAGGCAGAGGGATCTAATTTAACGAGAAGGTTCGACTAATTGATTATAGAACCAAGATTTGCTGACCTCAGATGCTGTTTAGTGCTTAGTTCTTGTCTTATAAGCAATTATATGTTCTTACATTGTTTTGGAGGTCAGGCATGGATGATCGATAAAGCCCTTTATCAATATGTTATTGACTATATTCGTCACATATGGTAAGTTAGCGATATTTGCGAGCACGGTCAACAATTGATGAGAGATGTCCCGACACAGGCCTCGAGAGACAATATTTTACGCTGGAGTGTGTGGAGTTAATGTTTAATTCAAGTATATTGACAACTAATTCCAGGTGGTAGATACTTTACCTTGGTAAAATATCACCATTCGGAAAACTAATACTTCTCAAACTTTCTCTATTCCATCTCCCTCCCCTTCTCTTGTTTTGTTTCTTTCCCTCTCCTCTTCTATCCCCTGTATTTGTAATTGAGTATTATCTATTTTTACCAATGCATTAGTTGGTAAGTACCTTCCTCTAATTTTCTTTTGCTCTGTGCTTATGTTTATATCCCTGTCTGTTTCCTTTTTTGTTTCTTATTGTAAGTTCTACTTAACCTCCCCTTTTCTATTTGTGTAGTGTTTTGTATATGAAACTTATAATTATGATATTTTTCTATTTTTGTACTGTTTCTTATGTGAAACTTATAATTTTGATATCAAAATACCAATGTAAAATTGTACTTATTAACTCTCACCTATGTTTTGTAAGTTCCTCTCGTCCTACAATGAATTTTACCACTCATCGGAATTGCTCTATCAAGAAATAAAAGTTTTAGTCCCTTGGTTCCACTGGCTCCGATCAGTCGGTACTCTCGTGAAGTATTAACGCAAAAAATTCAATTTTTAAGAAGTTTTACGATAAATTAAAGCTCTCTTTAGAATATTCTTTTAGTAAATTCTGTTGACTTATATATGGGGAGGCCAGCATAAGCACGATTACAATGGTCCATACGTGAGACAACAAAGGCTTTAATATAAGTGGTAAGATAGTTCCATCAGAGGGAAGGCAACTTTGATTTATCTGATATTGTTGAAGAAAACCAGAACACACAGCCTTTGAGATTTGCGACTCAATATATAAGCTATCGTCTGAAATACACCTAGAAATTTGACTTTGAAATGATTATATTAGTCTAAATGGTGTACATACAGGGGAACCACATCGAAACCCGGTTAAGGAACGTTGTGAGGCGGGTGGAGGGGACTGTCTAATGGGAAGTGTTTATGTATGGTGATCTTGAATAGATCTGGAACAAATGAAGGAGGAAAGACGGATGTCAGTAGCATCTGACTCAAACACAAGAAACGACTGCATTGTTAAGTAGACAAACTCGCTTTTGATCATAATTGAGCAGCTTAATCAAGTATTTGGAAACTCTGGCCAAGGAATGGGTCTAAAATGCAACTGTCTTACGTATTTGAGATTTGTAAAAGGAAAAATAAATATTTTTTGTAGTTTGAATACATTTTTATCAAAATAACTATCACAAAAAATATGTTTGTAAACCTGTTTTGTTAAAAAATGTTTCATGATGTGTCCAATTAAGGCTTAAATCCGTTTACGTAATCACGTTAACATCAATCCGCATTGATAATTTGTGTCTTAAAACAAAATTAACTTGACCTAGTTACGTAGGTACAAGATATGATATTGCAGCGATAGCAAACTACATCAAGTAACTTGAGGCTCATATTCAGAGCGTGACTGACACATCAGAGCAGGCATTATCTTAATATAATCCCGAACAAAGTTTGGCCGTTGCGACGCTTTGCTGCTAAAGTTACCAGGGAATGGCTTGTATCTCTCTTGCTACACCTTTGTTGCAATTGTGCACCGAAAAGCCTCCGTTTTGCGGTTAGGGTGGCTCGTGTACAATATACATTAATGTAAAAATGCACGGTTTAAAAACCCTTTCGCACATTATTTATTTTTTCCTTTACGGTTTTCCAATGTTATAATATATTGTTTCAGATATCAGAACGACATATAATTTAATTTCAATTTTAAAAAAAAAATACTTTGGCATTATTATACATGACATTATTATTAAAAAAAAATTATAAACAAGTTCAAGCGTAATTATTACTGCGCGTTTCAGCTCTTCCGCCTTCCGAGGGCATTATCAAAGCCACTAATTATATAAAGCCAGTTATTTATATTATTTCGTTATAAAGGTGTCCGGGAGTAAAGCGCACTTACTTCACGAGTTGATTCTACATAACTAAAAAGGATAAAAAACTTTTACCGAAATTCTAACTCTGTTTTCCCATTCAAAAAGATATACCTACTAAAAATCCTTAGTGTGAGGTACAAACTTACCCGATAAATTCGCTTTGAGCTTGTGAAAACGAGTGTGCCAACGTTGTAATTGGTCCGCATCCATTGAAACCGCATGTAAACAATAACATATCCAGAATTTGACGTATACAATATGCTACAATTTCGTAAGTTTTAAACCAAATTAAAAAGAGAACTATACTAAAAATAACAAAATGTTTTTATACTTTTAACGATAAAATCATCTCATTATTAATCCCTTAACTAACTTCATTGCTTTTGACTAATTCAATAAATTTTCAAAATGTCCACTTTCCACGTGTATTTACATCATGTAGCCCGTAAACCAAATGAATGTTTGCCTTTTCTTTTAGGTGAAGCCAGGCATTATCACAGTTATTAAAAACTACACAAAATAAATACAATGCTGAAAGTAAGTCTTTGGAAATAATACGCACTGAATGAAGATGTTCTTTCAAGCAAGTCTTAATAAATGCACACTAGATAAAAGAAACTACATTAACATATTTTGACTAAAAAAATCAAGTTTTTAAAATTAAACTCTGCTAGATACATTAAATTATCAGATCTTTGCGAAAAACATAAAAAAATTATTTACACGAAGCAGGGCGAGTAAGTACTGATGGAACGGCAGCGGGTGGCGCGGGATGGTAGATTTAGCAGGAGCGCATGATAATAATGCCAGTCCCACACGGCAGACCAATTTTACGTTTTTACCTAAAAAGTACCGCAAATGTTGAAATTTCGCAAAAAGTTATTTTTTTAACTTCTTCCATCATGTAGAATCCCCTTCCGAAGTTAGTGCACTTTACCCCCGGACAACCTTTACATGTGCTTATGTTGAAAATCTTTGGACAAGTTCTTTTTATTTTTATTGCATTTTTTTAATTAAATAATAGTATAAAACGTAAAAAAATAATATCCAGCTCTAAAAAGTAAACTTTATCGAGTAATAATTATAAAAATAAAATTATATAAAAAATCCATTAATGAAAAAATAAGAAAATACACAGATTTAGGAAATGAGATTAAAAGAATTTGGCATTCTCAGACTATAAAAATATTACCATTCGTTATTTCGGCTACTGGCATTATACCTAGCTCTCTCATAAAAAATTAAGGCGTATTAGATCTATCAAAAAATTTATTTATAAAGATGCAAAAGTCGGTCATTTTGAATACATGTAGGATAACGAAAGATTTTTAAAATATTTATGTTGAGGGATCAGTAGGATTTATAGGCCCTTTTAGAAGTTCTACCGAGCCGAACCCTCTGATATAAAAATATCTGGAGTCGGTGAATTATTTTCCCATTTGATCTCTGGTGGGTTGACGTGTTGTTCTTGTATTTTTTATGTATTTATTTTGCTTATATAATGCACTTGTATAATGTTGATTGATATTACATAATGAAAAGTGTGTGAAAGGGTTTAGTCTTTCCTATTGGGAAGATTTAACCCGGACATAAAATCGGAAGTAAGAATATAATACATAAACTCGAGTAATACCAATATAAACCAATTATATAGATTTATATCAATTACTCGAGTTTATGTATAAATATTTTTAAATCACAATTAACTCAGTTATTAACATGGTAGACATATTTACATTTTTGTAACTGTAAGGTACGCCATCCTAATGCAATTCAAACTTCCATTATTGTTTACATAGTAAAACAATCTCCGTAATTGCGTTGGCTGAAGAGCTAAATTTGTAAACACTGAATCGTGCCTTACCAGGAAACTGCACTGTTATTTGATATTTATTTAAGTTAATCGATTTTCATTCCCTTAGTGAAAAAAAATAACTTTACTATCTCCTATATGCTCTGCAATCCAAATTACAAATATTACAAAAAGTGAAAAAACTTAAGAATTAATTTAAGTGTATTATAAATGTAATATTTGGATATTTGACCAAACTCAACAAAATCACAATATATAAGGATCAACTATAATACGCAGCAGTAAAATTGTTTGCGCTCTGTTTATCATTTTAATGAAAGCAGTTTTTACATCCTTTAAAGCCGTACTAGGAGCAAGTACAAAGCCTTTAAACGTACTCCCCAGCACCTTCAAAGCAAACACCCCTTTCCTACCGTTATCCACTCATACACTCAAACATACCAGCCCTTACCGTAGCCATAGACATATTCTTATTAGATGAGACACGCTCGCAAAAAGTGACTCCGCTTTGACGTACTTCGGTACATCAAATTTTATTTATTTATTTTTATTTGACTTTATTTGGGAAACTAACAGTTCTATATAGATATTTTGCATAAACTTACATGTTTACTGGGTGGCATAAAATTGTGTAGTTTCCGCATAAAATACATTTTAAGAAAAACATAATATATACCTCTCCAAACGCTCTCATATTAAAAATATTTTAGTTTTTATTACAAAAAACTCACTTTAAGTTGATTGATGTCGTTTACGTTTTTTTTAAATTAAAAACTACTATAATATGTTTAAAAAAATATATAAATTTTGAATTGGCAGAGGAAGGAAGAAAGTTGACTAAATGCTATAGAAATGAGATCCCTGAGGCATGTGTGTGATAGAGCAAAATATAGAGGGACGTAGAGCAAAAGAGCAAAGAAAGGAGTGTAAGGAAAATATATGACACAAATGTGAATGGCAAGTAGTGGACGCCCAAGGTAGACATGGTACGATCAAATGAATCAGATACTTGAGTCGGGCCATTTCAAGAGCCAGAATAATAGAAGAGTATGTATTAGACGATGTATGAATGTGAATGAGGCAAGGAGTGTGTGTAAAGACTGAGTAGTTTAATGGTCAGTCCTCTCTGCCTACTCCTTAGGGTTACGGTTAATTAGTTAGTTTTAAAAATTGGCAACAATTAAAAAAAAGTCACACCCCACGTACGGATAAACCAAAACTTTTTTTTTGGCTGAAAAAATTCATGAGAAAAACGGATTCAAAATATAGACGTAGATAAGTAGAATTAAACAACGTGATAATTAAATGTTAAATAATAATATATGGGTCATAAATATTAATAAAAAAAATGTTAAAAGAAAATAAATAACAAAACAAGTCGATGAAAATGAGAAAAATGACCTACCACTGCAGGGCTAGGGAGTTAACTTCGGAAACTTAGTAAATTAACCTGAAGAAAAGTGGACATGTTATTGTGTTTGGCGCACGTTCTTTTCTGAAAAATGAATGTTGTGTGCAGTTGGTTTTTGAGTGTGGGAAGTGGAGTAGTTGGTTGGAACGTGTGCAATTCATACTGGACAGTGGAAATTAATGTTTACTGGAGGATAGTAATCGTCAACAGCGTTGTTTATGAACCTCGTCTGTGTTGAACTTATCCCTATATCGAAATGACTTGGTGCTTTGTTTTGTTTTGTTTTTCATTGAATATCTAGAAGAAAGTGGGTTTTAATAGCTACCATTAAAATTACTGCTAATTATGAATAGTTTACTGTCTAAAATTTTAAGATCGCAAGATACAACTGTTACACGATGTATTAGCAAGGTTCGACTAACTTCCCGTGATTAACACTCGACTGGCGAACTCAAATGAAATCAAAAACACCTAGATCACATGGCCAGGAAACTGAATAATATCAACCACCTAACTATGAGTAATGAATACCTCCAAAACGGTTTTTATATTTAATTAAAACCTTTGAAAATGTTGTCATTTGAAATTCATATACAAGTTAGGAAGCCATTTTGACAAAATGTCCCAACCTTGTGATCTTTTCTTCTGTACACTAACCCCAAAACTAATTTTCATCAGGGCCTATGTCATCTTTTGATATGTTCGTCTTTCTTAAGATAATGAAAGAGAGGAAATTTTGGGAAGGTAAAAGGGATGAGGGTTAGGTGTAAATCTACGGATCAGTGTGTACAGGAGTGACGGACATATGAATATATCCCTCTCACTGCGGCGCAAGGCGATGAGTCGAGAGATCAGTTGAAGAGGTCAAAGGGTCTACCCAAACCAGCCTATTCTGATCTGTTACGCCACGCAGCTAGAGGATAGGCGCATCCTGAACTCATTTCACCCGATGAACCCGGGTACCCCTGCTAAATCACCAAACGTAGCGAACCACTTGGGTGACCTGTGGCAGAGGTGTTGGTTATCCAATAAATGGGTCCCGGGGTAGCGGGACCCAAACCCGCCTGCAAAATTGAATCTAGGTGGATCTGATGGAATACGGTTTAAAGGCTTGGTCTGTATTGATTTGGCTGACTTCTCTATGTTATGGTAACTGGATAATACAGAACATAAAATAATTCAGGTTAGGTTAGTTTAGGTTGCATTGAGTTTTGATAACTTTTCTTCGATGTTGCCTTTCCGTTTTGTCACATTTTTGTTTGTCATGGAACCCTATATTTTATAACTCGTTGCACACACAAGTAAAAGGGCCTACTTGAAAGTGACGCATGTTTTATCCGCTTTTCACGTTTTGTCGTCATTGAGTCCTCTGGTTTTACGACCCAGGACAAGAAGGATACAGAACGACCCACTTCCCTGCAACATTCCTGGAGGATTTAGGTTTAAGTAGGGGTAGCGGACTGATCTACCCCTAAAAGTAATCGGAGATTAGGACTGTTGGACGAAAATAACAGAATAAAACACATTTAGAAGTTTATTCACACTTAGGCTTTTGCGTTTTGTACCACTTAGTTGGAGAGTTGGACTTATATAATTAATGTACAACAATGAGGTAGTCTCCTAAAATGAAATTAATCCTATAATGGAAACAGTTTCCCTCAGGGCCTACATCATCTTTGGGAATGCTGTTTGGACGTTATTATAAGAAAACGAAGGAGAAGAAATTTTGCGAAGAAAAAATGTATCAGGGGTCATTCCGTCATGCATCTGCTGCAAATACCTGTAAAAATTTCACCCTATGAACCCGGGCACCCTTGCTAAGTCACCAAATATGGCGAATCACTTAGGATGACCGAAGGAGGAGTTATTGGTTATCGAATAAATGGTTTCCGGGGCGGCGATACATGTGCGGTAGTACTGAAACACTGTTATTGAAATTATGAAATATTGTACGGCGAGTGACGTCACGTGATACAACTTCATACAGTGTTCACAAATAGCATCATAATTTTTGGAGATATCTGTAATGGTTTTTGCTCTAAGAGTCCCAACCGCTCCCGACTGTCTGGAGTCAGTAGAACTATGTCATCCCCAATTAGGGTATGTTGTGAGACTGATGGAAGAACATAAAGGAAGAAGAGAAAGAAGAAAGTTCGGAAAAAACATGATTATTCAGATCTTGTTACCTAACACATCTACAGCCACGTCAAGCACCACTACCACTCTGAATCTATCCGGGAGAGCTCATTGAATTCAAGTTTTTGTTTTAAGGTATTTATCTTATGGAAATTGCATAATGTTTCAGGGAACAGCTTAGATTTTCGATTAAATCTTTGAATTTTTTTTTCGTGCATAAACCTTATATACAATCCCATGAAAACTTTAAAACCAAACTAAGTATTTTGACCACGTAAGCCGTGAGCTTTGGTGAAATTCGTTCGCTAACGCGCTTATCAACTTTCTGGATGGCATGATACCTATAGAAAACAAGAACAAGGGAATCAGATGGGAGGTCGTTCCGTCCGAACCCTTTTTTTCAGTAAACCATGTAAGTCGCTTTCAGGGAAGAACAACGAGATGACAACGATATTGAGCGAAGGAGGAGAGAAAAACAATTGTGCAAACATGCTTTTTCCCCTCGCTTCTGAATGGAGTAAAGTGAAAAGTGCTTTCAGTCTTTCGTTATAATGTGTGAAGGTACAAATATATCCGAAAGGCATAGTAAGAATATACAGGGTTTTCCAATAAGAGGTATTATTTTGATAGTCAATCGTAAAAGATCAACGGTTTCGTTGCTTGTGTGGCACATAGCGCCGTCTTGTTGAAAGTAAACGTTGTCCAGATCAATACCATCCAATTCCGGCCATAAAAAATCATTAATCATCTCTCGATAGCGCAATCCATTCACCGTAACTGTTGCTCCAGCCTCATTTTCGAAAAAGTAAGGTCCAATGAATCCTCCGGACCATAAACCGCACCAAACAGTCACACGTTGAGGATAAAGAGGCTTTTCAACAATAACTATTGGGTTTTCCGAGCCCCAGATGTGACAATTTTGCTTGTTGACGAAGCCACCGAGGTGGAAATGGGCCTCATCACTCAAGATGATTTGCATTCGATTCACTCAAGTGAATTATAATAATTTCAATCCGTTGTTGAAGCGTGTATCGTTTTTTTTATTAATGGCGTAGTTTCTACTTGTCAAATGTCAAAAAATGACAGCTTCAAAAGTAACATCTACCGAAATAGCGGGCTGTTCAAAATAACACCTCTTATTGGAAAACCTGTATATCTATCATATAAATCAGCAAACTAGATAAAATCATAACGGATAAAAATCATTTTTGATTCAAATTACTTTTTTTTTTTTTTTACAGTGAATGCCTCACAAGAGTCCCAACTGCTCCCGTCTGGAGCCAGTGAGACTATGGCATCCCCAATTGGGGATGTTGTGAGGCTGAAGGTAAGTGGGGAAGAGAAAGAGGAAGGTGGGGAAGTACCTGGCTATTCAGATCTAGTCACTAAACACGGCTAAAGCCATTTGGAGCAACGTTTCAATTCTGAATGGTGGTCTTACACCAGGGCGATACTGGTAGTATCTTCCACTCTGGAACGTGCCGCAAATATACTATATATTATTTTAATTAATTTATTTTAATTAATTAATTGTGAAATAACACAAATTAATCAAATAAAATTTATTTGCGCACGCCGGGTTCGAACCCGCGACCTTCGGAATGGCAGTCCAATGCGTTACCACTGGACTATGCCGGCCGTCAAGTTGGTTCACTGGTTCAATTAATTCAATGCGCACTCATAACTCTCCAATACTTATCACATAAACTTATACACCACATCTTTTTCGGTATATTACCTAGAATTTACAAACCGCACTGCAAAATATATGCAATCACTCACCAGATATTTCGTAGGGACATGTTATTGGTACTGATCAAAGATATAAGGTACCGATCCTTCTAATTATTTATTTTATTTGAGACACAAACAGGACATTTAAAGTAAATTCTTATGGTTAGTATATAATAAATTTATATACAAATATAAATGTCTCTAGACTAATGTGTCTGCAGCAATCACATTTGCACATTCACTGAAGGAAACACAACAATATCAGTACTTTTTTATACAAAGCTTAAAATTACAAGACATAATAATTTTAAAAATATGTTTAAATTAGGTATATAATAGAAAATATCAAACCATCAAAAATCAAAAAACAATATTTAGTTTTTATTTTTTTATAAGGTATAGAAATTGTGGAGATATCTCTTGAAACAAGTTATATTATTTACGAAAATATCTATGCAAGCATGTGTTTTAGCAATATCGATGTATGGTGTAAAAGCCCAACTGGGAGGTAATTTATAAATAAATAAATAATATTCTAGACATAGGATTAAAATAACCAGTGTTATTGGTAAAAATTTGGGAATTGCGAAAAAACACATTAATTGAAGTAGGTACATAATATCAATAAGCCTAGATGATAAACATAAATAACATAATATGGTGTTGACTATTTTTTTACCAAACAATAAACAATCTAACAAACTTCATTTCCGTAATTCGGTTCCATGATATTTCATCAAAATGAAAATTCTACACCCCTTTAAAAAAGTGATATAGTAATATTAAAAGTGATTAAACTATGTAACCGAGTTTTTGTTTCATCACTTTTCATAACTTTTTGTAGGTGTGTTAAATTGTCATTTTGGTGACATACCTGGTCACCGTACATTTATAACAAAAATACATACATGTTTAACGTAGCATTAAGTAACATAAAATGTAATAATACTGTTATCCGCCACCCGATTCCTCACTAGTCAGGGAAGACATTAATAGCCCTTGACTTCCATTCAAATTCGATAACACAACTAAGTCACATAAACAAAATTCAGATATATTGCCTCCGGATATAAACGTGGGTTGGATTTTCCACGAAAATTCAGATCAGACTCTTAGAAATACCTTGGAACAACATGACTGGAATAATTATGACTGGCTTTATGTACACGCAACTGTCGAAATGTTTTATAATGCATATGAGAGAAAAATAAGATGTGCTATCTCTGGAAAAAACTTAATCCGAATATGACATATATACACTGACTTTGTACGTGATGAAGAGAATACTATAATAACAGACACCACTAGATTTTGGTCTTACACGGACAAATTGACGCCGCGGTTCTGATAAACTTAATCATGTTAATGAATGTTCTGTATTTCTGGACGGTTTCGCAGATTATTTTAAATCGGTATTTAGCGAAAAGGTTCCCAAACATGACATTTCCTCCATTGTTTCCTCATCATACAATACTTTACCTACACATAAACACGAAATTGACGAAAACGATATTGTTACCGCTTTTCAAGATTAAAATACTCCGTCGGCCTAGATTGTATACCACCTGTCATGCTCAAAAGATACTCAAATTATTTAATTTAACCTCTGAAGCACATTTTTAACCTTTCACTTTGTAATAATATCATCCCTGATATTTGGAAACTAACAATAGTCGCACCAATACACAAAAAAGTCGATAATTATAGACCTTTTGTCTCATCAGCACACTCAAAGCTTTTAGAAATCATCATTTATGTACAAATATATAATCAAACCAAACATGCACTCAACCTATATCTCTATCGCCTTCAAAAAACCTTATGAATCTCACTACCTATATTAATAATTTATTTGAAAATTTTGTACATGTTGATGTGACAGACTTTGAGTGACATCGGATTTTCCCAGAATTTTCTCGCATTTGCTACTTACACAGTCGTCGTCAGTATGTCGGTTACAGAAAATATCTTTCTACGGAATATACACAAACTCCGTTATTCCCCAGGGATCGAACCTAGGTTCCCTCCTCTTTCTTCCAATCATTTACTACGCTGGCAAGACCATTAACCATTCATATATCCTTTTTTCTGACGATATAAAACTTTTCAAAGCTATTAAAAGTAACATTGATTCCATTATCCTCCGGAATGACCTCGATTTACTTGTCAAATTATTGAAACTTAACAACTTACCGTTCAGCATCCAAAAATGCAGTGTCGTCAAATTTACAAAATCCAAAGATACGTTCCTGTTCCCCTACCACATTAATAAAAATATATTAACATGCGAAAATGAGATCTTGGCGAGATTTTTTAAGTAAATCTCTCTTTCAAATCTCATATATCTGACATATTCTCCAGCGCCGACAAAATGCTTGGATTTGATGAAAAATCATTTACTAACGGTATCGCAATACGGAGAACATATATGAAGCCCTTGTTTGCAGTATCCTGAAATATAGTTCCATTATTTCAACACCCTTCTGAACACAACCGTATCCTAGAAATAGTAACTAGCCTATCAACAAACGAAACATGTTCCGTTTCATGTTTGGTTTATATTTAAAAGTATTTTCTTCTTCTCTAATAATATCATGTTGTTCATCATTACATTGTTAACATGCCATTTACATGTTTTACTTCAAATAAGCTCACGAAGAACTGGTCAAAGTAAGTCAAATACGTCTCTTAATATCCTGTATATATGATAAAGTTGTAAGTTGTGAACAGAGTACTATTTTCAAATCCCGTAATTCCAAGTGTCAAGTGGAAATTTTCAATGAAATACAAGAATAAAGGACCAGTACTGTCGCTAAAACGACCCGCTTAAGTGCTTTTCTCTTTACGCCAATTTAATTATACACTTAAGCGTTGTTAATTATTTGAATGGCAAAACGGTTAAACGTCCATTTCTAAATTTTATCTGAACACTTTGTGATGTCTTGAAATCTGCCCTTTTATTATCTACATATTATAATATAAGTACTTACTTCCTTTTTACTAGTTTATTTTGACATTATTTATCGTTTATAACCTTAAGGTAAATGAAAGGGACCCTTATATGGTTTGGGCGTCTAGAATGGACACACGAAGAAAGAAGTGTAAAGAGAATATTTGACGCAGAAGTGAGTCAGAATAAAAGAAGGGTTTGTAATTTTTTAATGATAAACTAATGTTTATAAGACAAGGTTTCTTATGTATAGCACAAAGGATAACAAATTATTCTAAGCAATAATTAGTCGCCTGAAATGAAACTCTGACCCCGAATTGAAAAATATAATAATTAACATAAAATAAGCAGTAATTGTTGATTGAAGGACTAGTACATATTGAATTATTTGGCGGGTTGGAAATAATCCGACGTAGCTCAGTGGTCCAGAGCACCTGATCGGACATCTGAAGGTGCGGGTTCAATTCCCGTCGGCGGCATTTATTTTTACTCGGGAGATATTTTCAATTTGTATGGATATTTCAGGCGACTAATTATTGCTTATAAAAAGAGTTTGTATCTACAAGACGATACGCATGTATGTGAATGAAGCAAAAAATGTGCACCAAGATAGAGTTGTGTGGCGGTCTATTTTATCTGCCTTGCCTTGCAGTGTAACGGCGTGTTGGTTGGTTGGTTGAAGTGGTCAACAGAACGAATTAAAACATTTATCAAATCTTTTTTTAGCATTAGCTTCACACAAGAGGCCCTGAGAAAAAAAATCCCTCAAGGCCTGTGTCATCTTTGGGGATGGTGTGTGATGGATATTTTTATGGAAAGAAAGGAGAGAAAGTTCTGGGAACAATAAAGATGTGAGGGGTGTGTAGGAATCTGGGAGTCAATTTGTCCAGGACGGACGTATGAATCCATCCCTCCCAATACGGTTCAAGGTCAAAGGGTTTCCCTCAAGCAGCCCTTCCCGATCCAGCCCGCCACCCAGTAGGAGGACAAAAGTATCTCCTGAAACCTCACCATACGAACCCGTGTACCCCTGCTAACTCGCTAAACGTAGCGAATCTTTTGGGGTGACCTTTGGCAGGTGTGTCGGTTATTCAATAAATGGTTCCCATACAGGCCTCTCAAATTATTTGGGCCTAACTACCAATTGCTTTTCTTAGTTATTCAGGATCCTAATGATGAGTTTTTTATAGAAAGAATTTAGTAACAAAATAAATGATTGGTTTCCGCTGGGCACGAAGTTATTTTAATCTTAATATTTTTTATGTTTGAAATAGTTTTATTATATATAAGTACCCAATCTATTAAAAGCTTGCACAAGTGCGATTTGTATTGAATGATTGGAGAAATTTTAAGATATTTGAGAGATTTATTTGAGTTCCGTGGAAAAGATTTTTTTTCCAGACCTTAACACGTGACGTAAAACACTTTTATTAACATTGAATTGAAAAACCATTTCCAAATTTAAAAAGTACCTAATGTACGAGTATCTAAATATAATTATTTAAATTTTCACGTATCTCTCAATTCCGCTGAAATTACGTATATTTATCTTCATTTATGCGGAAACTTCACCAGTTTTTGTAACCCAATTTACATATACTATTATATAAAATATTTATATTAAACTGTTTTGTTTCTCAAAAAAAGTAATTGCTCTTTCTGATGTTGTCTTTTAAGTTTTAAAAAATCCTTTTGGTGAAGGCTTCAGTGAATTCCAAGTATTTCTGACATTGAAAAACTTGGCAAATACATGAAATTGTAGACAAGGCAGCAGCTTCTTCAATAGTGACCAGATGTTGACCCTCCAGATATCTCAAGTACGTCCGATAATTGAATTTTGTCACAGCCCCTGGGCTTGAGACCTAAAGTACTTAATTAACGTGCTTGAATACATGGAGTAGAGGGCGACTTGTCTGATTGAAAATCCGATGTTAACAACCATCCACACTAGGGACAAAATTTCTTGTATTTATGAGCTTTAGAAATGAAAATCTAAGCTCTAAACAAAAAAAAATTAAATGCTTTTTTTAGAACAAGTTCAAACATGTTTATCGTTGATTTCATTGGTTTAATTTCTAATTCACTGAGCTTAGCGAAGTTCTATGTTAACTAGGCCGATTTGCAGATCGTTTGTCCATACATTAGTTTGTGTATGTTCCGTTTTCGTTTCAAGATGGCGGCCATTTTAATAGTCTAGTAAAGATTTTTTGAAATGTGAAAATGTGTTTATTTGGACCTTCTTAATCACTTTTTTTCAATATTATTTTGTCTACCAGTAAAGAGCAAAGGAAGAAAGTTTTAAAAAAAGATTGTCATTGAGATACTGACATTTTCTAGGACAAATTGTATAATTCCTCATTAGAAATTTTAGAAAATATTTCGTTTAATATATGGTTTATAATTAACTTTGTACGTATTAAAATAAATACTTTAACACTTTATACCCTTAATCTTATGTTTTCAAAGGATATTTTGGTTTTGATTAAATAAGAATATTTAGAAACGTATTTTTTTGGATGCCAGGTCCACGCCTACTATTTACAGAACTACCAGTATATAATACTGTTTAACATCTTAGACAACTATTAAATAATATTTAACATCATAGCCAACCATTAAATAATATTTAACATCATAGCCAACCATTAAATAATATTTATTATCTTATCCAACCAATAAATAATATTTAAAATCTAAGCCAACCATTTAAAAATATATTTTACATTTTAGCCAACTATAAAATAGTATTTAATTTCTTAGCCAACTATTAAATAAGGAATTTTTTTAAAGATTGATTGATTGAAGAACAGTCTGGAGTTAGTGAGAATGTGGCATCCCCAATAAAGTATTTATAACTATGAATAAATAACCTTTTAAATTTGTGGAAGATTAAAAGTTTATTTTTCTATGTATGAATAAATATAATATGAAAAATAAGTTATTAAATTATTAGCTTCAAAATCTAAAACCGCTTACTTCGAAACGGTTCCAACTGGTTACAACGCCGATATGACATATACAAATGTTTGGTAGCAAAGTCGCCAGGCGTGACGTCAATGCACAGAAGACCGTGTAGAACGAGCAAGCTCGATAAAAGTCGTATACGATATTAACAAATCGATTATTGAAACACGAAGGCGATGCACTACGTCGTGTAATATTTTTAATCGAGCCACTATCAATAACACACTTTACCTAGATGGCGATAAGGCTTAAATTCCCGCTTCACACCATCGACCTGTTTTAATTTATGCAAGAAAAAAACATAGCCAAAGAGTGCCTTTTATTTTATTTTGTGGATGTTCAGGCACAAATATTTAAATGTTTTTTGATCATTTTATACATAACTTTATTTGCCACGTTATACAATAAAACCATAACCGAAAATGGGTTCATAAGAAAGAGATTTTGAATTTTCAAGCAGTTTTAATAGGACTATACATTATTTTTTTCTGGGCTTATAAAAAGACTTATCTAAAAAATACTCGATTATTTCAAAGGCCAGGATGTATTATACTCGAAGTATTTAATTGAAGTATTTGAAACATTTCTAGGCGACCAAATTTTCAAACCAAAAACACGTGATTTTAAATTACTACGTAGTCCATCGCCTTGGGATAGTTGGATAGAACACATTCTAAGTTTTACACAAAGTTGAGATATTCAAATTTTCGCTTGCCTTTTGGTTGGATTTTGCTTAGTGCTTTGATTAAAATTTTGCTATGGATATTATTACAAAGGATATGTACCTAAAATAATCTTGTTAATATCAATTAATTGGTAAATTAAATATTCAACTTTATAAGACAATGTCGTATCTAACTTGGTAATTAAAAAGATGTGAATTAAAAAGACATTTACTATATTTATCCCATACTACCTCAGCTGAATTTTGTGTTCAAATAAAAAAACACCTTATTGTTAACTATAATTCATATTCCGCGACTTGCACTCGAATGTACCCTGGTAAAACTATTTTGCATTTTTTCGGTTTTGTGAAGGTTGTTTTATTTTTCAAGTATTTAAAATGCTCTTTTTCCCACTGTTTTAATACAGTGCAAATGTGAATTGTGTAAATGGTATTTTTATTTTTAAGCACAATTTATTTGTAGTGCAATTCGATATCGTTACAAATGATTATAAGTGTGCGGATGCTTTATAATTTATATGCAACTTTATTTAATTTGATATATTTTTAGCGAAATATTAAAAAATAGTGATTTTATTTTATAATTATTATATTTTAAAATAAATAAAACATTGTGCATTTATTTAACTTTTTTATTTCAATATTTACCTACTCATATAGATAAAATCATCTAGATGATAAATATACAGCTTGGAATCATTTTAGTTTCGAAATTATAACTTTTCCCCATTAAAAATACACTCATAAAATGTAATCTACATTATTAAAACAAAAAACTAGCATAAATGCTTTTAATTATGGCACTTCATAAATGACCGTATAATTTGCAATAAAAGACAATAATTTTTTTTTTGTCAAGCTGGCTTGTTCTAGAGCAAGGCTGCCCAACCTTTTTAACAGTTGGGCCAAATTGACGTTTTAAAAATCACTGGCGGGCCACTGAATACTTACAGTTCCTATTTCCATGGGGGTAGGTTGTTAGAGAATTTCTATAAAACATAATTCCCCACAAAAAAAAATTCAAAATGAGTGCTCCCCACAAAATATTTTAAATCCATGGGCGGGGGGGTTGTTACGGAACTTCGCTGAGAAAAATATTCCGCACACAATTCCATGGGAGGGGGGGGGGGTGGCTACAAGATTCCATTTCGGACGCAAAAAATATTATATCAAAAACCGGTGTATTTTTGCTTAAAAAGTAAGTTCAAGAGGTTAGATTTTTTCGTCGCTGATTCTCGTTCTGAGTAGCCTAAATAGCGATAAATCGCCTTCGTTGGCAACACTGATGACCGCGCACAAGCTGCATTGTTTGTTTTACCGTGGGCAAGCGACACTTTTTCAAATTGGCGGGTTTTTTGAAAATGGTTCACGCGGGCCACTTATAATTCGTTCGCGGGCCACAATGTGGCCCGCGGGTCTGGGGTTGGGCAGCCTTGTTTTAGATGATCTACTGTGCAGACTGTCCGACACCTAGACATATATATGAGTATATACCTATACCTACTAACTACTTTGCTACTTATTTTTGTCATGATATGAGGCGGCGCGTTCCGGTACCAAGAGTCGTACCATCATTCATGTGCTACGCTGAGAGCTTGGAAACGAATCTGGGGAGCCGTATCGGAGGAGCCGTATCGGGGGAAGCGGTTCGGGGGAGACGTATCGACCTACCGAAAGTATCAATGATTCTTGTCCTTTGCAAACGTTGAACCATTCAGTTCCGTCTATAGTAGTAATAATTACAGTTTACATGATAACAAAACCATCGGTAAGTGACTTTCAAAACATGATTTTTTTTTTAGTTCAAAATTTTAAAATTTTTAGTTGCATATACGTCGATTTACAATACTTAAATCTGAAAAAGTCTTTCATGTGCTTTCAAAAACAAAATTTTATTTTGAAATACGTTCAAAAACAGCGAATTTATTATTGTAGTAAGTAATGGGAAAATGTTTCCGCGGAATCTGTATTCTGACGTTGATACATCGCTTTATTCATATTATTCTGTTATTCTGGCTCTCGGCCGCTCGGCGGCTTTTATCAAACAAACGTTAAAATTATAATACCAATAAAGCATACATCGAATGTCATCAGGTTTGCAAATTTTTAAACTCAGTTTCTTAATATTGTGTTTTATGGAGATACAATATTTTTACTCGAAGCCATTGATTGACCTGTAAAAGGCATGAGTGGCTTAAACATATATATAATCCAGGAACTTTTTATGTAGGTACGTAAAATTCTCTTGTATCTGAGACGTTAATACTTATTATTAGACTTTCAGTTTTGCCCGTACCAATAGTAATAAAATTATTATATTTAGACTGCTGATAAATTCACCACCTCGCTCCAGAAAGTCGCACATAAAAAGGAAAGGTCTAAATAATTTTAACGTTCAATAGGAAAATCATTATAATTTTAAAGCCGAATTTGGCATTCGTGACGTGTGACTGTTTGGATTTTGTGTGATAATTTCATTGAATGTACATAAAAATGCTTTTTAAATACTTCGTTGTATTCGTTATAATGAGTTATTTTAATACGTTTGAGGTCTGTGTATATTTTTTTAATCAAAATTGTTAAGAATGGACAAAATGAATAAGTTTATCCCATGTTTCTCCGTATTTCTTTGACAGTCTTGAAAGTCTTTGAGTTCTCCGAGGAAGTCATTGTGTGTTTGGAAATATCTCGTGGTTCCTGAACATGGCTCCCCAGGAAGGTTTCTGAACCATCCACATCGGTGTAGTTGCCGGGATCGTTTTGGTTCGGACAGTCTATGAGCGATGTAAGTTTCAGCAGTAAAATTAATACAACTAAGTAACTAACCATCGTTAACACATCGTTTCCCGGAGGCTTAGATTAGAAGATGAAAACGTCACATAATTATTTTATTTTTTATTTATTTATTTAACGCCCAGAGGGCTTTTACATGGTTGGTAGTATAATTTTAATTTGACAAATACTTTCAAAAATAAAAAATAAGAATAAAATTACATTTGATAAAAGCTATGCAACAAGTCATACAAACACAAGAAACAAAAACAGAAAATTACAGCTATTTGTTGGTTTACATGATGTGTTTAGGAGTATTGTTGAAATAAATGTTTTAAATGATCCACAAAACTTGCCAAGTTGGTATTGAATATGTCAACATCACCCAAGTAATGATTTCCCATGGTGTGAAGTCGTTGTATCGGAGAGTGGGCAATGTAGTTACGCTTATGTGTGCTGCTGTAGAATATTATATTTTGTCGTGTTGTTACTGTGGGTGTATGTATGTTTATAAGTTGCAGGAGTTCACAACAGTCGAATTTAGAGTTAAGTATTTTGAATAAGAACGTTAAATCGTTTATTTTACGTCTATCTTCTAATGTATGTATTTTTAGAGTATTTAGTAAGAAATTGTATTTTAAGTCTTCGACAGGGATATTTAATTTAAAATTTATAAAACGTAGAAATTTTTTTTGTATTCGCTCAATGTTGTTAATGTGAATTTTATAAGATGGAGACTATTTGCTTCATCTACACTCATGCATCATTTAACACATACATAGGTACCTACTCTTCTGTGAAATATAAACACACAAGTGTAATTGAATCAATGTCCTCGAAACCTACAATATTATCGCTTTCGTGCAAATTATGACTTTGGAATATGGAATAAGTTTAATATTTTTTTATGAGGAATGAACAAAGAACAACTCTGGAAATCTCGAATCCGTAATTAGTACCATAACTAGTTAATTACTTCATTTTTTCACGTGATCGCCGAAGAAGCGATTACAAAGATTTAAAAAAATTCTTTTTCTCCATTTTAGCCTGAACACCATTTCAATTTTTTATAATTTTTTTAAAATATGGGGAAAATAAATAATATAAAAATATAAATTAACCTTCCACTTCTATATCTTTTCAAACGATTAACGAAAAACATCCCACAAGAGTGAAAGACAAATACATTAATAAAAGTGACACGATTGGTGGATTCATAAGTTTTCTTTCTCACGTATCAAATTCCCAACTATTTTTGTTTACAATGAATGATGTCACGTAGAAAAACCTAATCCGTTTAGTTTTTCTCGTGTGTTGATATGATTTGAAATAATTCAAGTCTATTTATCATTTTTACTAGCCACCCTTGGGATGGAAAACCACAAAAATATGACAATATAATGGTGTAAATTTACAAATTGATATATTATTGTATCAACAAGTTAACAAAAAATAAGAAAAGGCGGGAACAAGATTTTAAAGACAATGTTATTGATCAAGGCTATGACGTGAATCTGATAAAAATGTAGAGCTTTCCCGACTTCACCCTATTCTATGTTTTTAAAAACTTATTGAAAACAAAAAATTTATTCTAAAGGTGTGTGTTTTTTTAAAGATATTTCATAGCCCTAGAGTGGAAATGACTTTGCTTGCGTCGCGTCGGTCTAGAAACTCCAAACAGAACCGCTTGAGCATTGATTTCTTTTCGATCTGCTGTTGGTGGCCAACAAAGGCTTTAATAAGGCTGAGCTCACTGTATACTTCTCTCATATCACAGAGGAATATAACAGTAAAACAGATGGGTTCATTCGATAAACAGAATTTATGAAAATATTCTATGCTTTGTGGAATGAAAATAACACATGTTCTTGCCAATGTTCTGAATTTTCCAATCCAATTTATAAAACGCGGAAAACGGAATATTTTCGTTTAGTTGTTATTTCGTTGTCAGATGAAGTAAACGAAAATTTTATGCTTTAAATTAGATTAATTCTTACAGCTAATCGCCATATTATTCGATTCATAATTATTTAAATATTTTTAAGACAATACGAATTAGAAAAACACAGCGAAGATAAAAAAGAGAAAAGTATATTTTCTAAACCTTAAAGGTAGGTTGTTTCACGAATATATTCGTGCTAGACGGTTTGGCTCGATCGAACATGTTGACTTGGAAGCACAATCACGTCGTTGCGTCCACACGCTCGAGCAGCTTGACCCAAGACGCTCTGTCTTATTGTAAATTTCTGTCGAACATCAAGCAGGGTACTTAGCCTATTGTTCGATTATTCATTTTATTTTGTCAATAATAACAAGTAAAGCTGTAATAATTGCCTAGCGAAAAAACATCACAGACAACATTACAAAGTACGGCCCATTGTGCCTCACTTGGGTCGATTAACATTTTGATAGGTCTATCACGCCATTGCTATATTCTCTCAGAGAAATAGACGATAATGAAGGCGCCCTTTCTGCATAAATCATCGGTTCTATCGGGGAACCCACATTTCGACCTTGGTGTGAACCCTTTTGACGTCATAGACTTTGGACAAAATTCACGAGAAAATAATATAGAGAGGACTATTGGAAATAGTTTAACAAGAATAATTACTGCTTTTTTAATGTTAAATGTTATTCTAGAGTTTTGTGAAAAGCTGACCCCGCATCCAAAAAATAGGTTGTTAATTTTTTCTTATATAATGAATCGAAACCACAACACAATCTCTGAATTCATTAGTTAATTATAATTCAAAACTCCCTTACATTTTTTAAAATTTCAAATAAGGAATTGTACAATTTGTCCAAAGCTTGTTTTCAAAGCAAGAAAGAGTCTGGATAAATAATTCCGAGGATAAACTATACTGATTTGAGATTAAACTGATATTCATTTTTCTTCAACTTTCGACTCCTAGGCCCCAGACAAGCCAATAGCTTCTTTCAGACAGTACACATAAAGCACATCGCACATTCCCAATTAGAAAAATAATAATTGATAGTATTGCTGTTTTCCGCCACACGGAGAAAACTGATTATGGCTGATGTATTGAAATCCTTTTGAAAAAGTGATAGCAATCTTCTGCAATCTGGCGAATCCTGATAAAATCATCAAGTTCATTCAGTATATATTGGAACACGTATTCATGTAATTGTGCTTTTCCTGATAAATATAATGAAGAAAATTTTAGTATTTTTATCAATACGTGTTTCTCCGTCCTCTTAACGCATTCACGTTTTACTTACACTTTGTTAGGAAGTCTCTCAAATTATTCGTTAAAGTCCCGCAGTCCTGTTTTTAAACGAAATATTAAATAATTTGACCAGATTATTAATAAATTAGCAATATCAATTTTCTCCGAGCTCCATAAAATATTCGTTTGTTGAACTCTGTTATCGGTTGCATAAAAATCTATTTTGTTAGGAATTACTTCTAGAATGTTTTTAACCTCAGTTGTAATATTTCATTTTTTAACAATTCTCGATTAAAATATGAACACAGAAAATGACACAGATAATACAAAGGTAACGATCGCAATTGGGAGTCAAACCTAGATCGCATAGTCTTACTTGTATTGGAATGTTTTCCGTTTGAGCTATTGCCATCTCACTACATACAGTAATTTTTATCAATCTCATTCTTCCATTTCTAGTTCTGATAAGACTGGAGACTTGAGGATCTCAGTTTGAGTCCCAGTTGCTATCGTTACCTTTTTTTTTATTTTTGTGTCTAAGGACGGGTTGTTTCGGAGAATCTAAACAAATCATCAAATTTCAACGTTCATTTTCAAGTTCTGTGAAAGATTTTTTCAAGTTCTGTTTTTATTTCAGTTTTGTCAAGCAACTAGCCTACAATGATATAAAAACAGAACTTGAATAAATCTTTCACAGGACCCGCAAATGAACGTTGAAATTTGATGAATTGTTCAAATTCTCCGAAACAACCCGTCCTTATTAGTCTGTGTTATATTATATTATTTCGATAGTTGTGGTTGATATTCAAAAATTAATAATCTTTTTTTTATTTTGATGTATTATTTGTCTAATTTATAATATTTGATCATTATTAATGTTGTATGTGTGAATAAAAATTTAATTAAATATCTTTTTTTAGATTCCTCTGGAAACTACATCTACACGGAGGAGCCGCCGATGTACCCTGATCACCAGAGCGAGGGGTTCGACGAGATCGAAGAAAACCTGGTCCACGCGGACCACGGACCCTACTTCGACACTTCCGTCTCGAAGAACGTCACAGCCCTGGTGGGCAAGACGTCCTACCTTAACTGTAAGATTAGGAACCTTGGAAACAAAACAGTAAGTGCACAGGACCTACTATTAAATTTGTAAATAATAAAAATACAACAGTTTTATATCCTGACAATTTTTGTCGTAAAGCAAAACCCCGCGTACCTACGTATTTTTCAACATGAAATACTCGGGTAAAATTAAATGGGTTGATGACAAAATTACACTGACATCATAATGTATGGACGGAATTACACCTACTTAAATTATATCTACTGGAATTACAAAAGTTAAAAAACCTAAAGTAACAGCTGACCGATTTTTTTAAAATGTGAAACTTACATATTTAACACACACACATCCTTAAAACTGATACTATTAAAATATTATATAGGTACTTTGACATCTTTCGAAAATTGTATATTTATCACACAATCGAATGTTTTAAAAGCTTAGCGTTATCAAAAACAGTTGTTTTAAGGCGACACAATACCCTGATAACGGGGATTTGCCCCGACGCTCACATTTTAATTATTTCTGATGAGCTTATTACTAAAATCTTAAATGTTTCTAGAGGGATTCAAAGGGATGCAAGTTATTTATATTTAAGATTAATAAAAACAGGACCTTACAATTAAATATATTATGTAAAACGATAAGTACATTTTATTAATTATAATTATATTTGTAAATGTAAAATGTTGTAAGATAAGCGGCAAGTACCAGATTTTATTTTTCTAGACGATGAATTAGTAACTTCCCGACGACTCCCTTACAAAAGATTAGAGATTTTATTAATGTATTCATAAGAATTAATTAAAATTAAAACACTCGCGAAAATCCAATTTCTGGCCAGATACACGAAAAACGACCGCCAGTACTTCAAAACTCTCTATTGTGCGTAGTATATTTGTGTGCGGGTTGACAAGGAGTTACTACGTATTGATTCAGACGCCGCGAAAGTTCCGGCCTGTAAGGTTGTGTCACCCGGCCCGTCGCTTCGGTCATTTCTTTTACGTATTTTTTTATTTAATCAAACGATTACTTTGAAATCTATTAGTGAAATTTTCTGTTTTTTATAATTTAACTTCTTCCTCAAGTGAGTAAAGGTTTTTTATATAAATAATAAATATAAATATAAATAATAACCAATACAAAAGAATACATTGTTAAATGCGTAAATGTGTAGGCACTTGAGAAAAAAGATGACACTAAAGTATTGTCGTTATGTTATTATATATCATTTCTAGCCCAAGTAGACTTTTTTACTATTAATCTTTTTTTCACGCGACGCGGCTGTCTGTCCGGTTGTCACAACCAGCGGCACAGAATGTTATAGAGTGCCCCTTCACTAGAATCGTTTTCCTAGTTTTATTTATTTACACCCTACTGGGCTTTTACATTAATTTCTAATTATACAGTCATGTTAGTTGTAACAATGGAATATCTAATAAATTATGGTAAAATAAAAGGAGTTTTTTTACTAAGGAGTGGTATTCTCTTATATTTCAATAAAGTGTTTGTGAAGAGTTCGTTTCATTACTAATACTCCAGGGCAATTACCGATTCGCGATCGTAATTATTCCGGTAGTCCCAATTTTTTTATATGTTTTATAAACTGGTCCCCTGATGTAAAATCTGAGTTTCCGACCTTGGCACACCTGTGCTCGCGCCGCCATTTTGAAAAAAACCGGCCGAAATCGCTCCAAAATCTAGTTTTTCCAAAATATCTCATTCCCAATGCAAATTTCGGCTAAATTAGCTAAACAATTAAAGTAGAACATACAATTACTTACTACTTTTTTAAAAACAATTTTCTTCAATCTCTAATAGGTACCGAGGTAGAAAGTCGTAAAGGTGCGTATATTTTTGAAAAAAACAAGTTTTTTGCGCGACTAGCTTTTGTTTTTTGTAAATATCTCGTTTCCAGTACAATTTTGTGAAAAAATTATTGATACTAATTTTGTAGAAAATAAAATTTCATAAAATAAATAGGTATTTAATTTATGTGTTTTAACTCTAATATGTATCCAAGCTCTTATCCACCAAAACCAGTTAAATTACCCAACAACAAATTTTTGAAATTCGAAAGTTTTTTTCCATAAAACAAAAACTCTACATCGAAATTTTTTCTCCATACAGACAATTAGACATATGTCACCTATAAAGTACCTAAAGTCATTCGAATATTAAAAAGAGTCATTAATCTTTTAAGTTTAGATTGTTAGATCATTTGTTGTAGATAGAATTGTGCAATTATCTCCCCAAGTTACTGCACTTACTTAAGTTGAAATGATTTTCAAATTTAAGGTAAAATTGAACCAATTTATAATAAATCTCTTGGCTAATATATACTTACGTTTCAGTTAAATATGGGAAAACAGAAGACAAAAGGAGTTTTATCCCGAACAAAATTACGGCACCAAGGAAAATGTTTAACGGAATGGAGAAGGTACTACTTAAATACACACATAAAAATAGATCTTTGGGATACGTTTTTTACAGAACATAATTGTACAATGTCAGCTTAAATAATTTTATATATGTAGATATATACATATATACGCAGTCGATAAACTTCTGAGCATATTGAATTTGGAATATAAGAAGTAAATTAATTTTGATTTCCGGTGACATATTTTTATTTTTACCGAAATGCATTTTTTACACCAAATAAGCTCAGGAATTGTTGGTGAAAGTTTGTCGGGCATGTCTTAATACATCTCTAAATAATTAGGGAATAGAGACAGTATAAATAATTAACAATATTTCTCATTTTAGGAAAAATTCCGCAAGACTTCATCCAGATAATATTGCAAATAATAAAGAAAATACGAGTATTGTGTTAAACACTATACCGACACTCAACATGGTAATTTTTTCACAATTTCTGTAAATATAAAGTAAATAATATTAATTTTATATGATTAAATAAGCGCTCTAAAAAAATTAACAAAAACTGACATTATTTTTCAGCACGGACCAGAGATGAATGAACCTGAAAAGTTTTCACTATTTGCTGGCTCTAGTTCTTATGACACTAACGTGCATGCCGTTTCCAGCCCCTTATAGCTAGGTCTGACGCAGGCATGACGATTGTTGTCAACTGATATGTTCTTACAACAATAATTGTTGAAGAAAAATAAAATTAAGGAATGAAATTTAAAACACTTTACCTCTGTTTCAATTTTTGGCCTGGTTTTGGTGGATTAGAGCTTGGATACGTATTAGAATTAAAACACATAAATTATATACCTATTTATTTTATGAAATTTTATTTTCTACAAAATTAGTATCAATAATTTTTACACAAAATTGTACTGGAAACGAGATATTTACAAAAAATCAAAGCTAGTCGCGCAAAAAACTTGTTTTTTTCAAAAATATACGCACCTTTACGACTTTCTACCTCGGTACCTATTAGAGATTGAAGAAAATTGGTTTCACAAAAGTTGTAGGTAATTTTATGTTTTACTTTAATTATCTAGCTAATTTAGCCAAAATTTGCATTGAGAATGAGATATTTTGGAAAAACTGGATTTTGGCGCGATTACAGCCGGTTTTTTTTTAAATGGTGGCGCGAGCACAGGTGCGCCATGGTCGGAAATTCAGATTATACATCATGGGATCAGTTTATAAAACATATAAAAAAATTGGGACTACCGGAATAATTACGATCGCAACCCCCTTTTTGGCGCTATGTGTACTGGCCTATAATACGGAATCCCCAAATATATCGACCATTCTCACATTTATAACCCAGATAACATGTAAGTACGTTTATAATCAACAAATCAATACAAAAACCGACCAATATCATATAACAACAAAGGCAAAGGCATATGGCAACAAAGAGAAAAAGAACAGGTATCCGCTAGTAAGCAGGGTGAAAAAAATCAAAGGCAGAATAAAGAACACAGAAAAAATGTGCAATTAATGCTTGCTTCTAGACTCTATCTATATTACAGCAGGCAATTTATACACTTGTATATACCCGTCTATACGTACTTATACGCTCGTGTGTATAATTCCAAAATTTGATTGAAAAGTGAATTAACATAATGTTTCTAATATTGTTTTTATTTAATCACGAAAATACTTAATATATCAATAATCCGATGCCGAAAGGACCGATTTCACCGGAGAAAAATTCTGATTTAAACATATAATTTTATTATGAACGTATTGAAGTCGTAAAAAATTTTCAAATACATATTTCCCATACATATTGTTTTCAATTATATATCCGTAATAGAAATTTTAAACCGTTAAATATTTATGTTATAAACAGAAAGCCTACCTCAAACATTAACGAATTCTTAATGTATCATGAATCTATTTTAAATAACTGTATAGATGATACCCTTATCTTTGGTGATTTCAACATTGACATTCTTCAAAAAAATAATACATCTCTTAAATACATCAACACGCTAGACTCATACAACTGTTTCATATGTAACACATCATATCCTACACGAGTAACAGATACCTCTACTTCTCTAATAGACCATATCATCTCAAACAGACAAAATATTTCCTCAACTACTGCAAATATAGATGCCTACCTAAGTGATCATAACATTTTGATATTAGATTACCAAAACATTTTGAAACATCACACTAATAATAGAATACATTCTTTTTCAAACAACACCAAAACCGATAAAAACATGTTAAAAACATATGTAGAATCCCACAACTTTCCACACGAAACCACCAGTAATGCCAATGAAATCTATAATAATTTTAATGAATACATCAAAACAGCAATAAAATCATCCCAACATAAATCTGAGTTACGCATAGGAGACCAACGGAGGGGTAATACTCCATGGTTTGATGCAAAATTAAATGCACTTATCAAACAGCGCAACAATGCGTTTAAAATCTGGAAAAAAAATCAGCAAAGTGATATATTCACAGCACTGAGAAATAAAACAAGAAATCAAGTTACCAACTATAGAAGATATGCTAAAACCAAATACTACACGACTATATTTAAAGAAAACCTGCGTAATCCGCGACAGACATGGAAAATAATAAATGCAATTCTAACAAATAGCTCGACACCCCAGAAAGATGAAATTGAATGTCTTCTCATTAAGAATGAAGAAATAACATGCCCAACACAGATAGCTTCAACTTTTAACAACTTCTTTATATCAGTTGGGGAAAACTTAGCAGCTACAATTGCATCATATCCAGATGATTCTATCACTATAAACACGGATCAAAAAGCAATCCAGTCCTTATACATGGCCAAAACAAATAAAACAGAAGTTCTCAGTATCATCTCTCAACTAAAGTCTAATGCATCTCCAGGTTTAGATGGAATTACACCAGTGTACCTGAACTTTCGCAAAGATATATTAGCTGACCACCTTGTTTTTCTTATTAATCAATCCCTGAATAGTGGAATCTTCCCAGATCAACTAAAGATAGCAAAAATAATTCCGATTTACAAAGATGATTGCAAAAAAAATCCTTCTAATTACCGTCCTATATCCATCCTCTTTGTCGTCTCTAAAGTTTTTGAAAAGGTTATTAAGCTTAGGCTCACTAAATATCTCCTATCAAACAATTTACTCGCATCCCAACAGTATGGATTCAGAAACCAATCTAACACAACATGTGCTGCCTTCGATTTTGTATACGCCCTCCAAAAGCATATAGACCAGGGTAAGCATGCTGCAGGATTATTTATAGATTTAAAAAAGGCTTTCGATACGGTTGACCATGGGATACTACTAAAGAAGCTAGAACACCTAGGCATAGTAGGCACTCCCCTGAAGTTACTGTGTAGCTACCTCTCTAACCGACACTCTCAGACCTTTGTTGGAAAGGGGACAAGCAGCATGGGAACGATAAAATGTGGCGTGCCTCAGGGCTCCGTACTTGGACCATTACTATTTTTAATATATATAAATGATATTGCTAAATGGGGACTTAAGGGTACAATACAACTCTATGCAGATGATACAGTGATTCTTTATCACAATAATGATTTAAACGAACTTGAAAAGGAAATGGAAAGTGATGTAGCTTGCCTGGCAAACTGGCTGCGATTAAACAAACTTAGCCTAAACATAAAAAAAAACACATTACATACTGTTTGCAAATAAAAAAATGTATGTCTTAATATAAGTCTTGATAATAACCGCCTTGAAAGGGCTGATGTTACAAAATATCTTGGCCTTTTCATTGATTCACAACTCACATGGAATCACCAATTTAAACATGTTCTATCCAAAATTACTCATATAACTGGTGTTTTATATAGACTTCGCGGGTTACTTCCTCCCTCTCTATTAAAATCGATTTACCATGCTATGATTCACTCACATCTAATATATATCGCCGGAATCTGGGGATTTGCTACAAAAAAAATGATTTCAGAAGTCCAAGTCGTCCAAAATAGAGCCCTGCGAAATATTTTCAGTTTACCTTGGGACACACATGTCAAAGACATCTACAGAAACACCCAAATACTTCATTTTAATACCATTCCCACTTTTGAAATAACGAAAACTATATTAAAAGTAATTCAACACTCGGCACATTCCAACACTACACTCTATTACAATTACGACGTACACCAACACAACACAAGAAATCACAACAAACTACATATACCAAAAATCAAATCAACAAAATATGGACTAAGATCCCTGGAATACATAGCTCACACAAAATATAATCAACTACCCAACGAGATCAAATGTGCAAGTCAATGTAAAAAGACCCAAACTAACATGCTCAAACTTCATCTTATTAATGACTATCTGAAATAATAATGTTGTGTATGTCCCATCATATGTCCATTTAATACATACAGCTATATGTTTCATGTAATGCGTATCATTCCCGCAATGAGTTTATTAACTCCTGGGAGTACAATGCTTTATATAATATACTATATTCTGTATTGTATACTTTTAATAAAAAAAATTAAAAAAAAAAAAAAAAAATGACGTAAATAAAGTAAAAGTTTTGTTTACACAGGAAGAGAAGAAACCCGTTATTCTGGAAGGAAGGAGAATAGAAAACATATTTTTTCTTTAACTGTATTAAATAGAATTTCGCAGCACGACTCTTTTTATGATTGTAATTATCTAACTTAGAGATAGTTGAGCGTATACTTCGAGATGACAAGTTCTGGGAAGAAAAAATGCTTATTAAATTAACTAATTTTTAAATGGATTGCATTCTTGTCGAGCTTATCGATCCTGGAGTCACAAGGTCTATGAATGTTCGTGATCCTCCACATATCTTAGATATTGTATGTAAAGAACGTCAATTTGGAAATCGTCGTTTAGATTTCGACGAAATGCTATTTATTGAATAATTATTTTCGTTTTTTATATAAAATTATTTTTACTATTTCTAACTTATATTACAATAAATGATGGCCTTTATACAAAAAAAGTTGCATCTTATGCTTTTTACATTACATAATTATTTGTTTTATGTAACTTTTTGTAAACGATAATAATAAATATTGAAAATGACTGATATTTTATTTATCTTGTCAATATATTCAGATATAATTATGATCAGATATTATGAAAATGATTCGTGATTGAATACCGTATTGCTTTGACATCTGTCAATGAAGAACACGTCGGTTACGAGTCATAAGTTACTGCCTACCGTCTAGCAGTATGGTTACAGAAATCTGATAAGAATCATAAAATCATGAGCTCCTTCTGCAATAGGTAACGTTTCTATCGAAATTTGCCTAAAACATGCACATTCAACTTAATATTACTATTCACATAGTTTGAAAGACGCCCATTATTAAGCATTTCATGTTCAAACCTTACTCATGGGTACCATCTAGTGGATTTCATCGCTGCTCTGACTTCGAACTGTTCGTGGTGTCGGGTGTTCCCCATTGCAACGTACTTCATTCATCTGCACCCCGAAATATTATAATATTTAATTCGAGCGGAGCGCGTGTGAAACTAATTTGCTTCGCCCACTTAAATCGCGTTCACGCCCATAACTGATATTTTTTTAGGATCTTATTTCGTCTTAAGCATACAATTAGAGTAGGTGTAATTTCACGTTGTGTTATTTCGCACGTGTGTAAAGCTAACTTTACCTAACCGAGATTAATTTTTTTTTTTCAAATATAACTTACAAAATTCGCATATATTTAAAGATTCTAAAACCTGAACCTTTTAAAATCACTGTTATTTATTTACATGCGCAATTACAGTAGGTTTACAGTAATCTAGCGGAATTTTACAGTTTTTTTTTAAATGTGAAACTATCATATTTAGCACACACACATTCTTAATCCTAAACATATTAAATAACATTTAATTTAACTTGTGTAATTCTCGAAGGTTTATCTAACCTAACTTTCTTTAATTTAAAAAATATGAAACTTACATATTTAGCACAGATTCAAACATTCTGAAATTTCAGCCTAGTAGAAACAGCCTTTTTATGTATGGAATTACAGTAGGTTTAATTTTCACCTTAAGTTTTCGACCATGTGCAATTCTGTCCATGTTTAATTCTGTCCGTGTGTAATTCTGTTCGTGTGTAATTCTGGCAGTGTATAATATTGGTGCGTGTCATTTACGCACTGATTTAGTTTTTTGGTTTCTGTGCAACATTCGTCATAACATGCTTTCCTTACTAAATTAGATAATATTGAGATGTTTTTCTAATGAGAAAAAGCCAAATTATTCATAACTACATCACTAGCGCAATTTCTGTTTTTTTTTTTGTTTCTATTGAGACAGCACAATTATTCATGACTACAACACTAACCAATGGGCAACAATAACATTTGGCTGTCATCAGTTGTTTTGTTTTGCTCTATCTAAAATTAATTTTTTACCATTCTTTTTTGTTTTCTGGCAAAAAAAAAGTGTAGTGTGTTGTGCCTTGAGGTTTCTTCTCCCTCCTGATCTTCCAGGAGTCACTTTTCGCTGCTGATTTCCAGATATTTATAAACTTTTTTACTTCTGTCATTTTTCATACTATTATTGTAGTTGTTTACTGTTGTGAATAATGGAGGAAGATTTCCCCCCTGGAGCCCCTACAAAGCCCCCAGATCCCTCTCCAGACCCCCCAGACGGGGAAAATGTAGAAATTTCTGACAGTGATTCTGTCATCTTGACTTCTACCAAAAAAAGGAAATTTACTCCTTCTTCCCCAATAAAACTTGACTTGCCTTCGACTTCACTGTCCCCACCAGCACTTTCTCAACTTCCTCCAACAAACTTTTATTCTCCTCATTCCCGTGGCCCATTCATAGCATACGCCCAAAAAACTGAGCAAGGAAAAACCATCCACCCTCTTGAATATGGCAAATTCCTATCAAATAGCAAGAATCTTTCAATCAAATCTGGAGGTGTAAAAGCCGAGGGTCGCTTCCGAATCTCCGTCGAATTCCTCTCAGGGCCAGCTGCCAACAGTTTCATCAAAAATATCTTCATTTCATCTAATTCAAAGTTCAAGGCATATATCCCTACTTTTAATGTCACTCGCATGGGCCTGGTCAGAGGTATCTCGACCGATCTGTCCATCGAAGAAATTCTGTCTTCACTTTCAACCCCCCAACATATTGGCAATCCCATAAAAGCCAGGAGGCTAAATTACAAGGACTCCTCTGAGGGTATAATTACCTGGAAGCCCTCCCAATCTGTTGTTATCACCTTTGAAGGTCAATCTCTTCCCTCCCATATATATTTATTCTTCAACTCATTACCAGTTGAAATGTATACATATCCCACCACTCAATGTTTCAATTGCTGCCGTTTTGGTCATACCAAAGCTGCATGCAGATCTCAACCCAGATGTTTTAAATGTGGAGAAAACCACGCAGCTGACCAATGTCCTTCTTCCTCCTCACCTAAATGTTTTAACTGCTCAGGCTCACATACAGCTATCAACACATCTTGCCCAGAACAATCTCGCCAAAAAAATATTAAAATTTCAATGGCCTCTCAGAACTTGTCTTTTCTGCAGGCTTCTAAATTATTCCCGCCTGTCAAAAAATCATTTGCTGAGGCTTTATCCAGCAACTCCTCATCCAACCCTCTTCCCTCCACTACAACAACTTCTTCTCGTTCAACTAAATTCACATACAAAAACGCTATCTCTAAACCGGCTCCTGGATACGATCAGCAACAACACAACTCACTGCTCTTAAATCCCAATGGTTCACCTCTTTCAAATGCCACAAATGGGTGTGCAAATAATTATAATCCGTCCTCAATGAACTCTCTTAAACTTTCTGAAAAACTCTCCCAAGACAATTCTTCATTTATCCAAACTCTTATTATGCTTCTAATTGACCTTATTTCTTCTCAAACTAATCTACCGTCCAACGCTGCTACTATTATTTCCACATTAAAATCATTTATTCAAAATGGCTCTTCAGAATGTCAGAATACTTCAGTGGAATAGCCGAAGTGCTATTTCTAACAAATCTGATCTCCTTAACCTATTAAATTCCAACTTTATTTCTTTGGCTGCTATCTCGGAGACTTGGTTTACTCCATCCACCCACTTTAATGTGGGAGGGTATTCCTGTCTCCGCGACGATCGCCCGGAAGGTTCGGGCGGCGGTGCTGCCCTTTTTATTAAAAAATCCATATCATTTTCCCCAATAAATAATATCAAACCCCCCAATGCTGACTTCCAAATGGTTGCAGCTAAAATAAAGGACACATCCTTTATTTCAGTCTATCTTCCCCCAACAGCCCACTTCAATAAACAAACTTGGTTGCAAATTGTAAGTCAACTAAGCCCTCCTTTCTTTATATTAGGCGATTTTAATGCCCATTCCTCCGTCTGGGGTTCTGCTTTCTCCGACCGAGATGGTCGAAGTGTGATGGATTTCCTAGATCAATCCAACCTTTTCCTTTTGAATGACGGATCTCCTACTAGGATCTCACGCCCCAGCACAAACCCCAGTGCAGTGGATCTCTCGATATGTTCTACTAGTCTGGCTTCTCTCTCCTCGTGGGTGGTGTCCCCCGACCCTTGCTCCAGTGATCATTTCCCGATCATCATTACTTATCAAACTTCTTTCCAATCGGACAAGTCTCATATTTCGACAAAGATTAAAACGAAACACACCAAATGGGATGAATTTAACTCTCATATGGACAAGTTCCTACTAAATTCACCCGCCACCGATATATTTTCCGTCAAAGATGATTATAATAACTTCAAATCAATGCTCATAACTGCAATAAATAAATCAAATCCTCCCCCTAAAACTAAATCTCTCAAAAAACTCCCTCCAACTCCCTGGTGGGATGAGGAATGTTCCAAAGTAGTAAGAATTCGGAAAGCTAAATCTCTTTCCTATCGTTACAATATGACTATGGAGAACTATCTTATATACAAAAACGCTGAATCCAATGCCAAAAGGGTATTGAGGTCAAAAAAAAGATCCGGGTGGTACAACTTTTGCAGTTCAGTATCTCCGAACACTCCAATTTCGGAAGTTTGGTCTATGATCCGAAGATTTCGATCCTCCTTCAGTTCACCATCTCCTCGAGCGTCCCATTCTAAATGGATAGATGAATTCTTGGACAAAATTGCCCCCCCTTCTGTTTCTAACTTAGATGAAATAACGCCCATCTATAATACTCCCATGTCTAATCATTGGCTAGACTCTCCATTCACCTTAATTGAGCTAAAAAATTGTTTATCAACAGTCATGGACTCATCTCCAGGCAGAGATGGTATACCTTACAGCATAATCAAAAATAGTAATGATAATGTTCTAAACCACTTCTTAAGCATCTTAAATAAAATCTTCCAGACTGGTATAATGCCTGATGACTGGAGTTCTCAAATAATCATCCCTATTTTAAAAACAAACAAATCTCCAAATTTTGGATCCAACTACAGGCCAATCGCTCTTTCATCCACCCTCAGTAAACTTTATGAAAAATTAATTAAAAACCGATTAGAATTTTTTGTCGAGAGTAAACAGCTTCTCTCTCCATCTCAATTTGGATTTAGGAAAAAAAAATCCACTCAAGATAACCTTGCCATCATCAGCACTGATATTAATTTATCAATTTCTAAACAGGAAGTTTGTCTTGCCGTCTTTATAGATATAGAAGGCGCCTTTGACAATGTTTCCATCCCAATCCTGAAAAAAAAACTTCTAGGCCTTGGCCTTCCCCCCATGTTTGTCCAATCAATTATTAATCTATTTCTAGATAGAAAAATTTTCATTGAACTTCCAGATATTTCTCCTCAAAGTAGGTCTATTTGGAAGGGTTTACCACAAGGCGATGTATTGTCCCCCTTACTGTATAATATATACACATATGATATGCATGTCACTATTCCCCCACAAATAAAAATTATCGAGTTCGCAGATGACATAGCTTTCTTCTTATCATCCAAAATCATCCCTCTCGCCGTCAAATATCTTAACGAAGCCATGAATGCCCTTTGCACATGGCTCACGTTACATGGTCTTGAACTTTCAATCCAAAAGACTCAGTGTGTCACCTTCTCAAACCGCCATAAAAACCCCCCCGTTCAAATTTTATTTAAAAATTCTCCAATCTCCAACGCTTCTGAAGTAAAATTTTTGGGAGTAACATTTGATAGGAAACTTAAATGGTCTTCCCATATTAATAATTTAGTTACTAAATGCGAAAAAAATTTAAATATCATCAGATCATTATCTGGCGTTTGGTGGGGAGCTCACCCTACTTGCATTAAGTTGCTTTACAATGCACTTATTCGAAGCCATCTCGACTATGCCTGCCCACTTTTTAGTACCGCCTCAAAAAATGTACTTAATAAATTAGACAAAATTCAATCTAAATCTTTGCGAATAATAACTGGAGCGATGCAATCGTCACCCATCAATTCCCTTCAAGTAGAATGTTCTGATCCTCCTCTTTATTTAAGGCGTCAACTATTTGCTGACAAATTTGTTCTTAAATGTTTAAATTCTAAATGTCATCGGGTTATCCCCAGCGTCTCGTTGTTCATTGACTCAAACCATTCATCTACAATCAGAGCTTCAACTAAACCTATTCCTGACATCTGTAAAAATTTTAAGTCTCTCTCAGAGCTCCACATCATCCAAAATGATCTACTTCCCTTATACAAACTAAAATATAGTCACGTCACCCTATCCCTTACAATATTAGAAGGGATCGGAATCTTTAAAAGTCATTCCAATCTCCCGGCCCGAACTGTCAATAATATGTTCAATGACATTATTTTATCTAAATGGCCCAACTTTTCTCTTTTATTTACTGATGGATCCAAATCTCCCGACTCTCCTAACTGTGGTATAGGTATTAACGTTTACCACAATAATTCTAATGATAGAATATTTCATTCAATTTCAAATCAATTTTCATTATTTTCAGCTGAGTGCATTGCAATAATAGAATCTCTCAAATATATAATCAAAAATAATTTTGAACATTCCCTCGTTCTCTCTGACTCTCTCAGTTCCCTCCAAAAACTTAAATCCAGTCCTCCTCTTCATCCTGATGATCATTTTGTATGCCTTATTCGAGAGATGATAGCATCCATTCAAAGCTCTGGTAAATCTGTAACTCTGATTTGGATTCCTGGACATGTTGGTATCATGGGTAATGATATTGCGGATGCCTTGGCAAAACAAGGAGCGTCCAACCCTGTTGTTACCCTCGTAAACCACATTCCCTTATCTGACATTTTTTCCATCATCAAAGAAAGATCCCGCAATGTTTGGTCAGAGTATTGGCACATTGCTAGTCAATCCAAGGGAGCCTGCTATGCCTCAATACAAAGGACTATTCCATCAAAACCGTGGTTTCAGCAATTCCCTCATTTTTCCAAAAAATAAATTTCTTCACTCATTCGAATAAGGATCGGTCATTGTTCCGTTCCTTCCCATCTTTTTAAAATTCACGTCCTTGACTCCCCAGATTGTACATTCTGTGGTCTAGAAGTGGGAACTTTAGATCACATATTTTTTGGTTGTCCCTCTCTAAACAAATATCCTCTCTTCTATCAAGCCTTTACTAAAATTGCCTCCCCTCCATTCAACATTTCATCTCTTTTAAGTCTGAACTCGACTCCAATTTTCATTATAATTTTGAAATTTGCCTATTTAAATAAAATTAATATTTAAATTCAACTTTCAATACACCTTTCTCAATAATTTTAAATGATGGCCAAGAACACCCTTGAAGGGTGAAAGCCAGAAATAATGGAAAAAAAAAAAAAAAAAAACACTAACCAATTTCTGTTTTTTTTTTTCTATTGAGACAGCACAATTATTCATGACTACATCACTAACCAATTTCTGTTTTTTTTCTATTGAGACAGCACAATTATTCATAACTACATCAATAGCGCAATTTCGTTTTTTTTTACCATAGTTAAATTTGCTATCGAAATTATTATATTTTATATTCGTATTCTTCCATATTCTTTCTTAAGTCAGTCATGTCGAGGGTTCAGAATGATATTATTTGTTTTCAGGTTTCTTGGATACGACACAGGGATCTTCACTTGCTAACAGTGGGGAGGTCCACCTACACGTCGGACCAGAGATTTCAGAGTGTTCACAATCCACAGACGGAAGATTGGATCTTAAGGGTGAGAATAAAGGAAATTTCTGTTTAAATTTTCATTACTAATTTAACAAAGAAGAACACAAGAAATACGAAGTGGGATATTTTGTGATCAAACCTGAAAAAATCCTTTCATCATCATTATAAATGATCTTTACTGTATAAAATAGAAAAGTTTAGTTGTAAGATAATATTTTCAATTTTGAATTTCAAATATAAGATCGAAAAAAAAGACTTATCTCTTTTATTGTTTTTTTTTTCGAGTATATTTATGAAACATACATGTGAATTAATTTTTGTATTTAAGATGTTGAGTATAAAATTAACCAGTTCAGTTCCATTTACAATATTTTTTATGGTTACAAGATAGGAAGAAAGTAGATATTTAAAGATATAAGTGAAAGAAAAAAAAATGAAAAGGGTAGACAAACAATAAAAAAGTTTTTTACCTTTAAGTACATTGAAAGGTTTATTTAGATTTTATATTTAAGGATACAGTGGAAAATATCAATATCTCTTAGGAAATTGTAAGTTTTGCAGGTACGTCTGAGTAAAGAGTTTTGGGCATTTTTTGATTTGAATTGTTTTATGTACAATAAGGTATTCATCTGGTATTGCGTTCAAGGCAGCAAAATGCATTTTTTTCTCATAGAAAGAAACAATGGTTACGATTCCCAGTTGAGGCCGTTACGTTTTTATTTTTCTGTGTCTTGTTCTGTTTCACGTTTACTTTAGATTTATAAGTAAATTCTTCTTTTTAATGATACAAAACTTTATCTTCACAATTATTACAAAAACCATAGTTAATACTCGCACACTATTAAACGTGTAAAGGTCCGTCTAAAAGCAGCGACTTGCATGCGCAAAAAAACACTATGCTGCGTCCATTCGACAGCGACCATTAAAACAGTATTATTTGCAAAACATTTCCAGAAATAATTCTTTGACGTAAAAGATTTGCTTAAGTATGCATTAAAATCGAGTTTGCTACGTTAAAAATGTCAATAATATTGGTAAATTCGTTTTCTGAACTATGGGTACGAGGAATTGGCGAATTTGATACATAATTATTTGTGAACAGTAAGAGTGAAACAGGTCATTATGCGTATTGTGCCAAGTAGATCTTATTATATTAGCCATAAAAAGTTATAATAGTACAAATTAGAGTTCGTGCAAGTAAGATTGAGCGTGGACCTTTAGAAAAACGGACCAGAAAATAGCATAATTATTTATTCTCTCTTGTCTTTGTATGAATTGTACAATATTCGTTCTTTCTGTACTTTTGTACCTACTCCTGACTACGTTCAGTTACTCTGGTAATTATTGTTAAAACTCCAACTGACTTCAATATTAGACAACTGTGAAATGTTTCGAATTTCTAAGTCCTTCCAACATCATGAATACCTATCCCTTGTCTGAAGCAAGCAATGACTTGCAACCAGAAAATGAGCTCGTGGCATGGATAATTAAGTTAATAAGCCAACCACACGCTTCCAGAGTTGTGTTTCACTCGTAGTGATAATTTGAGGTAAAACCTCCCAACCACTGAAGGCATAAACTCAAACAAAAATATGATGTGGACGCGTCCCCGTGCTTAAAATAAGTAGTAAATTTCCTTACTTGTTTTGAAATAATTTCATTGGGCTGCTGGGGCGTAGAAATTGAATGGTCTGATGTAGATTGGCGACATGACAAATTTTGGTAAATAGATGGTGGTTGTGGGCATATCCGTGTGCCTCCCAAGATAGGTAAAAAAGTCTTATGTAAATTGAGATTTTGTATACTTATTACATAGAGCACACATCTAGAGATCATCATCTGTGTCTGGTATTATAATATTATATCCGTGACAGCTATAGAATATACAAGAAAACAAGAAATGCCATGTTGGCGTGTTTCGCTATCCAAAAGTCTGGCCAATCGGGCCATAAATTTTCATTACAAATCTTTGTTGCATTATGATGAAATTCTAGTGGGATAGCGATATACGTGTCAGGCAAGTGTAAAAGAGACAGATACCGTGTTAAATGTTGTAGAATCATAAAAACTTACTTCATCAATGGCAAAATTTGTTTCTATTAATTTTTTTATGGAAGGCACTTCTAATCTTCATGTTTTTTCTATGGTGACGGTTGCAGGTGATTTTTTGGCCACGCCAATATCCTATATCCTATATCCCTCGTGTGTAACAAGCTTTATACGTAAAATGCTGATCGTGACGAAAGCGTTTTGATTGTAATTCGACCACTGTAAATTATGCTAACGAAGCAATATAAATTCGGTTTCAGTTGTGGAAATTTAATTAAATATTAATATTTTTATTTAATTAATAATTTATATTTTATATAATACTAAGAAAATGAAAAATTGCTGGAGATGTGCCGGATGCATATTATTGTACAAAACATGAGTTATTTACACGGGTAGCGAGAAACGAGTAATTTAATTTCCTGCAAATACTCGAACACTGCGTTCGTCGAATTCAAGATTTTTTTTCCTGAAACATACACGATTTCATAATTAATTAAGTTGGAGGAAAATATCTGGTATTTTTTCAGGACTGAGGTTGTAAATTGAAATCTGTAGGGTGAAGGAGAAAATCCCATATAAAATTAACCGGAATATTAAAAAGAAAATTTTATTTATTTCTTGTTTTTGTTTTGATTTTATTCACTGCTTGTAAATAATTTGATTGTGTCGGTAAAATAGCAGATAATATGTCTAAAATTTAATAAAAATAAACTAAGTACATACAAAACATATTTTTACAAATGTCGATTTCATTGTTAGAATAATTTTCAATGTTTACCTTTTTCAAAGCCCGCCTAAACAACCGAAATCTGATGGGGCACGCGTGACGTCATACGTACCTCGGTTTTGCCAGATAACAGTTAGGTCAATCCCACTCGGGCCGGCATGAAAACAAACAAAACCTAATATACATAGAGAGATTTAGAAAAAACACGAGACCTTTAGAAATACTAATAACGCGGTTTAAGTGGTGTCAGAACCCGCCAACCAATCACAGTGCGTTTGAGTTTCTCACGGTTTTAATCGTTTTTAAATGGATATATATTAATTCTACGTCTGACTATATGAAATAAAACATATATATTCAGAATCAGCGTTTGTTGATCTATATATATGAATATCTGTTTTAAAGATATAATATTTTTCACTCAAGTTCCTCGTTAACAACATCGGGGAATAAAAAAAAATAACAAAATTAAATATCCCGCTAGAAAACACAAATCATCCTATCTTCTTAAATTCTGTAAACATACAGAGGCAACAAATTTTTTAAAAAGATATATGGAAAATAAACGAGACTAAATGTTGTATAAATAAGATCCCTGAGGCGTATGTGTGAAAATCACATACGATTATGTGAAGATTTGCAAAGAATGCAAGGCTTATGTAAGCGTAATGAACGAATGTATGAGCCTAAGGAGAATATATTACGCGAATGTGAATGGTTAAATGAGTCGGGGACGCTCGAGGAAGACATGACGCGATCAAGTGAACCAGATAATTGAGTCGGGCCATAAGTCAGAATAATAGAAGAGTATGTATGAATGTGGATGAGGCAAGGAGTGTGTGTCTAAACCGAGTTGTTTGGCGGTCCGTCTTCTCTGCCTACCCTGTGAAAACGACGTGATGATTAGTTGGTAAACTTTTCTTTGAAAATACTATAATTTTATTAAAATAATAATTATTATTTTCTTTTCTCATGTTTATACTTATTTTTTGTCATGTTAAAGTTTTATCTCCTAGATATTGTATAAAAGCCCTATGGTCTTTAAATATTTTTTTTTTAAATGTTAGAACGCACGCGAAATCTCAATTCCTGTAAAAGTTTTATCGCATTCATTTCTGATTTCCATTTTTTATTATTGATTTTGGAACCAATAGAAAAAAAAATGATAGGATATAATATCCTCAATAGTGTGAAACTGAAAGTGAAACTTTAAAAATAATTTGGTCGTAAGAATAGAGGGCTGCCAACTATAATACCCTTAAGGAAGTATAGTTAATAAATAGCTTGTTTATGCGTATTTCAGGTGCTGTCACCGCAACATAGAGATTCTGGCACCTACGAGTGTCAAGTCAGCACTACTCCTCCCATGGGAAATTCCATGTCCTTATTGGTTGTAGGTAAGTCAAAGCCGCATTCTATTACAATATCAAGTATATGTTATGCATTATTAATGTTCAATTATTTTGTATACATTGCTGTGTATGTTTATATTGTTAGAATGCAGTATTTGTTTAATATTAAAACAGTTTTGGGACTATTCTATATCCCATGGTCCTGTTCATAATATTGTCATTTCCTCTATTCCTCTTCTTCCGCAAAGTCTTACCTGAGAAAGAAGACTCATGATTACCTACGTACGCCAGTGATATGACTGTTATTGTAACACATGTATCATAATATAGATATTCGAATAAATATTATCATTGCTTTTCTCGCATTTTCGTCTTTGAACCCGAATCAATATTTTGAATTAAAGAAATCAATCAAGAACTTAACAGTCCTAACACATTGCCTTTGTGATTATTTTTCATATACACGGCGATACACAAAAATACAAATCATAAGAATATTATTGATATCTTGGTTTTGACAAGGAGCACCAACATTTTACTGGAACTAACTATCCAACTAACTATCTAACTGTCCAACAGAATTCAGGTTTAAACTAAAAACTTACCTTTTTAAGCCGTCATACCCTTAAATTATCTATACCATTCATGAGAGAAAGTCCAGTTATATCCAATTTTCCAATTATGTCGTAAATCCTGTTTCTAAATTTCGCAATAAACCATTAGTTAATGTTAATTAAGTGTTAATCTCAAGTGACCTACCAGGTAAGTATTGTACTGTATATTATCTCCATATATAGTTAGTAATAACGTAGATCATTGTAGAAATGTATTTTATATTTTAACAGCGGCCTTGAGGTGATTTTGTACAAAAACGGCGCTATAAAAATCATCCAAATAGTATTATTATTATTTACTTGCGCCAGGTGCCGTTTGGCACAGTGCCGGTCCTGACAGGAATGAATGGTTCGGAGAAATCGGAGACGCCTGAGAAAAACGTTTGCAATAGCAAAGCATTGCGAGGTCCAATAGTCATTCATAAAAGTATTGGTTCTTGGTTTAGTGCCAAACATTGCAAAATTAATTTTGATTAGATGAGGTGTACTCCTTTAAATTTTAAGTAATCCATGCGATGGAATTTTCATGAGTCGAAAGGTAAGACTTTCTCCATCTCTCCTCGTTTTCCTGGTGATTTGAATCCGATCGAATGAACATCTATTTTCATTTACAGTCTACTTAACCGTCATTCGAGCATTAAAAATCATTGTTACCTTTATTATGAATATATTTTTACATGTTTTAATTTCTGATTATTTTCACAAACTAATTTGGAATGAGTATCTTAGCTGACTGAATTATATATTAGTATCCGCACTTCTCATCGTATTTAACGAACATAAATTAACATGGTAACCGATACCAACATACATTTACATGGTAACAGATCAAAACTTGTAGCGTGTCACACAACAATGTTGCCTTGATTTTTCTCCCGTGATATCGAATAATAAACAATGATTTGACGATTACCTGGCAGTCGGAAGTTCTTATCCTTTGGTATTGTTTCCATAATTAAAAATCAAATTACTGAAGATTGATTTCTGTTTTTGATTTATGTATTTCTTTAATATTGCTCGTTTTAGGGGCTTTTACACATGAATAGTAAAAATTGTGTTATAATTCAGTGCATATTTATTATACATAACTTAACTGCCTCAGTAACAAAGTGATAAATTAAAGTCCGCTGACTCGATATAATTATTTCCCTCCGTAAGTATTCGGGGTAATGAGGAATACATATGGTTGTTAGTACCAACATTTTTGAACTGAAATAAATCCCGACTTCTAGCATTACGTAGTGGAATCCAAAAGCTTATCAATGCAAGCAATTCTGAACTATCAAATGCATCATTTAGAATTTAAGTTAGGGAAAATCTTTCCTTTAGAAAATTTAAGCACATTCATTTAATTTAAAATAGTGTTGGAGTTCAATATAGCGATATATTAAATTGATGGAACCTTAAAAAAAAACACAAAAAAACAATGATCTATTTTCATTAAAAAAAATTATGTTATAACTGCTCAAGATTGCAGTGTCCCAACTGCCACTGTCCCAACTGCCACTGTCCCAACTGTCACTGTCCCAACTGCCACTGTCCCAACGGCCACTATCTCAACTGCCACTGTCCCAACTACGACTGTCCCGTCTGCCACTGTCACAACTGCCACTGTACCAACTGTCACTGCCCCAACTGCCACTGTTCCAACTGCCACTGTCCCAACTGCCACTGTGCCAACTTTCACTGCCCCAACTGCCACTGTTCCAACTGCCACTGTCCCAACTACCACTGTCCCGTCTGCCACTGTCACAACTGCCACTGTCCCAACTGTCACTGCCCCAACTGCCACTGTTCCAACTGCCACTGTCCCAACTGCCACTGTGCCAACTGCCACAGTCCCAACTGCCCATGTCCCAACTGCTACTTTCCCAACTGCCCGGAGCTAGTGGGACTGTGGCATCCCCAATTGGGGTATTTCGTGAGGTGGGAGTGAGTTTGACGGAAGGAAATGGGGAAGAGGTTCAAGGAAATGGTTCAGTTCAGTAATGGTAACTAAACATGACTTAAGCCATTTCAAGTAACGTCTCTGCTCTGAATGGTGGTCTTCTGTCAGAGTGAATAAAATGTTTATTTTTGTAAACCCGTGACTTCTGGAATCGTAGTCAAGGACGTTCCGCTCATCCGCCACGGAGGTCATATAGTTTTATTAGCTTTAAAATACGTTTATTAATTTAAACTGAACTTGTTTACCATTATATATTTAATTGGATCAGCGTGCATTATTTGTAACCACCTGCCGATGCTGCCTTTGATGTAATTAATTGATTAATTGTATGGAAAATTATACAGAACGATAAATTAATTTGATAGGAAATTTCGTATTCCATAATTGGGTTCGACCAGGATATTTAAGGTTGGACATTGGAATTTTCAATATTGTAAAGTCCAAACCGAAAATATATTTCACGAAATCCTATGTAAGCAATTGATTGGAAAATGTTACCTTCCATCCAAATGAGTACACACACAAACACACAGTCACACATACTATCATGCGTATAAAATTACAAATAATATTTGCTCGTTATCCCTATTGTGCCTTATTTGAAATCAGTGGGGTGCCCAAAATTTGTAAATTATCGTGATGAAACTATAACACACTAAATGATATTTGTTAACATTACGGAATGTAACTTGATATATGACATATTACACATTTCAAATATAGTACATAAATAATCCTCCGAAAAATGGTACACCTTCAACAGGTGAGTACTTTACCGTTTGTCTAGATTCGGGGATTAAAAAACAAAAAAAATCACTAACACTATTTTTATTTTTTTATTATTTTTTTTTTATTAACAAAATTTTTGATACATATACAATTCAGGTACATACATAGTAATATAGAATGAAAGAGTAACAAAAAAATCCCACAAAGGCGAAGCCTGAGCGTGGGTATTATAGTGTAAGGATAAAACAGTGGTGTTTAAAATATATATTTTTTTAAACTTGTTAAATGTATCTATAGAGATCAATGTGACTGGTTTTTTTTTTAGAGAAGTTTTTATTTTTTCTTCTTTTTTTTTAAATTTACAAACATATACACACACACACAGACACACAGACACACAGACACACGCACACACACTCACGCACACACACACACACACACCCACACACACACATAAGACATAGATGCATGTATATATTTCTTTGATTTAAAGAAATTAATCTTTAATGTACAGAAAGACCTGTGGTTGTTTAGTTATTTAGAAACCGATGTCTTAAATTATAGAAAAAAGTTACTCGCTTTGAAATTATTTCTTATCCAACTTTTAACATTTTTCTTATATAAGTTCAGGTTTTGACACATGTTGATGGAATTGGGTAAAGAATTGAACAATTTTGGGGCAATATAGTTGATGTGCCTTTGGCCCAGCCTAGTTTTGCAGTGAGGGACTGTGAACACGCATGTGGTATGTCTCTGGCTCGAGCGATTTGTGTTTTTGGTGAAATTGATAGGACGCGTAAATATAAATTTGAGACATTGAATACAATAGATCCGTCTTAGTTCCATGATTTCTGTTTCTTGAAATAACTGGTTGGTGGGATATGTCTTGGTCCTTTGGTACATTATTTTAATGATGGATTTCTGAGCGATTTCTAAGGGTTTTACGTGATTATTGTAAGTTCCTCCCCAGGCAATTATTCCATAGGAAATAGATGAAAGCACTAACGCGTCATAAACAAGTTTCATGGTTCTTATATTGACAATGTTGCTCATTCGTTTGAAAATGTAACTTAGGTATCTCAGTTTATTGACCGTCTTTTCTATATGGTCATGGGTTATATCATACGGGTTATATCATTTTTAAACATAAATTTAAAAAGGAGTAAGCCAAGGACAAAGTTACAGAGCTTTTTCTCCACCTTTAGCTAAAAGCTAAAGGTGGAGAAAAATGTAAATTGGTTACATTAATTTTATTTAAAATTGGTAAAGATCATGCTTCTAGGATTATTTGTCCAGCCTTGTTTGTGCCTTAAAAACTTCAATATAATACAATTAAAAAATTAAATATGCTGAAAATGTTTTCGAAATATCAAACACCAAACATTTAAAGTTCTCATGGTACAATAATATTTTACCGTTATTGGCCGGTAAAACAAACTACACTGTTTAACAAAAACGTTTAAAAGATTTTAAAAATGTATCCCATTTCTGCGTGGGCTCCTTCAATGAAAAAATGTTCAAATAAAATCTTTCGTTTTTCACTCTGAAAATCCTCGTTTTCGCAAAATGGCATTTTTTCATTTCTTCAAATTTTATTGTTTCGTTTCTCATTCCGTTTTTGATATCGCTTTTAATAAGACTTGTTACGTGTCTGAAAAGACTGCCTCCATCTCCAGGAGTAAAACGTCGCTTACAGTTATTATGACGAATGTGACTATAATAGAAACGAATACGACAAAGACGCGTTCACGAATTTTGGAGAATTCGCAATTCGGGAAGAATATAATATTAGAACCGTGGAGAATGCTAAGTCTGAAAGTTATTGGAACGAAAAAAGATCAGATTTTTCTAATTTTAGGTCGATTTTGCTGTAGGTGAACAATGCCAGCAACACCTTTGTTCCTGTTATTATATTATAATAATAATCGTTCATGGCGCATTTTTTTTAAATCTACAATTTATTAAAAAAATATTTTGTGTTTTAAACCACTTTATTGAGTGTGTATAAAAATATAAAACACTTTATATCTATTATCTATGGTGAACATTGTATTTAACTCGAAACATTTGGCCATTACAATAACTAGTAGTTCTGTGAACAGGTAGACCTCGTGTCCAAAAAGTATTTTTCTAATTTTCTTTTACGTAATAACCAAAATTTCGTATGAAATCGTAGGATTTGTAAGTAGGTACTTAAATATACTAGTTCCAGCGAGAGCTTGTACGATCTTAACGATCATTCTCTTCTTTTTCAAGCGTCTCGTATGAAAACGAAAAATACCGAAGACCTAGAACGATGACATATATATATATTTTTTTTAATTTTTATTGAAACATATAAACAAGGTTACAATTTTTTAACAATATAAACACCAATATTTCAATCACTCTCCTAATAAAGCAGCTGCTTGTGTTTAGGAGAGGACAGCAAAAATATTTTTACATTTGTTTAAATTAAACAAAAAATATTAGAAATAAAACAAAAAATAACAATAAAAGTAATAAAAATATAGGTTAGTTAATAAATGATTCAAAGAATTGAAAAGGCAAAAACATTTTTCTTAACAATAAGTAAAGTTATGAGGTGGTACAAGAGTATTTTAATTTAATTTTTTTTTTTTTCGTAGTTTTCTTCCGATCGTATATCAAGGGGTAATTTATTAAATAATTTTACACCCTTGAATATATAGAATTGAATATATATCACGTACGATATCCCGCTGGGACTAGTATACCTACCTAATTAATAATAATTGTCTGGACTCACCAGAACTTACCAATTTAATAAATCTTCATATTCCGTCTAGATCAACCCGACAATATGATTTATTTTATCTACCCTTGTGTAGAACAAACTTTCGAAAAAATTTCCCAATTCCTCGTATAATATGTGCACAATATAATACAAAATTTTACAGCATTGAAATTTTTGGTAATAACCTAAAGAAATATCGATATGAAGTAATGCGTACGATCGATTATTAATATGAGAGTATGGAATGTATCAGCAGCATCTCCTATCCTCTTCCTATTTTCCTCTTCCTCTCCCCTTCCTTTAACACCAAATTAATTTTAAGATACTAAAACTTCATCTCTAATGCACTTTAACATAAGAAACTTCTGTGGCTTGACTTCAGTTAACTTGTATATTATTTATCTCGTATATTATATAAAAGCTGTTTGTTTCTTACAAAATAAATGAATAAATAATCCATAGATATACCCTTTTCCGTTGTCGCAAGGGGCAAGTCTCCAAGCGGAATATTTCAAAGTGGAATATACTCTCAGTATCGCCCTGGTGAAAGACCACCATTCAGAAGAGTAACGTTGCTTTAAATGGATTAAGTTATGTTTGGTGACCAGATCTCCATCTCCTTCCCCTCATTGCCATTACCTTCAGCCTCACAACATACCTCAATTGGGTATTCCATAGTCTCACGAACTCCAGGCGGTTGGGAGCAGTTGGGACTTATGTGGGGTTTACAAAAGACCACTGGCATTCCATCATTCTTCGAACATCCGTGTGAAAATTCGTACGCTTTAAGGGCAAAAGTTCCAACGGCTGAAACAATTTAAAATAATAATACGCATCAAGAGATTTCACGTAAACTAAGGTATAATGTTCCCCATTCGCTTTTAAAGCCACCATTTCCGTCGGAGGCCGAATACAGGAAAAATTCAATGACAATAGAAGTTAAGAGAATATAGGAGAAGAATGTTTTACTAGGTACTTACGAAAATAACGATATTGTTGAGAAAAAGACTTTCATTTTTTTGGTTCGGCGACCTCAAATAAAAATGAGTATTGCTGATTTATTAAAATCGTGCTCGTATCATTCCATTTCCCAATAAAATATAAGTTCGTGCAGCATCTCCTGATAAATATAGTGACGAAATATTATATTCTTAATAAAATAACAATATTTAATATCAGTAAGTTTTCTACGTGCGAATCCAGAGGTTAAGGGTAGGAAAAACATTTTTTTATTTTTTTTTTAAAAGAAAGACAAACATTCCCAGGTTACGAATATCCTGAAAATATTTGAAAATCTCCTACTACCACCACAGTAAGCGGAAAATGTTGCTTGTGTTGTGATGGAGGACTTAGCCAGTCGAGGAATTGAATACACTACGCCTGGGTGAGACCCAAGCACGATGTCAACTCGGCCACCGACCGGTCATTGTATCAGTTTTTAAATATTAGGTGTCCGAGTTTTTTATATATCACGTCTCCGAGTTTTTGATAAATCACGTCTCCGAGTTTTTTATATTTCACGTCTCCGAGTTTTTTTATATATCACGTCTCTGAGGTTTTTTATATATCACGTCTCCGAGTTGTAGATACTTTAAGTATCCTCCTGATAAAATACTTAGTCGAATGATTCATGAAATTGCTTTAATCGTGTTCAGTGATCAAATCTACATAGCGAAGTACTTCCCAACCTTCTACCCTGCATGTTCTTCCCATCGCCTCGCCTATCAGCCTCACAAAATAAGGAAGCCATAGTCTCACAGTCTCTGGGGAATTGGGATTCGTATGTTGTATTCAAGTTAATTCTCAGACCTGCTTACAGTACTCACTGTAAAATGCAGCGTAAACGAGACTGTGCGTACCTTGAAGGAATCCTCCAAACTGCGTACATGTACAATAGACTATCACAGAGATGAGTCAAGTTGTCAGGGAAACAGTGCCATTTAGTAAATTAAATACTATTAGAACATGAGCCGCAAACGTACAGACAGAGAGCGGCGCGTAGCTCGCAAGCCCCGGTCTACAGACCAATGGAACGACACGTGAAGAAATATATATTTGTGTTTTATTTGAACAAATAGTTCCACTGGAGAACTAAAGATATCTGCATTTTTTACTTCAAATAAGTTAAGGAATTGTTCATTGAAGTCTGTCGGTACGTCTTTTTACACTCTGTATTGCTGTTAGCATATAAACGGTCAGTAATCTTAAACATTTTTCTCACCTCATATTCTTCACCTTGTCCTTTGCGGGTCAGGTTCCTATCGCTTCGAGAAGGTACCTAAGTGCTTATGTCACTGGTAACTTCAGCGGAATGCATTCATTGAAGGCCCTGCCTATCTTTGCACAGCTGCTGAAGTAGCTTTCCCCAAAAAAAATCGTACCCTTTGTAAATGCCACCAGTATGGTATGCGAAAGTCAGCTTCTATCGCTCGGTTCAGTTCCTATCGCTTCAACAAGGTAGCTAAGTGCTTCTGTCACTGGTTACTTCATCGGCATGCATTCCTTAAAGTCCCTGCCTATCTTTGCACAGCTGCTGAAGTTGCTTTCCCCCCAAAAAATAGTAAGGCGCCCCACAGGACGTCTAGCCTTTGTAAATAACACCAGTATTTTATGCGAAAGTCGGTCTTCTGGCATTCTAAGTAATGTATTTATTTATTTACATGCCCATTGGACTTTTACATACGTAGATACAAAAGCATGTGAAGAATATACGTACACAATGAGTAATAATAACCTTATAAACTTACCATGGAATCCCGCCAGATTCCAGATTCAAGCATTGTAGCACATTGGAAAAAGTTCGAATGATTTAAAGTCTTTGTTTGTTCTAAGTATATAATATATTGCGAAAATTTGCTAGTCAATTATTTTGCTGTCCACTATTATTGTATGTGCTTTATGGGATGCGTGAGATTGCACAAACCTTCCCACATTCCGGAATAAACACATTATTATTTTTAGAACAATAACCTAAACAAACTGATGTACTCAAGGATTATTGTATACCTGCAGGTAGATTTGTATTTTAAATGAAAGAATGTAAATAAAATTGAATGATATTGATATAGTTTCAATCCCCGCACAATCTATGTGAACAAGAAGAAGAGATGTGAAAAATTTTACATATTTTTTATTTTATTTTTTAAAATGAAAGACAAACATTCCCGGGTTACGAATAACCTGACAATATTTGAAAATCTCCTACTACCACCACAGTAAGCGGAAAATGTTGCTTGTGTTGTGGTGGAGGACTTAAGCAGCCGAGGAATTGAACACACTACGCCTGGGTGGGACCCAAACGCGATGTCAGTTCGGCCACCGACCGGTGTACGTATAAGTACGAGCAGCAATTACATTGAATGGAACAAGGAGTATTTTGTTGCATTTATTGAGCTATCTATATGAGAAATGGTGTTGAAAAAAGGCAAATTAATAACAATATAAATATAAAGTATGCAATTTCCAAGCCACCTTATTTGCGACTCTTCTCTGAGAGTGGCTGGTGTACGATGTTGAACGGTCGATTATTTAAAAGGCTGAATCCTCTACAATTTTACGACCATAGAAACTCACAAAAGCTTCATACGTTACAGCTGGCTCTATGGAGATAAAAATAAATTTGCCATTTGAATACCGCATTGTTAATATACCTATTTTATTCCGTGAGAATGGCGCGCATTGAAATCGCAAATAATAAAAAGGTGGACAAAGAAAGTTTTTTCAGTTGTTACAGAATTGAAATACACGCTTTGACAACATTATTTCTTGAATATGAGACATTTATGTCTTTTTTCCGTGGTTCCACAGCTAAAAAAAAAATCGTGTTTTAAGATACATAAATATGCGTATAAAAACTGCGAATCCCTTTGATCTAGTGCAGGGGTTCCCAACCCCGTGCACGCGGGCACCATGGCACCCGCGGAACGATTCATATGTGACCGCCACTATTTGACATTGAAATAATCACAAACAGTAATTAAAAATGTGAATTATTTTTATTAGGGTTTTATTTGTCAGAGGTTTAATTTTTTTTAAGAACCTCGGTTTATTTAATACGTTTGTATATATGAGTGGTTCCTTTGCTGACAGTACTTGTCGCAACCTGTTTAGCGGCGAGCCAGACTGCACTCTTCACCCTAGCCAGAAACAGAGAGTTCTATTTGCACATCACTCCTTGTAAACGCAGAAAACCCGAAGTGAACGAACTGAGCCGATGATCGCCGAAGGCACCAAAACACATGGTACATGACTATGCAATAAGCATGGCCCCGACAGCCAAACTGACAGTAGTCACGTGCTCGTACCATACCGATCGGTTCGGCGATCATCGGCTCACTTCAGGTTTTCGGCGTGTACAAGGAGTGATGTGCAAATAGCATTCCCCGCCTGGAACCGCGTTGTTGTCATTTTGATTGCGATTGCTGCCCCGAGTTTATCGATTAAAAATAGGTGGTGCCCGCCACCCTACCAATATTTTAGAATGTGCTCTAGAGTACAAAAAGGTTGGAAACCCCTGATCTATTGGAAGACTAAAATTGACAAAATGATCAGTTTCACAGAAAAAAAGCATTTAATTTTTTTTATTTGTATATATAAAGTAAATTAACGATTATACATGATATTCATTGAACATTTCAATTATCCAGTTAGTCGAGAAATCTCTAACTACATATTATATTGTTTATAAGAAAAATAAGTAATATTTTTAATAACTAAAGCATAACACTATGCATAAATATTTATTTTTTTAATTTGTTGAACGCCCGTGTCCTGTAAGGTTTACACAAACATAATACATGTAGTTATTTTACTAACAAATAACATATTACTGCGTATTACACATTTGATGTACAATAAATACTTATAATTAATAAACAAAATTCAGAAATACATATCGGTTAGATAAACAAGTAATTATTTTACCTTTCGTGCAGTATGGAGAGGTTCTGAAAGGTCTGTAGGTATATGTATTGGCAGTTGGTTAAAATCGCACTAGCAGTGAGTGAGTTAGATTTATGGCTGTCACCTCAGATAATTGTGGTTTCGTACGGATATTTCCAACACTTAACATTTAGAGAATATTTGAACAACCAAAACGGTGTTTTGCTTTATTTTTGACGATGATTGATATTTTGACAATCACGATTTAGAGTTTTCAATGTTCCGAAGTTAACGAATCTGTACGTTATAGGAAAATCTAGATAATGCCAAGAAGTTTACGAATCTGTACATTATAGTCAACCTACATAATGCTCCGAAGTTTACGAATTTGTACATCATAGCCAATCTAGATAATTCAAAAATTAAACCCCATAGGTACATAGTTACTTAAAATAAATACTTTTAAACAATCGGCGATGTATGCAGATTTATTTTTCAAAATCTGAACGGCTCGATACGTTATTATCAGATGGGGCAGTGCAAATAATAATATTCTCCACTAGGACGATTGGTGTCATATGCAGGGTATCGGGTGGTAAAGTGCACTAACTTCGGAAATAGATTCTTCATGCTCATCTGATATCGTTGTCTGTGGTATTTTTAAAACAATATACTCATAATATTTGGCTAATTTATATAGCGCCGTTTTCGTGAGAAATCACCTCAAGGGCGCTGTTATTAACTTACTTCTACTATCTGTTATTGCAACTACTTGTTATCTATTGCTTCCATTTCTCATTTACTGTACCTTTATGAGTACTGAAATTCTAATTTTCTCTGTATTGGTGTATAACTGTTTTATGGAGACCATGAAAAATAAATAAGCTTAATTTTTTTGGTCTAGAAAATTATTAATTAGTATAAAATAATATATAAATAGGGAAGTTATGGGAAAGGGGTAGGGAAGTAATTTATCTGTGCAAGTTAGTGCACTTTACCCCCGGACACCCTGTATAAAAATAGCTTTAAAGCCGATCAATCCACACAGAATTTGCCGTATATCCTATGTGTTTAGGTTCTATAAATATGGCACATTTTGACAAGCGATTGGTTAAAAACGTTTATGCAAACTTGGCATAGTACGCCAAAAATCGCTCCAGTGGTTAACTCACTCATTAGAACTCAAAAAGGTAGCATTAATTGTGCTGAAAGTCTCTGTAAGGACTAGTACTGATGAATTTTTCAACAATGTTAACATCATGTCAATTAAACAACTCCAAATAATTACAAGCAATAATTAGTCGCCTGAAATATCAATGCAAATTGAAAATACCTCCCGAGTAAAAATAAATACCTCCAACGGGAATTGAACCCTTACCTTCTGATGTCCGGTCAGGTGCTCTGAACCACTGAGCTTTATTTCCAACCCTCCTTTAGTTCGGCTTATTTCCAACCCGCAAAATAATTCAATATGTACTAGTACCTCTATCAAAATCGGACATCAGAAGGTACGGGTCCAATTCCCGTTGGCGGTATTTATTTTTACTCTGGAGATATTTTCAATTTGTATTGATATTTCAGTCGACTAATTATTTCTTATTATTATTTGTTATCCTTTATAATATTCATAAAACCCTGTCTTATAAACATTGGTTTATTGTTTAAAATAATAATAAACCACTCCATTCTAAAACAATACTTCTTTACATTCGTTGTACATACTAACATCAAAATCACTCCATATCAAACAAGCAACTACGAATACAACTTTTGGTCAAAAAAGCTAATTATACTGTGGTATTAAATACAACATCATAATTATATTTGAAATTCAAATAAAAGGTGTGATTCACAAAAAGTGAGATATGAAATATCTCTAGAAAACACATAAAACAAACCGAAAACAAACGTGATTATATGTGCAATTCTTTTACATAAAAAAAAATTGTGTAAACGATATCTACAGCACGGGAAATTCCAGTGAAGATATCATTATTTCAACTTCGTATAAAAGAGAGAGTAAAATATTTATTATTATTAATATTTCTCCTTGCCTTACAAATTCACAATAATTACCTGAGAACGTGCCTAGTTTGTAAATTTTTATGATACTTTCGCAAGTATTTGATTTTTATGGCATACCATCATCAGACTCCGTACTTCAATCTATAATATAATGGTATGTACAATATTGTATAGCGACTTCCTTTGTTTGAATTGGATTACTGTTTCTCGTAATGAAAATACCACCAAATCACTTGTCAACAGAGGCAAATTGATTTTCTTTGTGCTCAGTTGGCCAGAAATTATTATATACATTTTTTTCTTTTATTCTTGATACGACAGAGGAGAGAGATATTCAACAATATTTATTTATCATGAAAGGATCAAATTGTCACAGTAATCTCAAAATGACATATTCACGATAAGCAATATATTATTTAGAAAATCAGAGGTCCATTCTTAAGACATAAAAAAAAATGAAATTATTTATTTGGATTTTTTAGGTAAAATCATGTTCCGAATAACTTCGCCAACTTCCATAATACAATCATAAAAAGACAAAAAATTTTGGGTTAGGAATAACCTTACAATATTTTTAATTTTCCCACTTTTTTAAGTAGAAAATGTGCCTTGTGCGATGTGGGAGGATTTAGCCAGCAGAGAATTGAACCCACGAAGCCTGACCGCATTTGTCATACTAAACGGTGAAAAAACACGGCTTATTGATCACTTGGGCAAGAAGCAAGGGGGATTATTGGAAAATGCGTTGGCGACCACTATTCTTATCTCATTGGCATAGCGAGTAATTTATCATTCAATGTGAAGACGTTAAAGAAGTTTTAAAAACAAATACGTTTATTTTATTTTACTTTATTTATCAAATGGGGTAATCAACTAGGACAATGTCCCGTTTTGAGACAATCAAATATAAAGACAGGCTTAGTTTATACTGTAATATAAAAAAAAACAGATTTTTTAAAGGTAAATTAATTAATTAAATTAATTAATTTTTTAAATATGTATACGGGAATTTTTGTGTTTTCCATTTTAGAATTTACAATTCATCAAAGTTTTTTCTGATACTTCTTATGTTTTTGTGCAATGTATTAATAGTTAATGTTTAGCTCTGATAGGTCAATAAGTTCCGAGGTTATTATGGTGACACACATCTTTTAATATTTTTTAATTGTTACAGTTAATATTTACTATCGTTATATTTACTGTTTAATATCGTTTCGTTATATCACTTACGAATATAAATGTTAAGATTTTATGTATAATATAAATATATGTTAGGTGGAGTCACTTGGAAAATCTTAAGTATTTCTTCATTCCCACCACAACTTACTGTGAGTGGTTTTCTCGCCCCAAGCCAAGCGAGGAAAGCTGGCTTTGGTTCTGCATATAAAGCTCCACGTCGTTACTTCATCTAGGAATATACACCCATTTTTCTGTTCGTGATATTAAGTGGCAGAAGTGCACTTTGAAATGTGTGTAAAAAGGTTGGTTTAAAACGAATATGAGTTATTATTTTCCATTTTGAAATTTGTATTATTTCTTACTGATTAGTTATTCACTACTATTAGTTCATAGTACCTACACTTAATTGTCGTCTAAAAGCCCTATGGGCATATATATACAGAATGTCTGAGGATAAAGTGAACCAACTTCGGCAGGTGATTTTACATGACAGTAAAAGCAATAAAGATAAATAACATAATGCGAGTTTTTTTTATTAATTTTTTTTGCACACAAAATTACGTTCAATATATTTTTTTTCCATGCATGCGATTTGATTTTTTGACCTGAAAACTATTTAGAATTTAGAAAATAGTTAATTTTATTTTAATTTTAAATCACCTCCCGAAGTTAATGCGCTTCACACAGACACACCTTGTATTAAAAAAATCGAATCATATTCGTAACTTTAGCCAATTCTAAAATTAAAATAAATAAAATTGGTAGGTACCACAAAAATACCCAACTACCCAATCAGTGAAAATATACATTTTCAACACATTTCAAGCAATGTTTAAATTTTTAATTTTAAAATCTGCGTTTTTACCCGCATCATTCCTTAGTGAGTGTTGAGACGTTGACAGATATTTGAGAATATAAATACAAAGGGTAAATGAGGATGAAAGTTTGGAAAACGTGGCTTTTAAGGCCTGGCCACTAAACATCCAAAGCTATTTCAGCAAAAAATATCAAGACTGGTGGACTCTCACCAGGATGATATTGGGATTATATTTCTCCCTGAAAACTCTTATACCTATCATATTATTTCGTTACAAAATAACAACGCCTGAAAATTTTTTATGGTAAACATTTTATTGACTTACCAAAGAAGGAAAAAATTTAAAGGGTTAGCGTACCGATGATAATTATTTCTGGATTATTAATTATTTTTAAAAATGTTACAAAAATATTACACAGTGGAGGATTAAAGGTGTATATAGTAATGAAGTTGAAAAATATTTTCCTTTATTATTATTAGGGATTGCACAGAATTACCTTCATACATTACTAAATAAAGCTATTCTAACACAATTTGAGTGCAACTTACTTTTTGCGTGTTTATTGTGCGCCCTTGAGGTTTTTGCACAAAAACAGCGCTTTACAAGTCATCCAAGTATTATTATTTATTATTATTATTATTACACGGGAATGATATAAACGTAATAATATCGGTTGTGCTTCCGTCTGTAACTTCGGTTCAATGAACTCTAGAACTTTTGCTTTGAACTTTAGTTTCATTTTCAAGTGTTTTTGTTTTATGATAAAAAAAAGGTTTTTCTTGTGATCTATTGCTATGATAAGCTCAATTAATTACATATATTTGATTTAATTATATTCTAAAACAAAAATGTTGTTTTAATTTGCTAATAATGTGTATATTGGAAATGACTTTTTCCAATTTGGATGATCGTATTTGATTTATTGCAAAACTACATTTGAAACGGTTTTACCATAAATGAAGCTTTTTTGACTATCCAAGTACTTTATTCTTTATATATCTAAATAAATCATTTATCTTGTCACTGACGCGGCTGATGGACAACAACTACAAATCAATCAATCCTCAAGTATGGATTTTTCATTAGGGCTTCTGATAGACAGATGATAATGATAATGTTATCAGATTTATATTGGCTTTTAATTCATTGTTATTTTTTTCTTTCTTACGTCAATGAGGTATGTTTAATCAAGAGAATCTATATAACATGTTCATTATTCGTCACTCTTATGTTCTCGTCTCCATTGGACTAATCGGTTAAAGAAATGCTTATTTATATGCAAAGGGCATTTAACACGATAACTCGCTATGTGCAGTGTAACCAAACGGCATTTTATGACCGCCTAATAATTGTCGATATTAACACGATATGGGGTTTCATCAACGTTATCGGTATTTAGTCGACTTTCGTTAACACGTACGCAATCAGGATAGTTGTCATCGACTAAAATCTATGTGGTTAGCATAGCGTTGCACGCCCTTGATAAGGTTGTTCTGTTGACAAGGTTGTCACTTTCACAAACTAATTATATTTATAATTCATCTATTCAATAATACTATTTGCTTATTTTAAATTAACTGAGACTCGACACAGTTTCGATAGATATTCAGGATTATTTGTCAAAAAACGACCAGTAAAATACATTCACGAAATCAGTTTTGCAAAACTAATTTATTTACTGGCATTTATTTGACCTAAACGACGAATGACTTCCTCTGTAGACGACATGTGTTAGTATTATTGTAAGACCATTTTTTTAAATCGTATATTGAAATACTACCAGCTTCAATACGAATATTTATATATATGTATATTTAGAGCATAAGCGTCAGGTAGGTAAACTGTCCTTGTATTACTGGTATTACAATGGAAGGTGCTCCAAGGAACTAGCATCATTGATCCCTTCGGCACCGGTGCATTGTCGGGAAAATTGGCATCTTGTATGGAGTTTTAAAAATGTAGCAGTTATAATTTACTTAAAAAATTGGTTTATGTTGCATTGGATTCCTGAGACACTTCCGTGCTCATCGCTCACTTTGAGTTTCTATCTCTCCTCCGGTAAACAAAGAAGAAGAAAATATTTAAAAAAATATATATAATAATTATTCTTCAAGAGTGTACAAGAAAAATAACAAAATGAATGAAATTAATCCATTTTACCAAATTATTTAGCACCCCTTTCCTACCCATATCTTGAATATAGATAAAAGACATTATACATATATTATAAAAACTATTTTTTTACGGTGGGTGTGCGTGACGATGTATTCCTTTTGTAATCTCGTAAGAGCTTTTTTCTCCCAGGTGAATTGAGGGGAAAAATACGAATACAAATTAGATAAAGGACTTTGTCGTGTGATAATAATGCAGGGAAAATATATACCCCGTAGAATACATTCTATTTTTCGGATAACGCTGAAAATTTTGGATAACTTCATTATATGGGTCATGTCACAGTGGCTTACATTGAATTTTTTTTCGACTGACATGATCCGACAGACCAAAAATGATAATATTGTCATCCCTCTTTTTTATTCAGTGAAGCATGATCATTTTTCATAATATTTCTCATGGATTTGACAGTCAACCAATTAGAAATGGTTTGTATTTATGTGAATACCGTACAGGAAATACCTACAAACTCTTGTACAAATGTGCCGACTACATAAAATCCAATTTAGTTGTAAGATCCCGGACATATTTATCGATTGCCCTTCAACTTAACTAAATTCCTCGAATCTTTTTTCACTTGACTTCACCCGTCTTCACTTGACTTCACTTGACTTTATTTGACTTCATTTTACCAAATTTTGGTTTCTTTTTCGTACTTACCCCTTTACTAATTAACAAGTTTTGAATTTTACAAAACAGCTGAACAATCATTTACCATACATTAATGATTGTTTAAGCAGTTGGGTTGATAACAATAATAATAACATGGCGATTATATAGCGCAGTTTAGTGTCATTTCACTTTAAGTGCGCTTACCTACTCGTATAACAAACTTTAAAAAATGTTAATTCAGTATTAGTGGTTCTTAAAATTATTCCTACATTGTGCTTTACCCAAATACAGATCTAATATTATAACAATACACTGTTTATACAAAGTGATAACAAAACTTAGAATAACAATAACAGCAGGACAGGACAAAACACGAATATTAAAATTAAAACATAATATAAAACAGGAGGCAGTTTATGCTCAGAAATGAGAATTTTCTGAGCAGACACTTTAAAAAGGTACAATAAAGAGACAACCGAAACCAAACAATTACCGGAAGTTTTAAAATATGGCTTATTATAAAATATTGAAAAGAAAATGTATAACAGGTTTATTAGTTAGGCCCTTATTGTTAATGTTATTACATATACATTGATATTGGATGGTTGTTATTGATTACTTGTTTTTTTAATCCTCTGTTGTGTACCTACATTATTAACCCAAATAAAATAATAATACAAAGAGTCCTGAACGAATTCCAACTGTTAGAGCCAGTGTGCGATGAACATATCGTTGTATGTTTTGAGAAAAAAATTGAATTGGGAAGAGGAGGGTTGAGAAGTGCCTATTAACTAAGTAACTATTAAGAACATGTTTTCAAACATGGCTAAAGAAATTTCAAGCAATGAGTCTGAATGGCGGTTTTTAACCAAGGCGTTACTGAGAGTATCTTCCACTCTGAAACAGGCTCATCCTCAAACCATCATTGTCGGTTGTTTTTAGGAATTCTTATTACAAGGAAAACTGCGTGCAACATATTATGCTATGATCCACTCCCACCTGAGTTATCTAGTTAGTATCTGGGGCACCATTACCAAAAAAAAGTTCCGAAATACAAGTAATACAAAATAGAACCGTACGGAATATATATAATCTGCCATGGGATACACATGTCAAAGATATATACTCACAGACACAAATACTTCCTTTTACGGTCCTGCCAAAGTATAACACCACTACTGCCATTCTACAAATAATTCAACACTCCTGACACACCAACACTAAACCAGTTTTTAATTCTGACATACACCAGCACAAAACACGATCACAAAATCAAATACACAAATCGTCATCTACTTACACGACTAAATTTGGAATTATCTCCTTACAATACATTGCACATAAGCAATACAACGCATTACCTAGTAATTTAAAACATTCGGCAACGAACAAAAAAACATTGGCAAAAGCTCTTAAAAGCTATTTCCTCAACAGTTTTACTAATGACTAACACAATCTTTCTCTGGAACTCCATAATAACATCTCGTTTATTTATTTTAATGTATTTTATTTATTTGCCTTGTCCATTCTAATGTTGTCTTTCCCGAAATGAGTTTTATAAACTCACTGGGAATATTACATTATAACTTTGTTATCATTTTGTAATGTACTATCTTGTAATAAAAAATAAAAATAAAAAAACCGGGGTCGCGTCAAGACCACGGTTCAAATTTTCGGTGAAGCAGCCCACGCAACACCAAGTGATTCCCATGCACCATTGTTTTTTCTCGAATATCATAGTGCGTATATATTTATTCGACTTATGAAATTTTCAGGTCAAACGTAGGGAAATCGATCAGTGTCAACGGCTGCGATTATCTGTGACGTCACATCGATCATTTAAACTTTTTATTAATGCTTTGAATAATCGATTGAGTTTAACCTCTCGTGCAGTAATGCTCTGCATTTTTTTAAAAAGGGATAAATGATTTTTTGAATAAAATAACGATCTGATCCAAGATAATTCGGTTATATTTGGAAAAAAGTAGTGATTTATCTTTTCATTATAATCGTGAGCCTGACTTCAATGGCCTCTATAACCAACTGGTCAATAAATTTTATGAATTGTAAACATGGCGATAATACCTTCATGTCACCAAATACATTTTCTATCAATTTCTGTATTTTTTTTTCTGAAAATCAAGTTCAACAGATCTAATTTACACCTTTTGGCTACATTACATACGGTGTCCGGATACTCGTAGCACAAGTGGGGAGAATTTTTTTTCTTCTATTTTTTATTAAATGTTAAAAAAAACTGTTGGATTCTGCAATAGAAATGAAAATCTGCAGAGTTTGTTCAAAATAAAGTGATAGAACAAACCTCTTGGAGGTTAAACCTTGTTATTTTCTTGTTTAAAGAAACAAAATAATACAAACGAATAAAATATTTTAATATAAACGAATATTTTAATACAGACTATCTCAACAAATCGTAATAAATTCGAGTTAGGAGTGGTTTTATTAAATTCAGAACGAACGAAAACTCAGTAAACGATACCTCACTTGACAAAGTTTGTAAACATGTATTTTTAATAAAATTACCCCTCCCTCTCTTTTCCACCAAGTTTTTCGACGGACTTTGCAGATTTTCATTTATACTACCGAGATGAATGTATGACCAAAGTTTCATGAATGCATTTTGTCATTTGTCAGAATCTTTTTGAACCGTACTTACGTGCTCCTTCCTGCGCTAATAGAGCAAGTAATGTCACAGTTAAAAATAATTGCAATTTGTTCACGGGGATAAAAATTATACTTAAATGTTACAATTCACAAATAAAAATGATAAAATAACCTCGTCCAATCAAATAATGAACTCAGTTGGTAGTTGGGATTCAGGAAGCAGTTTTGGGTACCGCCGCCCTGGGAACCATGTATTGAATAACCAAAACCTCTGCCATAGGTGACTCGAAGTGGTTCGCTACTTTAGGTGATTAAGCAGGGGTGCTCGGTATCATCGGGTGAGGTGTGTTAAGGATGCATCTGCCCATCAGCTGCGGGGTGTGCCGGATCAGGAGAGGCTGGTTTGGGAAGACCCTTTGACCTCTCCAACTGTTCTCTCTTGACCCATCGCCTTACGCCTCATCGGGAGGGATAGATCATTCGTCTGTCACTCCTGGACACATTGTCATTCCTACCCACCCATCACACCTTTTTCCTTCACAGAACTTCGTTTCTTTCCTTTTCTTAAAAATACCCTCCACACAGCATTCCTAAAAATGACATAGGCGAAAATATTTCAAGTATGTCAAGTAGCAACCGAGCGAGAGCGCGCTGTTGCACGATTTAGCACGAAAACATACGAATTTTCCGGGAGGGGTTAGAATCCCTAATCCCTCTCCCCCTTGCGACAATACACGAAATAAATACATAGTGTTAAAAATTAAAGTCTCGAATTCGGCCATCCCAATAATAATAAAGGTAACAAAAAAATACGAAAAAGTTACAAATATCATGAAATAATAATATCGATGCCGGAAATGCAAAAGGGCGTAAGCGACAACTTGGTCAAAAATTAGTCAATCATACAGTTTTGATTAGAATTTTTGTGTTATAAAAACTGTATACTTAACTCAATTCTTACTAAGTTGTCTCTTACGCCCTTTTGACTTTCCCGCGTCGATATTTATGTATTCTACTCGCAGAGTTTTGGGTTGTTTCTTAAACAAAATTATGAGATTTCGATGTTTTCCTAACGTAGTTACCTGTTACTACGCACCAGAAATGATTTTTATATCCAATAGCAAACATGTGGCTTCGTAAACACTGTTATTTGCAGTACATTTCCCCCAAATACCCAAAGAGTTTTATATTACCTACTTGAATTCACAGACTAAACAAACATTTCTCTAGATTTCGTTCGGTTTACTGGATTCTGACCGACATAACTTTTCACTTATGTTGGCAATGTAGAAATGGCTATTATTTATGTTCATATTATTGTTTTGCAAAAAATTGCTTCTGATTTCAAAATAATTTGCTCTTGAAAGCGGTATAATATACCTCAATTTATTTGAGAAGAGGGTTTTTTGTATAGCGTACAGTAAGAAATACAATCAACAATGTAGGTACAAATGCAAAAGTGAGCAAGGTTGTCCAGTCCGTTTTCGTCAGTACCTGTCATCCGGAATGATAAATTGTGTTAATTAAAGTGGTTGAATATTATTCTGCTATTCCAGCATTTCGGAATCTTTAAATGTGTAAAAGGCCGTCATGCAAAATTATATCTAGCCAAACACAGCAAAACAATCCGATACACAAATAATTGCCAAAATGACCCTAAAACCATGAACAATCGAATTCTTCATCGCCTGTTTTTAATAATAAAACATAAATAATAATAATTTGCTATGAATTTTATTTTTGAATAAATCCATTTGAATTTCGATTATTTTTTCGTGAATTGAATTAATGCAAATATTGGTAGTGGAAATTAACACACATTCCGATATCCGGTCGAGCTGAAACTCGACAGATAGACTCGTTGTCGATGACAATGCATTTAGATTTTGATTTCGGACAAACTATTTTGGTGGTAATCACACATACACACACGGATGATGGTTTAAAAGGAAGATATGTAAATACCAATGTTAGAGGGAGCGCGCTAATAACAAAAAAATATAATACTTAAGCAAAAATGGTGAAAATATTTAGTAAAACACGACTCGTTTGAAATAGAGCAAAACTCTCTCGACAAATAAAAAAAAGCTTTAGTTGCATTTAAAGATACACTGTGAATATTTTCATGCCTATAACATATTAATAATATTTTCGGAGTTTACTTTGAAAATTTTTTCTATGGAGGGAATTTCATATTATTGACGTTTTGGCATAACAAATGTATGGATATTATCTACAATATATATTTTTTTGGAATTTAACAACTTAAAGATTTGACGAGAAACTTTATATAAATCGGTTGAAATTGTTTATGCGGGGGCTTAATATACGAAATAAAGTGGAAGGTTTAATCTTCAGTCCAACGAAATAAAAAATATTATTTTAAATACACCTATTAATGAAAGTGGATGTATTGTATTGAAAAACGGCTTTTTTTTACTGCTTTAATTTTTTAATTATTTACTTTGACTGTATTTTGTCCTCAAATCAAAAATGATTTTTTTTGTCAAAAAAGCCGCGCAGCCGTTCCTTTTAAGATATAACAGAAGAGAAGGGGACAATGAGTGTGGAAGAAATAAGGACTCCGTTATGACCAGATGTGTTAGTTAGTTAGTAAGGAGATAAGCAAGAATCCTCCTTTAACACTTTAACCAGAAAGAACCTGCCTGAAATTTCAAGCCCATTAAAAAAGGATGATTTTCTTATATATCATGGTACGCCAAATCCCCAGAAGCTTTCACGAACCAATTCATTAGGGCATTATTTCCTAGCTAGCCCGTTTTCTCTATCATTAATTCCACCTACTTCATTCGAACTCCCATTCAAATTAAAATTAAGACGCTCCAAAGAAAATCCGTCTTATAGGTGAACTTGGGGATTTACGTTGGTACACGCAAATCCCTTGAATACATTAGTAATAAGCTGATAGACCAAAGATTCCCAAAGTAAAGTAGGCGATATTTATGGGAATTCCGTTGTGTTGTTAAATCCGTTATAACGTAACCTTCTTTTCCTTACGACAATGGCAATACATCAGTACGTACATCAAATTTGGCTAATTGACCAGCAGCGATTTCAAGATGGCGTAGAGCGTTTGAGATATGCTGTGAAACTATTTGCTTTCTATGACAATTACTTTACGATACGATATGAGTAAACCACATTACGGCTGTCCGGTGCGACTGGAATACCAGGGACAATTATTTGATGATATGAATCGGAACACGTACTCTGGGGATAGGAAGTTGGGATATTAAATATTGAAACGGCTTTGGGATTATTCCATATCCCAAGGTCCTGTCTAGAATATTTTCATCTCTCTTGTTCTTCATTTTCTTTTAAAATATTACCTGGAAATAAAATACTGAAAAATTAACTACCTACTCGGCCAGAAAGATGGCAAATTATTTACACACATTTGTCATTGCTTAGAATGGATAGTTATTCTCGTTGCACTCGAAATCTTTTTGTGTAAAAATATTCAATCGTTTTTATTGGATATTGGCCAACGTCTCAAATTGAATATCATCGTATCGTGTATTATGTGTATTGTGAGATGTGCAATCCATTAAAGGTAAGACTTCATCCTTTTCTATCCTCTTTTTCGAATTAAAATTTACAGACTCTTTAAATACATTGTCACTAAATCGCCATTCGTGCGTAAATAAAATGCGATCAATAATGCGATAAACATATATACTCTTATATCAATCCAGCGCCAAATTAGGAATATCGCATGTTCTTTTTCTTTTCATATTTATTTTCCTTTTCCTGCTTATTGGTTCTTCCTCGTATGTTAATTGAAACATGGAAAGGCAATTTAGTACAATTTAGGTGCGCGGTGATGTGATGATGGTTTGCCATCGCAAAATGTAACGGAAGAAAGGTTATAATAAAAGCTCTCAGTGGCAAGACCATAAATCATTTCTCGAGAGCGGTTGATGGATAGGGCGAAGCAGGAGTACTACCCGATGATACCTGGGATGCATTGAAGGACAGTGTAATTAATACTAATTAATCATAATTTCTCCACCTAGTGATCACGTAAACTCAAACATTTTGTACAATTCGAACGATTGATCGAAGCTTTTCTATCGATTTTTTTTTCTCAGCGACTTAAAGAATATGATTTAAGATTTTCACGGCTAAAAGTATTTTTGTTATATGTTTTTGGGGTGTTATGCCGTGTTGCGCTAACTCCTTCTTTAGCCAACAAAGAAGGAGTTAGCGCAACACGGCATAACACCCCAAAAACATATAACAAAAAAGACTTAAAGAATGCTTAAAGCTTATGTTAAATATTATTTTTGTAGCATTTTACTTATTAAGCTTCTTCTTGCCCATCTTCTTCCTTTTCTCTACTCTCTTTCTTCTACTCCCTTACAAAATTTCTCTTATCGTTGAGCAGCTGGGACCTAATGAAATAAAAAATGTAATTTTTTTTTCAATATTTACGCACCTTCCTCTTCAAATCCCGTTCTTCTCCCCTTACCCTACCTTCAGCCTCGTAATGCACCTAAAATTGAGATATTATAGTTTCACAGGTTCTAGATGGTTGTGAGCAGTTGGGACTTTTGTTCAGTACTAACATAATTTTTTTTTTTTAATCTTTATTTAAAATCGATGGAATTTTCCTGGATGGTTGTGAGACGAAGAAAAATATCTTCAAGAAGTTTGCCAAGCTCTTTACCTACTTCAAGAAACCTTTTTTATGTATGTATATTTGTGTAGGTACACGCGAGCGCTATTATTTTCCCATAACTCAGGCCGTATCATCAGGCTTTGGTTTGGCCCGAGCGCGGTGGGACTGGTAGTAGCGATATCCGTTTACGCGTGCGGTCGGAAAACACCCATTTTCCGTCTTCTCCTCGTAGATATTCCGTGGCATTTTGAGGCTAATGTGTTACTGCCGCACGTGTCTCTATGTCCGACTTGAGAAAACTACCATTAATCGGGAAAGGACGAAACGCAACCGGGTATTTTCTCAAACTATGTATACCATTTAAAATAAATATGAGAATAAAGGCTTATTTTTCTGATACAAATTACTAAAAATCTTAAATATTATTATTATTGATTTAAATAACGAACTTAGATCCCACATTCCACAAAAGTTCAAATTGGCTACAATGTCATTATGATATAGATATCGCTACTGGTTGGTGTTGGTAAGACGACTGTCACCGACGTCGGTCGGCGTAACGTACCTATAGAAATTTTTTTCGTCAATATAAAAATAAATAAAAAGTTGTATTGCTCATTGAAGAATAGTATAATACGAATAAATCGAAACGAAACATGAAATAGTATAAGACGCAGAAGATTTAAAAAGATAACGGTCGCATGAGAATGTACATTTTTTTCTGTCTATTGTTTATTTCACGTTTCTTTTAGTTTCATTAATATTTATTATTCTTCTTTAATGATTAATATAAGGTACTTTTGTGGGTAAAACTTTATGAAATCTTTCCAATCAAATTGAATACAAGTGTTACCATTATCCATTGACATAAATACAGATACGCATCATGTTCATACTATACCAACAAAAAATATATCCCGTTACTGTTTCTAGATTGATATAGAATAACGTATAGTTTAAGAAAATAATTCATAGCATAATGGAATGGAATGCATTAGAAAGAGATCGCTTTTCACAGAATATGCGTACGGGTGAAACAGTTATATTATTATGAACGCGCCCCTCGTTTCTGTATGTGTTTCTGGCGACACCAGTGCGGCCCACTGACGGGCAAGCATGGTCGCGATAAGAATGACGTCATAGGCGAGCGACTAGCATTTTTGAATGGATGTCAGCCGGATAAATTGCGTGACTTCATGCCTAAACTACTCGCCGCGGACATGCTCGCCCTTCAGTAAGCAGCTTTCCTTCTACTTCTCTACGAACAAAAGAGTGAGCAGAGTAGTAGAATACGACGAACGAACTGTCATTAGGTTGTCCTTCATTCACTTATGTGTTTCTGCGTTCGCTGTCTCAGTTTATTCGACGTTTAACGTTTTCAGATAGCCAAAAGCATTGTGAATAATTGATTTTTGAGTACATGCAAATGGAAAGAAATTCCCCTACACATTTTTCTAATTATTGACAAATTACAGAAAAATTTTAAAAATTCCATTGGCCGTAAGTGGAAGAGCTTTATTTTATCAATCATCTAAAATCTCAGGAAGTAAACCTTTATATAATAGTTGAAAGAAATAGTGAGAAAAAATATTTTTCTCCGAAATAATCTCTCAAGCACTTACTGGAACAAAGAAAACATATTTTTATTTACTTAGATAAAAGGTTCATAAATCAGTAGCGTATTGTGTTTATGGATGGTTCCCACGGAGCTATCCCTTATTCCCAAAGGGTTTTTGGGTGACCCCTTTAATATTTGTATGACATATTTGTAGCCTTAAGACTTGATAAGCAAAATGACATAAAATGGAAGGGTATTCACGCTGTCCAAGACATTCCAATAAAACTATACTAAAATCTCAATCACCCGTTTAGTCAATTTCAATGCGTTTAAAAGTTGCGTCGAATACTACAAATTACATATTCCTCCCTGATTTTACATCACAGGTGTGACTGAGACGATAATATACGCTTACTTGCTTACACTAAGAAGAATACGGAATACTGTATGAGACGACCTACTACTCAGCTTTTAAAATAATCAAAAATAAAAATAAGTCTATGAAAAAACCAAATCAAAGAAGTTAATGCCCGACTTCCCGAAAACTTTAAAACCATTTTCACTATTCGAAAACACTATTACAAACTAACGAAGCCCCGAGAAAAATTACGGGACATTTTAATTGTAGAATTTGTAAAGCTAAAAATGTTAATAAAATATTTCTCTTAGGATTATCGCCATCAAAAAAATTATTAGAGATCTTCAAAACTTTATCATTCGAATGAACACCGTTAGTAAACTTTAAAACTCATAATTGAGATTTAAATTTGTTAAAAATGACAATAAAGAAAATATAAATTTGAAACATAGAATAATAACTTTTAATATTGTTGAATAAAATAAAATAATGTTGCTAACAGTGCTGACCTTAAACGCGATGATATTATTTCATAAAATAATAAACAACATGTTACCGAAAAATTTTTCAAACAAAACTATATACAACAATGACATGCACAGATATAACACAAGGACGTGCAATGAAATAAGGTTGCCAAAAAAGAATAAGCCAATATACAAAACAGGTTATTACACAAAATAATCAAATATTATAATGCGGTGCGGGAAAATATGCAGACTGCGCCAATTCATAGATTAAAGGAAGAAGAAGAAGTTTTTGGAATGAATAGGGTCTGAATCTAGGGATCAGTTTGCCCAGGAGTGACGGATGTATGTATATATATCCCTCTTCCTGCGTCGCAAGGCGATGGGTCGAGAACCCAGTTGGAGAGGTCAAAGGAGCGCCCCAATCGAGCTCTCTCGATCTGGCACGTCACGTAGCTGGTGGGCAGCCGCATCCTTAACACACTTCGCCCAATGAACCCGGGTACCACTGCTAAATCATCAAATGTAGTGAACTACTTTGGGTGACCAATGGCAGAGGTGTTGGTTATCCAATAAATGGTTACCTGAGCGACGGTACCCAAACACGCCTCCCAAATTGCTGGATTGTAGGTGCCATGTAAATCAATAGAAAATGTAATAAATCAGACATTTGTAAACTTAGATATCATCATCATCATCACTTTTGGCTCTACAACCCCTGGTGGGTCTTGGCCTCCTCAAGAGTCTTCCTCCACTCATCTCGGTCCCGCGCCAGCTCTCTCCAGTTTCGAAACTCCAGGGCAGACAAATCTTTGAGGACGTTGTCGCTCCATCTTAACCTTCGCCTTCCCAGGCTCCTTCTCCCTATCGGTCTTGAGCTCAGCAGGGACTTTGGTTCTTGATGCTCGGTCATTCTCTCCACATGACCTAGCCACCAAAGTCTTCCCAGTTTTATGAACTTCGTGACGTTTAGCTCCTTAAACAGAGTATAGAGCTAATTGTTATAACGTCTGCGCCAAAATCCATTTTCTAGAACCGGTCCGAAGATGCGCCTAAAAATTTTCCTTTCAAAAACGTCCAGTGCTCGCTCATTCTTCTTAGTTAGAACCCACGTCTCGGCTGCGTACGTAAGCACTGGTCTAATCAGTGTTTTGTACACTAATACCTTGGTGGTTCTGGAAAGCAGTCTGGATTTTATTTGTTTTTGTAGGCGGAAATAGCAGCGGTTTGCATTCACGATGCGCTTCTGGATCTCCTCTGTAGTGTTGTTATTGTTTGTTATCAGGGAGCCTAGGAAAAAACTTAGATATACAAATGGATAAAATAAAATAACAAAGTAAAAATAAAATGAAAATACTATAGATGAAGATAATTTTTTTTTTAGGTTAATGATAGGAGCACAGTTGTAGTTTCGATTTTTGGGTAATTTACAATTTATAAGTTCGATTGAAACACAGAATTCGTAACAATGTTACAAGAATTTTGTTGTTAGTGTAAGACCCGTTATCCGCAATATGATAAAACTTACATTATAATTACATACTATAAAAGCAGTGTTCCACACATTAGAAAACATGACAGTAATTTCGTATTGTGGGTTGAAAGATAAAATAATAATGGCGGTCTTAATGTTGGGAGTTGGGAACACATTCGTGTTGGCTGGGCATAACATAAAATTCAGCGCATGTTGTTTGTTACACACCCTTAAATTTAAGCATATGTTTACTAATGGGATGATTTCTAAGTTAACACTTCTGTATGTCCAAAAAAAATTTGCTTTATGCCAATCTTTTTTTCTGAATATATTTAATTATTAATTATGATTTGTATTTCTTAAAACCTGTAAAATTTTTGGCACAAGAAAAAAAGCAGTTTACGTAATAAATAACGAACTGCGTTGTTGAACGGTTTAGACCCTTGACTCCGGATTTAGAGGTCGCCGATTCGAATTGTTTGTTTTTTTTAACACATCTATTGATTTTCACTTTTGTTTTCTGAAATGAATGAATGCAAATCTTGGAAGTAAAAATTAACCCACTTCCCGACATCCGATCAAGGTAAAACTCTGCAGATAGACTCGTATGTAGAATGTCGATACAATTTCATAGTCAATTTGAAATAAATATCAGATCTACGCGACATTTACTAGCGCGGTTTACTCCAGTCTCTTGGAAGGAAGGTACAGTCTTCAAACCAAAAAAAAATTTTGAAAGACATTTAAAAATAGATGTATTATAACGACAAAACTTTGTTTTTTTACGGGATATTTTTTTTTTATATTTGTAATTTTATAACATATTGTTTAATTAAAATTAAAATAATATTCAGTGTGTTTGCAGCTAGTTCCTGAGAATGTGATAAGAATCTATCTACTCATTATATTGTCCTGAAGAAAGACCACCATTTATAATAGTCGAAACGTTGCTTGAAGCTCTTTAGTGAGCATATCTAAATACCCACGTACTTCCCAACCTTCTTCTTATCATCTTCTTCCGCTCCCCAGTTCCTTCAGCCTCGCAACTTTCCTTAATTGGAGATTCTACAGTCCTACCACTTTCAGACAGTTGTTACTCGTATTCGGACAGTGGTCAAAGGCGTCGGGATAGACAAAAAAATAAAAAAGCTTTGGGAAAATAACTTATTCTCAGTAGAGATCTTTTTCGATTTTTATGATCATTTTTTTTTTACTATTTCATTCCAGATCTCGGGGGAGTGGAGCAATCTAACGAGTTCCATGTAATACTAACAATATAAATTGAAAATAAAAAATTTTGTAAGTTAGAAAAGAAAAATAATAAAATATGTAAAAAAAAATATTGAATTTTTTTTGGATTTTTAATTTATAGCTATCGTTTTCTAGTGAATGTTAAAATTCGTCCAAAAATTTGGTGGCTAGAGTGGAGATCCGCTAAATTTTGTTTGATTTTAATGATGGTTATTAAAGGTATAATACACAACTTCCACCTTCGTTTGTAGCTGACCAAAAGAGTACTTTATTAAATTTCTTAGTAAGAAATCACATTGGAGTTACGCTTTATACCTTCATAAATATAATAATTAATTTACTGCTACCTAGGAAAACCCAGCACGCCTTTAACCAACCGGGGTAAATATTGTCGGTTCGAAGGAAAATTTAATTATATGCCCAGTTACATAAATACAGTTCGTCGCGAGTTTTACCTTCGAACGTCTTAGTGACAAATTAAATAATGTTTAATCACGTTTTTCGTTAATCTTGCTGTTTATTTTAGCATTTCAACATTCGGCTTTTGTTTATTAAAGGTCAAAATATAGGAGTAGCGTAAAAAAATATAACAATTCAGTGATTTCATTTAACTAACGACGTACAACTCTCTCTTAGCACCTTTAAGGCTCCGTAGTAAATGTTCAAGAAGAAGAAGATGACATGAAATTGAGATATGTAAATATTAATGTTAGAGGAAGCGCGCTAATATAAAAAAGTATATTAATAGACGTTAGAGAAAATATTTAATGAAGCATGACATATAAAATAGAAAAAAATCTCTAGACAAATGTTTTCAGTAGCATTTAATGAAACACTAATTTTTTATATGAATAACATGTTAAATATGTCTTTATACCTATAACATGTTAAATAACAAATCCAAACATATTTTTATATTTATGACTTGTTAAAAAATATATGCAAACATGTTTTCATATCTTTAACATGTTACATAACAGATCCAAACATGTTTAATATAATTTTCGAACCATACTTTGCGATTTGTTTTCTATAGAGGGAATTCGATATACATTATTTTTCAGCTCAGCGTTACCATATAAAATAACGTACATTATATTTTTAAGAGCTTATTGTGATTGTGTTATTCGGTAGAAATTCGGAATGCATGGTCTTAATAATAATTGCTTTATCGACATAAACACGTGCTCAAACTAAATCTCTATTTATTCCGATTTTAACATATAATATTAATAATTGACTGAGCGTAGAAAGTTCTGTTTCATCTCGACTACTTTGCATTGTAAATTGCCTGTCTGTAAATTTGTTTCTGTGTTTCGGATCCGGCCAATCCTGTCAATATGGTAGCCGTGTTTGTTAGTATCTTTTAATTCCGCTCTATCGCGCAAGCTTTCAATTCGGAATAAATAACATTATTAGAAGTCAAGTTTTCACAGAACTACTACTTATTTTAATTATGTTCGACTCGTCTTCAAGTTAGTGGAGCTATAGCATCCGCAATCGGGGTATGTTGTGAGGATGATAGGAGTGGGAAAGGGAGGGAGAAAGAATGAACAATGTGGAAAATATCTGCTATATATTCAGATCTGGTCACTAAATAATGGTATTTCAACATGTCGATAATAAGAATAGGTACTGTATCCAAGCACCTTTACAATTTATTTAACAGTCCGTACCATATCCACGACGATGGGACGGTTGCATAGACTAAATTAGACTAGACACGGCATATTCATTTAAAAATAACCCCAACACAATTTTGGTTTGGTTCACATGCACATTTATGAAAAGGCCCACGCATTATGTCGCAATGCGAAATGGGCATTGTGCATTACGTTTTACCTTTTGTTGGTCTATTTTGCTTCTCAGCTATGCTGGGCAAGTTCATTTTTTCAATAACAAAAATAACCGAGTTCCAAATATTTAAATTTGAATTATGTCCATATTACAACACCTCTGACAACAAATTCTTCGTGGTTTCGCTTACGAGTTTAAACGCTTGTACAAGGAGTTTAAACAGAGTTGGGTTGTTAAGTTCATCTCCATATTTGTGACGTAGGCTACGTGGCGTTATTTTTAAAATTAATTTAACTAGACTGGGCTAATCTAGTATAATACATCAATGGACGGTTGTAAAGAAGTGGATTATAATGAAAGTGTTTCTAGCTTGTTTATTTCAGATTAATATACAATCTTTAGAATATTTTAATCTAAATGCTGGCAAATTGCCATGTCTTGTAGTTGGGGACCACGATGAGATAAGGACTGTCAAGAATCAGCGGAGTTGCGCGGCGCCGCCACAGATCGGATAAATAATGTGGCAAGCATAAGAATGTTTTTAAATAATTTGTTATGGTGCTTGTCTACATTATCCACCACTCTGTAACATAAACGCTTTATTATATTTTTTCTCGATACTTTATTTTCCTAGCAGTAGAGTAAAGTCGCCATTATCCAGGATGCCCAATGCCAGGTACCCCCATGACTCGAAACCAGTCATTACGAGGCGAAGATTGACAAGTGACGAACGTCACTCGCACATTCGTCAACTGGGAGGCATTTTTGTGGAAAATCTAATAACTTTACACCAAGGTAGTCTTTACAATACATATTTTAATAATAGAATATTAGAGTGTTTAGGAATATTATTATTTTGAATAATAACCGGTGTTTTAACATCATACAACGTGTTTTGTGTTGACATGTCTTCGCTCTGTTGCATTTCTGTTGCGACTTGTATGAAAGGATTGTGTTATGCTTAAGGCCCCGTTACTCGTATCATGAACAATTTACGGCCTGTTTTTTATTATTTAAAACACAAATAAGACCAATTTTCCATAAATTTTTTAAAATAAAAACCTTTTAAATTGCGCGTGAATTGAATTAATGCAAATATTTATTAGATTACGATTTCGGACAAACTATTTCGGTGGTAACCTCGCATACACACGTGGATATATACGCATTTCTCTGAAATTGGATGATATTCCAGCATTTAAAGCCGCAGTAAGCGTTCAAAGATGTATGAAAGTGAGATATTTAATAATTAAGCGAAAATGGTGAAAATGCTTTTATAAAACATAACTCGTTTGAAATAGAGCAAAAATCTCTCGACAAATGCTTTAGTTGCAATTAAAGATACACTGTGATTTTTTTCATGCCAATAACATATTATATAACATAACAATACGTGTTTTTAATAATTTTCGGAGCTTACTTTGCGATTTTTGTTTATCGAGAGAATTTCATATAATCAACGTTTCGGCATACTTGTTATAAATGGGTAGAAATTGGATATGCGGGGGCTTAACACCGGGTACCGGGCTTTGCTCATCTTCGGGTACCTGATAATAGTCTTCAGTTATTCAGTTCGTATTTATTTAGAATATATGCATATTCATCTAATTTCAGAGGAAAATAGTGCATACAAAAAATGGCCTTACTTAGAATGTTGTAGTAATGATTACTTAGATTTTATTTGTGATATTTGTCTTCGGTAAAGAATTTTTTTGTATGTTTTTTATTTAGTTATAAAATTACATTTTATATCTAGTATAAACCTTTTTTTACTTATTTCTATTACATTGAGGACACTTTACAATACATCTAAAACTTGTTCTTTGTCGTATTTAGGCATAACCCACGAAAAGCAGCAAGGCTTTTAGTTTCTTTAACATTTGTCGGTAATTCATTAAAAATCTTTAATCCTTTAAAATAGAGATTAGTTTGAGTTCCCGACAAATTTGTTTTTGGAAGTCTAAAATTTCCACAGTTTCTCGTGGGGTAGCCATGTATTCCGAAATTAAAATGAAAATTCTTAAACATGTATTTTGGGAGCATCTTATTTTTTAACTTAAATTTAAATATTAGGGTATTGTAAATTATTCGCTGTCTCACACTTAACATTCCTAATTTTTTCTCCATAATAATTATCTTAGAATACCCACAACAATTCAATATTGCTCGCGATTGAATTATTTGCAATTTCTTTATCTGTGTTTGATTGCACAAGAAATAATTTGAACACATTCCCATCGTAATGTAATAAATATTTTGAAAACTTAATTTAATGCGTTTTATTACAACAATTTTCTGTGTTTTTTCCAAATAACTGTACTAACAATTTTTATATCTGTCACCGGGTACCCGATAAATGGCAGTATGGTACCCGACATACGGGCCTCTTTTTTTCGAAGACAATATGTTTCTTTTTTCATATTTTTCATTCTAAATCAGTAAGCCTGGTTGCTAAATTATTTTCACTGTTCAACGACGAGTTAAGTTGAGTACTCGCACATTTATTTTCCGAAAAATCATTTTAGTCATTTTAAGACTGCTTTACTTTATGATCCTCTCAATTTTTTTCGTGTATAATTAGTTAAACCATTGACACGTTTTAGAGATATCGTTTTTGCTGCATTCAGGGGCTAATATCTCATTTGATTTTTAAGCTCGGCTTAAGTTAGTCAATTTGCTCTCTTTTAGGAGTACTGATATCCTAATCCGACCAATAACGCTCCACTCAAGTATATTGAAATACCGACTATTAGTCTATTTTCATTGTTTTACCATCCTTTGCTAGTTTTATTTATCATGCCTCATTGCTATGTATTAGGATTGATATTATAAGTCCGTCGTGGACTGAGAGTTTTGTTTCCTTTGACATGATTTTAAAGCGAATTTCATTACACTTAGTTTGTCATTTGTCGGAATTTACTCTTTTGTAAATGTTCTTTTCAGTCCATATCTCCAGTTTTTCCCAAACAAACTCGTTTACTGAATTTTCTCGCTCCAGGGTCAACCATTTATAAACTATATTACACAGCGCTTTGTGTACTCTTTTACGTATAGATATCATTACATTCATCGTTTGAATTTTCTGATTTAACCTTTTTCGTCCTAGACGGCTGTGTATGTCATTCAATTAAATTTAACCCAGTTTTTTCACATACAACGGGAAACATACGAGTACTTCCGTTGTATGTACTTCCGTACATCCAGAATATTTCCACGCACACACCTACTTCAGATTTCGTGAAGGTTAAAAAGTGACTTTAGAGAATTGCACTTTAAAGTGCATATAAAGGTTTTTGCTATTTAACCTCTGACATTAGTCGACATTTCAACAGTAAATCTACCTGCACATATCGACGTTTGCTCCTTACCTTTGCAACGATTTGACCTTTGGAGATGAATTGAAATGTCAAACTTGCATTAATTTAGTAATGCCAATAAATTTATTCTGACTCAAAATAGTGAAAGCAGATTGTTTAATAACTATATCGTTCATCTAATAACGTTATTTTCACATGTTATAGATATTCAGATCATAGTTTGATTAATTTTAAAGAAATTGAACTTCAAGGAGGAAAATGTAATACATACATTACTATCGAAACCAAATTATGTAGGTAGATATCAACCTCCATACAAAAGGGTTTTCAACTGAATGGAATTAAAGGAAATTAAGTCCATTTAAAAAAAAATTAAAACAAAAATAACCTTTTCACTTAAATATTAAAATATTTTTTAATTGATATAATTACTTTTAAAAGTTAAAAATCGGTGAAGTTTTAATTCGGGTCTCCAAAAAACGCACTTCATCTATGGACGTGACCCGTGTGACAAGTCTCAAAAAGTCTACAACCAGCACTGTATTTTGTTTGGGAGTTGAGACGTTTTTTTTTTAAGATTATATCGAAGAACACTGGGTAAAATGTGATCATCTCGTTACTAATACTATCGTTTTGAATCAAAGGTTAAAAATTATCTTAAAAAAATGCATCCAAGACCGAACCTGATAAACAATTTACCGGCATTTAAAAACCTGCATGAAATTCGTTTCGATGAAAATATTTTGCTATTACATATATTTTCCATTATATAGGAGATTTTTCACTCCCCCACAAGTTCCTTTGCTTCCAAAATGAAACTAAATTCTATTGAAATTAGCCTTGTTTTTTATTTTTGGATTTTCTTTTTCGATCACGCTTTAAAAATAATTTTTTTTTGAAAAATTAATAAAATTACTGCGAAGGAAAATAGTTGGATAAAATAATACCCAGAATCCCCGCATTTTCCCTACTAAAAAGTTCTCGAAAAACCAAATTCTTTAAATGACTTAGAAATTCCCGCAATTTGGGGTTTTTTCCGCGAAGTGGCAACCCTGATATAAATTTTACAGGGCATAGATATATTACTCACGTAATCGACGACTGTATAATATATTTATGATTGTGATAAAAATGCAGGTTTAGTCGTATTAACCAAACGGCGTGTTTTAATGGGATGGTGTTTTATTTGTTTTTGAATGACGATTCATAAATTCTACGTATATAATAAAACTTATATATTCAACATCAGCATTTGTTGATCTAGATGAATGTATATTTTAAGCCATAATATATTTTACTGCTGTTCCTTATTGTTACGGCAATCTCATTATTTGTTTTTCATTATTTCCAAGATGCTTCAGAATCAAAAATTTAAAAATAAATATTTACTTTTATGATTGTTGGTATTCAACTATTAATATAAAAATGACGTTATTTATTAATATTATTAGAGAAAGCAACACTCTAGAAATACGAATGGCAATTAATAGTAACATTCCATTTAGCGACGATCTTGTAAACCTCTCAGCCAACCGCCTGAAATCTTGGAAACCCTTTTGAAAATCAGGTACAAGTCACGAAATTCTCGTGAAGATTTGCGGCGAACTCGATTCTGGCAGACCTCGGGCGGGAAATACAATGATAGACCCAACTACTAAACTGTCAGGGTTCTATCTCCCTCGGAAGTGTTGACCTCATATAACCGTGTCTGGTACAGATACAGTTTCTGAACTTCTAAACTTTGTGATTTGGACAAATTTAATCCTCTAAACACGTCATGTTAGAATTTCGCTCAATCAGAAAATCTTTTTTCAATCAATGGCCGTCGACTGGTTGAATAACCTAAACACCTCTAAACTTTCTTACACCTTATAAGGCTGGCCGCATACATACGTTTTTCGTATTCGATTTCCGAATTCGTTTTCCGTTTTCGGACATCCGAATGCACGGAATCAGTAGAAAATACATTAACTGCCGCACACGTTCGTTTTAGTTCCGAACGGAACAAATTCCTTACGCACGTTCCGAATGGGAGCCGGCGCGTTCGGAGAAACCGAATGGAAAAAACCTAATCACGTCATGTGGAACGCAGCTATTGCATACAGTTTGTTTGTGCCGACGCAAACGTACGGATATTTCCGTTCGTAATTCAGTGTTGCCAACGGATCTTGACCTAATATCGCCGTTTAAAATTGATGTTTTTGAAGTAGCTTAATTGGCGATCAGTCGCCTTTTAAGCTACTTCACTTAGATTCTCGCTCTGAGTAGCCTAAATGGCGATATATCGCCCTTGTTGGCAACACTGGTACTGACGTTTATACATTCCGAATGAAGAAAAACGAACGTTTGCGCTAGTCTCACGGAATTCCGAATACGGAAAACGAATTCGGAAATGGAATACGGAAAACGTATGTATGCGGCCAGCCTTAAGAAGAGGATATCGATGGAAAAGGGTTTTCTATGTTATGGTAGCCGAAATGGGTTATCGATTTTGCCAAATTATACGAAATTACTTCGTAAGATGTTAAACATATTAAGCTTTGTAAAATACCTAATTCACAGAAATAAGGGTTAACTTTGAAAGCCATCGTGGAAGCGTTTAGATAGCTACTTAAAGAAAAGCGATAAATCAAAGCTTAAGGAGGAAAATAAAATGTCGCGACTTGTTTATACCTCCTTCTAAGGTACATTGTTGCTTCCTTTCTCAGCTAAGTGCCGCCTCTTTCTCGTCTCAGGGTTGTAGTCGATTTCTTTTCTTTTGTGCGAAAAAACGGAACCCGGCATTTCCAACCAGCCCTGATTACCCAATGCAGTGGAGGGTTGGAGAGGAGAGTCACTTCAATGTAATGGCTTCGAGAGGTAGGACTACGCTGTATAAAATGGATAAATAAAAAATATAAGTCATTTATTCTTAAGTCGCTTCCTCGCTGATGAGGATCGTGACTCCTACTCCAGTTTTCATGGTGGATAAGGCTTTTCCACTTATCGCGGTTCTTTACTGCGTGGAAAGCCAAGTTCACCGACGTACCAGACGCCAGAGACACTTGGTCACTCCAGCGTTACCTTCCTCTGCTTCTCCTGTCTTCCACTATGCCAGTGACTATGAGTTTCTCCAGGTCCAACGTATCTTAAAATATATTAATAATAATTATTATTACATAGCGCAGTTTTTCATTTCACTTCAAGTGCACTTTAATACAACAAACTTAAAAAGGAAATTGAGTATTAGTGGTCATGTTCTTAAAATTATTCCTACAGTGCGTCTTATCCAATACAGATCTAATAATATAACATTAAATGTACAGTTTATACAAAGCGATGACGAAACAAGGAATAACAATAACAGTGCAATTATAGCACAGGACAAAACAAGAACATTAAAACTAAAACATAATATAAAACAGGAGGCAGTTTTTTCTAAAAAATGAGAATATTCTGAGTAGACATTAAAACAAGGAGGCAACCGAAAGCAAACAATTAGCGGAAGTTTGAGAATATGGCTTATTATAAAACATTGAAAAGAAGTTCAGATTTATGAATGGTAGGATGTAGGCAGACAGTATGTAGTGGACGACTAGTTCTTGTAGTATGCGTCTAGCTGTTCATGGAATCTTGAGTATTTTTCTTCAGCACTACATTTCGTGCTTCCTCCGCTCCGCTTCCTTTCGCTGGCTATATTATGGATAAAATATTTATATTTTGCTATCAATTATACTGCTTTCTTTAGAATCAAGTAGGTCATCAAATTGATAAAACGTATTAACTAAGAGATAACCAGATGGAAGTTTACTGTGGATCCGCCCGTGTGCACGAATCATACTTCTGGAAAAATTGATATAAATTTTTTAACATCGAAATTATTTCTCGAACAGGTAATAAATTTCATTTGCCTGCCTGGTGCCGAGGAATCTCTACGAAAGATTCTTTCAACGTCGTGCAGATCACACTTCGTGGAATTATCTGTTATGTGGTCCAGATATCCGTGTTTTCCTTGTGTAATCTAGAAAATATATATTTTTTAAATATTTACTTGACATACTTTAATCAACATTATTTTAAGTAAAATATATAAATTTTTGTCGCCGTGAAACTTTTAATGTTTTTTTTTCAAACATAAACTAAAAAAAATATTTTTTCACAGGCCGTCACTGGTCACACTAATGATTCTTTGTTATTGTCATTTTTATTTGAAAAAAATAAAACATTAAAATTGTCACCGAAGACTTAAAATAATGTCAGGAATCACTGATTTAAATTGGTTAATTACCTCTCATTACACCTGTACATTGGTACCTATTGCCTACATTGATATTTTTTGAGCTTAATACTTTATTGTATTATGTATCTCATTTCGCAAACATTACACAATCATAACAATTGGATATTTGTGAAGTTTTTGTCAAAGTTACCTCAAGTGCGCTGTACAAATGTGACTTCCTTAGCTCTATCTAATTATGTGCGAACAAAGGCAGAAATAATACTTACCTGGCAGGTCACATCAGATAAAACATAGTTTTATTAGAGAGCATAAGCTTGAAGAATATACGATATCACACGCAGAGCAAAAAACTGCATATTGGATACTTTTACAATGCCAATGGCATAAGCTAAAAGTCGCTTACAATAATGCTTATCGCCAACTATTCCGCATACCGAGATACTGAGATATTGCAGCGCCACGGAAATGTTCCTGGAGGGACGAGTACACCCTTTCAGAGCGCTTCTCCGTCATCACATGGGAAGTTTATGGCGCAGACTACGCCAATCAAGTAACAAAATCATCACTGCCATGGTTGCCTGGATGGAGTCCCCTCTGATGGCCCTCTGGAGACGGGAGATGTGCAAATATCCTCCATAAACGGCTGTTTACACTCATTTTTGTGTTTATATTTTATATTTTTTCACTTAAATTCCGCTTTTTCTTAAGCTAATTATGTTTATTATTTCAAATATGGAATGTATTGCATTGCACTACCCCTGCATACATTCTGTAATAAGTTATTTTCCGATTTTATGTCCGGGTTAAATCTTCCCCATAGGAAAAACTAAACCCTTCCACACACTTTTCCACAAATGATCATCTTGTCAATCAACATTATGCAAGTGCATTATATAAGCAAAATAGATACAAAAACAATACAAATTATTATTATTAATAATTATTTAATTTAGTCGCCTATGTTAACTTGACACTATTGGCCGATTTCTCTGCGTTGCGTTGCTTTAATTTGCCTTAACAGAAAGAACCCTGTGCTTACAGTTAACTTGAGTTTTAAGGGAAAACCAGCCTCCAGATTGGCACCCAATAGTTACACACTATAAGGATACTTAAATAGGGGACATACAATGGAAACTCTCCCTCAAGGAAATAAATTATTTTTATGGCTTATTTTCTCAATAAAAAACGATTGGTTTTGATCATTTATTTGTTTGAAATGGGAATTGTAGAAATTAATCATTTGGGTATTTTAGATGTTGCTGTTGTGAACTTTGATTGTTTTCTTTGAACGAAATTACAAAAAAATAAGAATTTGAAACCATTTGTAAAAAAAAATAATTTCGTCACAGCTTAAGCCAAGCGAATACTTTTATTGATGTTCAAACTTCAATAAAAAAGTAAATAATCTGTCAAGTGAGGGAAAGCAAGGAATTTAGGTTGAAAATATGTTATTCCGTTTGTTTTGACATAATATTTATTACTTTTAGGCGTAAGACGTAAAAAAGCATATTTGCTATTCGAAGCATGCGACGTAAAAAGATATTAATCTTTTTCTCTGCTTTATTTTATTCGACGTTAAACGAACATACAAGAATTTAAAAAAAAAAAAAAATTTCTACAAAAGCATAAGATAAAAGTTTCTTAACGATAAATATCCACTTACTGTAAGATCGTTTGAAATTGGGTGTTTTTTTATTAATTTAATGCATTACGCTTTTATAAAAGGGTTTGGTATGTTCTTTATGGTTCCATGATAACTCAACACAGTGACAATTCAACACACTTTTAAAAAGTGATAAAAAGCCATTAAAAACGATGATATAATTTTTAACCAAACCTAACCTCACCTAACCTACCTACTTAACCCAGTAAATAAAGTTTTTGTTTCATAACTTTCCATGACTTTATATAACTTTATAAATATGTGATGAATTATCATTGTGATGATTTATCCGGTCACCGTTCTTAATAAGAGTAAAACAACGATTTTCATATTCAGTTTCTTAATGTAGGTGTTCCCAATTGAATGTAAAATATATGGAGAAAAATTAATATTGCTAATTTGTTAAGAATTTATTAAAAAAATATTGGTAATCTGTATAGAAACGGGATTGCAGGCCCGTTACGAATGAATTAATAGGTTTCTTTTAGCAAAATCTCTATATCGGAACACATGTTCATAAAAATCCTAAAATTTTCGCATTTCATTATTATATATAATCAAGCCAAATGCAGAGCATAAACGCGTGTTTTGATATAATATATTACGTATACATACTCGAGCTGACCTGCCGGGCTTAACCTCAACTTATTGTGAAAGGAACGAAGCAACCGCAAATGGCGCGAAACGCCGATTGCAGTTGCTCCATTCCTTTCCTAGAAAACGGCTTGCAATTCCGTTTTTATCCGGATTACCAATAATTTGAAGACATTCTTCATAAATTAGCTGTACCCATTTTTCTCCATGCAAATTTAAACAAAAAAAAATTTTATGAGATTATTTCCAAGACGCGTATATATAAATTATTGAAATCGATAAAAAAATATTAATCACTCGAGTGATTTTCGGCAATGAGTTTTCAAAACGTGTGAGTGATCGCATGCCTTAATATGCTATTTTTGACTAGCAAAATTCGCGCATTAACGATTTTTTAATAATTTATTTATAAATCTTAAAAATATAGGATAAGCGGTAAAATATAGGTGAATTCGTTGGAAAACAAAAAATAATTTCTACAGAAGCATTAGATAGATATTTTGTTTTCAATAGCTTTATAGCAATATAATCAGTTTATATGTCTCCGTATAAAAATTCAGAGCTATGATTTGAATAAGGGCAAAAAATTTTCATCTCGAAAGCCAATCACTCAACTCGTATTCCAGTTGACGCAAGCACTCGAGTGATATACAGATTTAAAAATAGTACAGATATACAGATTAAAAAATAATACAGGTTTAAAAATATTCAATAAACTCCCCGTAAATTTTAAGGAAGTTAAAAGTCTTGCAGCTTTTCGTGCGTTATGTCTCAATGTTGTGAAGTCCAAATATGAGTAATAGAATATTATTGAAGTAGTTTTAGAATAGGTATATAATAGATATAAAATGTTAAATTTTATAAATAAATAAAATATTAATTCATGATATTATTGGCAGGCGTATCGTCTGGTGGCTATTTTTACCAACTAACCTGTTAAGTCGACGGAAATAATAGTTGTAAATACAACAAATCATTCAAAATTGATAGGAAAGACGCTATATCGGGTTACCAAATACATGGACATGTTTAGCCATTTTATTTTTATTACCGCCTTACTCCCATTATAAAAATCTGAAACCTTTTGAAATTATTATTTTATGAATTTCGCCACAGGAGTCAACAATAATTGTGTTATTTTGCGGGGCTGAATAAATTTTTGGGGAGAAAGAAATAGGGCCGTTAAAATCTGTTCAATAAATATTGATCGCATTTCTAATTTCTACAGTAAAATAACATCTTTTCTTGAATACATTTCACTAATGCACAAAGATTAACAGGAGATATATATTATTTATTTGACTCTCCAGAGATTCTTTGGATTATTTGGAGTAAAAAATGTAGATGATATTTTGGTCTTCGGGGTCATTAATTATTATTTTCTTAAACTAAAACATACTAAAATCATAAGGATATTTAAGATCGGAATGAGGATTTGGTGGTTTGGTTGCTTGGTAGAGTGACCGTCAAAGAAGAAAAAAAATGTCGCCGTAGATCAAATTTTTTTAACATATCTTTCTCCAAATAACGGTTAAATAAAGTCAGTTCTTCTCTTAGCTCCCTGTATACATGTGTTATTATTGTGTAATTAGGTAAGGTTAGTTCACAGATAATAAATAGCAACAAGAGAGATGGACCACGAACCATTATTAGATACAACGCGCAAAACACGTGTGGCCGACATCGTTCACCCTTTACTGCAAATGGCGAATATTCATAGCGGCGCCTCGCCTTTATTTTTACCTCCACATCAAACACATAACTTTCATTGGATTCGCCGTTTTGGTAGTCGTATATCGAGAACATTCAGCACGCTTCCATGCCATATCTTCCTTTGATATTATTTTTAATAGGTTAACCCATCTGATGTATTCCATCTCACTGCTTGAAAGGAAGGAACATTACCATTTAGGATCGTACTTGTGCCATCGTGCACGTCCATACAAAGTAGCAATTCCAGTATAAATTCGGCCGAGTATGGAACACAGTGCTTAAAATACAATAGACTGGAATTATGAACGCATATTTTATCGGAATATTATTACAAAATGCGAACGACCCGGTTTGGGGCTAAAAATTGTTTTAAACTCACCGCTTTGTTGAACAAGGCGAAGTTAAACTATTCAATTATGAATGAAAACCATTTTTTTTGTTATATTGAAATAATATTACTTATAACGGGTCGGGAATAATGCTCTTTTAAACAAGAGATTAAAAAACCCTCGAATACTATTGTTTTGTTTCGCAATTAAAAACAATTGTTTGTTATTTTTTGAAGTACCTGTTAACGAGGATTGGTTGGGAATAAAAAGATTTGATTTGGAAACAAAAAACCTTTTTACTTTTTGCCGGTGCCATAGGATCTAATCTATGACGATGTAACGTAAAATAGAAATCAAAAACGTGTACAAACTTAAAGTGCATTATATCACCATGAACTTGAGTAATAGGCATAAAAATCGCTGAGTCTAGAAACGTCGATTTTAGTGCAATTTTTTTTTAATTTATTTTTTAATTCAATTTGACTCACGATAGGAAAAACAATTTATCCGAAGCATATTTTTTGGTGTTAAAGATTAATCGAAAATAGTGGTGTCAAAATTAATATCGCTAATTTATTAAGAATCTCTTAAAATTATTCATTATCCGGTTAAAAACGGTATTGCAAGCCCGCAACCAATGAATTCATGGATTTCATGTTAAACTTTTAGTAAAAGAGGAATGTTTTATCACGATGTCGGAATATGGGTTCATAAAAATCACAATATGGTCGCATTTTTTCACTATGAATTATTAAGGCAAATGTAGATGCATGAACACGTGTTTCGAAATATTACGCGTATACTAAAAGTTTATAAGGAAATGGTCTGCAATCCCGTTTTTAATCGGATTTCCAAAAATTTTAAGAGATTCTGAATAAATTGTGAGAAGTGGTTTTTCTCCGTGAGGTTTCGATCCCTAGACCTTTTGAATTGTAGCCAAGGATCTACACTGCTCGACCATAGAGGTCGTGAGAAGTTATAAACGGTATTAATACTGGAAGTGTTTGAGGCGACTGGTGCGTGATTGGGTTTGATAAAAATAAATAATTAGAACTTAACAACGACAAAAAATGTTTTTAGCCTTATTCCTACGTAGTGATGGTTTCGTAGTCTGGAAATAGAAGTTTTTCAATGCAGTAGGTTCTACGAAGTCAAAGTAATTTCATCGAGATTGTAAGAAAGGACTTAACCTTTCATGAATAATGTAATATGTTTACCAGACTAAGGTTTTTTGTGTTATATTTTACGATCGAGAAAGAAAATTACTATAGGGCTGGGAAGTATGTAACAAATAAAAAGTCTATAAAAATATGATTATAGTTTTCAAAAATGTAGTGTAAATTTTACAACAATGGCGTAAGATCGTTATTGTGTTTTTGTTTGGCTCAGACATCGAAATAACAGTGTTGTTGAAGAAGGTCGTAAAACAAACAAAAACCAAGTGATTCATTCCAATACTTTAGTCGCGAAAGACAAACCACTACGATTCATTGAACATTATAACTTTAACCCCTAAAGCCTTTGACATTTTGCAATGTATTTCTCTTAGAATACAGGTTCCGCGGAAAATATTCATTTCAGTATTTATGTGGCGAAACCATCTGTTAATTTCAATACCGTTCGGGAGAGCAAAAATATGATTTCTATCAAGTAATCCAACCGACACGCTATGCCAATTATCTAGTTTTAAACTAATTTATATAGCGCTTAAGGTGATATATATTAAGCTTTAAAATAAAACAAAATTAATGTGGCGATTTTTGACAATACGAGGGAACGTTTTTAAGTTCTCGGAACGGGTAGGTAGGTGATTAGTGGGCGTATCGCTGAATAAGTTACTGATTGAGCAACTCATTATTAGTATAAATACCGCGGTATTATTTATCGTAATTAGATCATTTATCTTTGAGCTATCGTCTACCAAACAAGTCAATCAATGGGAAAATTGTTAATATGGAGAAAATCGAGCTTCGCGCTGTTATAAAATTCCTTACCAAGCAAGAAAAATCAGTTCAGATCATACTGGAAGAGATGTCATCCATTTACGGGGACTCTTTTCCAAGTAAAACTATGGTTTACAAGTGGCATACCCTCTTTAAACGAGGCCGGGAGTCGCTTGAAGACGACCCACGGCCAGAAAGGCCTATCAAGGTGACCACTCCGGAAATTGCAAATGGGCTCTTTTGCAATCAAATTAGTTTGGTAATTTTTCAAGTGTCTGCAATTTTTCAAATTCCACCATCAATTTGTACCCAAATTGTGAACAGTTAAATTGTACGTTGATCAAAATTATATCATTGAATTGTATCACAATTATATCATCCAATTTTATTACAATTATATCATCACAAGTTACCGTTCACAATTGGCGGATCGTGAGAGTGCGTTTATAAAACTATTTCCTGAAAATAATTTTGAATTTCCCGCTGTATTCCAGCCCACAATGATCGTGTGGGCTTATATTTAAACCGTACTGGCCTATGTTCTTGGAATTTACCGCTAGGGGCATCATTACAAGCTGTCAATTATGTTGCGCCAATAACGAAGCAAATCTATGCCTCGTAAGTTATTTATAAAAACCAATATACATATTTAAGTAATTCACGAAATAAACACTGTTTTCAATTATTTCTCCCTAAATCCAAGTAGTTTTCGAATTCTTCTATAGTAAATATTAATTTTGCAAACAAAAATATTCTTATTCAAATTTTATGTTTTTTTCTTTTTTTTATTGTTATTAAGTTTAATTTGTAGAACTCCATTTTAATTTTAATTTTTTATATATTCAATAATATTGTTATTGGGTTTATAAAAACATTTTATTTTTAAACTAATTCTGCAGAGGGCGAAACAGCTGTAACGCGTAATAATAATTACACAGCAGAACTAATTTAAAAATAAAGTTTTTTCATAAACCCAATAACAATATTATTGAATATATAAAAAAAAAATTATAAAATTTTATGCTAGTAATTCTTGAGAACAAATACATTTTGAGTTGTATGAAGATAGTGCCGACCGTCGTGTGGGTGGGTGAGTTCGGAAAATTGAATTTTCTTTGGATTATTTGGATCAAATTATTCAAAGAATAACAAAATTATGGAGAAAAAACCCTTTTTTTGTATTCTGTTCTGAAAGTCATAATAATAACTAATACATTTTCGTTGGCTCCTACAAGAGAATCTTCCTTGGTTTTTTCTTTTAGATTCATAGGCATCACTGGCATACCTATCATGCATATAGCCTTAAGAATATTTATCTCCTCTTCACACATCACAATGTCATTGTACGCGTGTTTAAAACACAAACTTTCGGAGTGAAACATATTAAGGTAAACATCATACCCCACAGGTAACATTTTCGATAAGTAACGCAATAAGCCTTAAACATTTTCGTCACATTCAAATCTGAGTGAAAATATTTTTTGGAAGACCGACTTCTAGAGTAATGGCTTTCCACGATCTAATATGATATAAAATATCTGGTTTCGTCACAAAAGATATTTTATTATTTGGAGTGCGCTTTCCTCGCATTTCCGATGTATTAATCACGCGTGTAATGGTTTTTTTTATTGCATATTGCATCTTATATTGTTTTCTTAGATATTTATGTTATTTTATTAGATCTATGTTGGGTCAGGCGCACTGTAGAAATAATTTTAAGTTCATGACCATTTATACTAAATCACAATTTTTAAGTTTGCTATGGTAAGGCGCACTTAACTGCGCTTTATAAATGTTGTGTTATTATTATGATTATTAATAACAAATGTGGCCATAAAAAAATAAAAAAATACGACAAACGTGTACCTTTTCTTTACCTCGAAACATTAAAAACTTGACGTATATTTTTCTTACCTTTGTATCCCCGCCGTTTTTCAACCGGTCTCGCATCAATTAGATCACATGAAATATTTTGATTAAATTTAAATTAACAAATCACGTCAACCGATAAGCACCGACATCAACAACTTACTACTTGCACTGAAAATCAGAAAAAAATAGACTATCGTGTATAATATGAAGATATTGTAATTCATACCAAATGTGACTTATAAGATATAAATTTGAATACAAAGCTGGGGTACCATTTGTAAAAATCAATATTATTTTCTATGGAAAAAGTAACTGTCTGGCAGAAATAAACTTTTAAAAGAAAAATAAGAATCTATTTCGATGGCAGATGGTTCTTTTCTAACTTTTATTTCAGGCAACTGACAGAGGTATCCTTATGCCACAGCCAAAATAACCAAAAACGTTTTTGAGAGATCGCTTGTAATAATGTGCCATATGTATAGAACCTAAAAATATGAGATAAATAGCGAAATCTAGACGAATTCATTGGCTTTAAGCGGCAGCAAGCAGTTTGATGTGTTTTGAAATTAATATTTTGAGGAATGGTATTGATCAAATAATATGGTAAATGTATGTCACCAATAATTGCCTAAAATGTTTTAAGAAGAAACCTTGAAAACGGAAAAAATGCAGGTATTTAAAAAAAACAGTTAAACAATATATTTTTTTACATGGGTATTTTTGTGAAGTAGTATACATTTGTGAAGGAATTAAAGATTTTTTAAATGTTACATGGTAATAATGATTATTAAATAAGGACATACATATTTATGTTATGTTCCCTCACTAAACACGAGTTATTCTCAATTAGGGAGGTATTAATTAAGAGCTTGGAACATATTATGTTTTTTACTTACCCTTATGAAGATCATTTCAAATGACATACTGTTGTACACCGTCATGGTGTAATTTTCTTAATTTATTAACCCTCAATCTTCTATACACTTACTGATGTTCTTACTTACTTTTATCGATAAAAATAAATATATTAGGACAGAAGAAGGGAAAAAATATGGAAGATGAATTGAATATTATTGATTAATTAATTGATTTCCGGGAAGAAATAGGAGAAGCATTTGTTTTGATAATGATTGCTCTAAAATATAATTGATGGAGTTCAATATTTGTTATTTATCATTTTCTCTATGTTGTTTTTCTTTCCTAATTTTGTTTATCTTAGATCATTTCATTAAAATTATTATTTTATAATGTGTGTATTACTTTTATGTCGTTTTTAAATTTACCACATCTATCTACGTACTTAAATTCTGTGTTTTCTAATTTTAAGATTTTTTTCTATCAATTCCACTTTATTTATTTTTTGTATGTAATTCTATGTATCTTGTGCCGACACTTCACCGGTTTATGCAACCAAGTAAGTAGGTATGCAATTTAAAAAAAAAAAACAAATGTAACTTTTGTTTACCTAATAAACTAAGTTGAAAAATGTTTTTTTGCAGAGCCCATCACAATGATTGTGGGCGGGCCAGATCTGTACATCAACACAGGAAGCACCCTGAACCTCACCTGCATCGTCCGGCATTCCCCGGAGCCTCCGCCGCAGATCTTCTGGACCCATGACAACCAGGTAAATAAACCCACGGTTAGTTACCATTTCTGAATAATTCATTTCATTTTGATTGAGACTGTATTAACCCTTAGAACGCCATAGTACTCCTTGGTGTATATGCCATTTTTACGCCGGCTGACACTATTTTCATAGTAACTTACTTATTTTTTGGCAAAATAGTATTTATAAAAAAAGTAAATACTATCCTATCTTGCTTAGTTTTTCCAGGATGGCTAATTATATTAAGAGAAATGTTTTTCTTTCTTTCTAATGTTATAAAGATTATAGTATGATGAAGACATTCGAAAATGTTCTACAATTTTGTTACATTTTCTAGATAAATAAGCGTTCTTTACAATAAAAAAAGTCAAATTCGACTTTCCTGTAAATGAATACAATGTAAATTGTAAATATTTATTTACTTAATTTAAATTTCACGGCCAGCTTATTTTTAACAGAAAGAACATCCGAATCAGCTTAACATCACAAAAGAAAATATTCTACAATGTAAGTTGGAAAAAAAAAGTATAGAATAGTATTAGAAATTTGATTCGGAACTTTTCGACGCGCTTTTTCACAGAAAAAAAATTGAAAGTGAAAAAATAGAAAATTTTTAATAAAATAAATATATTACACCATTTCCATGCCAAGCGAATACAATATATTTTATAATAATTGAAATATAATAACTTTGTTTGAATACCACTTTATTGTATATATTTATAACCAACCGGTTTCAGTTCAACCCGAACCTTCATCAGGGTTAATAAAAACATATTAAATTAATTACAGAGGTGTATGGGTACTTATAGTTAAGCTGGAAGAGGGAGAGAGAACATCTACTTTGGTGGGGGTGGGAGACTTAGGTAGGAGAGAGGGGGTAAACATAGGTGCAGGGAATGGAAATATATTTAAAATGGGGCTGTTTGTTAAATCTAATTGTTTATTTAATAAATTGATTTTATTGACTGTAAGGGATTTTTTTTATCTCGAGTGCTTCTAAATTGTTGAGGCGTAGACCTATCCCGTTTCTATGTAATACATCTATACCTGAAGGTTTATCAAATGAGTGATCTTTATCTATTAAATGTGTTGCAAATTCATAAATTTATTCATAGCCCCATTTTAAATATATTTCCATTCCCTGCACCTATGCTTACCCCCTCTCTCCTACCTTAGTCTCCCACCCCTACCAAAGTTGATGTTCTATCTCCCTCTTCCAGCTTAACTATAAGTACCCATACACCTCTGTTATTAATTTAATATGTTTTTATTAACCCTGATGAAGGTTTGGGTTGAACTGAAACCGGTTGGTTATAAATATATACAATAAAGTGGTATTCAAACAAAGTTATTTTATTTTAATTATTATAATTATGTATACCCACAAAGTGTTTTCTACAAGTGAAAAATCAATATATTTTTGTATGCTAGGAGGATTTTTTAAGGTTCAAAATACCATAAAATCGAGACAAGTGCGGTGAGCAACTAGCAAATCCACGGTGGATTCGCGGGCACACGCGAGAAGGGTACAAAAGTCAGAAATCAATTTTGGATTTATTTGCAAACAGGGGCTTAATATCATCAATACAACCAAATTGAAAAACAAGGCAAAAAGTTAAAAGGTGGGGTGACATCCGGACTTGAACCAAGATCTACTGCTTGCCTTGTGGCTGTGTTCCTAAATACACCACGTCACCTTTTATTGAAACTAAAAAAAATATCTACTTGAGTTTTAGTCAAATTACTTTAAAAATTATCTGACAGATTTATTTATTTTGAAATATTCCCAGATGACACTAATTTTACAGTAGGTTCTCCATTTTTGAACGTATCCCAAAATGAAATACTGCTTTTGAAAACAGTATTTCACTTTCAGACATAAATATCACAAACAAAAATTATATCCAACATAAAATATTAAATTTTTAAATCCATTGTTTATTTCACGTAAACTTTAAAAGTACCAGTTTTAAGTAACTCAAGAACAGTATTAATTTACACAAACGTATTATGAAGGGCTTTGTCAGTTCATTTTTTACATAAACACCAGTAAAAAAATTTCAAATTTTTAGTAATCTTTTCGGCGCTCGATGACTTTTGGAATATATTACAATTATTAGGAAGTGTCTATGGTAAATTATGAAATGCAAATACAAGGGGTGGTATTGCTACTTTCTATCACTGTCTAAATCATAATCTCACAATAATACAAAATAAGACTCTGTCTCAGTTTGTGCCGTAAAGTACACAACAATACTCTACTGCTATCGATGTAGGTACCGTATACTAAAAGGCACAAAATACCCAAGGGATTGTTTAATTATTTAAACTTGAACCCGTAGCTACTGTTTACATTATAGCCGTGTTCTCAATTACACCGCATCTCCTATTTTCCAAATAGAGTTTATTTCTATATTATTATGTATTTATTATCGTGATTAATTTTTGGGTCACTACGCCGTGTTGCGCTTCCTTCTTCATGAGCTACAGTTTTGGACAGCTTTACAGTATCCATCATCACGGTAGACTAAGATGATGGATGATTTCTTGACAAGATATAACGTGGCGTAAAATGAACGCGCCAAGCGGCAGATCAGGTTTCAAGTCCAGATGTTGCGTATATCATTTGTATTGTTTGCTTTTCTATTTCATTGGTTATGTCCTTTTATAAATTTATCCAAAACACTACCTAGATTGCATTTAGTTCAGGTAGAATCTTACAATCATGAAAAAAGATGGCAGCCAAAAATATGCTTTAAAAAAATGAAGATAATGTTGGTAGCTCTCAGTCGAAGTATGATACAGTTAAAAATGACATAATTTGAGATGGTCGAATTAGCTCAGTGATCAGAGTAATTCCCAGGTAAGTAAGACGTACTTGGTTCAAATTCTAGATGGGACTGAATATTTTTTCTGTTTTTTATGCTTCACATCTTTCGTTCGAGGGTCGTTAATATTGTCTCTAATGATTCATTTATTATGTATTAAGAAGCTCCACAATTAAAACTTACTTAAGTTAAGTTAAGCCATAAAATTTTAGTTTAGACTTAATGGAATTCAATAAGTTAAGTTGATTACCACAACTTGAGAATTAGGGAGGGAAAGGAATGGAAATTGTTTCATTTATTTTATTTTCATTATTTTCGAAACATACAGTACATGTATAAAATGTTTTATAAATAATTACTAGGATCAGTACCTATGACATCTCTCTTTGAAATATCTGGGGTGATACATTTTTCCTGGCGGGATCAGTAAATAGATAAACGATATATTTAAAAAATACATTTGATGTATAATAAGTGTATGTGACTGTGTATATTTGAAGGTGTTTGTGTACATGTGTGCCTGAATTTTATTGAGTGGTGAAGCGTTGTGAGTGCGCACCGATTAAGTTACCAGTAATGTTTTTCTTAAATTACGGCAGGAGTAAAAAAAATAAATTAAAGTTGAGTTTGAACAAAGATTACCGAATTTTTGGAGATCAGGGGAAATTGGTGGGTTTTCTGAAGCGTTTGATGTGTAGAATAATTTGGTGTGGAGGGTACGTTTAGATGTATTGTTTATTGTTTATTGTTTATTGTTGTTGTTATACGCCCATAGGGGCTTTTACATAGATTATAAATAAGTTTTACATAAGTTATCGAGTTAGAATTTATACTAAGAGTTATAAAAGTGAAGAATTTTAAAAAAATATACAAGTAGTTTTTGAAGAATATGGCGTAAAGAAACATTTTAAACAACATAATATTTAACAATAACAAAGAACAAAATATAATATAAAACATTACAATAACATATAACATTAATGTATACTGAGAATGTGATAATTAGCTTTTTTGTAATTGTTTGCTAGGCTAATAAATGTGGCTACCGTTAAATTCAATTAAACAGATGCTTTGTGGTTTTCCTTAATAAGATATATTGCGTTGTTTAAATCCAATATGCAAGTATTTAAAATGTCGAGCCTTTTCAAAAGTGCTGTTCCTTTGTCAGGACACGAATTAAACTAATAGAAAAGTCGTTCATGTAACTCATAAAGGATATGTCCTTTTTAGGAAATTTTTTTAGACGCGTGTATGTGTGTAAATTATGTATGTATTGTTTGAGTGAGTATTACAAATGCGTTCATCTAATTAGGTCAATAGAAGCTTTAAGCTTATGATAAAACCACACAATATTCCCTCAACTGCTCCTTACCGTCTGATACCAGTGAGACTAGAGTATCCCCAATTGGTGTATATTGTGGGGCTGAAGACATTGAGGAGGGTAATTAGATGGGAAATATTAAGGTTGGAAAATTCCAGGCTATTCAGATATTATCATTTAATATGATTAAAGTCAGTTCCAGCAACGTTTCACTCTCAGCATTACATAGGTGCGTAAAATTAATTCCAAAGACGGGTATTCTCAGATAGTTTATTAGTAACTTCAGTCAGATCTTGTTTAACTATTCGAATTGGAACTATTTCATTATGTATGTATCATATTCTTGTGTATAAAATATAAATCAAAGGCAAAATCTGAGATCAAGATAAAAACATTGCATTTTAATCATTTAGGGAAAACCCACAACTTCACATTAGAAAAACCGTCTGTTTTATTATTTTTTTAGCCGATATCCTTTAATTCCGTAATTATATATATTTTTTTTAATTCTTGTTAATACAAAATTCTCTTAATACATAAAAAGTATACCTTTCAGATTCTAAATTCTTAAAATGGCAATAGTCATATCTAGCTCTATATAGATCTAACAGCCAGGAGCTTTAAAATCTTCCTTTTCTCTTCTCCACTCCTTTCAGACCAAAAGCAATCCACGATTGAGATGCCATAGTCCTGTTATGGTCTGAAATTTGACAATTAGCGTCATATTAACCTATCATCATTGACGTTGATTCGGTGTTGCCACCTCTCGATGACAATAGGCATCGCAATGATTAAATCGATATGGCGACGGCACACGGCTACACTCCTAATGACTCCCGCCAGTGAAAAACAGTCAGAACTCTTGCAGGGAATTCACGAAAAAATGATCCACGGATAGCATAGATGGCTGTTTAATTTGAGCCAGTCACACGATGAATTTAAATTTCTTTCGTGGATTTTTCTTATTTAAAAACTGTTGCACGGTATTTCTAAAGCTTCAAATATTGGCTGACATAAGATAATATTCACTCTAGCTAATAGATGCCACTACGGTCTGCAAATATACTTGCGATTCAAAGCGAAGCCTCCTCCCTAGAAGGACCAAAACTAATCTCCATAAAACACTCGTCGGACCAGCACTAATCTACGGATGTGTACCCGTGGAGAATTAATGGTGCAGAGGAGGGGTACTAGATAATGTATACTGGTTATCATTGAGACGAAGAACCTGATAATAACGTTTGTAGTAATTTAAAAAATGGCATCTGGCTGATAATGTCCAACTACGAGCTACGCCAATCATTATTGTTTTATAAAAGTCTTAAATAAGAATATTCTTAAAATTGGTACCGCGCCGTGAAATATGATACGAGCAAGGTTGGAAGAAAGCCGTCTACAAAATAAGATTCTTTTATATTTCGGACTTATTTATAAACATAGTAAACGAATTTGTTTTGTAGAAATCAATTTTTCAAAAATTCCCCTTCTCCCTTTACCCATAGAGGGTGCTCTATTACTATTTGGACGGACTTCAATCCAATCGGCCAATCTTCGTTTATACTGCCAAGGTTTCATGAATCCACGCATTTCGATATTAATAAAACTCCAATTTACCTATACTAATATAAGGACATAAGAGATTTTTCTCAGAGTCGCTTTTGATGTGAACATTGCACACCAAAAGCGACCCAACGAGTCCCAACTGATCTGAGCTAGTGGGAATATTTCATGAACAATTGGGGCATTTTGTGGGGTCGAGAAGTGTGAGGGAAAAATAAGGTAGAGAAGAAGAAGTTTGGGAAGTTTCAGGATTTTCTCATCTGGTCACTAAACACTTAACATGGCTAAAAACAGTTCAACCAACATTTCGATTCATAATGGTGGTTCACCATCACGATACTGAGAGTGCTTATAACTCTGTAGCACTGCAGGAGTGAATGCATTTTATGGAGACCGATGACTCGATTTTCAATTTTGGTATCTCACCTAGCAACATCACTATCACCAATGTGTGCTACTTTCCAGGGTGGGGATTGGATTTGATTTCACCACATATAATTTACACCGGGTGGAATCCCACATCACTCCCGTCCTTCCTGTCTGTATTCAACCTTCCACGCAGTCTATGTAGTCATCTCTTCTTTGGTCTGTCTATGAATCGCTTTCACTGGAGCACCAACTTGGTCATTACTTCTGGCATCCTATAATCTGACATTCTTTTCACATGACCCGCCCATAGCAATTTCGGGACATACAGAACATGAATGAGAAATACTTGGAGTAGGTGGATGAGTTTGTGTATTTAGGAAGTATGTTTACGAGAGATGGGAAGGCTGACAAAGATATTGAAAGAAGGTTAAATGAAGGTAATTCCGTTAATGGAGGACTGAACGCCGTTGGCGCTAACAAAAAAATGTCCAAATAAGCGAAGTTAACAGTCCACAACGGAGTGCTGGTACCTACCTTGATGTATGGAAGTGAAGCATGGAACTGGCAAAGAAAGGATGAAAGTAGATTAAATGCTGTTGAAATGAGATCCCTGAGGCGCATGTGTGGTAAAACCATGTTTGATCGTGTGAGGAATGTGGAGATCTGCAAAGAGTGCAAGGCTGATGTAAGCGTAAAGAGTAAGATTAAAAAAGGGACGCTTAGATTGTTTGGGCCTGTAGAGCGAATGAGCGAAGATAGGAGTGAAAGGAGGATATATGATGCAAATGCCAATGGTAGCAGAAGTCGGGGACGCCCGAGGAAGACATGGCACGATCAAGTGAATCAGATAATCGAGTCGGGCCATGTCAAGAGTCAGAATAATAGAAGAGTATGTATGAATGTGAATGAGACAAGAAGTGTGTGCCAAGACCGAGTTGTTTGGCGGTCCGCCCTCTATGCCTACCCCTGCGGGGAAACGGCGTGATGGTTAGTTAGTTAATTAGTTAGTCAGAACATCACAATGGTATCACGATATATTAAGTTGTCAAGTTCATGATTCAGTATCATACTGTAAGATTAATTTTCCAGCGTTGGACGTAAGATTATACGCTTAAAGACTGCTAGCTTGTTCTCATCATTTTACATTACACCCCATGTCTAACAACCAAATGTAACAATCGATCTGATTTTCGTTTTGTAGATTAGCAGGTTGATTATTTTGCTTAGTATTCTTAACTGCAGAAGTCCCTCAGCAAGTAAATGGATTTTTGCGTCTCATCTATCTTTAGTATCTCAAAGATTTTTATCCTCAACCCCTGGAAAAGTTGAAACATATAATATAATCCGCTGAAAAGAAACTTAAAGATGTTGTAAAAATCATTTGAAACATCTTGTTGCCGATTTTCAAACAACAATAATTATTTCGTGAAGTTATTATCCAAGGAATTTCGCCATTGCGGACAACTATTTCCGAGTACTCCTTTCATTGGTTGTAATCAAAACTCTCTTTTCTATTTAACAGCCAACACCCAGCTGACATCAATCAACCGACAAAATTTGACTTATGAACGCGAACAAGGGACGACAAATTGATTTTTAATTGAATTTATTCGGCGTAACCTGTATTCTTTTAGGGAGGCAAGTCCAGGCTCGTCCTAATAGAATCACCATGGTTAAAATAAAGATTTGAGTTTTAAAGAATTCATGAAACAAAAGCATTCTAAATAGACGGCTTGAATACTTTAGATTGATAACTCTGACTTTCACCAGGAGTGATTTATTGATTCTCACAGTCATCTTGTTAGAAGAGACATAATCTCATAGATCTACGTCGTGTTGTAGAATACAACGAAGGTTTTTTTTCCTGAAAATGGTGGACGACACAGCCGCTTTCATGAAATAATAATTACCGACCGAAGTAATTAATGCTAATTATTTTCGTAGTTTAAAAAAATATAATTTTTTAATGATAAAGTAATGTTTTTAAGACAAGGTTTTTATGCAGAGAACAAATGATAACAATTTATTAGTCGCCTGAAATATCCATACAAATTGAAAATGTCTCCCGAGTAAAAATAAATGCCGCCGACGGAAATTGAATCCGTACCTTCTGAAGTCCGCTCAGGTGCTCTGGACCACTGAGCAACTTCGGCTTATTCCCAACCCACCAAATAATTTAATATGTTACTTCAATCGATAATTACTGCTTATTGAATTTTCAATTTGTATGGATATTTCAGATTCATTTTTCATTTCTCGTTAATTTCATTTTTCAATTGTCGTTTGAAGTACTTCTACATATTGAATTGTTTGGCGGGTTGGGAATAAACCGACGTATCTCAGTGGTCCATAGCACCTGACCGGACATCAGAAGGTACGGGTTCAATTCCCGTCGGTGGCATTTATATTTACTCGGGAAATATTAACAATTTGTATGGATATTTTAGGAGAGGAATTAATGCTTATAATAATTTGTTGAAAAAAAATATAATCACTTTTACATGGATACCGTACATGGAATCCAACTGCTTTCAACTATTTAGAGCCAGTAGTTCTATTGTATCTGTTTTTTAAGGGTATGTACGAAATGATAATTATGATATGAAGATTTGCTCAAGAATTTCAACAACTAATTTTGTCAACAGATGTATCTTTTGTTCCTGCCATATATCAATACAACGATATTTAGTAGATTCCTTTTTTACTATAGTAACCATTTTTCCTTTGTTTTATTATATATTTTTTCTCTTCAAATTTTCGAACTAATCAAATAACAGCTGGTGACTGAAGCGTTATTTTCTTTTATCATTACAAAAGGAAAAGGTTTGTATAATAAATGTGATTGACATAACAAATAGTTCCTTTATTTAATAGACCTTCAATTCACTTATTATGCTGTGAGAGTAAAAGTAGTTGGGTGGGAAAAGAGAAGCTGTAGAAATACCTGGCTGTTCACAACTATTTACAAAAATAAGTCTTTTCCAATAATATTTTGCAATTCTGAACGGTGGTTTTTCAACGGGGCGATGCTAAAATTATCTAAAACTCAGTAAAAAAAAAAATTAGGAGATTCATCCATAAAAATGGGTTACATTACTTTATTTTATACAGTGATGGTTTTCTACGGGAAATGTTCTAAAATAATTATATATTTGGGTATATAACCAGTAACAAATTTCTCATTGCCATTGTGTTTCTCCCTACATTTAGGCCCTTCTTCCATAGTAATTTTCTACTTACACGACTAAATTTGGAATTAACTCTTTACAATACATTGAATATAAGCAATACAACGCATTACCTAGGAACCTAAAACTTCCAGCAACAAACAAAAAAATTAGGCAAAAGCTCTTTTAAGGCTAAGCTCTTTATGCCAAATAACTATTTTGATTAATATTTATAACGAATCGGTGTACATTATGAATACCAAAAAATTTGCATTAGATAAATTTAAGGTTTTCCTATCGTTTCGCTTGAGTAGAATACAAATAAAAAAATAAAATACTTAATAAAAAATATAAATGTAAACTACCAAAAAAAAAAATTTTTTAATAGAAATGTATGAACACATAAACAACTTTAAAAAATACAGTATTATTGCTAAGATTATTTGTGACAGTTTCACTTGATTGACTTTTTTGCTTTCTTCTAAAATTATTTACAAAATAAATAAAAACCAGTTTTGTGCTTGAAATCGAACGTTTCTATACTCCGTTTGTCAAGCGATTTTAATGCCTATTACCTACAATATAAGGTATACCAAGAATATACACATTTTTGGCTTGTAGCTTTCTTTTAAGCCCACGCAAACCCAATTTCTACCAATTTATAACATATTTGTCACTCACTCCTGAAGTTCTTAAGATCAAAAAAATCGGTCTCAAAAATAGAAATATCAAAAAAAACTGTTATTATTTGAAGATAATACATTTTCTATGCCAAAACGGTAATTATATTAAATTCCCTCGATACAACAAAATCGCAAAGTAAGCTCCGAAAAATATTAAAAACATGTTGTGTTATTTAATATGTTATGGGCATGAAAAAAATCCCAGTGTATCTTTAAGTTCATTTAAAGTTTCGAGAGATTTTTGGTCTATTTCAAACTAGTAATGTTTTATTATAAATAATCACCATTTTCGCTTAGTTATAATCGTTTTTTTTAATATTAGCTAACATTCGTGTTTAAATATCTCCGTTTCAAACCATTGTTGAATGCTCACTACGGTGCCTTAAAAGCTATTTGCTCAGCAGTTGGAACTCCAAAAGAACTTCATGTTTATTTATTTTAATTTATTTAACTGTGTTAAGTCTGTCTAGTCTGTTTTATAAAATCTATGTACACTGTTCATTGAACTCCCTTTAAAATTCGTTTTCTTATTTAAAAATAAGTTTCTCTTGTTTAATTAATGTTGTTTTTCCAGAAATGAGTTTTTTTTTGATAATATGTTTTAATTATCATTGTTATTGTTCAGAAACGTAATATCACTAAATATATAAAAATTAAAATTCTGTACTCGCGTCGAAAAAACTTGTCGCGCACAGTCCATAAACGTAGCCACTAAAATCAGAAGTCCAATAATTTTTTAATTCTCGAAACATGAAAACTAGAATGCTTTCATTTTAATATTGTTACGCTTTGACTGAAGAATAATAACACCATATCCACGGAAGCGTAAGTTAAAAGAATAGTTTTGTGGACGTTACTTGTGTGCCCGAAAACTGTAATTTCGAGCACGGTAATTGTAGAGTATTGCTGATTTTTTTTTAAATCTCTTCAAATTACTGGTAATCCGGTTAAAAATAAGACTGAATCCAGATAAGTTTGTAGTAAATTCGTATTAATATCGGAACATGTGTTCATGAACCTGCGTTTGGCTTAATAATATATAATAACGAAATGCGAAAACGTTTTGATTTTTATGAACACGTGTTCCGACATCGCGACAAAATATTGGCAATTTACTAAAAGTTTATCAGGATACTTATCAATTCATTCGTTAATGGCCAGCAATCCCGTTTTTACCGGACTACAAATAATTTGAAGAGATTCTTAATAAATGAGCATATATATTTTATCAGCAAGTTTTCTCCGTGTTCTTTCTTGCAAAACCTTTTCAAATATCGAAAAGCTATTTGTTGTATCATCATTATGTTCATATAATCAATTCTATTTTTATCTGGAGGGTAAAAATGTGGAATTGGCGATTATTTTCATATTGGTGTAGATAATACTTCAAAGGAATATTTGTTCTGTGATTATAATACAATCATATTGAGACTTGTGATGGTTTGAACACTTACATAATATAAACGAGACGAACGTACTCCAAAAAATTTTTTTGTTTAGATTAACAACATAAAATACGACAGGCAGGCCCTTCGAACAGAGTTATGAGTTCTTTACCACGGAATTGTAGACCTTGCAGCGTGTTTGAAAATACGGACAGTGAGTGTTTAGATTTGAATATGGAGAGAGCTCCGAGAAATCAATTAAAATCAGTAGTAATGTGTGAAATTACGCTTAGTTAGTGAATTCAGATGGTGTTAAAAATTATTGTTAAATATTAAATTAAAGTGAAATATTATTGAACCTGTGTTAAAAATTATTGTTAAATATTAAATTAAAGTGAAATATTATTGTACCGGTGAAGTGAAAATGATTGGACTCAGTGAGGATGCAGTAAGATGTTGTGCGATCGCGATTATATTATAAAATGTGTTAATTTAAACGTGATTTCGTAAACAGTTCAAACTAAATTACCTATCTTAAAAACATAGAAATAATAATAATAATAATTGCGTTTTAAAATAAAGTGAACGTATTTAGCAGCAGGAAGTGTTTACCATATCGGTTAATCGAGCTAGGGAGGAATAAATAATTAGCGAGATGGCGTCCTATCTTCAGGGACCGTAAACCAAAGAATTTAAAAAAATCATTAAATGAGAAGTTATGAAGCTCTGGGATAGATCGTAAGACTGCGGGTTCGAATCCTGACAGAGATTTTAGGGAGGTACAATTTTATTTACAGAATTATTTAATTACTCTTCTATAGACTTAGGGAGGAGACCATAAAACTGAGCAAATTGTAGGAACTTCGCTAAAAGGAGGAAGGAATGCCGAGAGGGAGAAGTTAAACTAAACTGATTTAGCTATGTAGGGTGGAACCAAGTAAGCTTCATACTGGGATTGGGAAAATGGCTGACAGGGTGAGTTTTTTATATTATTTATTAAATTCCAGAAGACCTTTTAAAGGACGGGTGCAACCGTGGAACAGGAACAAGGTTTATAATACCTGACATGCGGCCGAGACAAGAGCCGCAAAGTACAGTCAGTTGAAAGGGATGGAGTTTTGCTAGCGTATGACCGCCCGAATAAAAGCGATCGGATGCAACCAAACAGAACAAAAATGAATACTTATCATCTGTTATTTGACTTTCTAATTTACAAATTGGGATACAAAAGAACAAATCTAGAGTCAAAAAGGGGAGATGGTAATCTCCGAAATAAAACTACCAACCGAACAACTTTTCTCAACAGGTCCCTTTTCGTGAGGTAGGCAGCCTCATAAAATTAAATGCCAAAATCAAACCAATTATCCGTTTATACCTACCTGAGAGGATAGGTATTCAATAGAAGATACCCATACCTAATACACGAGGGAACTAGTAACCCCATAAAATAATTACTGGAACTAAATATTAAAAAACAGACAGTCCTCATCCTAAATTTGACATTTCGAGTAAACCTTACATATATCTTACATGATAATTAGCTGAATGGGTAAGCACACAACTTATCCATAGAAGCAGACATAATGTCGACAAGATCTTCGTGTGTTATCTGTGTTATTGATCTAGAAAGGGATGTAAGTTTCCGACGACGTGGAATTTACAGCGTTTTCTGGAGGCGGCTTGTAAATTGAGACCTTACGTGTCACATTTTCACGACTAGATTCATGACAAGGGATGTCATGGTTTTCCCCTTCTACATTCAGTAAAGTAGATTTTCCTGGAGGTGTAATGAGGTTGGGGCATTTTTGAAATTGGTATGAAGACGTGGTTTTCTTTATTCTGGCGTGAAGGTTGCCAATTTGGAACAAGGGGAGACCCGGCCGGCTCGGATATCCAGACACGTAGAGATCGATTGCCTTGTTCTAATTATCATCCATCAGATTTGTTTGGTAAGCGGAGGAGCCAATTTAGCTTGAACAAATTCATTTCCGGTTCTCCTTTCCCTTCCAAAATATACATATGGATGGCGCCGACAACTAACACCATGAATTTATCGTATGTATATCACATATATAAAATCTAACACTTTATCATACCTACATATCACCCTACGACAGATAGAATCACGTAGCTAGTTGGGGAGCAGGCGAGACAGAAAATAAGGTTTATGAAATGGCTTTAAAACACATCGGTAATGGATTCAACTCACTCTATCTCAAAAGAACCGAGGGATACCACATACATAGATAGTTAGGTTTCTATACCAAGAAACAAAAAAACAACACAACGTTCGGTGAAACTTTTTTATACTGAACCGTCACGTGAAATAATTACGTTCAAGTTCGTAAAACACGTAGACAAACTAGGGTGCACACACTCGAATGGGTGTGTAATCAAGAGAGGGAAGCAAAGGCTTGTACAGACAGCAGGGAGGATATTCCTACCCCGGATATATACATAATCAAAGCCTTATGGAAAAGCTACCTATGGAACTTAAAGAAAATTCATTGCAGAAAGAAAAGTTTGAAAAGTACAGATCATTACACACTGAGACATTATATTTGACAATCGACATGTCTCCAAAGGTCTTCGAAACCTTCCATCGGAAAAAAGCGTATTTAATAAGTGCAAAACCATTTCTTCCTACTCCGTTTAGAGCACTAGCCTGCCTGTGGCGGTAGTATTATTTGACATGCTCCAAATTCCGCAAGCAACGTTAGCACATAACAGCCGAAATGCCCTTAAAAGACAACCATGTTGTTTGAACTCACATTTCAGGGGTTTAGAACCATTCATGATCAAATTCAACGTCTAAAAAAAGTATTACGTCATGTTACAGGACATAAATGTATTGAGGCCAACGGGCGGGCTGACAAACTAGCAAGTAAATGGGCGAAAGCACCACTTGTAGGATCTGAGCCGGCCGTAGGAGTAGCAGCTTGCCACACAAAATTACATATTGAAAGGTGGGACAAATCCCAGCACCGCAAAGAATGGGAGAGGGCACCTGGAATGAAACAATAGAAAGTACTCATAAAAGGACCAGACCCTAGACGAACCAAGAAACTACTCGATAGACAGAAACTCGCTGAGTGAACTGGGAGGACTACTAACGGGACACTGCCATCTCAGGAGACACATGCAGATATTGGGAGTGGAAAATACCAATAGATGCAGGAAATGTGAAGAGGATGAAGAGACTCCAATTCACCTATGGTGCCAATGTCCTGCCCTGGTGGGAACTAGGCTCAGATACCTGGAGAGACATACAGTAGAACCAGAAGACATAGCCACATTCCCAATGACAACCCTGGTGAAATTTATTAAAGGGACTGGGTAGTTGTTAAAGGATTGAGGTAAAATGAGAGATAGCACAATGGGCCTATGGCCTAAGTGCTCACGGCAACTACGTGTAAACCGTCTCCGCTTTAAAAAAAAACTTACGTCATGCTATATTTTCTTGACCACTTGTGTAGATATTCTCTACAGAGTGTTGTCAACCACTTCAATAGGCTTGAATAGTTTCCAACTGTCGCCGCGACTCTCTCGTCTGCTGGCGCCCTCACTGTTTAGAATTAATTATTATTTGTGTATAACGTCATGCGATCACATAAGTTCTGTCCAAAGTGATGGAACGTGTGATCAACGACAAACTGCTCACATACCTCGAGAAGAACAAAATTATCAACGACCGTCAATACGGATTCCGGCGGAACCACTCGTGCGGTAATCTTCTCGCGTATGTTACGCATGTTTGGGGGCGGTGCCTGGAACGACGTCATGGTGAGACCCAAACGGTCGCACTAGACATATCCAAGGCCTTTGACCGGGTCTGGCACCGAGGACTTGTCAACAAATTGCCTTCTTTCGGACTTCCCGCATCCCTGTGTACGTGGATTGCTGACTTTTTAAGGGATAGGTCGATTCAGGCAGTTGCTGACGGTTTCACCTCTTCCTCACACTCCATAAATGCTGGCGTCCCACAGGGATCGGTTCTGTCTCCGACTTTGTTTTTGTTGCACATCAATGACCTTTTGACATGTGCACCGATTCATTGTTACGCGGATGACAGTACAGTTCATGATAGCTTTTTGTTTGACAAGCCCCCAAAGGGCACACAAACTCCAACGGCTCGGAGGGCTTTGAAGCAGAGAATGGACGGTTATCTCGAGAGTATTTCCTCCTGGAGTAAAAATAATCTCGTCGAATTTAATGTTTTAAAGACCCAAGCCTATCTGATTACGTCTAAAAGGGATCCAAATGTTAATCTAGTCTCCTTCAACGGAAGCAATCTTCCGAACAGGCCTTCCATTTATATGCTTGGTGTAACTATAAGTGACCAGTTCATGTACGGGGGCTCCATCGAAGCCAGAGTAAAGTTGGCCTCTCAGAAGCTGGGCTTACTGTACAGGGCCCGCAGATAGATAGATAGATAGATGGCCGGCATAGTCCAGTGGTAACGCATTGGACTGCCATTCCGAAGGTCGCGGGTTCGAACCCGGCGTGCGCAAATGAATTTTATTTGAATTATTTGTGTTATTTCACAATTAATTAATTAAAATAATATATAGTATATTTGCGGCACGTTCCAGAGTGGAAGATACTACCAGTATCGCCCTGGTGTAAGACCACCATTCAGAATTGAAACGTTGCTCCAAATGGCTTTAGCCGTGTTTAGTGACTAGATCTGAATAGCCAGGTACTTCCCCACCTTCCTCTTTCCCTTCCCCACTTACCTTCAGCCTCACAACATCCCCCAATTGGGGATGCCATAGTCTCACTGGCTCCAGACGGGAGCAGTTGGGACTCTTGTGAGGTATTCACTATAAAAAAAAAAGATACTTTAATAGTACACAACTGCTGACCCTGTACAAATCGCAAGTGCGCCCTACTGTCGAATTTGGCAGCCATCTCTGGTCCGGAGCCCCTAAATACCTGAAAAAACCCTTGACTCTGTGCAGAAACGGGCGGTCCGTTTGATAGATTTCCCAATCTTAACAAACGGACTGCAATCTTTAGAGCACAGGCGTCAGGTAGGTATGCTGTCCTTGTTCTCTCGGTATTACAATGGAAGATGCTCTGAGGAACTAGCGTCATTGATCCCTTCGGCACCGGTGCGTAGTCGGGATACACGCCAAACGCGCGCCCAACATTTGTACACGGTTGACATTTGTCACATGAGAACGGGTCGCTTCTACGATTCGTTCTTAAGTTCAACAGCTTGACTGTGGAACGAACTGCCGGCCTCTGTGTTTCCTCCCTCCTACAACATGGGACTTTTCAAGACCCATGTTCACTCCTTCCTCTCCACAAACAGACCCTCCACACAGCATCCCCAAAGATGACATAGGCCCTGAGGGAAATTATTTTCTTCAGGACCTCCTGTGTGGAGTTGATTAAAAAAATATAAATAAAATGCTATATTTTCTTGGAGATTTGTGTAGATATTCTTTACCGACAGTTGGCTACCACTGTCAACAGGCTCCTTTACTCAGCAAGGGTATTATTACATGCGCCTCGGAGCCCACATACATAGACGGTTCGAAGTTTGGCAAGATGATAAGAAACACAAAGTCCTCCTTTACACGGTGTTTAGCGCGCGTGGGGGAAGTTGCTTTTAGGTCTTTTAATAGAAAATAATCCATTATTGAACAATTACATATTTAATATATTATAATAAAACAAATAAAAAACTTTATTCCACTTAATTTTATTTTGACCGTAACCGGTTTCAGCTCGTCAAAGCCATCTTCAGACTGGTACACAAAATTCTTAGTCTACGGTTTATATACACAACATATGGGGGAGAGGAGAGAGGAGTAGTTTATAGGGTTTTAATCAATTTTATTTGTTACTAAGTCGTTTAAGATTGTGGAATTTCTAAATAATAAGAAAATATTTAGAAATTCCACAATCTTAAACGACTTAGTAACAAATAAAATTGATTAAAACCCTATAAACTACCCCTCTCCCCCATATGTTGTGTATATAAAACGTAGACTAAGAATTTTGTGTACCAGTCTGAAGATGGCTTTGACGAGCTGAAACCGGTTACGGTCAAAATAAAATTAAGTGGAATAAAGTTTTTTATTTGTTTTATTATAATATATTATAATGGAATTCCACCACGAATAATCGGTCTCAAAAATAGAAAAATTACATACTTCATTTCGATATTATACCTTGACAGTTAAGATCCTCGATTCCGATTCTAGAGGTCACAGGTTCAAAGTAAATTTTAAAAATTAAAAATAATAAATTCTGATTCTGGTTCAATGACCTCTAAAATTTAGATTTGCTTTGAATTTAAGTGGCATTCTGTAAATTGAATCTGTTTGTGCGAACAATTCAGACAAGCGATAAAGTAGGTCCAAAAATTATTTTTATTACGTAATTAATTAATAATTCTTTATTTTAAATGCGTATTTCTTTTGATATTATTGTAGATTTTCATGACAAAAAGTAATATCGTTATTTATATTTGAGTTATAATACCGTGTTGCGCTTCCTCCTTCTGTTGCGCTTCCTCTTTCGATCATCCTTACCAGCAACCCTGCAATAATATTCCGCAATAAATTGTTACAAAAATAGTATTAGTAGACATTACAAAGACTAGTAAAATATTAATAACATTCACATAATGAAACAGAAAAAACATTTTAAAAATATTTACTTCATCGCGGCTCTGACTGGTACCCCCGAGACAAATAGTTCTGCCCTTGTTCAAAACGCAAATACTGCAAAACAAACAATGAGAATAATCATTGCTTTATTTTAGTATTTGCATTTTGTTCATTTTCTCTTCATATGAAAGCACAAACAAATTTCAATTGGAAGTTACACGCAGGTTACATACATATTAGCTGTAAATATCAATTTTTATCTTGTATCAGACTATACTGCTAGTCACTACAGAATGTCTTTATATACAATGTAATGTATAAATGTAACCTTCTTCCAATTGAAATTATACAAAGAACAATTATTAAAATTATATTTAAAAAATCCTTTGACTACCCAACAGAACGCCTGTTTGAAGAATTTCAAGTACCTACATTTAAAGACCTCATATTAAAAACTCATTAATCCAAATTATAAAAGAAAAAGATAAATATCAATTTTTAAATGAAAACAGAACGCGACTTAGACATGTTTTTCTATGCCCAAAACTAAATACGTCTTTTCCACAACATCATTATACTTACCAGGGAAGAACTTTTTTCAATCGTCTACCAGAAGAAATCAGAAGCATTAATGATAAAACCCGAATACTGCTCTCTGTCAAGAGACACTTAAAAAATATTCTGAAAAAAAAAACTACTGTCACTTAATTAATCTCACAAATATTCTTAGTTTTCCATAACTTCCTTTCTTTTTTTGAATTTATTATATTAATATATTATCCTTCACTACTATCAAAAAAATACTACAGCAAACATACATTTATGTAAAATGAATTATTTAAGTACTAACTAACAACAACATTTATGTACACTCCTCTTCCATACACAAGCAAATGCTTTCAATGGAAGAGTAGTAAAAAGACCCAAGATGTAAAATGAATTATGAACCATGTAAACATATTATTAAAAATAAAAAAATAATTACAAAAAAAAAAATGTTTCCAGTTGTCCTTTTATTAGACAGCTTAAACAAATTTTCTTAGAAGTTACACGCGAAAGGGTTACATATAGTTGTACATGTGAAAAACACTTAACGTTCAAATCTAAACCTGCAACATTGAATGTTTGATCCAGTGACTTATTAATGGTCATTGAAAACATTATTTTACTGAAAATTGCAGTCGTTTAAATTGAAACGGTAAATCCGTTGGTATTAAAGGATTCTGGGAATTAAAATACCTTCTCCAGTTCCAAATCCGGTCAGTATTTTACACTCTATTATGATTTTTTTCAATGTTTTAACTGCAAACGTGTACCATTGCAAAATTTGGGTGGATTGAGATTACGTAATAAAATAATAGAACTCCCTACTTTCTACAGAGGGCTGTAAGGAATTGAAGAATTCTGTAGGAAACTGAACAGCCTATTAACAACCAATTATTATTGAAGGTAATTTACCAAAACGCAAAGGTTTTCATTGACGAGATCAATTCTTCCACTGTCTTGTGGTAGCTACTCGTTACCAATTTTCAGCAAAAACTCTGCAAAAAGCCTGTTTTCACAAGAAGACAACGAAACTTTCAAAGATTTTGGTTTTAATATCCAATATATTTAAGTACGGCTCGTCACACCCGTTAAGATTTGAGGAAAGTCACATGAGAAAAAAATTGTACACCCAGGTGAGTTTTCGCTGCGCAAATCGAACATAGTTCTGTCTAATGCTTCCACAAAGTCTTGTTCGACATGGTAGCTTCATCCGAAACTATTAATGAGCAGTCGCGCATCAATTTTCCAACATTGCATTGCATGGAAATACCACAAAAACTGTTAGTATCATTAGTAGCAATGTTTAGCGAGAATTTGAATAGAATTTTTTCTTTGCATGCTGCTTGATAGGTGTTATAAGTAACTCCTTGTACCTTGTTGATGTGTGCAAAGATGTTGTGCTTTTTACAACATGAAGTAACATTCTCAAGTAAAAACAATGGCTATTGTTGAGATGAACCACGTAAACCCTCCAAACTTTTTTAAACGTTTTTTAACTCCATGAAAGCTGTCAACTGGGGTTCTTTGCTTTCTACGTTGGAAGGTTTTGGCAGTCTACTTCCACGTATAATAGCTTGGAACTTCGTCATATGTCGGTCTTTTTGTGAAATTGTCTTGAGCACATAACGGTATTTTGTGGATTAACAACAGTGAAAGAAACACTCTGTAAAATTGTATAAATTAACGGCAAGGTGAATAATTGTGGGTGCTTGGTCATCCACGTTGAATGATAAAATCCTCCATACTGCTTTGGAGCTGTATATGTAATGACCATATTGATATTTATTGACTTCATTTGGTGATTGTATGCTGAACTTAGCTTGATCGGTACCTTTATTTATATATTTAATAATGTATTGGATTGATTTTATTGAACTGCACAACTCAACGTTGATGTGAGCGTCGAAAATTTTAAAAAGTATTGAGTTATAGGGAACGGTCTACCGGTTGTCAATTTCATGGTTTCGCACAGCGACAGATAGTCCATATTTATGATATCCGTCGTCGCTGGTAGATGTCTGGTTCTGGAATGATTTAGATTTTTTTAATACATTTGCCATTCCGCACACTTGAAGAATTAAGATTTAGGTCTCCTCCAGGGCCGTGGACCATTTGGTTTTTTTTTATTATTAAATTTGTACAGGGTTGGATCTTCATTATTCGAAAAATCCGCTGAAATAGCGCTGTCAATTTGATCAGGTATAATTTTATTTACTAACCACAGCAGCAGATAAAAATGTGGTAAACCACATTTCTGCCATTCTATAGTGTTCATGTGGCATCGCTGTGGACCTAATATAAGAGCGTTTTTATGAGGTATAGGAGTTTTTGTACTTTTAAATAGAATACTCTGTTCACTGTATGTAAACACTATAACTGTGGAGTTAAATTGGTGTTGATATTTTCCTTGATTTGAAAACCCTATCAAAATCCGTTTCGTAGTTTGGAAGAACTAAGCGCATAAACAGACAGATCACTGTTTTGAATAGAAACGTTTTCCGCAATGGTTTTAGAATTTTAGTATCTGTTTTTTTTCCGTTTCCTTATCACTTATTTCACATCTCAACACTAATTGCCAAATTGGGTGTAATACACATACATAGTACCACTACTGGATCCAGGTGGTAAAACTCTTGTGTGGTATTCTCACAAAGAAAGAGATAAAACAAAAAAAGAGCCGACGATTTAGGCATTTAATGCCTAAATGCGGTAAACACAATATTTGACGACACAAGAATTTATAAACATAATTTAAGCAAAAAAATGATAAGTTTAATCTCACTTTATTTGAATATAAAAGCAATTTATTTCAGATCAGCTGAAATCTTCATTAGGAATGTATTTATACAAATCTGATGAAGGTTCGGGCTGAACTGAAACTACGTAGTTGGTTTTTTCATTAACTTATAACCATATCTAACCACAAAGAGATTGCTTCCTATGAAAGTAAAATATATTTTAAACAACGTTTAAAATGTCTATTTTGTGCAATTGCTGACTTAATACCAAGAGACAACTGTAATTCCCAATCTTTATCTTACCAATCTCTTCAACAATCCCTTCAATCTTACAACATACCCCAATTATTGGAGATGACATAGTAACACCTGATCCGAACTGTTAGGACCTTTGTGCAGTGTGAACATAAAAAGAATTTTTCATTTGTTGTAAGCCATGACCCATGACTAGATATATTGGATTACCTGATTTTAAACAAATAGAGACACAAATAAGGCCGATGTTAAACAAATAGATACAAAAATAAGTAATACTTCATATAATCAGCGCAACATATTTTATAGCAAACGCAGAACAGTTTTTTCTAAATCCATTCAAATTATCGACGAAAATGTCCACTTCAGCACACTCTATATTATCATTTAGTCTAAAAATTTGGGTTAGAGGGCTAAAATAGGCGATATTATTTTTTAATATATTCAGGTGAAACATGCTATGACGTCTTAAACAATGGAAATTAAGAACATTTATTTCAATATTATCTAAGACATAATGCAGTATCAAGATGGCCGTGAATTATTCCGTGTAAACATATTAGATCAGTCAGTTGCCTTTTAATTTTATGTGTATAAATCTTGAAGTATTCAAGACGTACGTCGTATGATCCAAGATGGTTATGCAGACCACATTTAAAACATTAGTCTTTTTTAACCGAATTGTTTTGTAATTTCGTATTTAAGCACAATTTTCGGATTATAAATTGTGCTTCCAAATTTAAGTTGACTTCTAATTAAGGCATTGTAAAAGGGTTAAAATTAATTGAGGGTCTTTGAAAGGTTTACATATTCTATGAATGAACCCCATCATTTTAAGTGATTTGATCTTAATGTCATTAATGTTTACATCAAATATGAATTTAAAATCAAGACTGATTCCTGTATCTCTTATGGAAGACACTTTTTAAGAATAGAATTATTAATAACAAAGGAAAAATCTTTTATATTCTATTTCTAGTAAAGTTTAAAAGGTAAAGGTAGTTGATGATCGGAAATGGACTTAATGTTACGAAATATTTTAAGATTACATTCGAATATAATGCCGGTTGGATTGCGAAGCCGTTTTCAGATATCTTCAGTGGCGGAAATCAAATAAATAAAATCTTCAACGATTATTAATGTCCTGTCATTTATATCGTAAAATTTATTGATTTTTTAACGATTGGCGATTGGATAACTACATGAATATTTGCATACTCGCATTATTTAAATTTTCTGGGGATTGGCGTATTATTAAAATGAACGAATAAAAAAATTTAAGGAAGATTTGAGGAAATTTAAGGAAGGGTGGAGTTACAACACAAATGTTTTTATTTATTTTTTAATGATAAGCTAATGTTTATAAGACAATAATGTATAGGATAAAGGATAACGAATGATTATAAGCAATAATTAGTCGCCTGAAATATCAATACAAAAAGAAAATAAAGTTGGTTGTTTACAGGTGGAAAAAATATAATTGGCAGTAATTGTTGATTGGGGTACTAGTACATATTGAGTCATTTGGCGGGTTGGAAATAAGCCGACATAGCTCAGGGGTTTCAGAGCACCTGACCGAACATCAGAAGGCACGGGTTCAATTCCTGTTGGCGGCATTTATTTTTACTCGGGAGATATTTTCAATTTGTATTGATATTTCAGGCGACTAATTATTGCTTATAAAAATGTTTTTTATAAAAAAAGTTGAAAATTGGTTGATCCTATTTTTAGGTGATCAGTGATTTTCCATACGCTCTCCAATTTGTTCCTCTATTTCCAAACTGTAAGAGGCTTTTCTTGTGTGAAATAGAATATTCTATTTCTTCATATGTTGGGTTTATTGTATCATAGTAAATATAATGAAAGCAGACTCGAATCATGAGGTGGGTATAACATAAAGGTGTATGAGAAGTATATTGTGAACGTGTCTTAGTCGGGGTTGCTAGGATCAAGGGAAGTATTTTCTCCGTAATTCTGAGAATGTGGGAAATTTCCACCCTGTAAAACGTGAGCTTAATAAACAAATTTGTATTATTTAGTGTGTTAATACAAACGTTTGGGACCACTTTGATGTTTTAATTAAAGTTTTATATTTGCGTCAAAGATATGCATGTAAATTTTATGAAGTAATAAATGATTTTTTTATTATTATTCGTTTGTATTTTTATAAACTTCCGATTTTACTGTCCGGGTTAAATCTTCCCCAAAGGAAAAACTAAACCCTTCCACACACTTTTCCACAAATGATCATCTAGTCAATCAACATTATGTAAGTGCATTATATAAGTAAAATAAATACAAAACAATACAAGAACAACACGTCAACTCACCAGAGATCAAATGGGAAAATAATTCACCGACTCCAGATATTTTCATATCAGAGGGTTCGGCTCGGTAGAACTTCTAACAGGGCCTATAAATCCTACTGATCCCTCAATATAAATATTTAAAAATCTTTCGTTATCCTACATGTATTCAAAATGACCGACTTTTGCATCTTTATGTATAAATTTTTTGATAGATCTAATACGCCTAAATGTTTAATGAGAGAGCTAGGTATAATGCCAGTAGCCGAAATAACGAATGGTAATATTTTTATAGTCTGAGAATGTCAAATTCTTTTTATTTCATTTCCTAAATCTGTGTATTTTCTTATTTTTTCATTAACAGATGTTTCAATATTAAAATATCATAGTATTATTATCAAATTTACAAAAAACAGTTTATTATTAAACAAGTTCTGCTGTGTAATTATTATTACCCAATGAAGGCATTATCAAACTGTCAATATATTAAACACAGTTTTATAATACCTTCAGTGGGCGAAACAGCTGTCACGCTTATACACTATTGAATATATAAAAGAAAAATCAAAAATCAGAATGGAGTTCTACAATTTAAACTTGATAACAATAAAAAGCTAAATGTAATAACAAAATTTATAAATTTTAATTGTGTTTTGGTAATACTCGACTTCAAACGTCTTCTTCATATTTGACGATAAAAAAATATAAAATTACCTATAACTTGGTAAGTTTTTAGATTCTCACGGCCAAAAGCATTTTTGTTGTTTGTTTTTGGGGTGCTATGCCGTGTTGCGCTAACTCCTTCTTTAGCCGACGTTTCGGACAGCGTTGCAGTGTCCATCATCAGGATTACAGGAGTACACATCTTCGGATCTACCGGATCTGCCCTGATGATGGACACTGCAACGCTCTCCGAAACGTCGGCTAAAGAAGGAGTTAGCGCAAAACGGCATAACACCCCCAAAACAAACAACAAAAATTACCTATAACTTATTCATTTACATCTTTGAGCTTCAAATTGATAAAAATTGAGCTTTATTTTTATAATACGTTTAAAATAAAAATAATCAGCACAAAAGCATCTAATACAAAACACAATGCAGCAATATAACAGTGAAACCAAATAAAAAAGAACTTTAATAAAAAATATAAACATTATAGTAGCTTAAAAGCTTAGCTAACCAATATGCAGATGTAGCAGATATTTACGGAAGAGCATATTAAATATTTTTTAAAGCTACTTAATCCACGAAATATTTTTAACGCTACCTTCAGAGCCAGAAAGTTAGTAGATGGTTTCGTTGCTTGTGTGGCACGTAGCACCGTTTTGTTGAAATTAAACGTTGTCGTTAATTAATACCATCTAATTCCGGAGATAAAAAATCATTAATCGTCTCTCGATAGCGCAATCCATTCACCGTAACTGTTGCTCTAGCCTCATTTTCGAAAAAGTGAGGTCCAATGACTTCGCCGGACCATAAACTGTACCAAACAGTCACAAGTTGAGGATAGAGAGGCTTTTCAACAATAATTCTTGGGTTTTCCGAGCCCCAGATGCGACAATTTTGCTTGTTGACGAAGCCACCGAGGTGGAAATGGACCTCATCTCTCAAGATGATTTGCATTTGATTCACTCGAGTGAATTTTAATAATTTCAATGCGTTGTTGAAGCGTGTATCGTTCCATTTTTATTAATGGCGTAGTTTTATATTGTCAAATGTCAAAAAATGACAGCTTCAAAAGTAACATCTACCGAAATAGCGGGATATTCAAAATAACACCTCTTATTGGAAAATCCTATATTATCACAGTAAAAGACTGAAAGCTGTAGAAATGAGATCCCTGAGGCGTATGTGCTGTAAAACCAAGTATAATCGTGTGAGAAATGTTGAGATCCGCAAAGAATGCAAGGCTGATGCAAGCGTAATGAGTAAGATTAAGAAAGGGACGCTTAGATGGTTTGGGCATGAAGAACCGAATGAGAGAAGAAAGGAGTGTAAGGATGACGAATTTGTGAAAGTTAGCAGAATTCGGGTACGCCTGAGGAAGACATGGCACGATCAAGTTAATCAGATACTTGAGTCCAGCTGATGTATGAATGTCAATGAGGCAAGGAGTGTGCGCCAAGACCGTCCCTTTTGCCTATCCCTGCAGGGAAACGGCGTAATGGTTTGTTAGTTAGTATAGTTAAAATAAGTCGAAGTATTCTAGATTTATTCCACTTTATACTATTCGACTTAAAATTATAGAAATATTCAATTTTACTTAAAATTATGTGTAAATCTATATATTTTTGTATGTAACATATTATTTTATAAATATATTACATGTAGTGTCAATATTGTACTGCCTGTAATATTGAATTGTAACTGCCCGGAGTCAGTGACACTATTGCATTCCCATTTCGAATATATGGTGAGGCAGAAGCGAATGAGGATGAGAAGATAGGGAAGAGAAATTTTTTTATCAGGCTATTTTGATATTGCTATTTCGATTCTGTGTGTGGTTTTTTTATCAGGTGAAAGTGTCTACCAATCCAGAATGGAGTTTCTTTGTGAAATAACCTCTTTGAAAACAAGGAATAAACGGTATGGCATTTTGTTAAACTTTTCTACAGATTAGCGACTATTCAAAAATTCTGGGTAAGCATGACTTTGTGCTCTTTCGCAAATAAAGTAATACAAAGTGTATTTGCGGTATATTTCATATTGCCAAACACCCTCAATATCGCTCTGTTTATAAGACCAGCATTCAGAATTGGAATGTTGCTTGAAATAGCTTTACCCATTGTTTAGTGACCAGATATCCTAATATCCTTCCTCTCCCCACTCCTTTGAGCCTTACAACATACCCGATTGAGGATTCTTTAGTCACAGTGGCTCTGGGCAGGTAAGACAGCACTCAAGTAATGCAATAATGAACTATTGGTATATATAACTAAACATTCAGTGGTCACCAGTCACCCCTTTTCATTCTGATCAATAGAAAACAAAGTATAAATGATACAGCATATTGTTGAACCTTTTTACAGTTCATTGACTATTTGAAAGCTCCGTCTAGATTTACAATCTACAAAAACCACAAAAAGAAAAAATCTGCAAACATTAATTTCATGTTCGAAAGTTTTCAATAATTATAAAAACAAACAAAACGTTTTTCTATTTATAAAAGCATGGATTATTGTTTAAATCAAATTTGATACCAAAGTTCTACAGTTACTTTTTCAGGCGTAACAGTTGTTTGTTCTTCTGGAGCATTTTCATATCTAACATGTAAGTAAATGAAAAAAAAGTAGTAACTCACTAAATTGTGTAAATTTTTAAGTGATTGAATTAACATTAAAATGAAAATCTAGCTAATCTTCAATAATAGTCCAACGTACCCAATTCAATATGATCTTAAAGGCTACCTTCTAAGTGATTGACATCACGTAATTATATAAAATAATATATAAGTGTCTAACTGGAATAACCCAGCAAAAACACTTCGTTTATCATACCTTATCTTGGGGTTAGCGAAATACTCGCCAATAACAAAAAATCAATAATTACCAAAAATATAATAATCACTTTCCCAGATCTGGAATGGACATATTAATGACTCCATTCAAATTCTTTTTTCAATTATTAAATACGTTTTTAACCCGTCGCGCGTCGCCGGATCACTTAGTGCCGTTTACGTTACGCAACATCAGTAGCTGTTGAGTCAGGTTGTGCCATATATAATATGTGCCACCAAATTACACGTTCAACCAAAACTATGAAATTCGTTCATTCTTCTTTCCTATTATGGTCAGACATGCATGTTATTGTATAAACAGTTTTATAAAAGATTCAATACCATTCTCAATTTGGGAGACGGTTATGGTTACCACTGACCAGGGAACCATTCATTGGATAACCAACACCTCTGTCATATGTATCCCCAAAGGTTCGTTACGTTTGGTAACTTAGCAGAGGTAGTCTGGGTTCATGGAGTGAATATTGTCTATGTCTTGGCGGCGGATGGGTCTGCCTACCTAATGTGTAGCGGGCCGAATTTGGAGAGACTGGTTGAGGGAGATATGTTTACCTCTCCAGCAAGACTCTCTCAACCCATCGTTTTGAACTGCAGTGGCAGGGATGTCTGTCACTCCTGGACACACCGACACCCAGATTCCTACCCACCACTCATACATTTTTCATTCCTAGATCTTCCTCTCTCTCCTTTCATTTAAAAAAACCCTCCACACATTTCATCCAAAGATGACATAGGCCCTGAGGAAAATGAATGTAAAAAAAACTTTACTTTGCATTTAAAAGTTCACACAAAAAAAACATCGAAATTATTTGAAATTGAAGCCGAGCGGTAATGTTTTTAAATAAATCTTAAAATTATACTTTGTAACTAACGTGGTAATAGCCTCGAGGAAATAGATTTTTTGCTCGAAAAACGGGCGAGATTTGAAGTTAATGACTTCAATACGATTTTAAATCAAATGACATCACAATATTTGTCAATCTTTGCACGTGCTTTGCAATGATGCTGCAATCGGTTTATCATGAAGTCGGAGGCAATTTAAAGTGTTGGTTTTTTAATGATTCTTTAAAATTGATCCACATTTTACACAATATAATTTCCTTCATTGTTTTAAAAATAGGAACTGGCATATGTATTCTGAAAATTATCAAATTATTAAAATAATCTTTTCTAATCCAGACGAGCTATAAAATACCCATGAAATATACACTATCTGTATGGCACGATTTTTAATAACGTTCTGTTACCTATAAATTTACGTGTCAAGTTATCTTTACTGCTCATTTTCCGTGTAAACTAGTTTAGATGGAGGTGAGTTCTACAGTTTATGTTTCGTGTAAAATTTAGCACAGTAAATAAATGAACAAAACATATTTTCACAATACAGAAAAATACATTATGATTATACTGGTTTTCAACAAACATGAATAATTATATGCATTTATGAATGTACAATGTACATACTTACTTTATATTTTGCTTTATTTACAATATTAGGTGTTATTATTTGGATTTGACGTTAATCTTAGTATTAGCATTTGATTTTTATTTTTTTGTAAATAGTTATGCTATTATCCATGTATTATGTTACACTTACAAACATAAATTATCAATTTCCTCTGTGAAAGTCCGATAGGGCGTTAATGAATAATAAATAAATAAATAAACAAATACCGAAATTTAAAGCTGCTTTTGGACAAAGTAACTTCAAATACCCCTACGCTAAGCTTTATAATTCACTTCCAACAACAATTTAAAAAAAGATAATGCGAATGATTTCTAAAAACAGTTCAAAACCAGGATTTAAGAAATCAAAAAGAGGAATTAGAGAACTTTTAAAACATGTCAGAGGATCTGAAAGAAGCAAACAGACAATACTTAAGTAAAATCTATTCCGCCTCTGCACAAGAATCCTTTGTGAGGAGAATTAAGAAAAATATTGTTAATTATCTTTTAACCCTAGTTTATTTTTGTGTGTAAAAAATATATTTTTATGTGTATTAAAATTAAATAAAAAATATTGTTTTGTCTATAAAATAACCGTTTGTTTCTGTATTTTCTCCATTGTAAAATAAATAAAAAAACATTTATTTTTACTACTTGTATATTTGAAATGCTTTATATTTTTGATTCTGAAGTAATTAAATCTCTCAGTTTTCATCTTGGTAAGTCAAGTTACATTCCTTGATTTTCAGAGGTAATAACTAATTGTAGTTTACAATAATGATTACGTATTTAGAATGGATTTTTTGTTAAAAAACGATCGGACATAAATATACTTACGTACGTTTTCTTCTACTCTTATGCCAATACTCTGTGGCACCAACAAAGAAAATACGAAGCGTAATTTCAACGATACGATTTTCTTAACTCATTTACTAGATAAGAAAATGATTAGGCTACTGTTGATTAAAAAATTGCACTGCTTCTTAGATCTCAGCGATGAAGTGGGTGGCGCTGCGAGATATTTAATCAAATTAAGCAACTTTGTCAACTTCAAAGTGACTCTCTCCTCTATACCAACCCGCGCGGTAACTTCAAACCCCGACCTTAACGCCGGGAATATCACGGTTACGGTAAATTAACCCCACGGTACAGTGTTAACAAGGCCACAAGAATAATATTGCTCAAACAATAATAATATAATAAAGTGTTAAATTATCCTTTCTGCCTACAGGCGCTGGTAAACACCTTCCACATTTGGCTTGATTTCATTTTATTCCGTTTTTAAGCGTTTTTCGTTTGCTCCTGGAAGCCAAGTATAACTAATTGTATCAAGTTAACAATACAACAATAAACAGTGTATACCACGATATTTGCTCTACCGATAAAATCATAAAATCTATATTTAAAACCGTCATATTGAAAATTAAATGTATTGGAGGTGATTCCTTGGGTCACATTTAGTGTACAAACTTCAAACTTGGTTATAATTCATTAATTCTACAGCGATTACAAGTGTCTTAATTTTCGATCAAGTGACATTTGACAGTGACAGTTCAATCCAGTGTTTATCTGTGCTAAGAACTGTGACTGCTTATAGCAAAACTTTTACTGCCTATTACAAATAACGTAAAATAACAGTGAAACATCATCAACATATCATACATCATCAACATGAATAATACCTGTCAAAAATGTTCCGAACCAACACTTTCAGACGAGTCTATTTTTGTGTGCGTAACCTGCAAGGAGACATTCCATCTGCAATGTGGAGGTGTGACGGAAAGTACCTACCGTCGACTCTCTAAGGAGCGGCGTGCCCTCATAAAATGTAAACAATGCATTTGTGTCACACCGACTGTCAAACCCAGTGGCAGTTCACTTATTGATAGTGAACTACTCGCCAAACTACTCGAACAAAACACGCAAATTCTTGCCACTCTAGCGGGGATGAGCAAGCAATATGAGGACATTCTTCTTCGCGTCCACGAGCTTGAGGACACTAATAACAAGCTTGAGAAAAAGAACACCGGCCTCGAAGCAAGAATTGAAGTATTAGAAAACCAAATGGAGCAAATAGACAGGCTAAATAGGTCTAAAAACGCTGAAATCAGGGGGATCCCGGAAAATAATGGGGAAAACTTAAATAACCTCATATTCAACATCCAAAAAACTACTAATTCAAACGTGGAAATGAACAGGATTGACGCAGCTTACCGCATCTCCCAAAAAATACCTAAAGACCAATGTAGGCCCATAATCATATCATTTAAAACCAGTATTGACCGTGATGTTTTCCTGTCAGACATAAAAAAGTTCAACAAACAAGCTAACAATAGAGAGGAAAAACTCAACACCACCCTCGTCGGAATTGCAGGACCTCGCTCTCACATATACGTCTCGGAACACCTGACGTTTCGTGCGAAACACTTGTGGTTCCTTGCACGTAAGGCTACACGGGAAAAATTATATAAATTCGCCTGGACCCGTGGAGGGCAAGTGTACGTCCGTAGAGATATTGGAACACCAGTCATTATTATCAATGACAAAAACAAACACATCTTATCTCACACACCCAATAACTTGTAAAAGAACTGTAACTATTGTATTTATGTTGATAAAATATTTTTTACTTTACTCAAAATTCATTAACATCACTATTTTAACTATTAATCTCAACCTATTATATGAAACAGAAGGGCACAGGTATATGGTTACAGGGGAATTTAAATTATTTAATTTGTATTTCTCTAGTTTTCTTTTATCTCTTTACCCAAACACTACATTTAGTTTTAGCAGTAACCAATATAAATCATGTACTATGTATCTTCAATTCATAGTTACACTATATACCTGCTATAATTATGTAAAATACTTACAACAACTAAATCCCTATAACACCTGTGTACTTTACATGCTTATGCTTATGTTTTATTTTCTCTATATACTTATGTTCTATATGCTTTATATGCTTATGCTTTATATGCTCGTGATATATACTCGCAACAACTATATGCATACTCTGTATACTTATGCCAATGTTATGCATACTTTTCACGCTTATGTTAAATATCCGCAACAACCAAATCCATATATCACTGGTATACTTTATATGCTTATGTTTTATTTTCTTTATATGCTTATGTTTTTTAATCTCTTTAAGCTCATGTTTTATTTTCTCTTTATGCTTATATTTTATATTATTTATATGCTTATGTTATGTATTATTTATATGCTCATGTTATACATTCGCAACAGATATAAGTACACTTTATTCACTAATAGACACTATACCGATATAATTATAATAACGGAGCGTAATTCTTTTAATTTAATTCTTCATAGTTTTGGCAAGCTTATGGATGTATGTGCTATCAATTGCTCTAAATGAATTAAAATTAATTTTTAATGGATGATTTTATAGCTAGCCAAATAGAAAATTTCTACAGAATCCATGAATACGAATGTGCAAGCACAGAGACATGTAATGAATTTTTCCCACACAAATTTAACGGTTTATTCATATTACACCAAAATATTCGTAGTATGTTTCAAAATTTTGATGAATTTATTATTAAAATCAATAATCTAATATTACAACCAGACTGTATAATATTAACAGAGACATTTACAAATGATGAGTCACCAGCTTTTCAACTTCCTAACTATACATACATCCCAACTAAAATAAATATCAATAAAAATAGTGGAATCGCAATATTCGTTCACACCAAATTCAGTATTGTCACGACTTTAGAACACCCAATATTACTGACTAACTGTATTCAAATCGAAATTAAACTCGATAAATATATTTACCACATAATTGCCATTTACAGAACACACGAATCAAATATTTCACATTTTATAACTCAACTGAAAAATATATTACTACCGCTTAAAAATAAAACCTGTTTTATCGCGGGTGATTTTAATATTAACATTAACGAAAAATCAGAAAATATTTTCAAAAATGAGTTCCTAAATTGTATGACTGAATTAGATTTTAAATCATGCATAAATAAAAATACTAGAGAAATGCACGGACAAAAATCGTCTTGCTTAGATCATATTTGGATAAACATAAAATTACAAAACCTATATAAAATCAAAACAATGATTTGGCAAACGAATATTACTGACCACCACACTTGCTTATTATTGTATAATAATGAAATAAAATCACAAATTAAGGCTCCAATTACTATTAAAAAAACCACAAATATTGCCACTTTAGAGAAGAAATTGAAAGCAGAAACTTGGTGTACGATACTACAATCTAACGATGTCGAACAATGCTCAAATATGTTTGAAAAACAAATTATGGATCATATTGAAACCTCCACAACAGAGGTCTCATTATACACGAATTCAAAATTCAGACGTATAAAACCTTGGATCACTTGTGGCCTAATAAAATCTATCAGAGAAAAAGAAAGGCTATATAAAAATACAATTAAAAATCCACACGATGAAAATGCTAAGATAGTTCTCAAAAAATATAGAAATAAATTAACAGCTTTAATTAAAAAAAGTAAAGACGACTCCTTTAAAAAAATAATCTCTACTTCAGAAAACAATCTAAAAGTTATTTGGAAAACGGTAAATTATGCAATTGAAAATAAGAAAAAAAATAATTCTATAAAATATTTAAAACATGAAAATAATATCATAGATGTATCCAAAGACCCAAAACTAACAGCAAACATTTTTAATTCTTATTTCTCTAAAGTAGGAAACAATCTCGCTGATAAAATCACTAAATCTGTACACACACCAAAAACTATAACAACTAATACCCAAAAACAAAATACACTATCCACTTTTAAAAAAACTACCGAAACTGAAATACAACTTGTAATAGAAAGCATGAAAGACGGATCCTCTCCAGGTTTTGACCACATTTCTGTGAAAATTCTTAAAGAAATGAAAATGTATCTACTGAAACCACTAAACCACCTTATCAATCTCAGTCTGACTAAAGGCATATTCCCAACAAATTATAAAAAATCTATAATATCCCCTATCTTTAAAACCGGCGACCCGCAAAATGTTTCAAATTATCGACCGATATCACTAATATCGAATATAGCAAAAATATTTGAAAAGATTGTGAAAAAAAGGGTTGTTGATTTTCTAGAAAACAATAAAATATTACATTCCAATCAATTCGGATTCTTAAAAACAAAAAGCACACAAGATGCAATAGCAAATGTAACATCATTTATATACTCTGCACTTGACGAAGGAAATAAATGCGCAGGAATATTCATAGACCTAAGAAAAGCATTCGATAGTATCTCACACGCAAAGCTTATCAAAAAACTGAAATTAAATAACATCAATGATAAAGCCGTCCAATGGATAGAAAGTTATTTGAACAATCGTGCACAATTTGTTAAAATAAATGACCAAACTAGCGACCAAGAAACATCAAATTTTGGTATCCCACAGGGCACCGTGCTTGGACCAATATTGTTCATTTTGTATGTAAACGACATATTTATTCAACCATTGCATGGCCAAATTATCTCTTACGCTGATGATACAGTCCTTATAATAAAAGAAAAAACTTGGGAAAAAATTAATCTAAAAGCTACAGAAGACATAAATAATCTAAAAATATGGTTTGACAATAACCTCTTGTCGTTAAATAGTGATAAAACATATGTCATTCCTTTCGAAATTAACACTAACATTGTACCTCCAAATCTTCAAATATTCTTACATAATCATTCTCTCGCACAACACGATACTAATCACTGCCAACAAAAATGTTCACTTCTGAAAATAGCGGATAAAATTACATATCTTGGAATAATCATAGATAAAAACCTAAAATGGAAAGATCACATCGACCATACAATAAAAAGAGTTAGGAAGTTAATTCATATATTCTTACGAATACGAAACTTCTTATCAACGAAAAACCTATACTCAATATACTACGCATTAGTACAGTCTATTCTTCAGTATGCCATTATCAGTTGGGGAGCAGCTTACAAAACTAATCTGACCCCCATAGAAATTGTTCAAAAACTAATAATAAAAATTATACTAAAAAAACCTCCAGACTTCCCAACTGACAGCATATTCGAAGAATTCAAAGTTCCAACATTTAAAAACTTATTTATAAAAAATTCAATTATACAAATTATAAAAGAAAAAGATAAATACGCATTCATAACTGAAAATCGTACTAGACTTAAACATGTATTTGTGTGCCCCAAATTAAACACTTCTTTTGCACAACACCATTATACTCACCAAGGAAAATTCTTTTTCAATAACCTACCAATAGAAATCAGAAGCATTAGGAACAAAATTCAATTGTTGAACTCCATCAAAAAGTATTTTAGAGAATGTCACACTAAAAATCTTACTTGTTTTTCTTCTTACTGAATACATATATGTTTACATATTTTAGTTAACGGGTCTGATTGCCATGTGTCTATATTACCTACACATACATATATATTGAAATACATGATTATAGTAAATAGTAATTGTAATTATATGAAATGTATTAACTGTATTAACTGCATTGTATTAACTGTACACGTGACTTTATTTGTACATAATATGTGAAATGTTAACTCTTCTTCCATCCACAAGCTAAGGCTTTTAATGGAAGACCAGTAAAATTATAATATATTATGTTGTTTATTGCATTAAATAAAAAAATAAATAAAAAATAACATTTATGCCTGAATTAAAAATCCTGGTGTGATCAGTACAGTCAGGACTTGGCCTAGTAGGCGAGTGATTCAAGCGAGATAGTGGATAGAAGCAAGACCCAATGACTCGGTCGAGTAAGTATCGAGAAATATTAAAGGGTGTTCGTCTGTTGTTAATAGAACTTTAAACTAATCTTAATGAACTGATTCTCGCCCACTGTTTCTTCTACATGTGATCACCTCTACTCTCCAATAAGTTTCTCGATCGGGAAATAGCAAAAGAGAAATAAGGAAGAATGAAATATTTGACCGAGCACTCGAGAGGTGTAATTCAGGCATAACAGGTGAAGGAATAATGAACTGTTTTTTTTGTAATGAAATTTGAAAATTTGACACACTTACTTAACTTGGTGGGCATACTATTTTTTTTAAATGTGAATACTGCTCCCAGATGTCCCAAGTCAGGGGTATTATGCCATCACCAACGAGGGTAGGAATAATCTGGCTATTCAGATGTAGTCACTAAACGACGAAAATCATTTCCAGCAACGTTTGTATCCTTAATGACGTTATTTTACCGGTGCGATACTATGAACAGATTATAGATAGAAGTATAATGATTAGAAAGTAAACATAAAATAAAATAAAATACTTTTTGTTTTAAAACCACGACTTTTTAATAATTTTTAGAACCGACCGGTTTCGCTTTATTCAAGCATCTTCAGGGTAGAAATTATTACTAGTAATAAGATGTACCCTGAAGATGCTTGAGTGAAGCGAAACCGGTCGGTTCTAAAAATTATTATAAACTTGTGGTTTTTAAACAAAAGTATTTTATTTTATTTTATTAAATATGTCAAACCACAGAGTGATTGCTTTCTACAATAATATAGAAAGTAAACAATTGTCACCAGTTACCGGCTCCACCAGAAGTAGAGAATAACTGATCTTACTTTGGATATACGGCCCGATAACACACTTCTCTCGGTTTATTAAAACGTGCTAACGTTCCGTTGAAATAAAGTAAATAAATCTCATTAATATTTATTGAAGGTAAACATTTGTTTATAAGACAAGGTTTTATGCAAAGCACAAAGGATAACACAATATTATAGTAGCACAGTGGTTCCGTGCACCTGACCGGCAATTAGAAGGTGCGGGTTAATTCCCGTCGGCGACATTTATTTTTTCAATTTATAGTTGTGTTTCAGGCTTATAATTATTGCTTACAATAATTTTTTAAATAAATCTCTTTAGTTAAACATACGTAAATTTAAAAAATTATTTATTGAAATTATTAAGAAAGGATACACATTGATTATAAATGTCACATGGCATCTATATTTAACTAGTGGAGTCAGTGGAGAAATATACTCGGGTCCAACTGGGGGGCTAGTATATTTACATATTTCAAAAAAAACAATAATGGTGTATGTACAAAATAGTAGGTATATCGAGTTATGAAATTTTCACCAGAGTATTTTCTTAAATATTAATAATACTGGACAGTAAATAAATGACAGAATAGCAAAAGAATATATCTGAAAATCATCGGAAAAATATCTGTCTTTTGCTTTTAGATAAAACGTAACAATAGTTTTTTATTAAGTTTTGGAATAGCTTTTTCACTTTTAATTATTGCATCCGGTAAATCGTTAAATAGCTTTGGGCCCAAGTACTCGCACTGGTGTTGTGACGCTGTTGTGTTGCATTTAGATACATACGAGTATATATATTATATTCCCTGATCTTCTAGGTCCTACAATTTGCGTTGAGGACAGTTTGGATTCTTTAAAAACTTTTAAATTTAATTTTGTGATAATTTCAACAACAGTTATTTATTTGTAATATATCGCTCATTAGTCATCCTTTTGATCAACGGAGGATTTTAACGTCTCCCAGGGGCTGAAAAAAGGTGATGGCTTAGTTCCCACTCTTTTCAATATTGTTCTGGAGCACGTCGTGAGGAAGACAATGATTGCTACCGACTCAAACATCTGCTACAAAAGCAATTAAATAGTTGGATATGCAGACGACCTTAACATTGTCGGAAGATCCTTACAGGCTGTAAGAGAGGTGTTTGACCCTTTGGAGACTGCAGCAAGAGAGGTGGGCGCGCAAATCAATGAAAACTAAAATCATGATGCAAACCAGAACCCCACACCGCAGAATAAAAGATAAAGTGAATTTTAAAAACTCCTATAACTTTGAAGTGGTCGAAGAGTTTGCCTACCTGGGCTCCATAATAACGCAGGACAACGAAGACCCAGTAGAAGTAAGAAAGCGCATCACAGCCGCTAACAACACTTACTTCGCGTTGCTGCCAGTGTTCAAATCCCGAAACGTCCATAGGAAAACCAAAATAATCCTGTATAAAACAATTATTAGAACGGTCTTGGCCTATGGATGTGAGGCGGGAACACTGACAGCAAAGTCTGCGGAACGGCTGGACACCTTCGAAAGAAAGGTACTTCGAAGAATCTTAGGAGCGGTGCGAGAGGGAGAGGCATGGAGAACCCGCCACAATAAGGAGCTATATGACATATACCAAGCTCCCAGACTCTCTACTTATTTACGGCTCCAAAGACTAAGATGGGCCGGACATGTGCACCGAATGCCAAGCACACGTGTACCAAAGAAGGTTCTAACAGGACACCCGGGAGGCAAACGAAAGGCGGGCAGACCTAGGCTGAGATGGGAGGACGATGTCAGGAAAGATGCCAGAGGACTACTCCATGTTGCAGATTGGAAGACGACGGCCGAGAACAGAGGGCGGTGGAGGCTCATGTTAAAGGAGGCCAAGGCTCGAAATGGGCTGTAGCGCCATTGAAGAAGAAGAAGAAGTCATCCTTTTGATATGTCATTAAATACAACATTACAACAAAATCTCATTGACAAAAAGTGTTAAATTTCACTCTGATAAGATAAATTTTTTTTCAAAAGTTTTACAACCGGTAGGACCTTAAATTTATCAAAAAGTTCACTGGTTGGAAAGAATTATTCAAAAACTACGTTACCTTGAAAATATAGTTTATTTACCCGCTTTTGTGAATTATGTTTGGAGGACTACTAAATTCATCTCGCATATTAACATGCTTTAACATAATACATGCTAATATGTTTTATAGTGTACTGAAGTGACATTCAGTCACGCGAAGAATTTACTTCTACGTTCGCGCTTTCAACTTTTTCGTATGGGGATCCAAGTCCTCAAAGCAAAATAACATGAGACTAAATAAGTTAAGAGCTGATTACGTCTAATGAAAATTTCCGGCACTTTATGAAGGCGTGGGGCGTTCGTTAGAGTTAGTTTATGTTGACGTTTATTTAATATGGGAAAACATGACGAGACTTCTGAAGAAACTTTCAATTTATGGAGCTTTTGCAAATTTATTTACGTGCGTTGTTTTGCTACGAGTAATGCAATTATTCATTGGAAGCTCATAGAGATCTGAAAATGGTAATTTTCTGTACAAAATACCTCACAATGTTACCACCCAATATTTCTCGACGGTGAAAATATTTGCCCTAGAAGCAATTATGCTTTCAAACCTATTCTAAAGTTGAAAACATATTAAATTATGAATAGATAGTTTTATATGATTGTAAGGCAGAAAAATAAAACTTTATAACTCAACACACCTTTAAAAAGTGATATAAAGTCATTGAAGGTGATAAAAAAATCTAACATATAAATCTTACCCACTTTACCTATTTAATCTAGTTTTTGTTTCATCACTTTATATCACCTTTTAAATGTGTGTAGAATTGTCATTGATTGTCATTAATTGTCATGAGTTATCCGGTCTCCCACTGCCTTCTACCTGCTTATCCTGTACATGATGCAATATGGAGATTTTTAGCTATATGCAACTTTAAGCCTGTAATTGTATTTATTTGCCTTCCCCAGGATATAAAATACCCCGCATTGAGGTGAGCGTCATCACAGAGAAGGGTGACATCACAACCTCCTACCTTCTGATTCAATCTATGATACGGAGAAAGAGACACTTTAGCTATCTGCAACTTAAAGCGTCTAATTGTATTTATTTGTCTTTCCCAGGATATAAACTACCCCGCGTTGCGGTGAGCGTCATCACAGACAAGGGTGACATCACAACCTCCTACCTTCTGATTCAATCTATGATACGGAGAAAGAGACACTTTAGCTATCTGCAACTTAAAGCGTCTAATTGTATTTATTTGTCTTCCCCAGGATATAAACTACCCCGCGTTGGGGTGAGCGTCTTCACAGAGAAGGGTGACATCACAACCTCCTACCTTCTGATTCAATCTATGATAGGGAGAAAGAGACACTTTAGCTATCTGCAACTTAAAGCGTCTAATTGTATTTATTTGTCTTCCCCAGGATATAAACTACCCCGCGTTGGGGTGAGCGTCATCACAGAGAAGGGTGACATCACAACCTCCTACCTTCTGATTCAATCTATGATACGGAGAAAGAGACACTTTAGCTATCTGCAACTTTAAGCGTCTAATTGTATTTATTTGTCTTCCCCAGGATATAAACTACGACTCGCCCCGCGGTGGGGTGAGCGTCATCACAGAGAAGGGTGACATCACAACCTCCTACCTTCTGATCCAGCGTGCGCGCGGCCCCGATTCGGGCAAGTACACATGCAGTCCATCCAACGCCAACCCACGCACGGTCGTGGTCCATGTGCTCAATGGTAAGGCTTTAATCATTAGCCTCATTAAATACACGTTTGTAATCTCGTGGCACCTCATCATCATAATGAATGGCAGAGATAGAAAGTTGACCATTGCTGTAAAAATTATATCCTGAGTCGTTTGCTAAATTTGTTTTGAAACCTTGAAATTTAGAAATAATGTAAATAATAAACTCGAAGATAATTAGAAAAAAAAAGTTTTTAAATTAATCAGATTAATAGTGTCTGTAATTTGGATGAAGTAAAGAATGGAATGTATGAAGCACACGTATTATAACGCCCATGTTGAGGAATTTTGTTGTACCTCGTTCCCTTTCCTGCAACATTGGATAGTCAGCGATGGTGCTAATGCAAATCTTTTACTTTCTAGTAAGTAAGCTCAGGAATCGATGGTTAAAGTCAGTCGGGTATGTCATATCTTACACCAGAACCAACACAATCCAGGCCAGAACAATACATCAAGTTGAAATCGTTATAAAATGTTTTAATGAAGGAGTGAATGAATAAAGATAATGGCATATAAATGTGTAAAACCCAAGCGACGTTCGGGATTCAGCTAGTCTTATAAATAATATGAATGAGCGGTTATCACTCCTCAACCCAGGCCTGGAAACTCAGGGTTTAGAGGTCTGGGTTGAGGAGTGATGATGTTACATCCACAAATATTTTTTTATCACATTTCATAATTCTTGAAAAAGACTACTGCAGGTCATTTTTGAGTTATTTCATTTAATCAGGGTACAATAATGAAGATTAGTCGATTTCTACAAATACAAGACTAATCAATTCTATTGATTGGACCTCCGGTGTATTTGCTTTGTGCGGGTTAGTGTCGGTCTAACACAGACTTCGCACAATCTACGTCGGCCGCCATACAAACAACCGATGTTCTACGCCACACCCAACCCCTATTTGTTCCTGAAACGCATCCATCCCTCTAATACACTCAAAACACGGGGGTGTGAAACCGGGCGATAGGGGTGGGCATATATCCAGCATGTCAATATAAGCTGAATACCTTTGTTGGCCGGAACGTGATCAAATTATGTAGGGGTTGGATGTATAATACATAGTATAAAGGGTGTCCCAAAACTCAACTTTATCTTCTGGAGGCCAACTCACGACCGACCAGAATATCATAAAATGACTGTAATAAAAGGTCGTTAGTTTTCGAGATATTGGCACTTTTATGAGTTCGTGAAAATCTAAACATTACAGTTTCAGTTTTTCAGGTGTCACAGCTACTAAATTTCATATTCAAATAGTCTATTTTAAATTCTTCACCCCTGAATAGCTTTGCCATTGATCGCAGTGCAAAATAAATTTAATTTTAGCTATATCTTGGAAAATATAAATAAAATTTGTTTGTCCAGTTCGACTTATATTTACTTGATTATTGAAGACGATATTAGCGATTAATGAATGAAAATTTGAAACAGAAAAATCAGAAAAAGATAAGTCCTAGATGTGACCGTATCTTTTTCTGTTTCAAATTTTCGTTTAGAAATCGCTAATATTTTCTTCAATAATTAAATATTACAATTTGAGGTTTTACTCATTAAGTTATTCCAAAAATAAAATATTCATCCAAGACTTGTAGAAAAAGTCAAGAGATGTCGCACATTAAAATAAAAATAGTATATATTTATCCAAGACACTGTCTAGATTGCATTTAGTTCGAGTTGAATCTTAGGTATGATCGTTGAGCAATCATACCTAAAGATAGCAGCCAATAAAAATGTGCGGTGAGAAATGAAGACAATATTGTTAGCTCTTGTGATTATGATTGTTCTTTAACTGTATCACTTTAAGTGTGATACAGTTAAATATGGTCGAAGGTCCCATTAGCTCAGTTGGTAGTGCGGCGCCCCGGTAAAGCAAGGGTCCTGGGTTCATGTCCTAGATGTGACGGTACCTTTTTTTCTGATTTTTATTTTTCAAATTTTCGTTTAATAATCGCTTATATTGTCTTCAATAATTAAATATTATAATTTGAGGTTTTACTCAGTAAGTTATTCCAAAAATAAAATAAATATATATATTTTTTTAGCTAACTTCGACTCCTCATACCATATAAAAAATTTAAAACGATCAAACACTTTAAAATGCTCTAAGCTCTTGGCAAATCATTTTTAAAATATGCTCATTTTATGTAGTTTATAAAACGGTATAAAATTTGCCACTTTATTAAAAAATATACTGCAAAAGGGGCTGTAATTGGGATTAGTCGTGGCACTCGAAAAACTGATCTCAGGTGTCGCGCAATTCATATATGTAAGTGTCAATTTTTCAATAACTAACAACTTTTTACTAAAATCACAATATTATGATGTTCCGGTCTGTCATGAATTGACCTATCAGTAGTCCAAAAGATAACGTTGAGTTTTGAGACATCCTGTGTATGAAAAAAACGTGCGAAATTGGAAGAATCTTTTTTGGTGTAAACGATTTTTTTTTTCTTATTTGAAATCGAATGTAATAACATAATATAACACGATATCGTTCAAGTTTAATGCCAGGAGCATTTTCATAAAAATGAGTCGTTTGTAAGCTCGTTTTGTATAATATATAAAACGGCAAGCATCTGAAATAAGGATGGCATTAATTTTTTCTACCTCGTTTAATTTTTAAAGTATTTAAGTAAGACTTGCATTAAAAAAGTTAATCTAAATACCTAGCTATTTTTTCAAGTGTTTCCTTGGTGGAAGGCCGCACGTAAGAACGGCCAAAGAAAATTACTGCGCCAAACAGGTAAAAGCACTGTCTTCAAACTAATCATAAATACATTTGAAACTTTCTATATAAACCAGTTCAAAATGAACTAAAATAATTTATTGTGTGAACGCAACCCGATAGTATGCACATGCGTTCAAATTCGAGTTATTTATCGCGATGCCAATATTGCTTAGTTGCTCCTGATTCACTGTCTATTTTTCGCGAAGCCAATATAACTTAATTGCTCCTGATTCACCGTCTATTTTTCGCGATGCCAATATTACTTAGTTGTTCCTGATTCACTGTCTATTTTTCGCGATGCCAATATTACTCAGTTGCTCCTGATTCACTGTCTATTTTTCGCGAAGCCAATATAACTTAATTGATCCTGATTCACTGTCTATTTTTCGCGATGCCAACACTACTTAGTTGCTCCTGATTCACTGTATATTTTTCGCGAAGCCAATATAACTTAATTGCTCCTGATTCACTGTCTATTTTTCGCGATCCCAATATTACTTAGTTGCTCCTGATTCACTGTCTATTTTTCGCGATGCCAATATTACTTAGTTGCTCCTGATTCACTGTCTATTTTTCGCGATGCCAATATTACTTAGTTGCTCCTGATTCACTGTCTATTTTTCGCGATGCCAATATTACTTAGTTGCTCCTGATTCACTGTCTATTTTTCGCGATGCCAACACTACTTAATTGCTCCTGATTCACTGTCTATTTTTCGCAATGGCAATATTACTTAGTTGCTCCTGATTCACTGTCTATTTTTCGCAATGCCAATATTACTTAGTTGCTCCTGACTCACTGTCTATTTTTCGCGATGCCAATATTACTTCTCTCGATTTACTGGCTCGTCCTATTTTAAAATGAGAAAATTATTGAAGCGTCAGGTTTGTACTTTAATATGCAATTAATTTTAACGTAATATAGATATAATATATGTTTTGTCGAACAATATTTTTGCAAAAAAAAAATTGAAATGATTACTACAGCTAGTGTTTCAAAAAGAGTTTTTCAATACATTTTCTTACTACTTTGAAGAAATATCTTATTGGTTATATAAAAAAGGTTAAATATATATTATAATTTTTTGTTAATATTTTATGAGTAAAACCTCAAATTGTAATATTTAATTATTGAAGACAATATTAACGCTTCTTAAACGAAAATTTTAAACAGAAAAATCTATACATATACGGTCACATCTAGGACTCTCTCACTCAATCAGAGTTTTTACTCATTAAGTTATTTCAAAAATTAAATATTCATCCTAGACTTGCAGAAAAAGTCAATTGAACCGAGCCAAAAATTACGGGGAAGGACCGAAGAAACTGCAATTGGCGTTTCGCTCCATTTGCAGTTGCTTTGTTCCTTTCCCATAAGTTGAGGTTCAGTTCGGCAGTTCGGCTCGCGTACGTATACGTAGCATAAAATAAAAATATGTTTGGTGTCGTAAATTGATCATTCGGTTTTGTGTGAGCCGTCGAAATAAGAATTAATGAAACCAATTTTAAACATTTAAATTATATCGGTAAGCCATTTTCGTTTCCGAACACAACTGCGGATAGCCAACGAACACACGATAGTTCGCGAATTATTTATTTAGTCAACGTGAATTGTTGTTATGAGTTTGATCTATAGTCGTGCTTGTGAACGAAAACACGTCACCGAGAAAATCGATAAAACCTTATGGACGTGTTCGTTCTAGGGGGCAATGCCTGCAAACGATAGTTTGTCGAATCTATTCTGTGTAATTGTCGATACGACCGCGCTAGATCTCAGCTTGTGCACGGCTGATGTATTATTATTGACTTCCAGACGAAAGTGTGCTTCTAAGAAGCAGGGTTTAATACAAATAACTATTAGAATACATGTGGAGCACAAATGTTAACTTCAACTGTGTAAATTACACATTGCAAGTGTGACTACTGAGTTGACTAGTGACACGTTTGGCCTGAGGTTCCCAGACACGTTGATAAAGCCTTTGACTCAAAGCAATAACGAGCGTTTGATAGGTTCCATCAATAGACGAATTGCAGTCAAGTCAATGCCATATACAGTACACGCCGGCTCTGGTGGGACAAATCAAATACAAGCAGTGGTGATGGGTACATACAGACCCACCTAAAAACACAAGCAGCGCTGATGGGTACACATAAAAATCGAACTTAACCCTTAAATGCATGATTTATTTATTTTTCTGGAAAAAAAATATTTTGTAGATATTTTCATGCATATGCAAGTAAATATAAAGAATTTATTTTTTTTGTAATTTTTTAATGATATTTGATTAAAAAAATTGTTGCAGATTTACAACACCGTGTATTTAATAAAAATTAATATTAACAATATACGTACGAAAAAAAAAATAAAAAACCTAAAAATAATTCTCAAAATAAATAAGTGTACCGGGAAAATACGAGTTATTACATATAAGTATTGTATTAGTATTTACTTAAGAAAATCAAAATAATAAGAGCAAAACAAAACTGTAATTCTAACCTCCAACCAATTTTCGAGAGTCTTCAGTTTGTTAAAGAAAAAGTAACATTTGACATTCGCGAAAGAAAAAAAAGGTGATGCCACTCGATAAAATATATTACCGTGAACTTGAAAATTTTAAAACGGCATGCATTTAGTATACACCAAAGAGTTAAAGGTGGTTTGAACGGTATGTTGCAGTTTTGAAAAAGTATGCATTTAAGGGTAAGGTACTTTTCGTGCCATTTTTACTACAGGTATCTTTAATTTTTAAATTTGATCTCGTTCAATTCCTCTTAAATATCCCTTGCGTTTTCTATGGAATAATTGTTAAGTGTGTGTTTTATTTGGGTATATTTAAGTGATCAAGACTAGTAGTAAAGCACATGTTCTAGTAATCCATTTTGTAGCCGGGAGCATTGAAAATATGTCACCATCATGCGCATTAGGCGTTAATCATTTGCTACTTGAATATTGGTCGCTGGTACAATAAATTCTTTATCATGTTCAAAAGGTCGGCCCTGGAACGGTCTACCGTCTTTTGTATTCGCCTATTTTACTTTTTCATTAATCTAAATTAAGTTCGAGGCTTTGTTTTGGACTCATTTGGTGGTGCCCAGATGATTATCTTGATCGCTCTGACAGTCATCTATATATAGGAAGGGTGATAATAATTATTCATTGTGGCTTATCATCGCACTGACATTGTTCAATGTCGGGTGAGATTGTCGCCACGTGTATATTCTGCGTCTAGTTAACTAATGGTAGGGTTTGTTATTGTTCTCAGTTGCCCCTTGCTACGACGCGATGGTCCGTCACTATTAAGCAGTCTCTAGGTTATAAAATCTGGGTTTCTTTTAGCCCGTATTCACTCAACTTCAAAAGTTCCCTTCGCTAAATCAAATTAAAATACAATGACGATAATGGAAACCTTATGTTCATCGAAAACTTGTAAAACATTCATAGGTATAATTCATTGAAATTTCTCCGAAACAGGAACGGTGCTCGCCAATGCCTCATAAAATCTTCAGTGAGATGGCGCCACTTTAGTTTGCAGTTCGCATACTGATCATTCCAGTGGGTAGAAATAGATTGGCAATATTTTTAGTGAACTACCCATTTTTGTGAATACAAGCCGCCACTGGTCAAAACCCATGTTCACTCCTTCCTCTCCTCAAAAAGACCCTCTACACAGTTTTATCAAATAAATACAAATATTGGTTAAGAGTGCGCGCGTGTCTCAGTGGCCCATTCGCACATGTAAAACAAAGTAGGTATGTAGGTATAATGCAAAATAAACAATTCAAAAGCGATTTTGTTTATAGTTTTTAGTATTTTCACATTGTAATAAAACCTATTTGTAAGCCTCCCTCATCAAAGGGCGACGGTCAGCAATACCATAAAATGAGTTACCCACGCGTTATATTTAATGGAATACGTTTGGCAGTCGCACTTAAGCACGTTTTCCATATCTGGATGACCAAGTTTATCCAACGTTCGTTTTCCATTTGTTCTTTCTTTCCCTTCAAAACTGTGGCACGAAAACATAACACAATACTATTTTTTAAATTCTTGCGTGACCTTCTCATAAAACAAACTCACCTGGGATACTAAATATCTTCGGCCACACTTCAACGCCTACGCTTCGACACCTACGATTAAACGCTCGCTATGGGGTATGTTAACAAATGAGAGATATGTACTATATGTTTGTGTTATTCAGATAATAATAAAACAGCTGTTACCGGAACCCGGGTTCGCCTACAAATGTTTGCCGGTGTGACGATACAAACAACCTCAGTAAAATGTTAAATTTTCATTACTCTCTTGATTTTCTTCTACGGTAAAAATATCCTATCATTACGACGACAATTTATTTGACGCAAATAATTCGAGGCACATAACGAAAAAAAAACTGAGTATACAAACTTTAAGAATGGGTCGTTTCACAGAATTTTCAAGTTCTGTGAAAGTTCATTTCAGGTTCTATTATTATTTCAGTTCTGTCAAGTAACTGAACTAAAATGATATAATAATAGAACTTGAATAGGACTCTCACGGAACCCGAAAATGTACATTGAAATTTGAGGAATTGTTCAAATCCTATGAAACAACTCATCCTAGGTCATTTTAAAAATTGGAAAAAATACTGCTTCTAGAATAAGGTAGAAACCAAAAATATTATAATACATTACCTTTAAGTAGAAAAAATGAGGGGATCCTGCTGTAAGTAGATCCGTTTTGTAGGTAGGTAAGTAATTGTGAAGGATGTTACCGACTCGCGTTGTGCCCGCTGTTTAATAATAATAATTGTTCATGGCACATTTCCGTAGTTTCTATCATCTATGGTTATATAATATTAAACTGTAAAATGGGGGACTTACTACATTTAAAGCATCCAGTGAGGCTCACATTGTCAAATAATAATTCATATTATAAAAAGAGTATAATAAATAATAAAAATATTAAAAAAACATTTTTTTACGATACATCTATTTTCAAATATCTTTTAAAATATAAAAAAAAACTTTCACTGAGAATTGATCCTTCCTCTCAGTAATTGGAGTCAGTAGCTCTACCATCTGAGCCAAATCCCGATTGGATGAGACCGACATTTATTGCAGTAGTGAAATTCAAATAGGCATATTTAAAATTTATTTCCTAAATGGATTGGAACTTCGTGGTGTAGTATTTTTTTAAATTGTTTTGAGGGGTTAATATCAGGCCTGTCCTTTATTTTTGAATGCCGGATTTAAAATTCACCATATATTAAAAGTTTTTTATTTCTTTCAGGTGAGCAACCGGCAGCCATACAGCACGGGGTGAAGCTGAGAATGGACCATCCCATAATGATATTTTTATTCGGACTCGTATTAGCTTTGGTAGGTTGGTAAATCTTAGACAATGCGAAATACCGGTAAAATTCATATTAATGGTGATTCATGGAATTACAACGGAATTTTTTACCATCTCAAAACGTCACAAAAAAATTAGAATACGATTCGATTTAAAAAATGATTTACCAATCATCTACAAATTTATCATAGTTTGACAAGTTTTCAAAACTTTTTAAAAATGTGACGAATGATTTCTAAAGATGACAACAAAAATTGATATTTTTGGTTATTCTTAGAATTATATAACAATTATTTTTCTTTCCTCAAAATGTTACCTAATTTTGAATACATATGATGTAAAAATTGATTAACCCACCATCTTTACTTAAATTTATCATAATATGACGTTTCTTTTAAATAAAAAAAAATGATGCTCGTATTATAAGTATCGCAGCGAGAGTTGACACAAAGTACTCGCACATATGCATTGCTTGAATACAGCATAAAATGTCAAATTTGTTATTCGAATTCATTGAATTCGAACAACATATATACTTGCAGATCCTAAAAAAAATAAGTTAGTGTACGAAAGACATGCTGTTTCTCATTGACGCATAACAAAAATATCACTGCCGGAAGTGTCGGGTACATTGCACCAGTAGAAAGTTTGTGTCAACTCTAGTATAACCAGCACCATTTTTGTGGAAGTTGAAGATTTTTTTTTTTTACCTTAATAAAATTCCGTTTCGTTGAAGATAAAATGGTTCTTCCGAAACTGTTTAACGATGAAAATAAGTCTAGTGGTAAAAATGTATTAATTCTACAAACATCTGTAAATATTATTGTGTTTTGAAGTAAAGGGTATATACATATTTATATATTGTACGTTTTCTCAAATGATTAAAAACATTATAAAAACGATCAAATTAATCTAAGTATCTATTGTTACGAAGTAAAATGAATGTTATTAATATTATGTTTAAGTATTTTGAGATTCAATGTAAATAAATTATAACATATTTGATGTACAATAAACATTAAAATATTTTACTTGTGTTTTACTGTAGTATTAGGTTCAAAACGGATTTTTATCGCAAAAATCTCACGAACAAATCTTTTCCTGTCAAGCCACATATTTTTTAATTGGTAAAGCTCAAAATCTTACATTACATTGTTGACACTTTATGAAACAGTTTGTTGATTCAATGTATCTTGTAATTGTCAATTAAATATCATGTATTTCATAAATTATATAAAAAGAGAAAATTATCTCCTAACTTAGCTTTACTTAATATTTAAAATACATAATATCTCTTATAGGCTGAATCTTTAGCTCAAACATGATATTATGCTGAACTAAAATGTTCTGGTTTCTGTTAGGTTAGTTAAATGTGTGCTTTAAATTTATTTGCTACAGTAATTATTGAATTATTGAAGACAATATTACCGATTCCTAAACGAAATTATTTCAAATCAGAAAAGATAGGTATATTTTGCGATCGGTGACCGGATAAATCCGATAAATCATCAAAATGATTATTCATCACATCTTTAAAAGGTTATTTAAATGTAAAGTGATTTTTTATTTTTTTTAATTTTTTTTTTTTAATTTGTTTTTTATTTTTTTTTTAACACATTTTTATTTAACAAAATAGGTAGACCAACAAAGCTGTCACATGCCAGCTTGTCTGCAGGATCCACCGAATCAAAATATCTTAAGTCTATGTCTATAACATTGTATGATTATGTGTACATGAGTAAGTCTTATTTCTAAGTGGGTACATTTCACAGATTTTATTTTATTGCAGACATTCGCAAAATATATTTCTAGCGAGTAATTGTAAATACATAATATATCTAATGCACCTCACTAAAAAGAAAGAGTTCGGGAATTTACATTAAGGTGTTCAAAGGTACATGGATTGATCATTTATTAACCACAGCTACAAAAATGAAACAAAAACTTTATTAACTAGGTTAAGTGGGTAAGGTTAGGTTAGGTTACATTTTTTTCCATCGTTTTTAATGACTTTATATCACTTTTTAAAGGTGTGTTGAATAGTGTGTTGAGTTCGCATGGAACCTTTGCGATCATACATAAAGACAGCAGTCAATAAAAATGTGCTGTGAGAAAATGAAGACAATGTTAGTAGTTTTTATTCAAATTATGATACCGTTAAATATGACCGAAGGAGATAGGGTCCCATTAGCTCAGATGGTAGAGCTGTGCCCCGGCAAGCCAACGGTCCTGGGTTCAAGTCCCGGATATGTCCGTATCGTTTTTTAATTTTACTGTTTCAAATTTTTGTTTAGTAATCACAAATATTGTCTTCTATAATTAAATATTACAATTTGAGTTTTTACTCATTAAATTATTCCAAAACTAAATAATTATTGGATACAAATGATTTTGTGGCTTGTTAAAAGTGATATAAAAATGTATAACAAACATAAACCCGGGTCTTAGGCTATTAGACTTTCAAAACCAAGGTACACTCCCTCCTTTCCTGAAGACACTTCGTACAGCATCCCAAAGAAGGCGAAAGTCAGGATAGTGAGGAAAATGACTTTCACCAAAGCCTACTATCAATATAAATAAAATTAAAATAAACTTTGCATGGATACCTAAGAAAACTGTGCGAAAAAGTTAGTGTTTTTAAAGATTTATACGACTGTTGGTAGACGTAAACACAACGTACCAAGAACTGTAGTAATAATATACGTTGTTTTTAATATTAGTTCATTAGAATAAGCTATGAGCTTTTTCAGAATGTTTTTACCAGAGTACATTTTTTTTATTTTTTAATCCAACTATACTACGCTGAATCGATCACAAATAACAATGGACTAAATTTAAAAGCCACCAAAAGATATTATCAATTAAGATTATAACTCAAGTTACGTTGAAAATTAGGTCCTAATGGTCGAGTTGGGTGAGGCATTGTCCCGGTAAGACAGAGATCTTGGGTTCGATTCACAGTTAAGACCGTTACCTTTTTTATTTTTCTGTCTTTTTTCTGTTTCATGTTTCGTTAAGATTTAATGTTATTATCTTCTTCTTCAATGATATTTTATAACTCAGTTTTTGAAAATTAATGCAGACAATACAAAAAAAAGATTTTTTAAGCACCCTCTGAATATATTTTCTTTGCATTCCGTGCACCCCGTGCATGTTAGAATCGATTAAAAATGCCAGTTTGGATATATTCTGGTGCACAGAACTCAAAAAACCACAGGACTGTGAAACACATCACTGCTCTCGACGCACAGAAGCACAAAAATACAGGATATGAAAATTACCCCATTTGTCGCGAAATACATTAAACAAAGAGAAAAAAATGTTTATCGCATTCCCTGCTGACCTAAAAGGGGACAACCATTTCGAAAAAAAGCAGTCTGTTTGCAAACTGTCAGATTTTCTACAATCAAACTGTTTCGTAAAATTTTACCTAGCGAATATATTTTTACAATAACCTGTCACAGGAGGCCCTGAAAAAAATAATTTCACTCATGGCCTATGTTATCTTTGTGGATGCCGTGTGAAGGGGTTTTTTATGGAAAGAAAGGAGAGAAAGTTGTGGGAAGGTAAAATGTATGATGGTTGGGTAGGAATCTAGGGATCAGGGTGTGACGGACGTATGAATATACCCCTCCCACCCCACAGGAGATGGAGAGGTCAAAGAGTCACCCCAGATCAGCCTCTCCCAATCTGAACACACATCACCCGATGAACCCCGGGCACCCCTGCGAAATCACCAAACGCAGCGAACCATTTGGGGTGACCTATGGCAGAGTTGGTTATCCGATAAATGGTTCCCGGGGCGGTAGTACCCAAAACCGCCTCCCAATTTGAAGTAACAAAATCAATTATTAATATTAAATCCATTAGCTTTGTATGTAATTAGTAATTACGGCATATCAGTTCTAAAACCACACAAACTTGTTTACTTCACATAAGATCTTCTATCTAATTAATAATGTTCTCATAATATCCTACGTAACAAGATAAACAAAGGTTGTCTTAATAATAATTAAATCATCATCTCATATAGTTTTAATGATGTCGAAATTTAATAAAAGCATTTCAACTACCCTGAAAAATATTATCTATCATAATTGATGTTTAAAGCTGGTGGTAATAGGAAAAAAATATTAGTTAAAATATGAAACCATTTTGGATGAAATTTCGGGTAAGCGTTAAAAGTTGAAAACCCGTTATTTTTTCCATGGAACCAAAAATTTAACAATTCACACTGTAAAAAAACATTTATAACTTTTCCTTTGTAATTTTGAGCCGCTTTCACAAAACTCTGAAAATGAATCCGAAAACGAAACTAATTCTTTTGCGTAAATTCAAGTCTCGGTGAACACCCCAAAAGTTTTGTTAATGAAAAATTGTGTTCGTGCTTTTTATACCTCAGGCCTCAAGTTCATCGTAAAGAACTGGATCTTGGTCAGGGTAAAGATTCCATTACATCGAACAAATAAAATCCAGCAATGATAGTTTGATATGAAACATCTTTTGGCTCTCCAACGGGGGTAAAACCGACTCTTGCGTAGTAAATGTGGCAAATATTGGACGACGCTTTTGGATGGAACTACACTTCATTTGGCCAGTATCGTGTCTCAGTGGCTTATTCCGCCCGGCCGCCAAAACTCTGTGCATTACATTTGCTTATATTTTCACTAAAATTAGCAACGGATTTATTCTCAATTAAGTAAAATTTTCAATTTGCAATGTATTTCTTTGTGTAGGTATATTTTAAAAATAATTGTTATGTTATCAATTCACATATATAGTATAGAACGTATCCAAAACAAATTTATTAAATATAGTACCTCCAAATTCAACAATAACTTGTAATGTACATTTAAAGATGGGTAGTAGCTGACTCAATATTAACCGTTTGAGTGCCAAAAAAATTCATACAGTTGCTTGTAAAATGCCACCAAAAAAACATTATTTTTTATGAAACTATATATTTTTTTAAAACCCCATAAATTCTTTGAATTTTCAAGGATTTCGATGATTTTTTCGGTGTTTTATTAAAGAATATTGGTTTAGAATCACGCGGAGGAGGATCCCGAAGTCCAGGCGTTTCGAAAAAATGAGAATTTTACGTACAGACGTACGCGCGAATCAGAACACGACTGACGCAATCGACGGAAATCAACGATCGGCAATCTTCGTTAAAACACGAATCGACGAAAATCGACGATTGGCACCCAAATGGTTAATTAACTCAGAATTTTAAACAATAACATCGACTGTACCGAACTCCTGTCCCTTATTAATTTTAACGTATCTTTGAGACGTACACGACATACAGTGCTATTCCACACGTTTAATTATAAAACAAACGCAGCATCTAATTTGCCAATTAACCGAGCTCTTCAACTGTAAATAATATTTGTCTAAACTTTAACATTGACATTTTTTCGGATTCACTGCCCAAATTCAAACGTATCATCATGTCGATAATTTAAACTGTTCAATGCGCATACATACAGACACACACACACACAAACACTCACACATAAATTACACACACACACTTATATACTACACACGTCATATGGTAATTAAGGAATAAACATACCACTTAGCAGACATTACAAGGAAACATATAATAGGTACCCAACATGAAGAATCTTTTTATTTTATTTTGTTTTATTTAGTAAAAGATTATACATTTATATACATTATTTAAGAAATGTTTTAACTGTCCAACTAGGAGGATTCCCGTTTTAGGACAGTCAAATTAGGATGAGAATTAACATTTTGATAAGTTGTTTGATAAGTGTAGTATTAAAATAATAATTAAATAATAGGTATATGTACTTCTTATTCCTGTATATTGTTTCATCTCTGTAAATCATTTACTGTTTGTCTCTGTATATTAAAAAAAAAATAATAAGAAGACTTGTTTACTTACCTTTTCACTTCCTTTAGTGAAAAACAATATCGATATTTCACATCTACCAGGCGTCCCGTGATGGCAACATATTTGTTTTATTTATGGCCTGGTTGTGTGGAGTGTGCAGTACACAACCTGCCGTGTCAAGTGAGAATAAAAAAATGTCCTGTTTGGTTCAGGGTGGTCGGTTTATGTATGCGGGGACCCTACGCATCGAAGACGCCTGCAGGCGTTTCTTTTCTGCGCTACTTGGAATGACTATGACAAAAGCTGCAATTAAGTAATAATAATGCAAATTAACAGAAATAATTATAAAGGAATCACAATAGAATAACCTAGAAAGCAAATAAAAATATATACATCATTGTAAATTATTACTTTAACAAAATGGGCGCTTTTATAATTACTATGGCAACGGGATGGCCACGGAAAGACACTGCATGACTTGCATAATAGGAAAGCAAAATGTATGGGTTCGTATGAAATATGTTCGTATGACGCTTTAAATTTACTGTTACCGTTGACGGCCAATTAGCACATTCGGCCTTGTTCGCGATCTGTCTGCAATACCGACAGCTAATTTGGGAGGTGGGTGGGGGTACAGGGAATCATTGGGAACAGGCCTTCCATTGATATGCTTGGTGTAACTATAAGTGACCAGCTCAGGTACGGCGGCTCCATCGAAGCCAGAGTAAAGTTGGCCTCTCAGAAGCTAGGCGTACTGTACAGGGCCCGCAGATACAACTGCTATATAACTGGGCAACGGCCCATAGTACACAACTGCTGACCCTGTACAAATCGCAAGTGCGCCCTACTGTCGAATTTGGCAGCCATCTCTGGTCCGGAGCCCCTAAATACCTGAAAAAAATCCTCGACTCAAAAACGGGCTATCCGTTTGATAGATTCCCTAATCTTAACAAACGGACTGCAATCTTTAGAGCACAGGCGTCAGGTAGGTATGCTGTCCTTGTTCTATCGGTATTACAATGGAAGATGCTCTGAGGAACTAGCGTCATTGATCCCTTCGGCACCGGTGCGTAGTCGGGATACACGCCAAACGCGCGCCCAACATTTGTACACGGTTGACATCTGTCACATGAGAACGGGTCGCTTCTACGATTCGTTCTTAAGTTCAACAGCTCGGCTGTTGTATTTCCTCCCTCCTACAACATGGGACTCTTCAAGACCCATGTTCACTCCTTCCTCTCCACAAAAAGACCCTCCATACAGCATCCCCAAAGATGACATAGGCCCTGAGGGAAATTATTTTCTTCAGGGCCTCCTGTGTGGAGTTAACATTAAAAAAAAAAAAATTATTGGATAACCAATACCCCTGCCATAGGTTACTCATAGTGGTTCGCTATGTTTGGTAATTTAGCAGGGGTGTCTAGGTTTATCCGATGATGGTGTGTTCAGGATGGACCTGCCCTCCAGCTACGTGGCGTGCCGATCGGGAGAGGCTAGTTTGGGGAGACTCTTTAAATTTTCCAACTGGACTCGACCTATCGCCTTGTGATGCATTGGTAAGGATATGTTCATAAATCCGTCACTCCCGAACACACTGATCCGTAGATTCCTACCCAACTCTCCTACATTTTGCTTTGCCAGAACATCCTATTCTTCCGTTCCTTAAAACAGACCCTCCACACAGCATTCTGATGACATAGGTCCTCAGGGAAATTAATGTAAAAAAGCTTAATGAGCTACAAGCTACATAGCTTGTCTGTCGTGAGCAGAGACCATGCAACAAACATTACCCGCCTCCTCACAGTTCTGTTTTTGTTAATTCCATACCAATCCGTGGGAGGATTCCCTTAGGTAAATTAACGCCATGATATTAAATGAGTAAAATATTTAACTTAAATAAAAGAAAATGTTTTTTTTTTTAATTTTAAACTTAAAAGGTTTTTTCAAGATATCCCACTTATACTTTGTGTTGACGGTATTACTAAATACAGAAGAATAAATTAGAAAAAAATCACGAAATGCCGCTGTTGGTTTGTGTTATATTATATATTTAATTCTGCGTGCGATCACGTTTCCATAGAAAATAAGCCAGTTTATCTAAGAATACATTTAAAATATGTTCATTACATTACACAATCGCTATATATTTGATAGTATAGAATACCGTACAAGAATCACAACTGCTCCCAATCGGGGTATGTTTTGAGGCTAAAGGTAGTGGTGAGAGGAAGAAGATAGGTATAAAAATATGGGGGAATACTTGGCTATTCAGATCTGGTCACCAAACACGGCTTATGCCATTTCATGCAACTCAAATCCACTCTGGCGATATTTGTCATATAATGCCAAGTTTGCTTGCCATAATGTGCCAAATTTATAGAATCTAAAAATATGGGACAAACCGTGAAATCTAGGTGAATTCATTGACTTTAAAAAGCAGTAAGCAGTTTCATATGTTTCAATATTTATTTTATATTTTGAGATGAATTAAATAATATGGTAACTTTACAAATATGACACCAATCACACGAGATGATCGGCCTGCAATGCAGCAAATAATCATCTTGTCTCTGAGACAAAAGCCCGTGGTAAAATCGGAAGATGCTTTTCGATTTCTCCTCGTCCAAGAAAGGAAACTCCAGTTTGTTAAATTTAATTATGACGAAATCGAGCGGATTCATCGGTCACCAGCCAAAAGAATGACAACTGATCTGAGCTCTTGAACAAGGTATGCATCCTGCTTCGATTGGAACTCCTCAGATTTTGTGATCCGATCGCAGGTGTGGCGACCGAAGAGTCCTAAAAATCAAGGGTTGACAAATCAATACTGGAGGTTCTATTTTTTTGCCAATTTAACATCAACAGTTTTTGTTTATAGAAAAGAGTGTTTGACTTCATTTCGTTACAGAAATTGAAACCGTTGTCTTTGAGATTTGAGTCTCGATCACACGGGGCGATTTTGTCGCTGCTACTTGAATTAATGGTAGCAAAAAATCTCTTTATGTGACAAGGTACTCGCTGAAAGTGATAATAGCAGATAATAAGAACAATTTAGTTAAGCTAGTCGCTATTCCCGTTTTCGAGTTCTTATCAGTACATTTGCGTCCCGATAAATCGACGTTTATTTAAAAATATTTTTCACGGTTTAATTCAAAAAAAAATAATATTAGTAGGTACTATATGCCTCACTAGGTGTACCCTGTTCTGAAGTATATTCCAGTAGCTCTGGCAGTAGTAATGTTATCCACTAGAATCTACAAGAAGTGTACATCACATAATAGCAGCGACAAAATCGTCCCGTGTGACTGAGCCCTTGTCTTGCTTTAGTCGTATTCTGTCGTTCCTCGGCGCCATCGCCAGGGGAAGCGAATTCGCCCAAGCGAGATAGTTTATGGTCTCGAGTCACTTAACACGTCAGACGTTGAAGTTATTTTTTTCCGTTTCCGAGGACGAGTTAGACCGTTATTTGTTTTCGGGAAGATTGTGAAATAGGCCTGGAATGAAATGAGAATGTTTTGTTTCGAGATAATGTCGTGAATGATACATTTAAGACATCATTCCGTTGATTTAGGAAAGTGGTAAACTTTAATTAAGTTATGTACATTTGATTTTATCTTTTTAGAAAAACCAACAAGTTATAATATTTTATAATGCATGGCAAAGTAAATAAAATAATTGAATCAGTAATAATTTTTTCAATAAGAATTTTTCAATGATGTTTCAATTGTTAGTGAATATAAAAGAGAAAAAATCACAATAGCTTTGGGATAGGATGGTGGGAGAGAAGGAAAGGGATCTAGTCGTAAACAGTGGCGGCTCGTGATTTTTGAGTGTGATAGAGTGCTTAGCTTGAAAAATTCGACGTTATGGATGTTGTTTAGTCCAAAATGAGTTTTAATTTATTTTAGAAAATTAAATTTTCAGGAGAATAAAAGATTTTCAGGAAATTTCACTTTGAATTGATTTCCTGAAAATCTTCGTACAAAAAACCGATAAAAAAAACGTTTTCAGCTACAACAACATTAACAGTGTCATTTTAACACTCTAATACACCTAAAATTCACAAGCCGCCACACTGGTCGTAGAGTAATACATATTGAATGAATGTTATTTGTTGATTTTTGGTTTGAGGTTGTGAGGTGTTGAGTAGTGTGGGCCGATTTTTTATCTTCAGAATTTCATGTGGTGCTGGTAAAAAAAAATTGTCTTTAATTTAAACCATCAAAACAAAATAGTTTAGAAAAAATATCTTTTCTGAGAAGTCTGGTCGAAGAAAGAGAAAAGACGCTAAATCTTCGATGTTTTCAGTGTCTTTATAAAATACTCTGGTTCAGTAAATGACGTTTTTTTATGAGATCTTGTTTAATAAAATCAATAGCTTGGGTAGATACCACTAACATTTTTTATTTTTGTATTCATATGCCATAGTTACTTAAGTTAACAATACTCGCCCAAACGATCATTTTATAATATGCAAATTATGTAAACAAGAAAACGTGAGTGACTCTATAGTTAAGATATTGAAAATAATTAATCTCAGGATCATGCAATAGGTCCGAAGGATTATCAGTGTGATGGAATTTATATTGCGAAACAAAAAAATCGTATAAGTGACATTATCATAAATGAATAACTGACCTAGGTTAGAGAATAGGGCGCCAGTGAGAAACAAAATGCTCTCACAAAATTTATAAGTAAACTAGGGACAATGTCCAGTATTGAAATTTTAACTAACACAATTTCCACGCCGCCATGAGTTCACCTGCCAGAAGTCTCTAAATATGACCGTTTCAGCTGGCCGCCCGTTGAGAACTCCCCCTAAAATGCTTCAACAAAAAAAATATCTACAAAATTCCAACAGGATCACCACGTTGAAGCGCCAATTATAATGGAAAACTATTATGTTATTAATCTAAAAAATAAAAAAAATAACGGTGAAATATAGGTAAACTCATTGAGTATATAGCACTTTCAGTTTATATGTCTCCGTATTTAAATTCACAGGTATGTTTTTTTTTAAATAAGTGCGAGAAATTTCCAATTCGAACGTCCTTCATTCAACTAATATTCCAGTTATTGACGCAAGCACTCGAGTGGATAAGGAATCCAGGAGTTCAGGAGTGGTGTCACAAGTACGGTGGCTTTCTCCATCGAGTCGTATCCTACAACTTTGTATTGAAAGCGTAAACACATCAGAAAATTTGGTCACATTAACAACATTTGTCATGAGCAAGGCATATTTTTAATATGATAAACTATTATTGCTATGTTCCAGACGAAATAAAAATAACATTAATCATGTGATTAACCAAAATACTTTTATTTATTTATATATTTTAGTAAAAGTTGACGGCAAATCTGTAATAATACAACAATACTTACTACTTTCATCCAGAAAATGTACTCTTTATTTCGATCATAACCGATGAATCGCCTACCACCAAAGAACTTGGGATAAGGCTATATTGGAAGGAAGCCAGAAAATTAGCTCGTTGTCCCACGGGCCGGTAAGCAACAGAGTGCTGTAAGACCCCGCACAGAAAATTAAGTTCGTTTTAGTAAGGTAACGGTCTGTAGTGAGGAGGAATTTTTTGTGAGGAATTTTTCTGCGCAGGGTCTTACAGCATATATTTTATATCTATTGCTTACGGACCAGTGGGACGACGGGCTTAGTTATCCAGGAGAGAACATTTAAAGTGACGTCTTAAAATTTCGATGCACAAACCTACATTGATATGATTTCTGGAAAAGAAACGCCAATCATATATCCTCCCATTTTGAAAGATGTAACGAAAGAAGAATTAGAGGAATTCCTAATATCAAAAGTCAGTTCCATATTCATCAAATTTGACAGGTTGCCCTGTTATACACAATCGGTTGAACGTTGTGTTAAGGTTATGACTGAAGCATTTTAGAACGTGAATGGCAAGAAAATCAGGGAAGGTTTTATTACTTCGACCATAAACTCTTGGAAAATTGAAACAATACGTTATTTCACTTCGGAATATTTGATCACATTTATATATTCATTAATTCATTAATTATGTCTGCAATTCTAAATGTTGAAACTGTTTTTGATAGCAAATAAATTGTTATTTGTGATTATAACTCTTTCCTCACTACTTGGGAATGATTCACAAAAATCGTTTTTTGAACTAATTTTCAATCGTTTGAGGGAACTTTAGGATGATAACAATAATTATTATTATTTGTTATTAACATTAAAGACATTACAACTTTTTATCACTAGCACGTATTGAAATAAGACTTGTTTCGGCATTTTGTAGCGGCCCGCACTAGTGTCGCGTTAAATAAACCGAAGAATTCAATATTCAAAATGTTAAAAATGTATGAACCGCGAGGAATGAATGTATTTTGTTTTGAATAGGAGTTACACTAAGGAATATTTAACTTGTGTTTATGTATGGTTTGTATTATTGGCACTCTTAATTGAATTCGTTCAAGTAACTCAAAGCAATCAATCACCAAAGTGTGAATTTTTTGTAAAAATAGTACGTCAGCGGAATTTCTACGATTTTACGGTGATGAAATCCTGAACAACGCGGCTGACTCATCACGACTGGGGAAGACAGTCCCGAAAATCTATGTACATTATAGATTTAAAATTTCCCTGGTGTGGCTTTTTGGGTTGTTTCTAAAAAAATCTACAGTTTTATTTCGAGATTGGTGAAATTTTGCACACTTGACCTTCAAAACAGGAGGAAGGTCACTGTCAACATGAAATTTAAAAAAAACTTAACATCAATCACAGCGCTTTTGTTTTACGTATTGATGAAATGACTGACACTTGACTGGTCAGGGGCTGGGTTGGCATCGCGTCTGGGTCCCATCCAGGCGTCGTTGACCTTGGTTGACTAAGTTCTCCATCACGACACAAGCAACATTTTCCTCTTACTGGGGTGGCAGTAGGAGATTTACAAATTATCTTCAAATTTTTCATAGCCCAAGAATTTATTTATTTATTTATTAAACGCCATAAAAGGCTTTTACAGTAATGTGAAACATTGGATTATAAGTACACAGTTCAGGGCTGTCAGAGACTTGACAATTAGAAATAGCATTTTTCATTAAAATAATACATCCACAAGCAGTTTTTATTGATGCTATACATATACATTTCACATATATGTATATATGTGGAATGTATATGTATAGAACACCATATATATGTTACACATAAAGAAGAACACAACAGTCAGTATGATGCAGTACAAACAGACATTTAACATTTCACAAACATATCAGTTACATTCACAACCAAGTATTTTTGCCTTGATGCAAGACGGTGAGGTTTTGAAAATATCAAAAAGGTCTGTATACGTATTGGCAGTGCGGTGAAAACGCGCCAACGATGTTTGTCATATTTCTTAAATTTAATTATTGCACAAAATAACCCTTAAAATACTGTCCAAATCTGATTTCGAAAAACTATGTGTAAAGCCCGGGTAACGCGGGGGACTTTAATCTTGCTATAAAAAAAGTTAGGGTGACTTAAGTAGAGGTTGGAAGATTTGAGAAAAATAACGGTTAGTAGTTTGTTTGTTGATAATATTAGGTAGGTCTGTATTGCACTGAAAACTAGACAGAATCAAATCACAAAATAATCTAGATATAATTTACGAGGTAGAAAATATGTTTTCTCATCCATAGCTCAGTAAGCTATTTGTTCTTGAAAAAAACAGGCTGCAAATCGCATTATCAGAGGAGCCAAGAAGAAGAAATCATTATTTACGTTTATATAATTTTGAAAAAAGTATAGGTTCGACATGGCTAATCACGTGATACGCAATCCGTCTCGTTCTAGAGCACCGTATAAACGAGTACGTACCCCGTGATCCATTACAACGTGTGGCAGTGTGATCAGTGGTGACGTGTAATAGAAAAATATTTTTGTCCGTAATTGTAAAAATATCATTGGATGGCAAAATGTCATCTATATTTTTTACTCGGGAATCAGTAGATCAGTGGAGTGAATCAGGTACAAGGCTTTGGGGTAAGTGAGCCCGGATGCACCCTGTATAAGTTTGCGTGTATTTGTAGCGTGAAGTGTGAAAGGCAGTCATTTTAGTGAGGAGATATGCGTGTGCATCGGTTATGTCTTTGACACGTTTTTCAAGAGAACAGGGAATCAGAAAATGTCGATTTTTAAATCGATAAAAATACTTTTTGAAGGTTTATTATATGTATTCAATAATTTAATCCAATTTATATAATAATAAAACACAGTTATTTTGTAAACAAGTTCTAATGTTGTATTGTTATTGCGCGTGAGAGTTGTTTCGCCTTGACAACTATTTTGAGTTTTATGATTTAATTATGCCTCAGAAGGCGAAACAGCTGTCACGCGTTATAATAATTATACAGCAGAACTTGTTTAAAGTGAGCTGTTTATTTTTTATTAAAAATAATACTATTGAATACATGTAAAAGAAAAAACTAAAACTACAAATATACACTTCTTCAAATTTTGCAATTTCACTTTGTGGCACCATTTTATTAATAAAATAATTAAAACACTTTGTTTTTACCACGATAATCTTTATTTTTTATATAAAGTCAACATGTTTCGAGAACGATGTTCTCTTCATCAGGACAATCAATGTACTAAAAACTAAATTGTCAAGTATATAGAGACAGGTGTGGGTAGAAAAGGAAGTAGTTAGGGGGGTGGTTGGGGGGAGGGGTGAGAGGTGGAAAGGGGAGGTGCTTAGAAGATCAAAGACAAAAAATTACAATGGAAATATGTTTAAGACAGGGTTATTCACAAAATTAGTTTGATTATTAATAATATTTAAATTTCTATTGACATTTTTAAATATATAGAAATTAGGACAATTTAGTTTTTAGTACATTGATTGTCCTGATGAAGAGAACATCGTTCTCGAAAAATGTTGACTTTATATAAAAAATAAAGATTATCGTGGTAAAAACAAAGTGTTTGAATTATTTTACTAAAAATATACAAATTATAATTGATTGAAAAAAACAAAAAAAATATATTGAAGGTATGAAGAGCAGGGTTAATAGTAAATTTTCAAATTAACTGATTCATTTGTGTTTGTTTTAAATTAAAAAATAAATTTTTAAACACAAAAAATACCTAACCTAAATGTGCGACTTTAACTAAGATGTATTATTTGCTCGAAAATACCAGTTGATATGTTCGTATATACATTGACGTAACACTCGCATGCATGTCCTTCCATTATTTCAATGCTTCAAAACCCACAGCCCATTTCAAACTTTTTTCTACGCTCTTTTATCTTGACAGACAATGCCGAACGTTTTTTTTCTTTCCCCTGTAGTCATATATTTTCATCCTTGCGGAATCTAAACTACCTCAACACAGGCCAAGACACTGAATTCAATTTAAAGTTAAGTTACAGAAATAAACCGAAGAAAAATAACCGAAGAAACAAAAACAAGGAAATGTTGAAGGATTTAAAAATTTTATCATTTAAATGAATTATTTACTTCAATACTTTATTTTTAAACTACTTAATAATAATTTATAACCTGCAGCACAAATACACATATGAGAGGAGGAAAAGAAACAAGTTGAAGTCGTTGATGTATGGAGCAGTGAAGATATCTGGCAAATTACCAGAAGAAATAAAACATAAACAAATAAACTTTTATTATGAAAACATAAGAAGGATATATTTATAAAAATTAAAATTAATAATACTTAAATAAGAATTGTATTAGGAAATAGATAAATATGTGCATATTCAAAGTAACATAAATAAATAAGTTTTTAAATATGTTATAAGCGGGTTTAAAAATACCACGATATTTATATAAATATTGTAAGAGACGTTTTCACGTCTCTCACGTAGTCTAACATTGCACACAGTCCTGGGATAACCGCTGTTTAAAATGGGCCTGATCACGGGGTGCGAGTTCGCTGCTGCCTCGAGTATTCAAGAGAAATTGGGGTCCAAGGGAGTGACAGTCAAGTCCAGGGTAGAAGCGTTGAGCGTCGAGTCTGAAGGCCGAGACTGAGTTTACTAAGAATACTGAGTGATTTGAAAAAGACCCCCACTCCTTGTTACACTTTGTCGTGGTGTGTGAATGTTACGCGAGTAGTAATCATTATTATTTTCCAGGGGGAAATAGATATTAAAATGCATATAAAAAATTTGAAATATCTTTTCAACTAAGATATTAAAATAGTATATTGTGAAACTCTCATTTGGAAGCGTGGTAAAGGGCTCTGTAACATCAAATTATATAAAACCACTAAATAAATAAAAACAAATTATAAATATACCATAAAGATCATTTTAAAGGTCCTCATGGATTGATAGTCTACGTATAAGAATCTGTCATAAATAAAAAAAAAATAAAAAAGGCAAGCACCTCACATAATCATAAAACATAAAACCAAAACAAAGCAAATAGATAATACCTACGTGTAATAGGAACTACCTTTGGCAAAGATGTTCCGATGTTTTTGCGGTAAAATGGTGTATTTGGTAAAGTCGGTTATACAACAAACTACCACCTAGTATCAAACAAATTAAATCAATTAATAAAATCATTAATTCAAGCAAATCTTGGCTTAAAGATTTATAAAAATAGCCAAAGAACTGACCAGAATTTAAAAAATATCGTCACAGAAGTTGCTGAAACTACCTTACCAAAACCTTGAAGTAAAACCATAAATGGCTTATGTTTTTATTATAATAAAACAACTACGTTGCGCATAAAAAATAAATTCCGTAAATTCAATATTTTAGACCAGTAGGAAAGTAATAAAAAATCCCATAATCCCAAAGCTAGTATGATAAATGAACAGAAAATATTATTCACTCGCAATTCCTAGGTATTTTTAAACTGAGTTCATTTATCATAGAAGAAAAAAATAAAAGTTTGCAAATAATTATGCAAAAAAATGAAACAACCAAATCATCGAAATTATTTGGAAACACGTTACTTTCACGACCTCCAGTCAAATTTAAACAAAACAATAATTGGGGAAACTTTAAAGGGTTAATATGATTAACCATTAATAATTTCAGATTTTTATATCCTTATTTTACCCATAGCATACGTTATAAAAATTAGATCACTGTGTTGTTCATTGCAAGTACCGGTATAGTGGTATTATAAATACATCATCTGGAAGTGCCCATCCCTCTAGAAGTCGAAACAGCTATCATGCGTAATAATGCTAAAAAGTTCTACTTGATGAACGTGGTATTACAGTAGAGGCTAACATGTGAAAAACACGTCAATAACACGAAAAAACAAACGCAGAAACTTAATAGTAAACGATAGTTGATCGGCAAAAAAAAAATCATAGTAATAATTTAACATCGTTATTACCGTTATATTATGTAACATAAAATTATTATTATTTGGTGGTGCGCAAATCCTTCGTTCGCAACTGTGCGGGGTTGGATGCGGTGGTGCGATAAAGGCTAAGACAAAAAAAAACGAATTGAATTTTGCCCTAGTGTTTGCAAGAGGAAAATGAGTGGGAAAGGCCAAAGACTTACCCTGGTCTCGTTCTCCTTAGCCGCTGGTTTCCTTTCACTTCTCAGCTTGCAATTCCCTTTTAACATTCGCTCACTTAACACAAAACAAAAACAGTGACATTCACTGCGGCGGGTAAAAAAACGTTTCACTGGACGATTGTGATGCTCCAAAAAAACAGTCACAGCGGAGTTCAACAACATATGCGGGTATTCAAGATGACACAAATGTTCGCGGTAAGATGCAACGATAACAATGCTCCTTGTCTTTGGCTCGGATCAAGGAAAGGGGACAAGGGGCAAAGGGGGGGTGAAGGGTACACATTTTAAGGCTATTCAATTTTAGAACCTCACGCGCAACTATTATTATTACATTTATTTACTTCGAACCCGGGTTATAAGCCATTCTTCCGTAACTACTAAACGTAAGTAAGAGGATTTTATATAAAAATCGAATACCATAATACTGGTATGTTCCTAATCTAGTAGTCAATAGACATAAAAAAAAATTTGTATTAATAAATTAAAAACAAACAAAAAAAGCTTGATGCAGTGTCCAGGCCTGATTTGAGGAGATTTTGGTAGAGTTTGGTGTTCTCTCTGTACATAATACCCGCGGCGGGGAAGCGAATAGCTGGTGACAACAACAACTGACTATTGTTTAGCTCGTGTTCAGTTCTTAAACAAGTATTTTTTCCTAGTACCCCACATATAAATACTTCTATGCTTATCCAACATACAGATTTTAACACAGCAATGCAATCTTTACTTTTTACTGATGAATATATTGCAGTTTCAGTAATAGTAATAAAAAAATGTAAATTACGCGAAATTTTTTATAACGCCCTCAATTTTATTACTGGAATATATTGTAATCATCACAATAAGTTAATGCTTAAATGTGTGCCAAAGGTAATATACATTGATAAATGTATTTGCCTTTGGTTTTGAGCAACTATTTATTTTGTGATCATGTGATAATATTATTCCAAAACAGGAGAACTAATTTAACAACTCTTCAAACAACTTCGTGGCTTTTGATTTCAGGTAGAGAGGAACCCAAATATGAAAACTTTTGTTACTATTCTCATATTGTTACCGTGGAATTATGTGGTAATAATTTGAATAAAATAGATATACTTGAAAAAACATGCTAATGGTTTTAACATGGTCAAATTTAAATAATCATGAGTACTTGAATGCAACTGCATCTTTTGTAAAGGATTGGGTGAAAATCTGAATGAAAGAAATGAAAAGCAATTTATTTATTTATTACATCTCACTATACATAAAACACTTTTTTTCGGATAAAAATCAACCACACTAGGACTGAGCCTGTATCGAGGTTAACAATTTACATTTGAGTGAAGCAAACATAAGAGTAATGAAAAACATAAAGTAATTCTACATACAAACACAAAATATTTCAAAATTAAAGAAATAATAAGTATTAGATGTGCTACAAGATGGGTAATTTGACAGTATATTGTAACAATATTTGAACCATAACTAATCATTAATCATTATTCAAAAGAAGAAGCAAAGTAGATAATAAAGACAGGTAGGGTGACATTCAGTTTTTAGTAAATGGGACTTATATAAAATCTTATCATTTAAGAAAGGACAAGGATGAAAAAATATTAAGACAATCGTCTGTCAATACAAAAATCTTAATTTACTTTTAAAATTTAACTAAGGAATTGGTAGACTTAATATGATTTGGAAGAATATTAAACATAAGTGGTGCCTGTTATAAATAATTTCTTTGACCAAAAGAAGTTTTAGTATGTACAGCCACAAAGTTCTTTCAGCAAATTTAATATTGATAAAAAATCGACAAAGTATTTGAGTGATATATAGCTGTTTTATACACATAACATTACATTCCTTATAAAGTAGGTTGGATGGATAACAGAATTTTTTTTTGTAAATTACTTTAAGGATCAATTTTTGAGTAATATTTAGTGGTTCAACATTGGACTTTAGACATGATCCCCAGCATACTTAGTTATAAGAAAGTCAAGATTGGACTAACGCAAAATAGACAGTTTTTAATTTCTCTTTGTCCAATATGTGTCGCAATAAATTATGATTTATATTTAAAAAATACTGAAAATAGCTGGCAAAAATAGAGCTTTCTTTGTAGCATTAATTATTGTGATACGGTGCAATTTCATGTCGATTTATCTGAACAGACATACTGAGCCACAGCCGCACGTATCGGGGTACAGCTAGTAAATAGTAAAAATGATGTATCAAAAGAGAGTAAAGTTAATAAAACCACTTACCTCACTAGTTTATTATATATTTCCTATACACAGGTGATATAGAGAATCCAGGTAGACAAACTATATTTTAGTTTTTAAAAAAATTAATGTCGGTTTTGACACCATGAACAATACATAAAGCGTGAAATAAGAAAATAAAAAAAAAATATTTAGAAATGTTGAAAAAAATATGTATAATAAAAACCAAAAGATGTTGAAAATTGAAAATAATCAATATTAAGTCGATGCCATACGTAGTAATGCAAAATCATGTGTTTTTGGTTTGAAAATTTGTTTGCCTAGAAATGTTTCAAATGCTTTAATTAAATACTGCGAGTAGAATACATCTTGGCCTTTGAAATAAACAAGTATTTTTATAAGCCCAGAAAAAAATAATGTATAAGGCCTATGAAAACTGCTTTAAAGTTCAAAATCTCCTACTTACGAACACATTTTCGGTTATGATTTTATTATATAATGTAGCAAATTAAGTTATTTATAAAATTATCGAAAAAAAATTAAATATTTATGCCTGAACATCCACAAAATGAAATAAAAGGCACTTTTTGGCCATGTTTTTTTCTTACATAAATCAAAACAGGCGGATGGTGTTAAGCGGGAATTTAAACATTATCGCCATCTACGTAAGGGTTGTTATTGATAGCGGCTGAATTTAAAATATTACACGACGTAGTGCATCGCCTTATCGATACGAGCCTTAGGACGGGTTGTTTCGGAGAATTTGAACAATTCATCAAATTTCAACGTTCATTTTTGGGTTCTGTGAAAGTCCAATTCAAGTTCTGTTATTATATCATTATAGGCTAGTTGATTGACAAAACTGAAATAAAACCAGAACTTGAAAAAATCTCTCACAGAACTTGAAAATGAACGCTGAAATTTGATGAATTGTTCAAATTCTCCGAAACAACCCGTCCTTAGAAATCAACATTTAAATTACTTAAAATAGGAATGATTTGAGGTGAAGTATTATAGTGATTTGTTTTTGGGGTATTATGCCGTGTTGCGCTACCCCCTTCTTTAGCCAACGTTTCGGACAGCGTTGCAGTGTCCATCATAAGAAGGACTATTAGAGAAGGAAATATTAAAGAAGGGTTTAGCCCAACACGGCATAATACCCCAAAAAAACAAATACGTTAATACTTCAAATAGATCCAAGCTTGACCCACGACTACGTCCAAGCAGGTTGCATAAAAAATTACATTCGAATTCCAACAAGATTATATCAAAAATATTTTAAATCACAGGTGTTAATTTAACATATCGTAAAAATCCACGATGTCACATCGGTTCTATCCTTTGATAGTTGTATTTAGTCAGTGGTTCTATGGGACGAAGACACCGTGTGGCGTTTAGGTACAAATCAAGAGCGGGCTCAATTAAAAACATGAGCCCTAGCTCTGGTTATGGTTGACTGGGAAGTCGAACGAACCTACCGGTGACTAAACGTCGGTCGTGACGAAATAATTATACAGGGTTTTCCAATAAGAGGTGTTATTTTGATATTCAATCGTAAAGATCAATGGTTTCGTTGCTTGTGTGGCACGTAGCGTCTTGTTGAAATTAAACGTTGTCCAGATCAATACCATCCAATTCCATTAATCCGGCCATAAAAAATCATTAATCATCTCTCGATAGCGCAATCCATTCACCGTAACTGTTGCTCCAGCCTCATTTTCGAAAAAGTAAGGTCCAATGACTCCGCCGGACCATAAACCGCACCAAACAGTCATACGTTAAGGATAGAGAGGCTTTTCAATAATAATTTTTGGGTTTTCCGAGCCCCAGTTGCGACAATTTTGCTTGTTGACCAAGCCACCGAGGTGGAAATGGGCCTCATCACTCAAGATGATTTGCATTTGATTCACTCAAGTGAATTTTAATAATTTCAATGCGTTGTTGAAGCGTGTATCGTTCTTTTTTTATTAATGGCGTAGTTCCTATTTGTCAAATTTAAAAAAATGACAGCTTCAAAAGTAACATCTACCGAAATAGTCGGCTATTCAAAATAACACCTCTTATTGGAAAACCCTGTACTATACAAAATTCAATATTCCTGTCTAAAATTTCATGTGGGCACCTAAAATGTACACCAATGTAAAATATTGACAATATCGCATGTATGCTATTAATTGGTCGCATTAACCCCTAGAGTTCCAGAGCAATTTCACGAGATATTTCTCCCAGGCATCATAACCGTAGTCTTTTTGGGAGACATTTCTCCCAGCTTAATGTGGACTCATAAATTCACGATATATCATTTTGTACTAGGGTGAGATATATGGTTCAAACAGTGTTAGACAGAGAGAACACGACGCTTTCAGTTTGAATACTAAGGTTTACTTTAAATACTCTCGAAAAAAGTTAAATAATTTATACGAAACAACATTATTTAGCATTTGAAACATATTTGTAATTACTTTTAAAAAGTGGTAAAACCATTGGTAAACGACTTTTAAAACTATATCTTTGTTTTCGTTAAAAATTTTAATATTTTTAATTGCATAAATATGTCGATTTGTCATTTTAAAAAAATTGAAAAGCTTTTCATCCGCTTTCAGAAATAGCATTTAATATGAAATACGTTTGAAAACAACGAATTTATCTGAAATCGAATGTAATGCGAAAATACTCCCCACGAAATAAACATTAAAGTTTTCTTAAAAGTACATTTTTTTAAATATCTCCTTACAGGAGTCCCTAAGAGGAAAAAAATCCCTCACGACCTGTGTCATCTTTGGGGATGCTGTGTGGAGGGTCTTTAAAAGGAAAGGACGGAGAAGAAGTTGTGAGAAGGAAAAAAGTAAGAAGGGTAGGAATCTGGGTGTCTAGGAGTAACAGACTTATGAATCCATCTCACCCACTGCGATGGCTCGAGAGACAGTCCAGCTGGAGAGGTCAAAAGGTCTTCCTAACCAGTTTCTCTCGATTCCACCCCCCACTAAGTAGGTGAGGAAATACATTCGCCGCCAAGACCTAGGCAGTCTAGGCACCCCTAAGTCACCAAACGTAGCAAACCATACATATTATAACACATTGCAAAATATCAGAGGCTCCAGGGTTAAAAGATTTTTTCATATTGGGGAGGACCAAAGTTAAAATAGCCTAGTAATTTTCAATGAATACAAAATAATTCATATCTCCGCAATATTGTTTTCCAAAGGGATTTGATAGGTTTTCGTTTCAAATTATTTAAATGTTGCACATACCTACTAACAAAAAACATATAGCCGGCAAGCTAGTGAGGGTCTTATATTGAATTAATTACATCCTCATAACTTGCACAGAATATCGAAAACGATATAAAAAATATAAAAGGTGAACCCTCAATTGGTTTTATGCAAACACCATTTCCTATAAGTACATTTTTAATTCAGCGCCACGTGCTGTCAAAGTTTCTCAGAATTTTCATTATAATTTATAATTCATCTCGTAAACTATGCATAATCCGTCTATTATTAAACAACTTCCTAAAATAAATTATTCAATTCAATCTAAGTAAAAAACATTTCAGGATTGTTTATGTGGTAAAGGGTAAAAGTTAGTTTTAAAAATCGTTTTTGTATATCACCTTTGAAAAGAAGCTAATATATTATAGGAAAACAGAAATCTAGTTAAGGCGATGCCATACGTAGTAATGCAAAATCATGTGTTTTTGGTTTGAAAATTTGTTCGCCTAGAAATGTTTCAGATGCTTTAATTAAATACTGCGAGTAGAATTCATCTTGGCATTTGAAATAATCGAGTATTTTTTAAATAAGTCTTTTTATAAGCCCAGAAAAAAAAATGTATAAGGCCTATGAAAACTGCTTTAAAGTTCAAAATATCCTACTTACAAACCCATTTTCGGTTATAATTTTATTATATAATGTGGCAAATTAAGTTATTTATAAAATGATAGAAAAAAAAATTAAATAATTATGCCTGAACATCCACAAAAAAAATAAAAGGCACTTTTTGGCCATGTTTTTTTCTTGCATAAATCAAAACAGGCGGATGGTGTTAAGCGGGAATTTAAACCTTATCGCCATCTACGTAAGGGTTGTTATTG